>NC_085970.1:17534792-18178126 GCF_910591565.1 Cydia splendana
AAAAAAGTTTTTGACACGTATCTCGAATACGACGCACGTATGATAAGAAAAAACTGTTTAAATCTATTATCTACATATGAGAATAAAACTAGAGCATAAAAACTATCGCTTTCGATGCGTATTTAATTTACAATAAGTAAAAGAAATTTTCATAACAATCTTGATTTTACGATAATCGCCCATTCTCGGCAACTCTCGGTTGTTTTCGTTTGGCGGTGCTACAGACTAGACCAAATTATCCGTAAGTTAAAGTAACCTAAATTATTTTTGTCATGTTGGTATACAGGTATTTCTGAGTTTTTTTTACACGAAGTAAAATAAAAAGTGCTGCCAACCTCAACCTTAGTCCATAGCCCATACGAGTGCCTTATGCCTTTTATGACATAATATATCCATCAAATTAATATTATCGTATGATTATCGTGTTAATAATTTGTATTTTATTGTTTTAAATTTCTTTTTGAGTTATATTATTCAGATTTACTTTCACGGCTTCGGCAAACATTGCCATTCGTCCGGGGAACGGGCTGCCGAGATGGGCCAGAGAACCCATCAGTTTAAGGGATGGTGCCCGTAATAATGTGTGTGTGATAATTATACTTTATGACTTTACAGATATAACCAATTCGGGAACTGTTTTCTAGCGTAATACGATGCGACTCGACCAGGTAGGATTTTTTCTCCTTGCTGAACAGTCACCATCAGATATATCGGAACGGCTGAGGTATTCACAAATATCTGAACAATGTAAATTATAATGTAGTTAAAGTGCATGCTCAGATATTTTGGAGCTCAAGGGTTGCTCAAGATCTGATCAACCTCGGCCATGGCGACTAGCGAGAGCTATCGCAAGACCGGGAAACATGGTGTGATCTGGTGTCGGAAGCCAGGACTCATTTTCGGTCGTTGCGTCACCGTAGCCGTCGTAAGTAATGTCAATATGCAGACAGGGAAATGGGGACTATTTACATTTGTATGAAAATGCGATTTATGGGCGGTGGTGGTCGTACATATTCGTCTTAAGGCGGAAATTATTCTAATGAACGTGTTTGCAATTGGGCTTATAAAAATAAATAATAATTTTGGGTTAGCATTTGAATCACGCATTATAGGGAGGGGCGGTGGGAAGGGTGGCATTTTATAGGGGTTGGTCACTCCTTTCAAATGACACCCGATTTGTGTCTAGGAGACGCGTAGTTTTTTTATACGTGTTTGAAGTTGCGTTCCCAACACACCTGACTCGCTGTCAAAAACGAAATACAGTGCCAGAGTCACCGTTAGGTACGACGACGAGCGAAGCGAGGAGGAGTGTTAGGTATCTTGCGTGCACAACACACCCGACTCGCTGTCAAAAAAGTAATACAGTGGTCAAAAACATGTATACGGACAAAGTGCTCAAAAACATGTATACGGACAAAGTGCTCAAAAATATGTATACAAAATTCCAAATTGATTAACCTTTCGTACGCTTTGGTTGTATTATTGAAATTCAAATGCAACCCCATAATTTTATGTTGAAACAAATTTTAAATAAATACCTATGTAGATGAAAAAATACAATCTTGCCTTTTATCAAATCACATAATTTTTTGAGAAATTTGCGAAGTAAGTTATCCAAATATCGGTTACAAATAAGAAGTCCCTATCACAGTTATAAACCCTGGCAGGGTTCAATACATAATAATATCGGTATTTAACTAAACATAAGACAAACTCTTTATTTCATTTACGCGAGCGGAGCTGCGGGCCCGTCTAGTTATTTATAAAAACGGTCACCCATCCAAGTACTGACCCCGCCCGACGTTGCTTAACTTCGGTCAAAAATCACGTTTGTTGAATGGGAGGCCCCACTAAAATTTTTATTTTATCCTGTTTTTAGTATTTGTTGTTATAGCGGCAACAGAAATAAATCATCTGTGAAAATTTCAACTGTCTAGCTATCACGGTTCGTGAGATACAGCCTGGTGACAGACGGACGGACGGACAGCGGAATCTTAGTAATAGGGTCCCGTGTTTTACCCTTTGGGTACGGAACCCTAAAACCGATTTACAATGTAGATAAAGGTAGCAACAGGCGGTCTTATCGCTGTTAGTTCTTATTCTTCGTTTGTTTAGCATTAGAGTGAAGGTGACGTGTCTTTTTTAAGCATGCAATCGTATAATTATTTAGCTTTTTTTGTAATAGTTATGTACTTAGTGGTTAATATTAGTATTTACTATTTTTTTTTTCAATAATGCTTAAAAACGAAGTACTTATAGACATGACAACCAAATATTAACGCCATTGTAGGGCAGGATATACAGAACATGAATCATTTGTACTGTCACGCTCCGTGATTGTTGAGCCATTTAGGGTTCTAGCTAAATTGGACATTCCATAGAGCACGAGTAAGTATGGAACAACCAATTCAGCTAGGACCCTAAATTGCTCGACAATTACGAAGCGTGCCTGTAGGTACCTAAAAATTTTGTTAACCCATTTTAACCATGCAATAAAATATTTTTGATTTTGATTTCTAATTTGAAATATTAGAATCAAAAAGTTCATAATAGATTGTATATCATAACTACAAAAATGTGTTCCCTACTCTCAACCCAAAACCCCTTGTATCTTAGGATCTAGATATTTTCACACAAGACGGTTTATCGATAACTTCTTACATCACTAGATTATCGACATTAAATGTCGACTATTGCCCATCACTTTTCTGGCTGTGTACGTATTTAGAAACTTGACTCCGCCCCTAAAATTAGTGCGATCGGGACAACTGCAGCTGAGGCGAAAAATCCTGCGTAAAAATGACAAAAATCGAGGTTTCGTAGTCCTCTTTTTCCTCCCCCAAAACTTAACCAATCGTAACCAAATTTGGAAATCTAAATGATTATGAAATTATCTGTGTCGGACCGTTTTGCTTTTTTGGCTAATTGATATCAGTTTTGAATACCACGCCTCTCATTGCGGCATAGTCTATTAGGCCATTTTGGCCGTTTTTGAAGGGCTCTAGCGCCTTAAAAAACAAAAATATCAAAAAAAGCAAAACGGTCCGACACAGATATTGACAATATTAATCTGTGTTGAAAAAATCATTGCTCTAGCTTCAAAAACCACGGAGGAAAACGAGGACTACGTTTGTATGGAGGAATGACCACTCCTGTTGGCTCTTAAGAAAATTTTACAAAATCGTCGATTTAAGCTTTTCTATGTTTGAAAGTATATTAAATCACATATTGTTAGAATCAGAGTTATATAGGCTATTTGAATATAGCAATTAAATTATTCTAATGTTTATACATTTGGCCAGACCTAATCATACTCCGGAAGAATGACAGTTTTCCAGCTTCCTTGTTAAAAATGACTGCCACCATAAAACTAATTGATTATTGGAGGTAATTGCTATTTAATTATCAAAGGAAGACTTTTATCTTTAAGATTAAATCAATAAAAGGGACCTAAGATACAATTTCTTTTACAAAACAACCTCTTAATAAACGAGACTGACCTCGGACTAGGCGGTCGCTCCCGAATCAATGGTCCTCACCAACAAATTTTATACCAAGTGTTTTTGTGTTTCTTATGGTATGCTATCCTTCTCTAACTCGCTAACTGAAGGGTTAACAAAAAATTTCGCGTTTATATTTTGGTTCTTTAGTTGACCCTGTATCTACATGTTAGCTTGACTGGTGAATGAGTAGAGTTAGACCAAGAAAAGTCTGCAATGATTTTGATAGCATACGCAGTGCAAGTGTTATTTATACGTCATCATTTCATAGAAGTTTTAACGTTTAAAATAACACTTGCACTGCGAGTGCTATCAAAATTGTTGCAGGCTTATCTTGGTCTAACTCTAGTAATTTAAACATATGAAAATTCTTTATTATTAGGTTGATTCTAATCATGTGGCTCGGCGTTTGGTCGTATGGTCGGACAATCGCTGTTCAGGCTCGCAAAATATTAACTTATTGAAAAAATCAATTTTACGGCACCAGTTGAGCTTAGCTTTTAGCCTCGCTTAAAATTTGCCATTAGAGGTAGATAGGAAAGTGACGCTGAAGCTCACATCTTTGGTATTCCACTGGGAATTGGCCTCCCCACACTTGACGCGACGCGGAATCGGCAAAAACCTATAGAATAAAGCTTTACGTCCACGCAATAAGAGCGAAAAAGACATCGTTCTATTTGGATCGGCTCGTCCAACGCCTGAAGATTGAAATTAAAAACGCAAACTTATTTCCCTGTACTGAATATGCTGTGTGCAGAATTGACTGTAGGGGGCCCGAGCCTCGCACTGCCTAGGGGCCCCGACATGCTTAATCCGGCCCTGGGTACACTGGGCATATTATAGTAAGCTGTAAGTTTGGTTATTACGGCACTAACCTTTCTTCATCCCCATATCGCCATTGCACATCTGAGGCCCTGGACTCAGACTGTGAAGCTGGTAGGGTGGTGTCCTGGCATCTATTTGTGCCGGCCAGGGCGCGCGCGGCCAGTTGGACTGGGAGCCCAGCAGCCGCAGCCGTTCGTATACAGGCGTGTTGCAGTCGGTGGGGGGAGGCTGGGAGTTGGTCTTCTCCTTCTGTGCGGCGAGGTTGCGGAGCACTCGGTTGATTGAGGATACCTGGAGATATTTGGTACTTTGAGTATGGTGTTTACGAGTATAAAGATGTGCGATCGTAATGAAAACGAGTCACTTTGTATTGCAATGTCTCTTCGTACTTATTGCTCTTGAGTGTACTTTAAGTGGCCTACAGTCAATTAAGGATGACTCATATTAGACCGGGCCGTGTCTGGGCCGGAGCTTCCGGCGCATCGTTTTCTATGGAAAGCATCACGTGATGGCCTGTCATGTGATGGAAAAGCGCCGGGACTCCGGCCCGGAGACGGCCCGGTCTAACCTAAGTCATCCTTTATGTCGCCGCAAACAAGTTACCATTCTTCAGCACGTCTGCTTTTACTCTGCCAGCTGACTTTAGGATAAAAAAGGTTCTTAAATAAAATATAAAATGTATGTAGTAAGATAATTATTTCATTGAAGATATTCTCCAACGAATTCCATGGTGAGTATGTAACTTCATTGTAATCCTATTGCATATAATTATTTGTAACCAAAATCCAATAGGGTAAATGTTTTTGTAATCCATAACCATACTCAAGCTATAAAAAGAAATGCTTAATTTGCTTTTAATGAATTTGTTTTTGTGCAGGCATAAGTTTTGTTTTATTTTCCCTTTGACAGATCCTTAGTAGACACGACACGGAGATCTTTGTATCGGATGTCGATAAGGGCGCCGTGACGACATCAGATCAGAGAGGCGTGCTTTAAATTGATTATTAATTTCAATCGGAGCCTGGCAGAATGAGATGCGCTAAGGAAAAAAGTAAAGACATAAAAAATAGGATGTTGCTTTATGATATGGGTGCTTTTTTTTATAAAATTGGGAGTTATATTTTACAATATACAAATTTTTCATAGAACATATTGAGAGGTAGTCATAGGTTGAACTAAGTCTATTTCCAAATTACGAGCGAGGTTTTAGATTAGATACATTTCATGTCCGGCACCTCAAACTCGTGTGGAAAACATACAATACATAATGTCTGGTTTTAACCGGTATTTTTTTCACGGTATATTTAGATGCCAAACTGGTCTATCAGTTGATTTTCGGCCACCGAATCTCAGTGGTTGTATGCATCTTAGACAGCTGTCATAGTTTTATAATTATGACAGTAATGACACGATCACATCGATTCAACTGCACCATCAACGACGCGACGCTCATTTCCTCTTATCAAACCGGTTACTATAGATAATAAGTTTGATAGCAACATATTTCGACCACCCAGCGTAAGGGATACAGAAATTCAAAAATGTCGCCAACTGACAGCGCCAAAACGGACGTGTAACGTAAGTTAGACGTAGGAAGGCCGTAAGACGATAGAAGACGGTAACCCGAGCCGCGCCGCGGTGGTCCGCGCCGCGCGGTGACTGGCAGCTGACGCGATGGCCGATGGACCGAGAAAGCGCGTTCGAACGAGGCTTAAAAAAAGTTTTCCTTCGTTGTCTATGACGATGGTTGACAGTTTTTAAAGTTTTTTTTTTAATTTGTTTGTTACGTGTGCCGGTATTGTGCGTGGAAAAGCTTTATATATAATATTGTTTAATAAAATACGAGTCTTTATTTGTTTAATTACTATAATTAGGTATACCTATATTGAGTTTAGGAATTAGACACAGGTGTAGTTACTAATTATGTATAATAATTTTCTTCAAAAGGCAACGTCTTTCCGCGCATTAGTAGGTGCGTAGGTATGAGGATTGATGTGTTGTAGAAATGATAAATAAACATTTTATGTGTAGATATTTTAAACCCGACAGTGTTAGGTATTTGCAAGATCTTGAAGATAAAAGAGAATGTTGTTGTTATATCAGTAGCCTATTTTATAAAGCTACAAGTTACAATTTACAAGCGGAAGTCTCTTTCTAACCCTATGTGTTAGAACGAGACTTGTAAATTGTAACTTGTAGCTTTATAAAATAGGCCACAGTTAGCTAGCAGATTGTTAGAGATCGAATAAAATTTAAAGAAGTCAAGAAAGATTTGTTCGATTAGAAAATTATAACAAGCTAATAATTAATAGTCGACAAACGGACGGACGTTTGCCCCGCGGCGTTCAAGTAGAAAAATTGAGAATTTCTAGAAAGGGTTGAATCTCGAATAAATTTTTCACGCAGATGGAATGGAAATTTTTAACAAGCAAGCACCATGCTTGATAGCATGATGCGCCAATTAAATGTTTATTATCAATTGCCTTTCAATTAACAAGTTATCGAGTAATTACAAAATAGCGGAGAACAATGAATAATAAATAGGGCAGTATTGATTTCAAAGTTGAATTAATTTTAATGTTTAAAAGAGGTTTGAACGCGCACAGAAGTCTGGCCATGTGTGAAACGCGCGCACTGGCCGGTTGTAAAAAATAAAAACTCCACGCAAAGTACAGTCCTGTAAACAGTCGCTTAATTCGAATTACACGCACGGATTGACTTGTTTCCACGACCGTACTTACACCAATTAGTAAATAACCCTTAAATTTGTTTATATGTAGGAATTAAATGTATAAAGAAGTGAACATAGACAATGTGGAGCCAACAATGTGTGCATGCTCATACGTTTTAGTGTTTTTGTGGTTGGTTCACGGCGCATTAGGCCCGGTTGCTATAATTCGGTTTTTGAGACCGGTAGCTGGGAAATTTACTACTGATTACACTTTAGTTCTTTTTTAAGGATTGTTAAAGGATTAAGTACCTGTACATGATACCGATGTTCTTTTTAAAACTTATTTCCACAGGGATAATAATCGTTTTGTCCGTTTCGATTATTATTCTGGGTCATAATTTAAAACCATTATTGACGTGATAACGTCTTATAAATCGATGAACACCGGTAGCATGCACGAAAAAGTGTCACGTTGTGGACATATCTCCATGGTAACGTTGTGTACAAATCTCCATGGTAACGTTACGGCCACGTTTTCTTATGACGTTATCACGCAAAATTATCGTCCGTAAACCGACTTTACAGACAACCACATTTTTTTATAGGATTTAAATGTATGTGAATATGATTGGTGCCAGTAGGATAATTGTAGATATAAAACCATTTTCTTAGATACTACTTTAATTAAATAATAGTAATAAAAAGTGTACGTCTGTTACCTCCTCTCTACCGGTAGAGAAATAATTGAGTCACGTCATCTCTGTACAGTACACTTTAACAATACAATATCGACTATACGCAAGTAAAGGAGCATTGTAGGCTAATCTGGGTAAAGGGTTAGCTATACCAATAGTGAAACTATTTCACATCTTTATAGCCAAAGCGTAGCAGAGGCGTCCTAGGACATACCGGCGTTATTAAAGGAGATACACGTTGTTTTTAGGGTTCCGTACCTCAAAACGAAAAAACGGAATCTTATAGGATCACTTTGTTGTCCGTCTGTCTGTCAAGACCCTTTATCTCAGAAACGCGTGGAGGTATCGAGTTGAAATTAAAACCATATAGCTACTCAGGTCTACAGCCCCTTTAAGCTGTGTAAAAAATCAGAATTCTAAGTTAACGAAAAAAAAGGTACGGCCGTTTATGCCGCACAAAACTTATATTTCGACACTCTCAAGGGAATCAAAATTTATAGGATACTTCCCGTTGACCTAAAACTATGACATCTGGCAAGTAATATCGTCTTACACTACAAGTACCTACAGGGAAAAATCTGATAAATATAAATTAGTAAAAAATAATAATTAAAAGTAAATAAAAAAAAAATTGTACGAAACCATCGGTGGGCAAGTAAGAATTGCATTTGGCCGGTTTTACAAGATGAGAGCCACCTTTTCGTATGAATGGAGCGTTTTTTTTGTTTAGGTATACATTTTATCATATTATTAAAAAAAATTCAAAATGAGCTCATACATTCATATATAAAAACATAAGGAATCAGAGGTTCTAAATGATATTAAGACCAGAATAACGCAAAAATACCTTTGTTTCTTGTTTCTCAAAATTATGCCAATTTGTAATACTAATACCTACCCCATTTGTTACACGCAACGAGTGCAGTGGGGAAACAATAAAACGTCATTCAGCCGAGAAAGTTAAATGTCCGACTGACTGTTACCACGCATTTTTTAATTATATGGCGAACCATCAATCAGCTTGTTTAATAATGACTTGCTTGAATTTACCTAATCATTATATGCAAAAATAAACTTTCAGAGCACTGACAACTACGGTACTTGTTAGGTGTAAACAAGGCATTACATCCTTCATATCTCGTCACAGTCTTCGCTTGCATATCCAACTAAATTAAATAACGCCATATTTACTAACAAAACTTAGCGCAATCAGAGGTCTCTCGCGATCAATACGCGCCCTTTATTTGCGCGTACTTTACAAGATGGCTCGAAAAAATCGCTAAGCTTATTGAAAAGTATTCGCGCCCTGCCTTCACGGGCTCTGAGCAAATATAAGATAATTTTGCCGCTTCACCTCACCCGGTATTTAGGGGCACCTTTCATACTTTTTACGGCGTTTGACGGTACGTTTTTGACGTAATTTATTTTGTATTCAAAGTGCGCTGTCGGAGGTATTGCGTTCGAGATTCTGTTGAAATGGTAAATAATTATGGCCGGTTTGGGTGACGTGTATTTGTTTATTAAGTATTTCATTTTCTATTCATTGAATCGTTTTTAAGTAAGGTCTTGGTCAGGGAGTGTGGAATAGTTTTCACGTTTGATATTGAAGCTATTCTTAGATTCGCTTCATTTCTGGATAGATTTAAACCCCGTTAAATTGTAGGTACAGATTGTTAGGTCAGTTGGCAGAGCAATGGGCTAGTGATCCAGTCGCGAGTTCGAGACTCGCCCGAGACAGTGAATTTTCCAGTTTTCTTTTATTTTTAAGTACAGCTGGTTAGCATCAAATAGGTAGGGACAATAGCCAAAATATAAAATAAAAATGTGTCGCGCGATGAATTAGGTTAACTTTGACTGTCACCATCTATTCAATGCGGATTGTACAAAAAAAAATACAATCAATGCACACAAAACTTTTGAACACAGAAATGTTGTATCAATGTGCTTACCTAATTAAAAAATTTGTATTTGCAATGTCATCATTAGTCCTAACACTTATCGTCTTTATGGGTATTTTTTTGTTTTATATAACGTTACCTATATATACATAGGTACGTAGTTTTAACTCACGGTTATATTATACGGTCTGTCCAATAATCGTTTAAATAAAAAAGATCAAAATATGCTACCAAAACTTTCTCTATTAGACAAAGTATCTGCATTCCTTTCTAGATTTTACCGTAAAATGAATTCCTGTTGAAACGCTCTTACAATACGAGTATAGCAAATAACAAGCAGTACATTACAGGCCGGCATTGTGTACCCGAGGGCACAAAGCGACCTGCTGCGTATTGTGCGCCGGCACTTTGGGAGTCAATATTTTGGGTGACTCTTAACTTTGCGCCTTGTCAGCTAACAACTGCTGCACTTCTATGATTATTCTTTTGTTTTTGCGCTTTTTTATCGCTGATTGGATTGGCAGGATGTTCAGGTTGACAATGCGTTGTGTTGGCAATAGGTGCCATTTTGTTTTGATTAATATTTTCAATCAGATTTTGCTAGGCAAGCTAGATTTAACACCAAGAGTAAATAAATTCAAGAGGGTAAAATCGAAGGGAAAGTAAAATACCTATCGACTTAAAAAAAAGGGGAGACGTTATAATTCGTAAAGAAAATAGTGGCACATTTAATTGAATAAATTAATACGACATTCATCCTTTTATAATATTAAAATTCACAAACCATTGAATAGTTAATAAACAATACCACACCACCTCAAGATCCCCGCCTTCCCCGCCCAAACTTAACATGACACGAAATCAAAACTGCACTTAATTCGCACTTTTCCCACGGAATTTAAAGTATTATATTAATTGTCGATTTACTATTGTTGGCAATCAAAGAAATAGGTCAATAAAGAGTATTGTTTGATTGAGACTTCGGCAGTTTGTCAATACGGGCTCATATTGTAGGTAGCTCCGGGGGGCGGTGTGTTGCCCCCCGTGCAAGACTAAGGTGTACAACTGTATTCAAAGTCATTTGAGGGTGAAATGATATGCAGCGATTTATTAGGTGCTCTGGGTTCTTATCGTGTGAATCGAGGTAAAGCTTTGTTGGGACATGCATCAATTAAAGGACGCGGTGTGGACGGTGTCTTGTTAGCTCGTATGACGATTTATATAACCGTTAATTTTATTGTTGATTTTTCAATGTTGGAGGTGTTGCTTGGTATAACCCCCTTTAAGACTTTTGTTATGGAGGTAAAGTGCCTATTGTACATATAATTAAGAAAACGAATGAAATGGCAATTGTAAATATTGTTTAAACTTAATAATTAACATTAATAAGAAATCTTTGATACCACGAAAATACCGTTAGATACTTTAATTAGATTTATTTAACCGTTAATTTTATTGTTGACTTACCAAAATAAATAGTACCTAGATACTTTATTTATCTGATCTGTATTGGATTTATGCCATCAACACTATATCCATTTTTACCCACATCTTAACAATGCAGTCAAGTGAACAAAAAAACTGGAAAATATCCATTCCATTGTACCCGGTGAGGCGTTCAGCGATTCTTGTTATATTTGTAAATAATAAATAAGTGTGATTTTCCCGCCGTAGCCGCGCCTCAGCCGGCAGGACGCGATTTTCCACTAGATGTGTTGCCAGAATAATAAAATCCGGGGAAAAATTCGGACCGAACGGCTGGCGTCAAATTGATTATTGATTTATTTTATATTTGTACATTTTTGTTGGGGGTTCTTTGTGTATCTAGTTAGTTTATTCGAATGTGTAACATTTGAGACTATACAGGTTAGATTTTTTATATGGGGCAATGAGAACAGCTACCAGATCCTGTGCTGCTACGCCAAAAGACTCTTACAAAACTTTCCTTAATATTAAATTAACAATGATTTGACGTTTTTTTCCAAAATCTGTAATGGTCAAAAATTCTTACTTAATAAGTTTGGTAAAAGTTAGGTCTAAAGTTAGGTTTTGTAAGACCATTCAAATTCATGCGTAGCAATAGAATCTTAGATTATAATAAGCAATTTTGGTATAAAATATACTTTCATGTAAGTTTTAAAGACTGAGGAAAGAAATGACTAGTGACTAACTATAAAAAAATGTAGAAAAAATTACCTATATGTAAAAACCAAAAACCATTATAATTATAATAAATTTGGTCACATAATATTTCTAGCTTGAAATGATGCATTCGGCTTCCTCGGATCATCACTAAACATCTACTTTCTAAAATAAAATAATCAAACGAAATATCGAACTCACCTTTATTAATTTAAATAACAATACGTCATTGTTTACCAAAAGTCACCATATTGGTACAATACTGAAGCGGAGGGTCACTATTAAATACCTACATCTTTGAAACTCAACCAAATGGCAAGAGTCAATTGTGTTTACTTGGCGAGGCGGTCGCAGTCAATAATAATTTTACTTTAATGGCGATAATAGTGTATTATTATTATTAAAATAGAATAATAGTGTGTTATTACGGCACGGGGATGACGCTTGAGTGGTTGTGAATGACATTCAACGGTTTTTATTTTAAGTACATTTTTTCTTTTGCTACTTTTGCATTGTGCTGATTCTGGTTTGACGCGTGCTGCTGAGAGGGAAATATACATTTAAATGGAATTATATTTTATGTGAATTATAAAGTTGTGTCTACATCTAGTCCTTGCTTTAAGGATGACTCACGCTAGACCGGGCCGTGCCCGGGCCGAGGCGTCCAATATTGCATTTTCTATGACGGCTAATCGGTGATCACGTGATGCTTTCCATAGAAAACGAAGCGTCGGAAGCTCCGGCCCGGCCCCGGCCCGGTCTAGAGTCAGACACTCTTTATTAACAGACGTTTTAGAACTTTAAAAAAAACTCTACTATGAGAATCTCCTAGATGATCAAAGTCAATTGTCAATTTCAAGTCTTGTCATTAATAATTATTTAATAATTTATAATTACATTAATTAATAATTACAGATCCGAGTGAAAAATACACTTCTTTTCAGTCGCTATTGAAACAACAGATTGATCGTTTAAACAGTATATGTGCAGTGATCATGTTTTTTATTGTTTCGTAGGTTAATGTTTTCATTATGTATTAATTTGTATTTATTTAGTAAATAGTAGGTTGTCATATCGTTTAAATATTCTCAATTACGAAGCTTACACCTAACTAACGTCTCATTTTGGCCCAGTAGTTGACTGGTAGATATTTAGAGAATGCCTTGAAGCACACCATTTGCACTTACTATTTTATGTGCACTAAAGTTTAAATATTTAAAATAAATACATATTTGTCTATTTCTAGTTTATCAAAATCGAGAAGAAAAAATAACACAAAAACATAATGATGTTTCAATTGGAAATGCCAATGTTATTGACAAACGTAGTACTGTCAATTGCAATTGATAGTCTCTAATCCCAGAAGTAAGTTGATCTGTAAGTTTAGACTCAGAAATTAAATAAATAAAATAAATATTATAGGACATTTTTACACAAATTGACTAATCCCCACGGTAAGCTCAAGAAGGCTTATGTTGTGAAATTACATTACATTATAAATTACATTACAAACAAGACAACAATTTTATTGCAAAAACGAAACCAAAGATAAGAATCTCGACGCGGTTATTAACGAACAACACAACGGACTCGCAACTCATCCCCCACCGTAATCCGACCCGAGCACACTTGCGGCGACACATCTCTTATAATTACACCCATAATCACCGAATTAAATCTGCCATCGGAATCAATGAAAAAACTCATAAATATGCATCAACGATACACTGACATTTTACCACGCAGTTACGAAAAGACTTATCTCTGTATGAGTTACATAATGACATACGACTTTTTGATTTAAGGAAGATTCAGTCCCTCGAACAACAGTACAGACAAGAACACCGTTTAATACACAAAGCAACTGTGGAGTGTGGACGCTGCATAAAATTATAATAAATATCAATAGAGCGAGACGAACCTAAACCTCAATGCGTTAGATAAGGACAGTGGTCACTGCATTGGCACAGTAAATCGTAAAGGTGACAATGCATTGACATGTCATTTGGGGGGCTTCTCATGTCGTGGGGTAAGGACGTCATAACTCATGGTCGAGTAGGGAATTTACGGCTATGGTGATTTGGCGTCTGATGTGTTTAAATGTGATAAATAGACGCCTTAATGTGTGAAATCGGGATTTTAACTGATTTTATATTGAATTGTAAGGGTCTGGACACGGTTTTAATGAAATCAGTATGACTTGTTATTATTATATCTAGTGTCAGTTTAGAATAGCTAGAAGTAGTATTTTGGAAATAGCTTTATTAGAATTATTAGGTATTATCTGCATATGAATTAGATTTCTACTAGACTTCAACAAGTTACGATACGGATAATTTAAAGATATTTGTAAGATAGACATGTCAAATTTGACGTTTCCGCGATTCTGGAGGTCCTCTTGAACGATTTCGACAAGTTATGACTTAGATATCCAAGTCACATCTAGTCGATATGTAGATCTAGTTGATCTCTAAATCGTCTCAAGATCTTGTGATTATCTCGAAATCCGAATAGGCCTGTATGTATCTTGCATATTACAGTTAATAACCATGCACTACTTTTTCTTTTTCGTCAGGTTGTGTGCATGTAGATTTAAATACCTAGTTAAGCTTAGAATAAATTTTTAAATGGAAAGTTACTGTCTTGGGTGAGACTTGAACTCACGGCCTCTGGAGCGATACTCCAGCGCGCTGCCATCTATGCATCTATACATTTGCTCGCTATGGATGAGGTCTTGGTGGCTCAGATGGCAGAGCGCTGGAGTATCGACCCAGAGGCCGTGACTTCAAGTCTCACCCAAGACAGTAATTTTACCACTTTTAAATTTATTCTAAGCTTAACACCATCGTTCGCACGTTTCTGCTTGTTAAAATTTTAAATTACCTAGTTAAGTACAATTAAAATCTCCTTGTAAGTTAAATTAAGTATACTGTTATTAATAAAATCACAAACGAATTGCCTGTTATAAGGAAAAACTCACAAATAAAGAAACAGACAATAAACTATAGGTAGCTTTTTCACGCTTTTTTTTTCACCAAATCGTAACCCTTTGCTACGCCTCTACGGCGTAGCGACGCTACGCTTACATTATTCATGCTGTCTCGTTCTTAATGCCATATTTTTACATATTTATACTTGCTAAACATGAAACAAAGTCGTATTTTTTTAACGCCGAGTTTGTTGCCCTTTTATTTGACTCAGCGCAGGCAGGAATTGATTAATCTGTATGTTAATTTGTTTACCAAAAGTTTACTGCTTTGACATTGCAAGAAAAGTCGAAGTCGCATTCTAATCGTGGCATAAAAATGATTCGTCACTAGTGATGAACTAATCCGAAACAATGAAAGATACGAGTGAGACGAGTAGGGCCATTGCGCTAGTCTCCGTCCATGCTCTAGTTTTCGTCCACTTGACGGATTAGTAAATAATATATTTCATTTTTAATACATTTTTAGGGTTCCGTACCCAAAGGGTAAAACGGGACCCTATTACTAATACTTCGCTGTCCGTCCGTCCGTCCGTCCGTCTGTCACCAGGCTGTATCTCACGAACCGTGATAGCTAGACAGTTGAAATTTTCACAGATGATGTATTTCTGTTGCCGCTATAACAACAAATACTAAAAACAGAATAAAATAAAGATTTAAATGGGGCTCCGATACAACAAACGTGATTTTTGACCAAAGTTAAGCAACGTCGGGAGTGGTCAGTACTTGGATGGGTGACCGTTTTTTTTGCATTATGGTACGGAACCCTTCGTCTGCGAGTCCGACTCGCACTTGCCCGGTTTTATGTAGATAGATATGTATATTGTTTAGACATTAAGGATTGCAATAAGTCCAAATTTGTGCAGCAGTGTAGGTTTAAGTATATTCAAATTTCGTTAAGTGGACGTAAACTAGAGCTGGACGAAAACTACCGCAAGGACCATAGTATGTTTACATGATTTTTTATAAATATTATATTCCACAGGCAACTAAAACGTTTCATAATGAGTTGAGGCGTGACTTTGGTTACTACATTTAATTTTGGATTCACAATAAACTTTGCTATACCTAAACTCAATATTTAGGTAAGACTTGGAGCCGTATTCTGATTCTAATAACAGGTAATAGATATGACCTGCATTTATTATGGATGTGATCTGGCGGTGTCAATAGAGACATTTCTTTAGCCAGAAACGTTATTTATTAATTCATAATTACACAGGTCAAAAAACACAGAAATACAATGTCAAAAAATTATACAGTTAATAATAAATAATTAAATACATACCTAAAAACTAAGAAATAAATAAGCAATGAAACGTTAAACGTTAAGAGAAACGTTATTCTGTTATTACAATTAGAATGCCTATTGGTCAATTTAAAGTCAGGTTCTCACCCAACAATGTTGGTAGGCCCTTCAATATAACGTACGGAAAGGCCCGACGTTACCCCGATAGCAAAGACATATGTAACTTCGTATAAGACGAATAAAGTCTAAGGAAAAAACGTGCCTCGGAATTCAAGCAAAAGTCATTCTCGAATAGATGGCGCACACACCTTTAGCCTATCCTCGGCTAGATGGCGTGACGACACCGTTTCATATTTAACAATTTTAACACATAGATATCAGTGAATGAACATGGATCAAAATGATATAAAAATAATAAAATCATTTATCCATATATATACATTTTTTGATAACTTTATGCGTTTTCATTTTGAGTTTTTGTCGTGTGTCGATAGATGGCAGTAAATTTACAGTGACTACAAAATTTCCAATGATATATAGAGGGGTCCCTCTATACTATCTATTCTTTTTGATATAACGTACGGAAAGGCCCGACGTTACCCCGATAGGCATATTTATGTACAATCTGCATGTAACTAATATGGCACGGCCGGCCGGCGGTCAGCTATGTACGCTGACCGCCGGCCGAACATGTACGTATATTGGACGTATAGGTACGTATCTGTGCAATATGTGACGTTCCACGGAAAAAGGTACCTTATGGTGGTTGCCGCTTACGTCGCGTAGCACAACATTTGTATTGGAGCGTCGTTAATAACGGCGTAAGCGCCGACCGCCATAAGGTACCTTTACAGGAACGTCACATATGTGGACGTAGGTATACGTAATATATGTAGAAATACGTAGCGATACGCGTCTATTTAGCGCTTTATGGTGAAATTGTGTTGTATGTTGTATATTAGAGCAATTAGAGTGAGGTTATTCAGTTTTACTTTGTTGTGTTGTTGCGTACCTAACTAAGCCTTAGTTAGGTACGCAAAATATACTTACAGTTTTAGACAAATAAATCTAATTTGTAGGCATTTATTTACATATTTAGTGTCGTGTTGAGTGATATATGCTTTATAGATAATGTAGTATAGTTACACTGATCCGATTTGGAAACACTGTAAAAGAAACTTTTAAGGAGGTCCGTTAATTATTTGGGATGTCCATAAAAACATCCAAACTATTACGCAATAATTCCTTTTATGTTATTAGTTAGCGCTAGAGTGAACGCTAAGTTTTATAGTGCATGCTGTCAACATGACCTAGAGTTAGACCAAGAAAAGTCTGCAGAGATTTTGATAGCCCACGCAGTGCAAGTGTTATTTTAAACGTCAAACTTCTATGAAATTATGACGTATAAATAACACTTGCACTGTGTGGGCTATCAAAATCGCTGCAGACTTTTCTTGGTCTAACTTTACCTACATACTTTCATGTAGGTACCTACCTAGGAATATTGAAGGGCGCGGGCGTGACATTTTCCATTTACATAGCAAATGGTGTGGTGGTCAAAAGGTTGGGCTAGGCTAGGAGCTTGAGTTAAAATTGAGTTGAACATTATGGATCGTCTTGAAATCAAGACTATGGGCCGGTTGCACTAAACTGTTCGTATCGTTAAAGAGTTCGCTAATTTTTTATGTATGGAAAGTTTCATAGTAATGCGCCGGGGCGCGCCGGCTGACGTTGATCAGTCTGTCAAATGTGGTTGGTGCAACTGGCCCTATGTTAGATAAACAGTCCGCTAAAGGACTCCTACAAATAATCAAGACAAAGGCCGATATATCGAACTATAAGTTCAAGCATAGATTCCTGCGGTTTCAGAATAGTTCAGGAATTAGGAATGCAAATACCGTAATGAATGGCTCGACTGACTGGCCAAAAGGCCTTTCACATCAAAGGTCGTAACCGCCATAAACCAGCCTGTCGCTTACGACGTTTGGGAAGGTCGCGGTCGCATGTTGCGCACTACCGATTTTCGGCACAAACCATTTGCCAACGCGCTTTGCGCTGCATATTGGTTGCAGAGGCGATTTGAGATATGTTGCCTGTTAGAGACGTGCCTAATAAATCTCTTGTACTGACATTAGTAGTTTGTATCGGGTGCGTTTCGGTGTAATACGATTACCAATAGGTAGGTGTATCTATAAATTACCTACTGAATTATTTTGAGTCAAAATGCTTATTACCTTTTTTTACTAATCATAGTTACAAGGTATGTAACTTTGCTTTACTAATTAAGGTAATTAATTTAGCTGCGAATTGTATATTATATACTGAAGTTTGGCCACTTTAAAAAAAACGGGTAAAAAATATGATATAAGTAATTTTATGGAGGTAAGTTTGATGGGTTTAATGCACAGAAATACTTCCACAAACATAATTACGAAAACTGTTTATTAAAACATTTATTTAATATAATTTTATTTTTTAAGTAGGTATGTAGTTGTATTTAATGTTATTTTAGTTTTTACTCAATTTTAAACGTTGTTTAATAACTTTGTTAAAATAATACCCCTTTCTTAGAAATAAAAATACACTATTTATAAAAAAATATGTAACCAAAGTATGCAACAAAAGCACCTAATCTAATTTATAAAAAAGTAATGACTATCAAGAAAAAATATAACCTTTAAATAAATGCATACAATAAAAACAAATAAATCGCACAAACATTGCAAATTTCCGATACTCGATCAAATCCACAATATAAATTCGCTCCATAAACCCTTATGCCATCGATACAAACTATATTTTTGCGTAACTCGACAGCTCCGAACCATGGTTGTGTAGCTACATGCATAGCATATGCATGCAGAGTGGATTAAAATTAAAACTCCGTAAAACGCACAGCATATGCCGGGGGAGTCACCCTAGAGGGGTGTTGCTCAATCCAAAACAGCCTAAGCTTTGCTCTGCTGCTATATTCTGATTTTTAGCAGAGCGTTTGCGAACGCGGTAAGGACATATAGTATGACTGTATGACCTATTCACACGAATTCTTATATATATATGTATGTAGTTATCCATAATGTAGGCGCAAAGTTGCAGAAAGTTACGCATCTACATAAAATCGGCGCAAACTGGTGAGAAATGCAGATTTTTTTTAAGGTGAAGGAATATTGTCGGAAACCCTTGGACATTTCTACAGGAATTAATGAAATTTTTCGTATTGGAACTAAATAGGATTTTTTTCATAAATTTCGCAATCTTGTTTTGTTTTTTATGTACTCAAAGGTGCAACACGATTATGTGTAAATGAGTCGAAGAGTTACGCTTGAATCAGGTAAGGTGAAGTGGTTCGATCGGGGCTAAAGCTCATCTGTTCAGTTCGGTTTGAGACTTACTCCTTTTTGAACCCAGCTGGTAGGCTAAACGGGATTCTCGGCAGACTTCACTTATTTGCGTTCTAATGGGAAAAACAAATGAAACTCGCAAAATGGATTAGATGGTGATTAATGCTGTATCGGGCATTTTAGTGATTCTGACAGGCGATGGCGAGATGACTGCCTTTCCACTGAAGCAAAGATGAGCGGAGATATGCGGGAATCTACCAATAGCATTGATTGTAATTGTATTTACAACGAATGTTATTGGATCTCGTACGTGTCCGCTCATTTGCGCCTAAGTAAAAAGGCAGCCTAAGGAGTTTCGAAAATTCTCACTTGGAATTAAACACTATTCACGGCTATTCGCTTTTGCAATGATACTATGGAAATGAATGCGATTGTAGAAATAGGTTGTATGAAATCATCATCATCATCATCATCATCATCATCATCATCATCATCATCATCATCATCATCATCATCATATCAGCCTTTTATCGCCCACTGCTGAGCATAGGCCTCTCTTCGAGTACGCCACTTATCCCGGTCCCGAGCCAATCTCATTCAGAAGTGACCCGCAATCTTCCGAATGTCATCCACCCAACGAGCCAACGGACGCCAGGGACTCCTTTCTACTCCAGGTACTCCTTTATTTGAAATATGTATATTAAGGTAAGTTAAGTAGAGTATCTGTATCAAGATGTACCTAGAGTGAAGTTTAATTGTACTTCTGATACCTCTATTTTGACGAGCCAGTTATCTCAACAGTCTAAGACGGTTCACAAAGCCTTTAGCATGTCACTCACAACCTAAACTAACAATTAACTCAAGACAAAATGAAATTCTCGAGACGCCATTATCAAAGAAGGCCTAGCCGTTCGTTTGAAGTGCAGCCAAGCGCGAGGACCGTAGTGTTCAGATGTTGGGAGATTATGTATTTAGTTAGTTAAATCGAAAACACTGGTTTAACTGCAGTGTTATGTAGATCGAGTAGTTTGCAGATATTGTTATAATATTTAGATACAAAGATCTACCCTGTGCCCATGAGCGCTAAGGGTACGAAAGGTCGGGATTAAGTACGTAAGGCCCAGGTCCTACGCGTAATTTAAACCGATTTCAGTAGGAACATAGTTGCATTTATTTTGTTTCGTTCGATTTCAAAACAAAAGATATTCAACCATATTTCCTTATTTTTTTTTAAATAGCGATATAATCCGCTTAATTTCATGATAATAAAATTGTGTACGTAAGTGTACCTCTACTACTATTGGGTGATTGAAAAAGATCTGTAAGAAGAAGTATCTAAGGTAGGTAAACGTAATGGTGCTCGACGCGGTCCCAGTACATGTCATTTGAAACTTAAGTCATTGTCAATAGAGGTGACAGCAAGGTGCCATCTATTGGGCATTAGCATGTCGAGCAGTACGTTTACCTTATACAAAATAACATTTCTCCTGCAAATCAGAAAACATTACATAAATCTTAATTTTGGCATAAATTACGGTACCTACGCTGAATTTCAATAGCACGTTCTTCTAGCTAAAAACCGATGTCTTCGTATTTTTTTTTGTTTTCGATTAAAAATCTCAGTGACAGGCAACGTCGATTATCTCCATGATAATAACATAATGTATTTTCTTTCTTTCTAACTTTTTATTTAATCGTATGGCATCATATTATATTTACAGATACAGAGAAATCATAAATCTAACTCCAGAGAATTAATCCATTTTATCAGGTCTTCCGGGGGGCCTCCAGTATACCGAGTAGATGGGCACTCTTGGAAAATATGTCGGATACTCTGTTCCTCGGCACCACAGTGACAGGCAGGAGACTCCACCCAGCCGCAACGGTACTTATATAGGGCACAGCGACCGTGGCCGGTGCGCAATCTATTGAGGTTGGCGTTTCTTTCTAACATAAATGCAGTATTGCCACGTACGTACCTATCCTACTACAAAGAAAAACCCGTAGGTAGGTACTCCATTCGTTTACTTTCCGAAAAAATGAGATGGCTCTTTCATACTACTCATCCAGTACTAACTTAATAAGTAGAGTTTGGAAACTCTAAAATACGGTATGTTGCCAAAACATTTTTAGAGCACACAGGTGCACCCAAAACTAACAATAAACGTGTTGAAGCTATCATCGTCCATCTGCCTATACCCCCGTATCTCACAAACACTCGGTCATTATTGCAGCTTAATGCCCAGCTTAGCTCGCACGTGGCCACTTTCATAATAAACCCTGTCAAAAAACTACAATCAATACTAACCCATAAGATTATAAAGATAAGGTTGAAAATAAAATAGGCTTAGAAATATTATTGGAAGTGCGATTTATCGCGCTTGAGTTGCGCCGGCGCCGATCTCGCTGTTTTTTATTTGATTCTGTGAGAACGGGAATATGATGGACAGGTTTAGGTTAGTGTAGCGTGATTTTGAAGTTAGACAAGTGTTAATATGTATGAATGGAAAGGCTGGACTAAGAGAGAAAGAAGCATTGTGGGAGAAACTATTAACTAATAAATATATTTTCCCGTACGCGCTTCTAATATAAAGATAACGTCTAGATTTCGGCCAAAATAACTAGTATAGCGTGATTTTGAAGTTAGACAAGTGTTAATACTTATAAATGGAAAAGAAAAACTAAGAGAGAAAGACGCAGAGAATTTATTAACTAATAAATAATTTTCCCCGCACGCGCTTCTAAGATAAAGATAACGTCTAGATTTGGGCCAAAATATGGTTCATAAATGTTAAGTACATGTATCTGGCTCTGTATATGAATTTGTTTGCTGGAGGGTGGGGGGGGGGGGGGTGTCAACTAGCTCTGCAGCTGTCTGTGCGTATAATATGCCTTGTAGAAGTACAATCGAATAATAGTGTATCATAATTCATAACTGATAACATAACGGAGCTGCAATAAATAGTATAAACTTCATATTTTCAAAATAATACAGTAACATTATATTGAGTACCTACCTACATTGTTTGATATTATAAGAGGTAATAAAATTGCAATCATATTCATTCTCATTTTTATTATTTTTATCAATTTACTAAATTCAAATTCAATTAAATAACAAAACGAAACATTATTAATTGAATTCAAACCAACGAATTCTAATTTTATAAACCATAGACAATCCCGACTTTATTAACAATAAACTGGCAGCTAATAAAACGTAAAGAGGTATTGTATCGTCCCACGTGAGGAGACAGGGGTGCGACGGTACGGGCGCGTTCAAAATGCTTACCGTGGGCAGCCAAGAGATGGCGGAGCTAGTCTATGCGCGCTAACGAACTACGCACTGTTGTTATGGGAATCAAGTTCATACTAAACTGGTCGGTCTAAGCTTTTGATAAAAATGGGAATACACGACACAGTTTATTGGATCTAAACCTTGTAATTAACTCTTTGTGGATTATGAGAGGGCGAGATTACATGATCACATATTGGGGAAGCCGGGGAGACGGGGAAAAATGTTACGCTGATAAAATCGTTGATATGTAGCTCTGGATTTGTTGATACGATTGTTTGATTGTACTTTTAAAATATGCATTTGATAAATCTTTTTGCAGCTATCGTGTCGATTTAAACAAATTAACTACCTTTTTAGGGTTCCGTACCTCAAAAGGAAAAAAATTAACCCTTATAGGATCACTCGTGCGTCTGTCTGTCTGTCTGTCTGTCACAGCCTATTTTCTCAGAAACTACTAGACCAATTAAGTTGAAATTTGGTACACATATGTAAATTAGTGACCCAAAGATGGACATGACTGTACCGTAAACAAATTAATTTTAAACATGGGGGGCACTTTTGGGGGGTAAATGAGAAAGTTAAAAAATAAAGTTTTGCAAACTTATTAAATTATATCTCAGTAAGTATATAGAGTATAAGATTTATTCAATAACAAAACTTATAAATTATTATTAAAATTAAGTATAAACTAAATAAATTAAACTAATAAAATATATAAATAAATCAATTAAACTTACCCACCTATCTTAGGTCCCCCAGAACTGTCTCCTGCGTGAGGGTGCCCATAAAGCTGGCTACATTCCCACGCTGAATAGCTATGCCTATTCTTTGGCCAGGTCACCCGTGGTTTAAAATAGTCTAGTCTACATGCAGATGTGTATGTAGGCAAAGACGACGTCATAAGTTAATATTCCAAAGGTACATTCAACTTATGGAACAATAGATGTATGGATACTCTTTAGCATAAAAAAAAACCCTTCGAATACCCTAAAGGCATTCTTGCTGGTGACGTCCGACATTAAAACCACATGCCTGCAGAACTTGCAATTATGTATTTATTTACTCTTCCGATTACACTCAACATCAATGTAAGCCTTAAATCCTCCAAATTGTGGTATTAATTTCCCTCCAACACTTCTTATTTTTAAGTAACGTTTCAAACATATATTACCGAACGAAAACTGACTTTAACTCAATAAGAAACAACTGTATTTCGCTTGTAAGTACACTGACTTTATGAAACTGTGCGTTGCCAAACGAAATCAAACTCTGAACAGTTGCAATAGAGTTTATTTTGAAATGAGTGTGTACAGAATAGGGTAGATGTGCCGATCACGAGCCACACTCACGTCACGTGTCTGCCACGCGTCATCTCCGATAATCTTCTTTACCGGACTTCTTTGTTACAATTTGTTTCTCCCGATATAGTCCTAGCCACCCCTGCGAGATCTAAGTCTCTGATATGAGCCGTAATGATATTTTAAATCAGTGTTGCAGGGTTATTGGCTTGCGTTATTGCAATGTTGCTGTACGGCGCTAACTTTAAAGTAATCAAAGTTTCGGATTCTCTAACTAGGGGTCAATACGTATCAAGTTAAACTATTTATTGGGTTACAATTTATCTCAAAATAAACGGAGTTGTATATCTATGTAAAATATTAAGATTATGGAAGTGTTGCTGTAATAGGACGTTAATTCTAATAACAATCTGACAGAAAAATGTTAAATTTTACTTATATCAAATTCCTAAAGAATAATAACAGACGAAAAAAGTTATCCGACTACAAAAAAAGGAGGAAGTTCTCAAATTCATCGCAATCTTTCCTTTATCTCAATCTTTTTAAGACTGCATTTTTTATTAATCAGTTAACAATCAAATGAAGCCCATTCATTATTGATACAGACGCTTCTCGAACTTTTTCTATCCATCAAACTCATAATTCGCGCCTTAATTAAATTTTGATAAAATTAGAAACATTTATTCGATATATACAAAAAAATGTGGAAACAAATGCACACATAATAAATGCAAATATGACATCGAAAAAAAAACAACAGCATCACTGCTCGTTACCGACGTAAAAGTGACAAGAAAATATCACGACACAATGAAATAAAGTTGTCATCCCCAGCCGAGGGTAAGCGTGCTAAATGCATTAATTTGGCCTGGATTTAGTGGCCCGGAAGTGATTTGCTACGGGAACGCATGTCACTATGCGATATGACCCTACTATTGACCCTCTTACCCTAAATTTCACCGCCATTCAAAAATAAACTTTTCATAATTACTTTAACATTCAGTTTCGCTTGTCGAGTATGGTATTTAGAGTTATATTGTTTAAATGCTTAACAGGGTTGAATGTCGTTACTGCTTTTTAGTTAAGGGTCGTTACTGTTAAAAGCTTAACGACAGATTTGACGCTGTGTTATTAGGTCCAATAAAATGTTTAGGAAAAATTACTATCAAATGCTTGTCCGAATAATAAAACATTTAATTTTTATTTACGGTTGAGTATACGAGTAGAACGCAACCATTTGATTGTTAATATACAGCTTTTCTATAAGTGTGTAATTTTTTTTTATTGCCTACCTGAAGTAAAAATATTTCCAGAATATTATTTTATAGGAAGACGAACTTGAATACCTTCTGTGAAAAGTTTCAATCGCGAGATGCACTTTTAATGTCTATTGAATTGCTTTCATGTTAAAGTATATGTCCCGGTATAAATCTTATCATACGTCAATAAATTACATGCCTACTTATTGAAAGGTATGTTACTTACCTAGTAACTACCATTCCTCTCAAAATAGTGTATTATAAGTATTACCCCGCTTATGTTAAGGATACTTGAGCCTAATACCGGCCTGAGTGTCCTTACTAAGTAGTTGTCGAAAGTATCAAAATTGTGGGTATATGTTTGTATTTCAACTTTCTGATAAAAGAAAACAAATGTGAACATTATGAGATTTATGAGTACATATGACCCACACATGTCATTACGTCATCACAGCTGTACCATCCAATGATCAGCCGTGTCTCGCAGCCCCGCGCATACATTAACCTAAAACAGAGCCTTACCTCACGTCGCCCTAACAAAATGAGACGGGTTAACCTTCCCAATCGATATCTTGACGTTAATATATTCAGCCTTAAGCACCCTCTTATGGCATACCTACGAAAACACAATATCAACCAGACCTCGATAAATACGAAGACATCAAACGCTCCCATACATACCCACAGGTATATAAGCATATCTCCCCGCCTGATAACTTAAAGACTTTATCCCCTGTACAGGAATTTTTACGGTAACAAAGGCCTTCATATTTTCTTTATTCATACCGTGTCAAAATCGCCCTGCTTCCCCCTTCGACGACGAAAAAAGAGATAGCCTCCCAACTCTTTCGTTTTCATTAAAAAAGGTATATATCCATCCCGTTTCGCCCCTCTGTTTCGGTTTTATGTTTTCGCGATATTCGGAGTACCTACCTACTTAATGCGCTGGTTTTTTTTCTTGGAGAAAACCTCGGGGGGTGATGGCGCGGATTTCTTAATTAATTTATGTTAAGTATTTGCAAGGGAGATGTTTGTGAAAGGGCTGGTTTCGTCAAAATGACCGTGACGCTTCGTTAATGGTGCAGAGATGTATTTTTATGCCGCGTTAAGTTTTAGGGTTTTTTAATTATAGGAGAAGACAGCTCACGAAAATTAAGATTTGACATTTGTAGCTTCATAAAACGGATAGCGCGATTATGGTAATTATTTTGAACAGGTAAATAAGTGTAAATCGTAGTAAACATAGTTTTAGTTCTACTTTGCTAGAAATGTATAAACAACCATGCACAATACTCTCAAAGAATTTTATGACGCTGCCTACATCACAGAAATCCATCGCCATTATTATAAAAGCATCATCGTCTACATTCGAAGACGATATGTCTAAAGGATGTCCCAGAAGGGAGCGACCCCGTATTCAAAAAATGGAAAAAATGAAGAAAAAAAGTTATAACGTCATATTGTTTTGCCACGAAGTGGTGGGGAGAGGGGGACAAAGGGGGACTGTATAGTGCCAGGGAAAGATAAGGCGTTATAGCCCCGATGTAATAGTATAGGTAGGTACGCTATTGTGCCCGTCTCTCGCCCTTTAGTATTTTCATACTTTTCAAAGGCGCCCCGTAGAAGCGCTATTTTGCGATTTAGTCACAGGGGCGAGCTAAAGATGATTTTGCGAAAATATTTTTGCTGGGAAATGTGTTGGCGGTTTTAACGTTGATTTGAGTTGTGGATAAAAATATATTTATGCTTGGTTGACTGACACTGTCTTTAGAAGATAATTATGGCTACAAATATAATGACCACCAAAAAATACTTTGGTACCCTAAATAAAAAATCATGCTTACCAAAAAAAATTAATGAACACCAAAAAAATAAGGCCTAAAAATACAAAAGTACCACCGTTTTAATTGCGACTGCACTTCAAATTGTATTCAAATACCAAATATATTGAATGATCACCAAAAATCATTAATGATCACCAAATCTTGAAGACCAAATTAATGCGATATTTTCACCTAAATAAACCACTATGATTACCAAAAAATGTATACGTATTACCAAATAAAGTAAACTGATGCCAAAATTACTGGCCCCTCCCGCTCAACCCTCCGTACCCCGCACCGTATACCTACCTAACCTAACCTACTTTTCTAGTAGCATTTCGTTATGCTACTAGAAAAGTAGGTTAAACTGCTATCAGTTAAGTGGGTTAGGTTAGGTTAGCACTGCGACACTTACAGAAACGAAATAGTACTAGAAAAGTAGGTTAGGTTAGGTTTGAACTGTGACCTTTACAGAAACGAAATGCTACTATAAAAGTGGGTTAGATTAGGTTAGAACTGCGATCCTCACAGAACCGAAATGCTACTAGAAAAGTGGGTTAGGTTAGGTTTCAACTGCGACCCATACAGAAACGAAATGCTACTAGAAAAGTGGGTTAGGTTAGGTTTGAACTGCGACCCTTGCAGAAAAGAAATGCTACTAGAAGAGTGGGTTAGGTTAGGTTTGAACTGCGACCCTTACAGAAACGAAATGCTACTAGAAAAGTGGGTTAGGTTAGGTTAGAACTGCGACTGTTACAAAAATAAAATGCTACTAGAAAAAGGTGACGAAGTGGAATAATTAATTTAATAGGATAACGATATATTAAATATTTGCACATTTTTAATTAAAATGTGGTTACAGTTTTGGTGGTCATTTACTATTTTTGGGTTTACAATTATTATTTTGGAGTATTATTTGCTTTAATAGGATAGCAAGATTTAAAAATTTGGTTATGATTTTACATTAAAATGGAGTTCTAATTTTGGTGGTCATGTACTATTGTTGGGTTTACAATGATTATTTTGGTGTCCTTTTCCTTAATAGGATAGCAAGATGTAAAAATTTGGTTATCATTTCACGTTAAAATGGGGCTTGAAATTTGGTAATCATTTACTATTTTTGGGTTAATAATGATTAATTTGGTGTCATTTCCTTTAATAGGATAGTAAAATGTAATAAAATTGGTAATCATTTCATATTAAAATGGTGTTATGATTTTGGTGATCATTTATTATTTTAGGGTGGTAAAATATATTTTTTTGGTATTAAATTTTACTAAATCTGGTGATCAGTTAAATAGCAGCCGATAATTATTTTAGTTGCTTGAGACGGTTACGTGATTAAAACTTATAATTACTATTTAGTTAGCTAATATTGATTGTCACTGTGACAAGACACGAAATTGGTCGGAAACTAAATTCTTTGACTGTACAATTGTCATTACAGGCTGAGCCGAATGCGGTACTGTAGCAACAATATGAAACATGTACACATCTCGCACTAAGTCTGCCATTTGTACATTTTTAGGGTTCCGTAAAGTTCAGGGTAAAAACGAGACCCTGTTACTAAGACTCCACTGTCCGTCTGTCCGTCCGTCTGTCTGTCTGTCTGTCACCGGGCTGTATCTCATGAACCGTTATAGAAATTTGTTGTCCGAGGGGTATTCAGTGCAGACAAGAAAAATTGAGACTGACATAAGGCGCATTCCCATATAACCATTCCAGTCGCAGAATCACAAAGTGGTAACTAAATGTCAGATGTGTCGTAACAGAGTCCACACAATGTGTCTAGAATTGTTTCGAAACAAAGTGCCGTCGCCGTGTCTACACTTTTCCGTAACAAGGTGTCGACACATTTGTGTGCACTTTGCGTGCGGTTTGCGACTAAATCTGACAGCAAATTTGTGACAGCAAATGTCAATATAAAATACCTCTTGAAAACCAAGGTTTGTCAAACTACTATTAGTGTCTCGTGTGCTCGTAATTCTAGTAAGTCATCATGGGCAATGCAAATGATAATAATCGACCGAAACCATATAAACACCCAACACCCGTCAACCTTTTACAGAAAAGTTTTTAAAGAAATTCAATAAGCTACTTAGGTCAGGCAACGAATGCTCCAAAAGTTGTAGAAATGCTCGGAACACAATTTTTGACTCCGTAACTCGGTTTGACAAGTTAGGAGGTGAACATATCAAAAGTCCCCGGCCGTAGCCCTTGAGCGGGGCGGAGAGAGGGGGCTTTGAAGGTCCCATTTTCCCGTTTTTCGATTATATCTCGGAAACTATGCATCTCAGCGACATGGCCACTTATACAAAATGAAAGTTAATTTAATTTGTTACAAGTTTATTCCGTAAATTTTTTCGATATGTTGAATAGTTTTTGAGATATCCGCTCTTGAAAGTTTATTTAGGGCTCTCAATTTTATCTTGATATATCTATATCAGTGAAGGTGCTAGGCCGTGTTTGGTATCGTTTTCGTATAAATCTGGGGTGCTGAATCCATTTAAGATATCACATTGACACCATTCCACAAAATAAAAATAAATCTTTTTAGGGTTCCGTACCTCAAAAGGAAAAAACGGAACCCTTATAGGATCACTCGTGCGTCTGTATGTATGTCCGTCTGAATACACAAAATAGTTCTTTACCTATAGATGACAGGAAAACCTATTAGAAATGTGCAGTCAAGCGCGAGTCGGACTTAATGTACGGAACCCTTAATACGCGAGTCCGACTCGCACTTGGCCGGTTTTTTTGAAACTCTTCTTGACGCTTAACCGCTGAACCGATTTCGTTGAAATTTGGTATAGAAATAGTTTGCGTCCCGGAACAGGACATAGGATAGATCTTATAACCAAAATCATCTTTTGAAGGTGTGAAAAGTGGCGTGGAAATTTGTACGGGAAATCAATAACCGCTGAACCGATTTATATGAAATTTGGGATGGTCTACATCTTTGATTTAGTTAAAAATGATGAAAAAACATGACTTCAAACCTAAACTTAAACAGTATTAACTTCAAGAAGTCAATTCTGAATTCCCCCCTACACCTCATTTCACACCTTTAAAGGGTGATTTTTGAGATAACTTATTATATCCTGTCTCGGGACTCAAAATATATGTGTACCAAATTTAAATTAAAACTGTTCAGCAGTTTAAGCGTGAAGAGGAGTTTAAAAGAAAGTATTTTAATAAGTTTATATGTTTTTACTTCGGAATGGTGTCAAGGGGTCATCCATTAATTACGTCACACGAATTTCTAGGTTTTTTGACCCCTCCCCCCCTCCTTGTCACACTTGGTCACTTTTGGCAAACCCCTCCCCCCTAGTGTGACGTCACATTTCTTCAACGAAATCGGCAATTATTTATTTAATATTTTATCAAAATATTTTTGACAAAAGAAATATTAGTAATTTTATAACCCAACACTGATTAAGAAATAAAATTAAACTAATTAAAACGATTATCGTATCAAAAACTTGTTATTTAACTGTATAGCGAATAAAATAATTTAAATAAATTTTCGGTTACTGATGAAGTTAAAAGTGACGTCACAAAGTTTGTGACTCCCCCCTCCCCCTTGTCACAATATGTCACATTTTCTTGACCCCCTCCCTCCCCCTAAACGTGTGATGTAATTAATGGATGACCCCCAATGTGATACCTTAACTAAATTTGGTACTGCGAATTTATACGAAAACGATACCAAAACATGGCCTCGTAGCTTTACTGTTGTAGAAGTCAAAATAATTGAGTGCCCTAAATTCTTATTACTTGGCCAAACTTGTGTAGAAGGAAAAGGTAAAATAAAAGTCTTCGGCAGGAATATAAGACACAAATATTTTTTTTTTTGCGTTACTATTTCATTCATCAAATATAAACATACCTTGATAATACTATTCTAGTGAGATCCTCATAGATAAACAAAAACATTTACTTAAAAAATTACAAGGTCGATGTCACGGAACTTTTTTTTTTTTTCCTTTATTAAGGGGCTTTTTCGATTGAACGAATATGTCACCCCATAAAAAACAGACTTAATTAACAAAGTTAAAAGAAAGTAAATAGCTACATCTAGTTTAATTACATCACACATTTCTGTCCCTCAGACCGCACTTAACAATATTTAGTACCTTTTCAACAACCTCAGACATGGGGTTCGAAAGGTAGGTATTACATAACCCAATGGAACTGTCATTGTCATGAAATATCTGTCTTCTAAGTCGCTCATTTCGGACACACTCCATTAAAATATGATACACATCCTCGACGCGATTACATAAGTACGGCTACCACCAGTTTTGACGTTGACATAACGCTCACGTCTACGTAATTTACTTTCTGTACATCTCGCTTGCACTAATATGCCAGTATGAGCGAGATGCATAGAAAGTAAGTTACGTAAACGTGAGCGTTATGTCAATGTCAAAACTGGTGGTAGCCGTAAAGGTGCATAATTCCGAATTCACTTTACGCATGAGGTAGGCGAACTTATTCAATGGAATGTGTCCAGAGCGCAATCTCAATAATAAAACTAGATCCTGCCTACACAACACACTATTATCAATCCAAGGAGAATTAAAGGGTTGTGGCTGTATTGTCTTATACCAAATACCTTTGTCCCTAGATCTCTCGTCGAAATATTCCTTCCACAATTCGCGACACTTTAATTTTACTAAATGTAAACAGTCATTATTGCCCCCATATAATGTTTCAAGTGAAATTCAATGCCATCGCTGCATGCCTGTTTTGCTAATGCATCAGCTGTCTCATTGCCACTTATACCTACATGCGATGGAATCCATTGCAATATTATAACTTTTGCGATAGATTTAGTAATATGTGAAAAAAAACTTTAATGACAAAAAAAATCTGGACACAATTTAAGAATCACCCAATTGCGTCGAGGAATCATCTGTATTTTTGCTTGTTTCATTACCTCCTCGCTTCTTTTTTGTCCTTTGTATTCTGTAGCAATTTGTTAGATCTGAAAATAAAGATAACTTGCGTCGTCACGGATGTCGATTTATAGGTTTTAGGGAGTGCAGAATTCGAAAACGATGATCATTTTATAATCCAAGATGGCGGCTACGTATTTTGTCATAAAAGTGGAATCCAAAATAGTCATCATTTTCGAAATCTGCGCCCCCTAAAACCTATAAAACGACATCCATGACGACTTTTATGACATAGTGCATGGCCGCCATCTTGGAATCCAAAATAGTCATCATTTTCGAAATCTGCGCCCCCTAAAACCTATAAAACGATATCCATGACGATTTTTATGACATAGTGCATTGCCGCCATTTTTAAATTGAAAATGTTATCATTTTCGAAATCTGCGCCCCCCAAAACCTATAAAACGACACCCATGACGACTTTTATGACATAGTGCATGGCCGCCATTTTGGATTCCAAAATGGTCATCATTTTCGAAAGCGGGGCCCCCTAAAACCTATAAAACGACATACATGACGACTTTTATGACATAGTGCATGGCCGCCATCTTGGAATCCAAAATGGTCATCATTTTCGAAATCTGCGCCCCCTAAAACCTATAAAACGACACCCATGACGACTTTTATGACATAGTGCATGGCCGCCATTTTGGAATCCAAAATGGTTATCATTTTCTAAATCTGCGCCCCCCAAAACCTATAAAACGACAACCATGACGACTTTTATGACATAGTGCATGGCCGCCATTTTAGATTTCAAAATGGTCATCATTTTCTAAATCGGGGCCCCCTAAAACCTATAAAACGACATCCATGACGACTTTTATGACATAGTGCATGGCCGCCATCTTGGAATCCAAAATGGTTATCATTTTCGAAATCTGCGCCCCCTAAAACCTATAAAACGACACCCATGACGACTTTTATGGCATAGTGCATGGCCGCCATTTTGGATTCCAAAATGGTCATCATTTTCAAAATTGGGGCCCTCTAAAACGTATAAAACGACATCCATGACGACTTTTATGACACAGTGCATGGCCGCCATTTCGGATTCCAAAATGGTCATTATTTTCGAAATCGGCACTCCCTAAAACCTATATATCGACACCCATCTCGACTTTTATGACAAAGTGTTTTGCTACCATCTGCATGCAAGACATTTCTATTATTTTTACGTACAAAAATGGCCCCCTGTCAACTTTCAATCGAGATTTAATCGATAATTTATTCGATTAATATTCAGATTAATTCAATTTCAATCTATGTTAGGTCGACTAAACTAATCGCGATTAAAATTTGAGAATTAACTTTTTTTATTCCATTAATTAGTCGAATAAACAGTTAATCGATTAATGCCCATCTCTGACCACGGCATTTTTACACTTTGAGAATATCTGAAAACAAATCAACACAAGGAGCCATTTTGCAAATCCGGTAACTTTGTTATTACTTTTGACAGCGCGTGTCATGTGTCAACACAGAGTCGACACAAAGTCGAAACATTGCAACTACTTTGTGACTGCAATATTTCTCAGCCTTGAACCATATTTATACATCATAATTAACAAGTTTCGTAGTATGTAAAGCGTTATTTCTGTTATTTAAGTATAGTATACGCATCGAAGTACTAAAAATGCTTCAAATAATATAGTTATGAACACGGGCACTGAGAAGTAAACAATTTCATTTCCGGCTAAACTAAAACAATGTGGTGGCGCGTTGATTATATTACACTTAGTTTATCAAATCACTCGAGCAGTTTAATTCCCCATAATAATTTAAGTCATATTGTAATATAAATGCAAACAATATATAATTACGTCTTGTAATCCGTTTTAGAGATGGCGTATTAATGTCACTTATTTTTATTTAAGTATTTTTCCATCTGACAGTTTCCATTTGACAGGAACAAAATGAACGAATGAACGAATGATTTTGGCATAAAGTAGTCGCAAACCCGAAACAATGTGTGCACACGGCGACCACACTTTATGTCACTTTGTGTCATGTGTCGACCCTTCCCCATTTCTGGTAACTGTGTCGACACGGCGACGACTCTGCGACTGGAATTGTGACCGAAACAGACGGTGTCGACACAAGATGTGTCAACACCGCGTCGTAACGGCGACTGGAAATGGTTGTATGGGTTATTTAAAAGATGTGAATGACCCTTATGTGTATGTGATTTAAATGATTAAATTTCTTGGCACACTTTACTGTGTAACCTAAATACGTGTAACCTGTCTAGACAGTTGAAATTTTCACAAATGATGTATTTCTGTTGCCGCTATAACAACAATTACTAAGAACAGAATAAAATAAATATTTAAGTGGGGATCCCGTACAAAAACGTGAGTTTTTAGTTGTTTTTTACGTAATGGTGACGGAACACTTTGTGCGCGAACCCGACTCGCACTTGGCCGGTTATTTTTCTATCTTGCGCAATAAAGTTTAAATATGTATCTGATTTAAACTTTCACGATTTTTAAATATTATTAAACTGCACAACGGGACTTAATCGCGTATTTAAGTTTTAAGATTTACCTATTAGCCATGGTATAATAATATACTCCGCCTGGTACTCCATTCCCGTCTTTTCTAGGTCACCTAACTGACACGGGCCTACGTCATCATGCGACAGCGCTATATGATAATATGCGATAGCGCTATACATAGCGGCCATCTTGTTGTGACGTAGGCCCGTGTCACTCTGGGAATGGAAGACCATGTTTTATTAGACTATGCCTTCAGCCAGCCTTCCAGCTTGCCTTTAGCCAGCCAGTCTTCTCCCAGACCACGGGGACAACGCCGTCCTTGAAACGTCGGAGGTAAATCTTAAAACTTAAATACGCGATTAAGTCCCGTTGTGCAATCTAATAAATATGTATTGCCCGAACTGTAAAGAAATAGCAAAGAGAATAGATAGTATAGAGGGGTCCTGTCATAGTAAATTTTGTAGTCACAGTAAATTTACTGCCATCTATCGACACAAGACTAAAACTCAAATTGAAAACGTATAAAATTATCACAAAAATGTATATATATGGATAAATGATTTTATTATTTTTATATCATTTTGACCCATGTTCATTCACTGATATCTATGTGTTAAAATTGTTAAATATGAAACGGTGTCATCACGCCATCTAGCCGAGCATAGGCCAAAGGTGTGTGCGCCATCTATCCGAGAATGACTTTTTCTTGGATTCCGAGGCACGTTTTTTCCTTAGACTTTATTCATCTTATACGAAGTTACATTATGTCTTTGGAAATAGTAAAGCAATGTACTCACACTAGGAATATTGTCGGACGTGCAGACGCCCTCGCTCAGCAGACGGTCCCTGATCTCCCACGCGAAGATCGAGGGGCACTCCCGCTTGTACTGCGCGATCTTGGACACCACCTCCGCGGTGGCCACTCGTGGCTTGGAGCCGCCGATGGCGCGCGGTCGGATCGATCCCGTCTCGTAGTACCTGGGGTTTGAAGGTGATTAATATTTAAGCCTTTTTAACGGGACCCTATTACTAAGACTCCGCTGTCCGTCTGTCTGTCTGTCACCAGGCTGTAATCTCATGAACCGTGATAGTTGAAATTTTCACAGATTATGTATTTCTGTTGCCGCTTTAACAACAAATGCTAAAAAGTACGGAACCCTCGGTGGGCGATCCGACTCGAACTTGGCCGGTTTTTTAATTTTGTATCTGTTTGGGAGACTATGAGGGGTAGGTAATATAAGAGTTTAATAAGAAGGGGTATGGCCTGTTACATGTTTGTAGCCGAAATATCTTCGGGTCAAGAAAAAAATCAATTGGTTGAAATTTGTTGTCCGAGGGGTATTCAGCGTTGCGAGAAAAATTGAGACTGACATAAGGTGCATTATTTAAAAGATGTGAATGACCCTTATGTGTGTGTAATATAAATGATTAAATTTCTTGGCACACTTTACTGTGTAACCTAAATAAGTTGAGGTTTTGTTTTGTAGAAGTGTCTTAGGTGGGTATACTTATTGGTTGTTGATTGTTGATAAAACGAAACCTCCTTTTAATGATGTTTTTTTATTTAAACGCATGATTACTGATTTAAAAGTTGAACCAATATTTATAATCATGACTTAGATGTAAGTACATATATTCAAGTATATATTAACTTAGTACCTGAATTTGCCAACATATCCTCCTTTTCAAGTTGAAGTGAAGACTTAACCGTCAGGTATTCGATTACCCCTTCCTCGAATATTCGCATGCAGCATGGTGCGTGAGGGTGGCCGGTGTCGGGTTACCGCGACATCGGTGATACCGGCGTTTCGGTGTCAGCTGTCGATGGCTCGGTTATGTCGCGAAAGTAAAACGGTTAAAGGAAGTGCTATATGTCTGCGTTGAAATGGGTCTATTTGAGAGACAGATGAACGTTTTATCTAGAATTTCGAGCTCTTTTTCGAATACCATTTCCACGGCTACCACCAGTTTTCACATTGACAGATACGCTCGCGTCTACGTAAATTACTTTCTATACATCTCGCTTGCAGTAATATGCGAGTACGAGCGAGATGCATAGAAAGTAAGTTACTTAGACGCGAGCGTATCTGTCAATGTCAAAACTGGTGGTAGTGCGTCTGAATATATTTACTATAGGTACTCTAAATCTAAAAATCAATATGCAAAGCTAATGCAACATTATTATTTGTTTACTGACATTTCATACATTTAGCACTCGGTTTCGTACTTATTTTATTACAAAGTACAAAGTACTTTTGACTAAAGCATATAAGGTTACGTAAAGGTTGGTAAGTGTTAATGTTAAAGTTAACATTTTAGGATTGCTATTTACACAGTCTGTCAACTGTTATTCGGAATCCTTTGCATTATATTGAAAATAGTAGAAATTAAATAAAATGGAACTAAAAAAATCCACACTAAATTGATGCCAGTCAAAATTGTGACAGTTACCTACGTAGGAAGTGGCGCCCTCATTTATTTTCTACTATTTTATGTCGCACTGTAGAAGAGATAATACGCTCATAGATGGCATTTACGGTATTTACCAAGTTAAAGCTACAGTAAATTTCACTTGAAACGTGCTTCTAATTAAAACCGAAGGGCTGTTTTTGCAGATTATGTTATTTATTACGTCGGATGTTTGTTAACGAATTCTTCAAAATAAATTCCTACTTAATTCATGTGGAATGGATTTAAGTGTCTGAGTGTGTTATTATTTGTTCAGGTTTCGTTATAATTACAATCGATTTTTAGATATACTTTTATTTTAATAGCTAAACTTAGTTTCGCTCGAGAAACTAGACGTCATGTCTGAGGCTACGAAAAAAACAGTAACGGTAACCGCAACAAAATTAATCGACATCCAATCATTTCAAAAATAGAACCGTTTCAAGTTACTGTCACCCAAAACCAACCTTCAACGTCACCTTGACGTTGCCCGCTCCAATCCAGTCGAGACAAATCGATATTAACTATCATAAACTCTTAATAAGACTTCTACTTCTACTTGTAATTTGGACTCTAGATTAGTGTGACTAAGATTGAGTTTGCAGTGTAGGTATGTGTTAGATAAGAGGTAGTTAGGCTGGGTTTTAGTTGTCAGGGGCTGTAAATGGCTCGTGTAATAGGTAAGCCTGCGGTTTCAGCGTGCGGCGCGCTAGTGCGGTCGCGACCGGTTAGACGGAGGTATTTGTTTCAACTGCATTTTTGGAATAGTTAGGTGTTGTGTTGCTTGTTTGATCGGATAGATAGTTGCAGAAATAGAGGGTTTCTAAATAACTGCTGCTTCGATATTTATTCTTATCAAATCACAATGCGTCAAGTTTAGTCTTTAAAGTGTGCCAAAGAAATTTATCAAAGTATTTCTATACTTTCACATATATAAATGCAACGGGTTGTTGAAAAAAAAAACTTGGTTATTACATTTTGAGCATTTTTACAACATGCAAAGGTCAATTTCGAAATGAAGCTTGGATATCTTCTCCCAAAAAGTAGGCAAAGATTATTTTCCAAAATACCTATTGCTTACCTGGTCTGTCTATGTCTTGAAATGATTGATATAAATAGACGCAGATTTTAGATGTTGAATAGTAGGAGTAAGGCATGCTCTGGTATTTTTTGTTTAACTATGTATCTCCAAACACCAGACCAATGCAGTTGTACGTACTTGCATGTATCAAGACAGACGAGAAATAAGGCCAGGACCACAACGTTCTGCCTCGTGGGATCCGGCAACGTCCTGCCTCCTACAAACACCGGCAACTGACCAGCCGAGTATCTTGGACACGCAGCCGTTGGAGACCTGCAGGATGCGGCTGATGTCGCAGGGCCGCGCGCCCGAGTGCGCCAGCTCCACGATCTTCTGCCTCGTGGAGTCCGGCAGCGGCCTGCCTCCTACAAACATCGGCAACTGACCTGCCGAGTATCTTGGACACGCAGCCGTTGGAGACCTGCAGGATGCGGCTGATGTCGCAGGGCCGCGCGCCCGAGTGCGCCAGCTCCACGATCTTCTGCCTCGTGAAGTCCGGCAGCGGCCTGCCTCCTACAAACACCGGCAACTGACCTGCCGAGTATCTTGGACACGCAGCCGTTGGAGACCTGCAGGATGCGGCTGATGTCGCAGGGCCGCGCGCCCGAGTGCGCCAGCTCCACGATCTTCTGCCTCGTGGAGTCCGGCAGCGGCCTGCCTTCTACAAACACCGGCAACTGACCTGCCGAGTATCTTGGACACGCAGCCGTTGGAGACCTGCAGGATGCGGCTGATGTCGCAGGGCCGCGCGCCCGAGTGCGCCAGCTCCACGATCTTCTGCCTCGTGGAGTCCGGCAGCGGCCTGCCTCCTACAAACACCCCGCCGAGCTGGTTAACACCGCTGTGACCTGCCGCACCATAAGCTTGCTTACTCCAATTAATCAGCTGTTCCAATTTTGCTTACACTAGAGGCAGGTGAGATGCGATTAGGAACATATGCCGTTCTAACCCAAATATATATTGACATGCAGCAATATTGTCAATATATTTTGGCTTAGCACGGCTATTTTATCAGATCACTAACGAATCGAACTGAATTTTGTCTATGGTTAAGGAACTCCCGTAGAGTCGGGCCAAGCTAACTCTGCGTGGCGTTTGCAATGGCAAACTGTGGCAATTAGGGAATGCAAATCGGTTATTTTTTGTATGGAAATAACCGCGGTTTCGGTTAATAACCGATAATTTCCATACAAAAAATAACCGAAAATAACCGATTTGCATTCCCTAGTGGCAATGTCATCGTTAATGTCAAATTTCTACGTAAATATGACGTTTATATGACGCTTCCTCAGTTCTGTTCAAGTCGGTGCAAAGTTATCCTGGACGGACTCTACAACGACGTTTTTCTAGCTGCCTCTACGAACCAGAGGGAACTAAAACGTCGCAGTCCTAAGGCACATGTAGACGGTGCAAGAACTCGCATGCCAGTTTCGTTAGAGCTGATTTAGACGGCGCGCGAACTCGCATGGGATTTTAGTTACATTGCGGACTGTTGGTTACGTCCAATTCGACCGACCGATCAAAACCCGCAATGGTATGAAACTCGCATGCGAGTTCTCCCATCGTCTAAATCAGGGGGCCGATTTTTGAATTTAGACCGCTCGATTTCGTGTATTTCGTTCAATAATATCTCCAGTACCCGGCATTTAAATTCTACTAATAGAATTGAAAACGAGTGGTCAATACCACTCGATTCCCAATTTCTATCGCTCGTATTTCAAAAATTTGCATTTCGCTGTTTTCCACCGATTTTCAAGTGACGAAATCGAACGCTCGAAATTCAAAAATCGGCCCCCAGCCCTTATTATTCGCTGATTTCGTTATATTGCTGTATTTATTCTATCGGTTGACTACAGGCATATTCTAATTTTAATAACAGGATATAAATTAGATCAGATCCATATCTAATCAAAATCTAATTCATATCCTGTTATTAAAATTAGAATTCGTCTGTTAGTTGTACCTTAGTAGTGATCAGTGTAGTTAAACTCACTAGCGAGCCCTCGTTCCGAGGTATCCATAAAGGTCCATATCGACATTTCGCGTAGGGCACAACTGTTTTAACAACAAAATCCCGAGAGACTCAGACATTAAATATATTAAAATGGGTCACTCACGTTTTTAAATAAAAAATGGTTCGACATATATGTTTCAGCTAACGCATGGCTCCAGTTGAAGTTCCTTGTTATGAATCGAAACATGTCGACAACAAAAACAATTTTTGATTAAAAAAAACGTGAGTGACCCATTTTAATATATTAACGTGATAATATATTTTATTAAAAAGTAGAACCGGTTTTGGACTATGTAATTAATAGTCAACAAAGTTTCTTCCGGTGCTCTAAAAATTAGACTCCTCTTTAACCTTTGGGAGCCGAAGAGACAACATTTATTTATTTAAACTTTATTGCACTAAATACAAAAAATGTACAAATGGCGGACTTAATGCCTAAAGGCATTCTCTACCACTCTACCAGTCTACTTTAATTGATTTGAAAAGTTCAAGTTTGTAATTTTAACATAATAAAGCTGAAATTTCGAACTAAGTGATTTCGTCATCATATAACAGTTAATAGTAGTTGGATTGATTGTTTTAAGGATGACTCACGCTAGACCGGGCCGGGTCCGGGCCGGAGCTTCCGGCGCGTCGTTTTCTATGGAAAGCACCACGTGATCACCGATCAGCCGTCATAGAAAATGACATGTCGGACATCTCGGCCCGGGCCCGGCCCGGTCTGGCGTGAGTGATCCTTTAGTCTTCTGATGGTCAGCCGTTCATATTATTTACATTGCAAGCTCATACTATGATTAATATTAATTTATACTGACTTTTGGCTACACTTCTCATACAATCAGCCGAACGGAACTCTAGATTATCATGGGACTATGTAAAATTGGCAAGCAAAAAAATTGGCAAATATTATTTCTTATATTCTGCAGCAGTCTAATTTGTTGAGTGACCGGCTTAATTGCCGAATCCCTTTCACTATGTTACAAATGAAACCCCTTTTGATCGGAAGTTCAGCTTTAAATATCGGTAATCGCTTATACCTATTAATAATATACACAACAAAGCACGCAAAAATATCTGACAAAATCTCACTTTATTCAAAATTTTATCGTATATAATAGAACTACATTTTATAGCTTGTTGTACGTAGCTATAGTTGAAATTCTTTAAATATTGTGGAGTTTTAAGGAATTTTTAAAGTCAACCCCTAAGTAAACGTAAATGGAGTTGAAAGTGTTGGCGACTTCTACGTACAGCGACTAAATTGTATACCTATATGTGATAGTTTTAATTTTTTTGCGCGCTTCCTAGTGCAAGATTTTTTGCTAGGAATATACGTACAGATGTATCTGTCAGATCTGTCTGGTAGATGTCTGTTGCGGACATCTGTTAATGTATGGCCAAAATTATGCATGTCTTCCGTAGATCTATACACAAAATAATCCGTGCCTAAAGAGGCCCACAGATTACCAGTTCGCCGGACGATATCAGCCTGTCAGTTCTTCGGAGCTGTCAAAATTTGCTTTTGGCTGACAGGCCGATAACGTCCGGTGGACTGGTAATCAGTGGGCCCCTAGGATGACTCACCCTAGAACGGCCCGAGTCCGTAGGTACCGAAGCACCCTACACCTCGTTTTGATGGGCGATCAGTGGGCCTACCGTGAACAACGAACTTCGCAAATTGCGGACATCTTTCTCTTTTGTTCCAATTAAACCGTAATTAAAGTGACAGAGCGAGATGCCCGCAATTTGCGAACTTCTGTGTTCGCTGTAGGCCCTCAATGTAAGTGAACTTGTGATGCTTTCGTAAATAACGAAGTGTCGGAAGCCTGGCCCCGGACCGAACCGTTCGAGCGTGAGTCATCAAGGGCTCATTTAGACGATGCGAGAACTCGCATGCGAGTTTCATTACATTGCGGCTTTTTATCGGTCGGTTGAATTGGACGTAACCAACAGTCCGCAATGTAACTAAAATCGCATGAGAGTTCGCGTGCCGTCTAAATCAGCTCTAATTCCCGGGAACAAAAAAAACACATCTTCCAGATAGTCTGTACGTATATCCCTAGCAATAATTTCAGGTGATCATAGTATGGGATGGTAATCAGGTAATCACCATTACCTTTACCTTTGTGCGCCAGATCGTCCATGCGGTCCAGCACCCCGTCGGGCGGCCACGGGCTGATCGGGGGGAGCTGCTGCGCCGGCAGCATCGTGTACACCCCGTATTCTTCTATCTTGCCGCCCTGCACACAAACTACACATTTGAATTATCATAAATTTTATATTAAAGAAAAAGTGGAAAAATTTACGCTTCCGTCAGGACTTCCCGCAACCTCCGCAATCTGTGCGTTTGCTCTAACCAATTGAGCTACGGAAGCCTGCCAGAACCTGGCGAATCCATCCATTCCATTCCATTTTTTGGAATATCGCTCGCAGACGTTTGTGCTTGTTTAAAAATTGTTTTGAATTATCATCTTCCACGCGTTTGTCCCGGGTTTTCGCCACGGCTGACTGGAGCCCGGGGGTTTTCTTGGTAACTAATCCAGAGTAAGCACTAGTTTACGAAAGCGACATCGACAGCCATCTGACCTTCCAACCCAGAGGGGAAACTAGGCCTTATTGTAAATATCAAACCAACAGATATGAATATGCAAGTAAAAGAGTATCCTACTAATATTATAAATTAAATATAGTAAAGTGAGTGACCCTCACGTTTACTGACATTCACAACGAGAACGATTGAACCGTGAGTCTCACGGAAGTTTTGTTATTTATTAATATTAGAGTTTGCAATTGGATTGCATAATTTTTATACTTTTTATAATTTTCATATGCTAGAAATTATAAAATATTGTGTAATAAGTTAACAAGGGCTTATAAAAACCGGCCAAGTGCGAGTCGGACTCGCGTTCCAAGGGTTCCGTACATTAACCAATTTTTAACAGTGTATTTTTTATGTGTGAAACGCGAGTGAATTAAGATAAAGATAAAGATAAAAAAATAGATTATTCAAGTAGGCATATTACAATGCGCTTATGAACGTCAAATAAAGCTATACCGGCTCCAACCGTACACCTCTGCCTCGAGAAGATTTAAATCCCCCCTCAATTGGAGGAGGGTATCCCAATACGGGACCGGCAACAAACTCGGCAACATCTTTTCAAAACATTATTACATCTTATAATTAACATGCATTACGAGTAAATAAGAAAAATACATGGAATTTTAAATTACTATGGAATTCATGCAATTATACTCAGTAAGTATATAACTTTATAGAAATATGATTTAAAAAAAAACATATATGTACATGAAATCATCCAAACACGTTTTCAAAATTTCAGAAAACATATCAAATTCTTACAAAAGGAAAAGAAAATAAAGTCAATAAAAGAAATGAGAATACATATTATATGAATCTGACTGATTGTCATGAGATGCCTTCATAAAATTTGATGTGCTTTCTTATCTGAGGTGAGTCACCTATAACTCTACACATAATACAATGCTTTTAATTGCTACTTGTTTTTATAGTTTCTGGTTTGGACCATGCATGTTTGTCTGTCAAGTAGTCCTCGACTCTGTATTGTATTGCCTTTAAAAACCCGTAGGGGTCGGATCTAAAACTATGTAATTAGTACGGCTCACACTCACACACACGACTGCATATTTCTAATAGGTTTTTCTGACATCTATAGGTAAAGAACTATTTTGTCTATTTTTTTCAAAATTTTAGACCCAGTAGTTTCGGAGATAAAGGGGGGGGGGGGGTATGCTCATTTTTTGGCTATTTTCTTAAATAACTTCAAAACTATTTATTTTAAAATTACAAAAAATATATATTTGAGATTATCAAAATGAGTTCTGTCATTTTTTTTAATTGTAAAAACACTTTATTTATATTAAATTACAGTAAAGAACTTTCTTTTATTTGATATTGTAACACAATATATGTAGTTTAAAAAACATTATTTTTAAATTTTCACATTTACCCTCCAAAAGTGGCCTCCATGTTTAAAATTAATTTGTTTACGTAAGATGTCCGTCTTTGGGTCACGAATTTAGATATGTGTGCCAAATTTCAACTTAATTGGTCCAGTACTTTTGGAGAAAATGGGCTGTGACAGACGGACAGACAGACAGACGCACGAGTGATCCTATAAGGGTTCTGTATTTTCCTTTTGAAGTACGGAACCCTAAAAACAAAAGATTTTAAAGTTACCACTAAGATTTTGTTTAATACAGAACAGAAAACATCAAGATCTAGATTTTATGTGGTACCGAAACTTCTTTATGGGTACCTAAGTTTTTAAATAAGCATCAAATATACTATGTGATAAAACCTGAAGGTGGTTCTACTTGCTCGAATTTCATACAAACTTTCTTGTTAACTCACTACTATTCTGTAGGGTGTCTTCACTTGAATACGTAATGTTTGGGTAGTATATATATTTCTTACTGCGCCAAAGTAACAAAATACTAGAAATTAATTAATATTTTTAAGAAAAAAGCCTTTGAAAATTAGTAAAATTTTGCCCCATTGCTTGTTTGTGTGAGTGATGCTTATAGTATAGGTGTAATTCTAACATGGCGACTTCTTTGACAAGCAATCATTTTTAATTTATCAAAGGTGTAACAGATGGCATTTTAAAACCGGAACACAGGTTATCTGTGTATTTTGTTTTATCTTCACTCAATAGAGGGAGGGGTATAATTTCATTCCCAGATGTAATATAACTTATATTATATATTAAAATACATTTATATAACTATACATTTAATAGAATTAAAGGTCAGTCCAAACAATCATTCGCGTAACGGTCGTCCACCAAAAAGCCTTGTGAATTCTGTTTTCGTTTCGGCAGAAATATAAATAAATGTTCTCTGGAAGCCTATATTTATTCTTAAAATGATTTTTAAACTAAAGTAGCTATATTTTTCTCGAAAATATATATTGGGAGTAAAATGTCATCTTCTTGTAAATAAACAAGATTCTATATGTTCTGCTTGCGCATAACAATAGTACATTGTTAACCAAGGGATCATTTCTGCCGAAATCATCAATGATCACCTCGGCAGAAATGATGCCTTTCACCCGAGTTAAACACTTCGCATACAAGGAAAGTAAAATGCATGTGCTTTTTTTAAAACATGACTAAGTATAAATATATTTTTAGGATACTTTCAATTAACAATTTAGCCAAAAGTATCGTTATTTATGGAATGGGGAGTCAAATATCAGAATGGAAATTAAGTATATGAAAAATCCATTTATACCCAAATTTCAATTGCTTATCGAAAAAAAAAATCGTACTTGGAATTGGAACCAAAAATGCTCTAGTGCAGAAACGTATCATTTTCTGCACAACTTTTAGAATAACAATGACCCTCTTTCAAAGCATGAGAAATGAAAACGGATATTTCTTGTTTTCTTTGCAAGCATTTTTCTCTCAATAATTTAATCAATTTGCAGCATAGAAAATCGTCATAAATTTATAATCATAAATATCAAAATATAAAAGGACATACATTTTTAGAAGATTTCTAGTTATTCCCTGGGCGACGTTGCCAAATGGTTTGAAAAGGCAACATGCTCGCAACGTTCGGATGTCGGTAAGTCGACAATGAAAAATTCTATTTCAAACTTGATATTTTTGCCAGTAATGGGTTACTTAAATATAATAAGAAGGCATGTTTCGCCCGGATCTACTATGGTCAAATGGTCTAGTGCCTTCTAGCTATTGAGTATAAGTCTAAGTTGAACAGCGTTGCCGAGTTCAAATCACGAACAAAGACTGAATTATTTTTGTATTTATTTATTTATTTTTTGCTTTTTATTACCTTATGCGACTGGCAAATATCAATGGATATTAAAAAAAAAAAAAATTAATTGAAGAACAGATGATAATGATACGAAAAGTTTAGTAGCAAATACAATATGTAATATAAACAAAAAAATATATAAACTAAAATTAAAAACTACATAAAGCTAAAACTAACTACAACATAAACTAAAATTCAAAAAATTCTATTTATGTATATTTATTTGACAACTTGAATTACAGAGGGGCAGTACCTACAGTGATCCCCACACTAGGTTTAGCCTGTAACGTGGGGATCTAAGCGAAATACAAATTATTATTACGTACATAAGTTCCGAAAAACTCATTGGTACGAGCCGGGGATTGAACCCGCGACCTCCGGATTGAAAGTCGCACGCTCTTACCGCTAGTCCATCAGCGCTTCTATGTGTAACCATATATAGGCAAATAAACGAGTTCGCATCCCATCATAATCACAATATTATATTGTGTTTAAAGAACACTATCTCTCATTTTTTCTGTTTCTCATTACTTCCCCAGAAATGTGACTCACACGCCAGCTTACTTAGTAGTGTTAGTATATACTAAGCTAACATTAAAAGCGTTTTTGTAATTTTAGGTAAAATAATTTGCGTCATTTTCAATTGATAATAAGAATAAAAACATATAATCTATAAAACTTTTTATAAAATAATAAAAAAAAAAATTAAGCACTGTCGGGGATTTGAACCCAGATTCATTGATACTCTAGCTAAAATGTATTCAAAACAGATGTTGTGGGTGCCACAAGCACATGACAATCAACGTCTGAAAATACGTATCAGTTGGTTCTAAGTTACTTGTCAATGTCTCAAATAAGAATTTAAATTCTAAATTGTTCTTCCTAAAAATATTCATGCGCTGCACTGCGCCCTCTAGGTTACTTTACTGTAACATTACAAATCTACTGACATTAGACACTGACTTTAGGTTGCTTTAGGTATGTGAGTGTGCGTGAATGCAAGATATTGCAATATTTTGCAGTTTTATTCTCTGATTATTTAGATTAGACACTGTTGAGTATAACATGTTTCGATTTGGACGTAATATTTTTTATTGTGTTCGCCAATATCAACACATCTTATGAAACTGTTTATATTTTGGGAGAAACGGTGAAAATCCACAATTCGTGCACACTGACGCCATCTTTTGGCTGATAATCGGCATCCCATCAAGTTATTATAGCATATTTAATAATATTATTAGGGGTTAAGGATAGCTGTGGATAATAGTTAATAACTTGTTGTGCATATAGCTACGACTAAGTAGGTAACGATTTTATGAATAGAAAACGAGTACTATAATACTACCAAAAAGAATAGATAGTATAGAGGGGCCCTGTCATTGTAAATTTTGTAGTCACTGTAAATTTACTGCCATCTATCGACACACGACTAAAACTCAAAATAAAAACGTATAAAGTTATCAAAAAATGTATATATATGGATAAATGATTTTATTTTTTTTATATCATTTTGATCCATGTTCATTCACTGATATCTATGTGTTAAAATTGTTAAATATGAAACGGTGTCGTCACGCCACCTAGCCGAGGATAGGCTAAAGGTGTGTGCGCCATCTATTCGAGAATGACTTTTGCTTGAATTCCGAGGCACGTTTTTTCCTTAGACTTTATTCGTCTTATACGAAGTTACATATGTCTTTGATACTACTAATAGCTTGTATGCAGATACGAAAAGTTTAATCAGAAAATTTGGCTTTAGACTGTAACTTTGCGTTTGTCCGCAGGACTCTACTATATAGATCCTATCAAAATCTTAGCAGAATAAATACATATGTATAAATAAATACTTTATTAACACACGACTTAAGGTCCCTGACACTTAACATATTATACATAGATAGATTGACAAATTGCATCCGTATAAAGCTTTGAATCGGTGTAATATCTAATTTTAATTTTTAACAAGCAGAAACGTCTGAGAACAATGCTATTAAGCTTAGAATAAATTTAAAAGTCGATAAATTACTGTCTTGGTGAGACTTGAACTCACGGCCTCTGGATCGATACTCCAGCGCTCTTGGTGGCTCAGATGCAGCGCTGGAGTATCGATCCAGAGGCCGTGAGTTCAAGTCTCACCCAAGACAGTAATTTTTCGACTTTTAAATTCGGTGTATTATCATTTCGTATCATCGTATAAATATCAGCATTCGTTATTATATATATTTTATGGCGCAGCCAACATCCAAGTCCTAAATCTGTTTTTTTACGAACTATCCACACAAGATTTAATCAGAAATTAAATTGCAATGATGCATTCGCCCGTGACCAACGCCAGTGTTTCGCGACCGGTACTTTCAATTCTTCATTAAAATGGTATCAACGTTGCTACATAAATGCTTTGTAATATTTTTTATACTAAAGTGCTGCCGAGCCGACGAAAATTTGGGGTGGGGAGAAAACATTACTAAGTTGTATGAGTTGATCTCAAGTGCCGTTAAAGATGGCATCGGTATGTTCCTTACCCATTGCTTAATATTAGTAGAATAATATAAGTAGGTATCAAATATTTTACAAACTTATTTAACGCACAATAATTGTATGTAACGTGTGTATTTATCAAATGGGGTATTCGGAGGCAGATTAGTAAATTTAGACAATTTTTTAGACTATGAACTGGTTGAAGAAAACTTTACCATAAGGCTGGTACATCCTGATTCAAAGATTGTAAAAAATCAGGGGGCTGTCAACCACCTCGCTTAAATAATTATGAAATATTTATTCCGGTCCCCAGTTACCCCACATGACATTAAGTTTTCTTCCATTTGCAAAACATTTGTTTACACTTCTTGATGCTGATGATGATGATGATGATGAATTTCAGCTCAAACTAATACCTACCATTAGTTTGAGCTGAAATTTAGTTATACTCTGGAACTTTGTGATAAATCAACACAACGAGCTTAAAGTTGGGCTTGACCGAATCGTCTCAATGAGTACGTAGGTACCTACTTAACGGTTTTTTTAAAATATGGAATCGCCGTTAAGGCTTGTGCTAAAACGCACTACTTTCTTAATGCTACACTACATTGAATCTAATTAATTAGTAAGAGCACAAAAAGTATTTGAAATCCATCGTGTTGTATCATTGGGTATCTAGTTAGGAAGAATTACTTGGCATTCAATTCGCTCGCAGCCTTAAAACAGTTTATAGGTACTAGTTTTAGCGCATTTATGTCTTCAATACCGGTCATTTTAAAATCTTAACCATTTAATCAACAGATCTCAAAACTCCACAATTAACTAGAAGAATATTTGTAAATGACTCGTTATATCAGGTACACCTGAATAAACTAAAAGACGTAAATGGATTTAAAATGCATAATATTGTTATCAAACGCAGCGGTCCAGACATTAATTCAACAATATATATTAATAATCCTTTAGAAGCTAAATTTCCGCACCCTTTCATATCTTTGGAAGAATTTAAAAATACGTTAGTGCAACAACAACTTAAAGACAGAGATGCGTTTTTGAGATCGAAAAAGAAAGCAGAATACAGTAAAATGTGGGCTGATATAAAAGCTACGGCTAAAATAAAAACAACATCCACATTACCAAAACAAGCTCGTCAAGACGGAAAGTTAAAAAAGAAAACTGGAAGTAACTTAAGCAATACTAATAATAAAAGTAAATCGGAGATGGAGCAAGAGCATAAATCAAATACAACACATGTTAATAAACAAACAACAAATACTAATACAGTTAATAAGTCTTCTACCGCATATTTCCGCGTTAACCTTCTAGATTTAGGACAACAAAATTCAACAACGAACAGTTCACCTACGAATAAAGCCGACGAGAACAGCATAAATTCAAAAAACGTGAACGTAGTAAAACAAACAGTTACCACAAAACCGAATAATATCAATAAAGAACAATTATCCATTGTTGAAGAATCAATAAATAGTACGGAACATATATCAAGCACAATCGATGGAACAACTATTAAAGAAGAGTTAGCTGCTAATAATGATAATCATGGATTAAGTACCATTGATGGAAAAATAACAAATATAGTAGGAGAAGCAACTACAATTGATGAGGACGTGTGGAAGGGTGTTGATGAAAAGGAACAGACAAATATAGATGATGAAAGTGAAGAAACGAGAACCGAAGAATTAACAACCGAACCTACTACTACTACCACTTCTACTGCAACAACTCTACCTACGCCCACTACTACTAGACCGAGATGGATTGTAAGTAAATTTGCTATAAATTGGGTAGGTAGTTTTAGAAGAAATATGCTTATTTTTTTTTTTCCTGATATTCGTCATTTAAAAGCTCGAGATGATACTTTACTTGGATTTTTGTTTTTAAAAATACAGAAATGAAAAAAATGGTCATCAGTGGCATAAATTCATGTACATGATATGAAGGTATATCGTGTAGTACTACTTATTAGTATGGTATGGTATGGTACTGGCCACTGTATGAGTCCGTCTAAGCTAACTATGCATCAACTTAAACAGAACAAAATAAGGTCGTGTCATTATAAATACATACACGTACCTATTTTTCATATAAATTTATAAGCTATGCAGAGTTAGCTTGGTCCGAGTCTACTTTTTGATTTGTTAAGACAAACAAGTTCTAATGCATAAGGAAATACCTATACATAAAAAATAGATTTGCGTTTTTAAGTAGTAGTTAATTTAACTATTTAATTATACATATGTAAGTTAATAAACGGCAAAATGGAATATATAGGTAAATTCGTTTTTAATAAGCAGAGCGTCCATGAGCGATTTTCTGCAACATGTTTTTTGGTTAAAGAAAAAAAAGATAAAATTCACAGCCTCGGGCAAGGCACGAACTTGCCAGCTTTCGGAACCTTCTTGCCCGAAGCGGTTAAAAATGTCCATATTTCCTTTAATATAAAAAAATTTTAGAATATAAATTAAATTCATACTTTTCAGAGACCTCGCGTGCTTTTGGGGGATAAGTCGGAAGGCGCTTCATCAACAACTAGTTAATTATTTCATTTGTCTAAGTCTAATTGAAGCTGTAATTAACAATAGGAACAATAAATTCATCCGTCCTATTTATTTAATACTCTCAAACTTATTGCGCTAACTTGCTGGTCAGATTTAATCTTAATTTGAGATTGAATAGATACCTACATTTTAAATACCTATATTAAAATGGGTCACTCACGTAAGTCGAAGTTTGCTCGACATGTTTTGCTTCGTAACGAGAAGCTACAACGAGAGCACGCGTTGGCTGACTGACGCAGACTGCTTCTCGTTATCAAGAGAAAAATGGCGATCAATCTTAGATTTAAAAATACGTGAGTGACCCGTTTTAGTATATTTAATATGTCTGGTTCTCACGGAACTTTGGTTATTAAAAATCAAATAGATACCTCAAGCGGTATATTTAAATTGATTCAGAAATTATAGAAGCTGGCTTCTATTATACCGTTTGTATTTATTAATAACTACCTACTTAAATATATTTTAGAATAACATCAAGTTAAGTAAGTATTATGTTTGACGGACATTAAAGTGTGTATTTAAATAAATGATACCTATAGCTTATTCTGCATTTTTTTATGAATAATACTTATTTCTCTCATATTTTTTACGAATATATTGAGAATACCTATCACGTTAATATTAAATAATTGTAACAAAGTTTCTGCATTCAGGGCAATAAATATTACAATAAAATTATTGTAAGTTGATACTAGGCCTCCTAGTACTTATATTAAGAGGAGCAGGGAACTTTAAATGTATTATATATAAATTAGCGCCGCGTATAACTAATCTAAACTTATTTAACTGCTTTCCCCTAAGACAGGTCGGAAACACTTAAGGTATTTAGGTTGGTATTATTGTTAGATACTTTTAAAGTGTTTAATAAATAAAAATTAAAAGCTGTTTTCCAGCGCCTAAATTATTGGTTGAACACGATACATAAATAATTAGGCTCTCATAATTGGCAAGACAATTAACATATATGTTAACGGGTCACTCACGAAATTTTATTGGATTATCGCTCGTGAGTGACCCATTTAAAAATAATGTCTCACACAAGTTTTATAGTTAGGTACTAATACAAAGTATTCGTTTACAATTCGTTGAACATTAATTTCACTTAAGAACTAAGAATTCTAAAACTATAAATTACAAAAGTGTAATAATTAGATAAACCCTAATATCTACCTAGTCCTGGTTGTAGTCTTGTACCTTTACCTATACATCTACAGTTGTGCAGGTATGTAGGCAATAGGTATACCTGTCATACCTATATGACATTTATAGGAATACTAAAATTATTTTAATTAACCGAAAATTTCGATTTTTTTTGGAGAAATTTGGGACTCAAAGTAATTTTTCTTGGTAGCTATCTAAATGAAGATTTACTTACCTACATGTATTTTAATACATTTAATTAATTAACCAACTTATCAAACAAAAAACGCTTACCTAAACTGACTCCTTAAAATAAAATCCAAGTTATTGCAAAAGCAATAACTGAAACAGACTTCAACTGGCGTCCACCATCACTTAAACTTTTTTTAAAGTTCACAGGACTCGTGCCTTCGTCTTCGCGCCAAAAAAACGTCAACTGTCAAACGGGCCGCATCGCGCGCTCCCGTACAAAGATACCACTTCACTGATTACAAAACACAATCTCACGTGGGGCTTTGGGTCTATACCTTTATAAATATAAAGGGCCCGGCGACAGACTGAGACGGAAATATATCAGTACTACGTAAATGAAAGAGCGCGCAAGACCGCCGAGTGTCAACTCCTATTGTAAGCCGCTTACTGCATTTAGGATTGCTCATTTGTGCGAGAGAGACGGCTTTTTATGTGTGTTTCTGTTTTAATTTATGCCCCGCCCATTCCTCATATTATCCCCCAGTGGTGGGGCGACTTGGCCAGTTTTAAATTATCTATTATAATAAAATTATTTCGCGAAATAAGGGGTTAGTAACGATGGTGGTATTTAATTTATCGCTTTAAGTTTCTTATCGGCGGTGCGTTTGGATTTAGTAAGAGCTTACCTATTCAGTTTATTTTGTGAAAATTGAATCTCATTGACAATCTTTCGAACTATATTGTTATTTATTACTTCTAAATATTGTTAGTTAGTTATTATTACAATTGTAGCTAATTTATATGAAATATTACTTTTGTAAATCATAATTATGTCTACCTAAATATTCGTAGGCAAGCCGGAGCTAATTTTGACTTTCTTTTTCTTTACGAGCTTTAGAAAAATGTTTGACTGGCGGGAAATTTGAAAATTATCAAGCCGAAGAGAGAAGAGATTTATAGATGCTCTGCCATTGCTAGATAGAGATTTCGTTTAGTAATTAGTACCACTTTATATATCTTGTACATGTAAAAATAGATATTAACGTTTAAGATGGGATTTAGGCACTAGTTTGTCAAACAGAGTTTTAATACTTATAAAATTATTTAAAAAATACTTAATAACTGTTAAAATGTATATACCTAGATATATCATATCAACCTATAAAAATAAACATTTGTACCTATTTATGGGCTACCTATAGATATGTCTGTTCAAACGTGTACACATTTCAGAAACTTTTTAGGGGAATATGATTTTTAAATAAGTATGTGGCTCTTTTAAAAAATTGTAATAAAATAACTAAAGTAATACCCGACCCCAACCGAGCATTTAATCGGTTTAGGCTCTCAATTTAATTAGTGTTTGTGGTCTCTTTCATTTCACACTAACTGCACCACTACTCGTTTTCCGTCCTCTTTACACCTCTCATCATATCCACACAAGCCATTTACATTCGAAACGATACCAACTCTATGCTTCAAGGATAAAGTCGGTTTTGCAAAAGCTAGTTCGTAAGGGATCTGTCAACATTTGCGGTCGGATTTCGGCCAGACTCCCCCGCACAAACCGTTACTCGCACAAACATTGTCTTTGACCAATGGCGTGTGAGCGCCGCTCTTTTTCAGCCAATCCAGGCGTTGAATATATTTGTTTTCGCGCGCTTTTGGATTCGAATTCCGTTCTGTTGTTCTATTTTTCAAATGGAACCGGACATGTAAGTAGTTGTTTTGCGTTTGTGTTATACGGTTAATTGTTTTGTTCTTTGTTTCATTCTGATGATTTGTGTATGATTTTTATTAGGTACTTAACTATGTGTTAACGGCAACATACTTGAATACATTGGTAGCGACGTGATAAGGTTAACAAAAGGCCATGCAATCAATGCAACAATCATGTCAACATTGATTACCTATGTAATTTAATTCAATTCAATATTTTATTTCAGTCTTGAAGCTCAAATTGTTAGTAAACCTAAAATGAAACGTACTTTATTGGTTATTTTCTTATAATTAACTAGCGACCCGACTCTTTCATTTATAGTTGTTTAACTATTTATGGTAATTTTATGACAATGTACTGATATCAGTGTACTATCGTAACTGTAATATCGTATGTATACCTATGTACATTCACAAAGCCTACGATAAAATTACAGTAAGTATCTACCTTAAAAATAAAATAAAAAACCTGCCAAGTGCGAGTCGGACTCGCGTTCCAAGGGTTCCGTACCTTAAGTCCGACTCACGCTTGACTGCACATTTCTAATAAGTTTTCCTGTCATCCATAGGTAAAGAACTATTTTGTGGATTTTTTAAAAATGTTTGTTAATGAGATAAAAAAGGGGGGGGGGGGTCATTTTATGGCTATTTTCTTAAATAACTACTAACCTTTTCATTTTAAAATTATAAAAAAATATATATTTGAAATTCTCAAAATGAGCTCTTTTATTTGACTATGAGATACTTATAGATTGAAAAACTTTATTTTTTAATTTTCTCATTTATGCCCCAAAAGTGGCCCCATGTTTAAAATTCATTTATTTACGTTACATATCCGTCTTTGGGTCATTAATTTACGTATGTGTACCAAATTTCGACTTAATTGGTCCAGTAGTTTCCGAGAAAATAGGCTCTGACAGACGGACAGACAGACAGACAGAAGCACGAGTGAACTCTTATAGGGTTCCGTTTTTTCCTTTTGAGGTACGGATCCCTAAAAATATATATACCAACCGGCAGTACTCAGATGAAGCGATGCGAGTAGCTAAGTGGCGAGTAAAACAAAGGGCTAGTAAGCCTGTTAGCCGCTCAAGTGGAGGGGACAGATTTGTTAGGCTTACAAGTATTGTTACAAGTTCCTACTTAGCCTGGGGCTTACTAGGACGCGGTTGAAATGCAGTTAAGTATGTATGTTAAAATTGGCATAAACTAATATAAGGGGTAAACTAACCAATTTACCTTTTGGTAGGCATCGTCATTATCTCGTTTCACAGACTTATAAATGGGGACTTCATTTAAAAACATAATAGGTATAGGTACATAACATTTATGATTTAAGCTAGCAATAGAAACTAATCTAAAACGTAAATCTAAAAAATCTCGAGTATCTCGACGCCAAATGGTGTGATATACTTACTTTATTCGTAGACGAACTCACAGAAAACTCTATATTTGGTCTTAACTCTAACATATAGTTTTAGTTAAATTATTAAGTAACAATTATTTGTATTTCGGTAAAAACAAATTTAACCATAAATCTTCCGTTAGATGCAAACGCATTAAATTATTTTAAAACGGGTCACTCACGGAATTTTCGTCCTTCATAGTTACGTGAGTGACTTGAAGTAACAGCACCGTGGCGTAGCGTACTACGCACCATGCATTCGCTGCAGATGTTACTTCGAGTTGATGAACCTCGAAACGGACTGAAATATGTCGAGCGATAATCTTCTAAAATTACATGAGTTACCCGTTCGAATAATATAAATAATTTGAAAAACAAACTTCGTTAACTTTGACGAGTTCCTTAATTTAAATTAAGTTAGTTTTAATGTGTGTTTTTGTGATTATTAAGTTATGAAATTTTGTAACAATTATTTTTTTTGTCCATTTCTTTTGAGTGTCATTTTTTTTGTTTTATTTTTTATTATGAATGGGCTTACTCATGGCCACAGACTAGCCGAGGCGTAGACGTGGCCTACGATGGAGCGAGCTAGCCGCCTAGCCCTGAAGGTGCCTGTTCACTCTTGATTTGAAGGTTGCCGGGTTATAAGAACACGGAAATATAGACGCCGGCAAGGAATTCCATTCCTTGGCAGTGCGCATAAGGAAACATTATTTAGTTGTTACCACAACCGCGGAATCAAATGATGCTTTAATTAACTATCGTACCTTAACGGTTGCTTGGTTGCTCAGTGTCAGAATAAACCTGAAAATGTACACTTTTTCACTTTCAACATTATCTTAAGTCGTAACAATGCATTTAGCTTATTATTATTTCATAGTAACTATGAGTATATCCTTATTTAACTAGCATCAAAATGTAAGTTTCGCAACCAACAGCAACTATCTGATGCGCATAGAAAAAAAAATAAACGAATAAAACTCGCTTCTTTGTATAACTCGAAATTGCAATATCTTACTTATACAAAGTATATTTAGGATCAGAATTGAAATACCAGTGATGTTTCATAGGAGTTTGTGAAAACTAGTATTAGGTAGGTACATGGGTTGTTTCACAAAAACGCAGTGAGTGCACTTCCTTGGATGCGATTAATATGCAAATTGTTATGCTATTGTCTGCGTTGATTGTGTAGGTGCATAGTTACTTTGTTTTGTAATGTTAGGTTAGGGTTCCATCGGACCGTTGGCTGTATTCCTCTCTTCCGTACAATAAAGTGTTACTGACTTACTTAAAACCGTACCGAACATCGGTGGAATTATCTTGTCATCACACTCGCTCAGTAAATGTGGAATTGCACGCAGGTTTAGCGGGAGTTATAGAAAAAGCGTTCTCCCTGGGGAGTTATGAAGTTTCTAGTGCCATAGTTAACAGTTTTTTTGTCTTTATACTTAATTTTTGTATCGCAAGTGTGATGAAAAACATTGTGTGTAACTCGGGGCGTAATAATATTGCAAACTCGAGTCTATAAATCGCTCCGGCAAGCCGCCGTCGCGATTTAACTTAGGTACTCTCGTTTGCAATATTCAACTTACGCCCCATGTAGCACAATGTATTATTGCAATAAAATGTAATTATTATTTATTTCAGGCACCTAGTCAACAGGCAACAGTTCCGTGTTGTGTTAGTAATAACCAGGCATCGAAAATTTTATAGCATTTTCGGTGCAGCGGAGTGGTGTTAACGGAATTGGTATAAACAATTTCAGCCCTAATGATTAATTAGCGTTAATTATGTTAATATTAACCTTATTTTACCATTTCTGTTGGAATTATCTATACCAATTCCGTTAACACGTACTTACTTACCACTCCGCTGCACGAAAAATGCTATCAAATTTACGATGTCGGGTACTTAGGTACAATGTTAGTTACAAAATACATACAGAATTAATCATCAAAACAAAATTCCGAATAAGTACAAAATTAAATTAAATGATTACCAAATTTTTAACACTAGTCACCTACTAAAAGAAATGCCCCCGCTGCGTCTGTCTGTTTGTGTGTATGTTCGTTCGCGATTAACTCAATAACTGCTGAACGGATTTTCATGCGGTTTTCACCTCTATCAATAGAGTGATTCTTGAGGAAAGTTTGGGTAGTAGAGTAGGTATAATTTGATTAATTTGTTAAGGTTTTGTGAAACCCGTGCGAAGCCGCGGCGGGTCGCTAGTTCATTATGTAAATTCATTACTAGGTTTTAGGTATTGGGTCCATGCAGTTTGTTAACGAATTAACAGTGAAGATTTAGACTATAGGATATTGTTATAGTGATAATTATATTCATTTTAAAAATATCAAAAACTAAATTCAACAAGTTGTTCGGGTAAGTAATAAAACTAATAAAGTCAAAGTGTAATATTTTATTGCATCCCATGTGTGCATTTGATGATTATTTATAGCTTAAAGCATTATAATTAAGCAACATTTAATATAAATAATACAATAACAACTAATCAGTTATTAATATTTAATAATAATAGCGACTAACATAGACAACTGAATATCTATTTCTAATACTTGCTGTTTAGCAAAAATGTGTCAACCCACATTAATTTTGCAATAAAATGTCAACTTTAAGCGTCACTTTTTTGAGTTGACATCGGATTGCAAAATGAATGTTGGTTGACACATTATTGCTTATCGGCGTCCTAATAAATAACAATTTTAGTATGTTTTGCTAATGTTATTTTAGTTGTGTTTGTTGGTTTCTACTAGAGCTCCCGATACACGTGTTACACGCTGACACGGGTACCCGTGTTCTTAAGCCCGCCGGGCTTAAGAACCCGAACTACACGAACCCGCCCGGATTCGGAAACGTTTACACGGGTACCCGTGTACACGGGTACACGGATACACGAAATAACGGATCTTATTTACCCGCCGGTTCGACCCTTCACTCTCGTGTAGCGGAGATTCGTGCTATGAAGACATACGATTGAATATGTGGAAGGTTAGGAAGATTCGATTACCTACTTTGCAGTTTTACTGGATTGATTTGTAATGTCAATAATAGGTAGGTAAGTACAATTTGTTTCAATAATCATAAGATTAAAATTAACAATATCTCAGTAACCGTTGACTTCATTGTTGGTATTTCAGTTTCTTCATTGATGTAGTTTTTTGATAATTAAAGTAAACCTAAATACCACCACCACCATGTTACCATTTGTTGGGACGTCAGTCTTTCCGTGACCATAGCTGGTGCAACTCAGCTGAAACGTCGGAATTAAAGGTAAAAACAGTGAAATTACATCGCGGTAGACCCGTTTGTGTAATTATGTGTACAAAACGCGAGAGTTTAAAGTGTTATATAAACCTAAATGATTATTTAATACAAAAGTAGATAGTTATGCTTACTGAAACCAGAGTTGGGCATTATTCGAATCATTTTTAATCTAAATAATTATGGTGAGATTAATATTCGCGAATAAACCATTCGTTTAGAATTTCGAATAAGAAATGAATTATTCGAATAAATTACACGAAGGATTTTTGTAATACACACTCAGTACGGTTACCATCAGTTTGTCACTGACATAAACGCCGTCAAGAACGTAATTTACTTTCTATACATCCCATTTGCACTAATATGCGAGTGCGAGCGAGATGTATAGAAAGTAAATTACGTTCTCGACGGCGTTTATGTCAGTGACAAACTGTGGCCTATTTTATAAAGCTACAAGTTACAATTTACAAGCGGAAGTCTGTTTCTAACCCTATGTGCTATAACGAGACTTCCGCTTGTAAATTGTAACTTGTAGCTTTATAAAATAGGCCACTGATGGTAACCGTACAGATGGCAAATCTGAATAGGTATGCAACTGCAGCGTATTTTAGAGCCAAGGAAAATTTTGGGAAAGGCCCCAACTGACCGTCGCCATCCATGGTGGGAACAAATGGGAATTGTTTATATGCAGCGCCTATTCCCATTTGTTCCCGGCCGGGACAAGTGAGAATACATCCGATATTTGTGTAAAATATTATTATGGTCTACCCATATGTTCCCTGCAGAGATAAATGGGAATTCACCCATTATTGGTAATTATTAGTAATATGGGAATATACCAATAATGGGCGCATTATTGGTGTATTCCCATTTGTCTCCAATTCACGTGACCTACGCCATGCACGAGGCGGGGACAAATGGGAATGTTTATATGAATTTTGGTGTTCCCATTTGTCCCCGATATTGGCGTTGCCATTTGTCCCCACCTCAAAAGATTTCTATGCAGTGTCTTTCCCCATAAGTTTCTCGCGGGAACAAATGGGAATACACTCTTTATTGGTGTATTCCTATTTGTTCCTGCCCTACGTGACCGCCGCCATACGTGAGGCGGAGGCAAATGGGTACGATTTATATGCAGCACCTATTCCATCAGTTCCCGACGTAGACAAATGGGAATACATCCGAAAATTGTGTTCCCAATTATCCCCACCCCAATAAGGTGGGGAAAAATGGAAAATATTTTTATGCAGGGTCTTCACATATGTTCCCCGCGGAGACAAATGGGAATTCGACCATTATTGGTAATGATGGGTGCATTATTTGTGTATTCCCATTTGTCCCCGATTCACGTGACCTACACCATACATGAGGCGGGGACAAATGGGCATGTTGTATATGAGTTTTGGTGTTCCCATTTGTCTCCGATATTGGTGTTCCCATTTGGTGCCGATACAAAAGATTTCTATGCAGCGTCTTTTCCCAAATGTCTCTCGCGGCGTGGACAAATAGGATTTTTTTTCGAAAATGGTGTGTTCCCATTTGTCCCCACACCAATAAGGAGGGTACAGATGGGAAATATTTATATGCAAATCCTATCACTTCTGTACCCGGCGGGGACAAACGGGAATACATCCGAAAATGGTGTGTTCCCTTTTGTCCTTACAAAAATAAGGTGGGAACAAATGGGAAATATTTATATGCGGCTTCTTTTCCTATATGTTCCCCGCGGGGACAAATGGGCATACTTACACCCATTATTGGTTATAATGGGTGCATTATTGACGTAATCCCATTTGTCCCCTATCCACGTGACCTACGCCATACATGAGGGACAAATGGAAATGTTTTATATGCAGCGCCTATTCCCATCTGTTCCCGGCGGGGAACAATAAGAATACACCCGTTAATGGTGTGTTCCTATTTGTCCCTGCTTCAATGAAGTGGGGACAAATGGGAAAGATTGTTTGTCTTTTCCCACATGTTCCCGAAGGGGACAAACGGGAATACCCCCATTATTGGTGTATTTCCAGTTGTTCTCGCCCCACGTGACCGCCAATACATGAGGGGTATTCCCAGTTTCCACACCTCAAATCAACCAACCAGATAAACCGATAGAAAACATTTTCTTTTTACTATTGGGATATAAAACAGCTAAATAGTTATTTTGTAAGCTAACTATTCGACAATATTATTCGCAAATAATTTATTCGTGGGCTATTTTATTCGCCGAATAAATTATTCGCGAATGAATTGAACACGAATGATCATTCGAAAAAATTATTCGTCATTCGCGAATGATTTGGTAATTCTCATTCGTAATTCGTCATTCAAATTAATTTTGCCCATCTCTGACTGAAACTACCACGAACGGAATATGTTATATTTTCCTTTAACAAAATCGCATTTTGCTCACTGTTAGCAAAGCACCCTTGTTCGAGCTGCTGAGGTGAAAAATAAATTAAATTGGTACAACACATATCAATCACATTGAACATCCATATATACATTACTACAATCTCCGCTACACGCCAAGGACGGGTTAGGCCCGCGTGTATTTAAGGTCCGTTTCGCCGTGTACACGGGTACACGGGTACCCGGATACACGGATCTTAATTACACGTGTGCACGACTACACGTGTAGAACGGGTCAGAAAACCGTGTACGTGTAGTTCGGAAACGGGTACCGAACACGTGTACACGAAACCCGGACACGACCGCGAGCCCTAGTTTCTACATATAACGAATTTTGTTGAATACACTTATAGTGCGACATAAAATAGTAGAAATTAAATAAAATGGAACTAAATTTCCATACTTTATTGTTGCCATGTTTAAAAACATTTTACGTCAATAATGTGACAGTTACGTAGGAAGTGGCGCCCTCAATAATTTTCTACAATTACTTGGCGGACTATAACAGCCATGGCAAATAGACCAGAGTGTATCATTTTCATCCAACATGAGTGGTAAAAGCTTCCTTTATAATACGTAGCGACATCTAGGATATTATATCGCTTGGTTCTCTCGTTGACAACATGTTTTCGCTACCCCACGACAGATGGCGCACCAAGGCACCATGAACGCTAACTATTTTCCACGTGGCAACACAGAGGGCACTACTTAGAGATTGTCAACTTGCAACGACGTCTAACACTTATGAATTTAGTTCACTTGATTTGATACAGTTGGCGCTGTTATTAATTTGTGTGTAATTGATAAGTAAAAGTACAGTCAGTAAAATGAATATTTGAACCATTTACCTCTACCGTTAACTTGTACTGCGTTTCTTTAATTTTTTGGTATTTGCAATAAAGAGTAAGTATTAATGTTACCTAATATGTTACTTTTGTTCTTTATTTCTTATACAGGATAGTAATGATCGTCGATAGAAAAAAAAGTTATTATAAAATAATAAAACTAACCTCTGGCCTCTTCTTAAATTTAGACCGATAATATACGAGTACATAATCATAAATATTTATGTTTTTTTTTGTGAATTTAGAAATAGGTACCCCTATGCTCTAAGGTCTAAGTTTTTGTAAAGTATAGACTATTGAATGTATCTTATCTGTGGTCGCCTGTCATATTCGCACGCTCACTAATAAACCACGTTAACTTACAATGTAGTCTTTTATTATTATAAATATCTACGTTACATGGTGTCAGATACAAAATAAATCTTAAAAAAGTGTAAACGAAGAGAACTATAGTGATAAAGATTGTGAAAATGGCCACAAATGACGCAGTGTCTGGTATAAAGCCGCCAGCTAACCTACAAATTGACTCCGACATATCTGCGAGCTGGAAAAAATGGTCGCAACAATTCGATTGGTATACCACGGCTATTCAACTAGATAAAAAGCCAGCCAATGTCCAGGCAGCAACATTTATGGCTGTGATAGGCCCAGATGCGATCGAAATATACGACAGTTTCAATCTCAGCGAAACGGACAAAGATAACCTGAAAATCATAAAAGAAAAGTTTAAAGAGTATTTTGCGCCGAAAACAAACATATCATTTGAAAGGTACATCTTTTTTCGGATTGAACAAAGCGAGGACGAATCGTTTAACGAGTTTTTGACAAGAATAAAAACGCAAGCCAGTAAATGCGAATTTGCTCTTTTGCTGGATGAAATGCTAAAAGACAAAATAGTATTTGGAATAAGGTCCAACCAAGTAAGAGAGAAACGATTAACAGAAAATAAACTCGACTTGACATAAGCGATAACTATATGCAAAATAAGTGAACAAGCTTCTAAACAACTGGACGAGTTCGAAGGCAAAAATAAAACAGAAAAAGTCTTGACAGTGAAAAGTAAAAACGCAAAAGAAGAGCAAAATGAGAAATTCGACTGCCGGAGATGTGGTACAAACCATGGCCGCAAAGAATGCCCAGCTTTTAACAAACCATGTACACAGTGCAACAGAAATGGTCATTTTGCTAACATGTGCAGAACTAAGAAGAGATCTAATACTAAAAAGAAAAATAGAGTGAATGCATTAGAAGAAAGCTCAGATTCTGAAGAAGATTTATACATATCTGCAGTAAGCGCTGATGGAGAGAAAAGCTGGTATGAAGAAATAGAAGCTGACGGTGTGAAATTTAAAGTCAAACTCGACACAGGTGCAGAATGTAATGTTATACCTAAATACTTGCTGGACGAAACAAAGGCAACTTTGAAACCAAGCCGGATTAGAAATCTCATATCATATTCAGAGAATGAAATTACGGTTCTAGGGGAGGTGGACTTGCCATGCAAACTAAGAGATGAGTGGGTAAACATTATTTTCAAAGTCATCAAAGAAAGACGCACACCAATTCTAGGACGTAAGTCCTGCCAAAAGCTAAGACTTGCCGCCAGAATCAGATCTGTGAAGGAAAGTCAAGACATATTTGAAGGTTTAGGGTGTTATAAAGACTATGAGTATGATATAGACCTCATACAGAACCCAAAGCTGGAGATAAAACCATCGGGAAGAATACCACATGCTATAAGAGAAGAGGTAAAGCAAGAACTTGACAGAATGGTGAAGTTAGATGTCATAAAACCAGAAATAGAGCCTACTCCCGCGGTAAGTCCTATGGTAATTGTTAAACAGAAAGGCAAAATAAGAATTTGTATAGATCCTTCTGATGTAAACAAAAATATTCTGAGACGTAATTTTCTACTAACTACTATAGAAGAGATCTCTGCCGACATTAAAGGTTCTAAGTTCTTTGCATTATTAGATTGCACAAAAGGATTCTGGCAAATTAAACTTTCAGAAAGAACTCAAAAAATTCTAACTTTTGCTACACCATGGGGAAGATATTCCTTCAAGAAGCTCCCTTTTGGCGTTTCATCAGCACCTGAAATATTTCAAGAAATATTAACAAATTTGCTCAACAAATTCAAAAATGTGAGAGTATCCATTGATGATATCTTTATACATGCAAAATCTAGAGAAGAACTACGCAAAACTGTCAGTGAAGTCATTGAAGTGCTAAAGAAATCAGGCTTTAAACTTAACAAAGACAAGTGCATTCTGGAAGCAGAACGAGTTAAATTCCTTGGTCATAATGTTTCAGCCAACGGACTAGAAGCAGACCCAGACAAAGTAGAAGCTATACAAGCAATGAAAACACCAACAAACAAAACAGAGCTACAGAGACTACTAGGGATGATCACATACTTAAACAAATTTATTCCTAACATGTCAGATTTAACAAATCCACTAAGAGATTTGTTACATAAGTTTCACCAGGGAAATTCATCATGATGAAGCTCTCAAGAAAATAAAACAAGTACTTCAGAGCCCTCCAGTACTTAGACTATATGATGTGAATAAATCTGTAACCTTATCAGTAGATGCGAGTTCAAAGAATCTTGGAGCGGCACTTCTTCAAGAAGGACAACCAATAGCCTATGCAGCAAGAGCCTTAACAAAATCTGAACAGAATTACCCACAGATAGAAAAAGAAGCACTTGCATACAGTTTGCTTGTAAGAAGTTCCATAAATATGTTTATGGTAAAGAACTAACAGTGGAATCAGACCATAAACCACTTGAGACAATATTCAAGAAAAATATACAATCCGCTCCAGCAAGGTTGCAACGTATATTGTTTAACCTTGCACCATACTCACCAAACGTTATATTCAAGAAGGGCACAGAAATACCCTTAGCTGACTTTCTTAGTAGAGACTGTGATGCATCTAACCTGAAATATGAACCAGAAGAAAATCTAAATAATTGCAGTTATACTACCTATGTCATTAGACGCCAAAGAACAATTGATTATTGACACAAAAGAAGATCCTCATCTACAGTTGCTCCTTAAGACAATAATGGAAGGATTTCCAGAAAATGTTAATGAACTCCCTAAAGAACTACATCATTATTTTAACTTTAAAGAAGAATTAAGCTATTTCAAAGGAATTATTTTCAAAGGCGACAAGATTGTAGTTCCAAAATCACAAATTCCCAAAATGCTAAAGATTATTCATCAAGGACACCTAGGCATACAAAGCTGTCTAAGAAGAGCCAGACAATTTCTTTACTGGAAAGGACAAGATGATGACATTTTAAAACTAGTCAGAGGCTGCTCCGTCTGCGAACAAACACAAAGAGACAACACCAAAGATACAGTTCTAGTAAATAAGATTCCTACACTTCCATGGCAAATAATTGCATCAGATTTATTTGAATGGAAAAGAAAAACTTACCTAGTAATCTGTGACAGTTACTCTGGATATTTAGATTTTCAACAACTAAAAGGTCAGTCATCATGTGAAGTAATTGAACAACTTAAAAGATGGTTTTCTGTACATGGAGTACCGGAAGAGCTACAAACCGACAACGGAACACAATATATGTCTAGAGAATTTAAGATCTTTCAAAAAGAGTGGAGATTTAACCATGTTACATCCAGTCCACATCACCATCAAGGCAACGGGCTTGCTGAAAAAGCAGTTCAAACAGCAAAGAACTTACTAAGAAAATGTAGCATTGACAAGTCCGATGTTCAACTGGCTTTATTAAATTGGAGAAATACACCGAGAAATGATAATTTAGGCTCACCTAACCAACGTCTTTTCAGCAGAGTAACTAGATCTCAAATACCTACAACTGATAATCATTTAAAACCAAGAATAATGCAAGGAGTCACAATTGAACTACAACGATTAAGAGAGAAACAAGTGATGTATAGTAATAAACATACTACAAGACCGGTCAATTTTGACATCAATGATAAAGTCAGACAAAAAGTTGGTCATCGACATTGGGAAGAAGCAAGAGTGGTAGAAAAGCCAAAAGATCTACCGAGATCAGTCATAATCGAAACAAAGAAAGGCCAAACATTTCGAAGAAACTACAGCCATCTGCACAAGACACAAGCAGACATAACCAGCCAAAGAGTGGTAGTACCAGAAACTAATTATAGAAATGAACCAGTCATACTACAGGTACCAGAAGAAGCTCAGTTACCAGAGGTCCTGAATTCACCCCTAGCATCACCAGGCACTTCTAATCAGGCTCAGACTCAGAGGCAGGCTCAACCCATTCAACCAGTGACTGTTCCAGCTCCACAAACATCAAGATCTGGCAGAATAATAAAACCAATAAATATACTTGATCTTTAGCAATACCTACTTAAATTATTATAATATCTTTGTCATGTTACTTTAACTATTTCAGAAATTGCTTATTGATTTTAAGAAAGTCATTTTAATTAGATAACTTTAGTATAGGTATATAACTTTATTGTTGCATATGTCTGTTTGTAAGTTCAAAGTCAAAGCCACTTTAAACTTATGTTCTTACTTATTTTTAGCTTTTAGTTATTAACAAAGAAAGGGAGATGTAAGGTATAGACTATTGAATGTATCTTATCTGTGGTCGCCTGTCATATTCGCACGCTCACTAATAAACCACGTTAACTTACAATGTAGTCTTTTATTATTATAAATATCTACGTTACAGTTTTATTTATAGTTATGTACCTACATAGACTTTTAGGGATCTAACGTTTATTTATACAATTTTTATTCTTAATATATGCAATGCAGTAATGCAGTATTACTATAGCTGGTCAAGCAATACTTGTCAGTAAAAAAAGGCGCGGAATTCAAATTTTCTATGGGACGACATCCCTTCGCGCCTACATTTTTCAAATTTGCCGCCTTTTTCTACTGACAAGATCTGCTTGACCAAGTATAGCTTATAGTCCTACAAAAAATTATAGAAAATATATGAGGGAGCCACTTTCTACGTAACTGTCACATTTTTATCGTAAAATGCTTAATAAACATGGCAACAATTCAGTATGAATTTTTTTTAGTTCCATTTTTTTTAATTTCCACTATTTTACGTCGCACTATATATGATTTAATTAGTTTCTTTACCTACTTTCATTAGATACCTGTCTACACGTACGTTATAGTTATTAGAAAACTAAATAGTCGATGTATATGTAAACTGTCGTGCATGTTAATACCTGACTCAGTAGGAAGCCTTTTATCGCGGTTCTATTTACACTTTAGTGCAAATATAGGGTGTTTTATCATTATCAACCCTCAGCAATATCGTGCGAGAGGTAATCTAATCCAATACCTTTAAACGAGCAATTCCTGTTTATTAATATATATATTTCTGAGATCTCGGAAACGGCTCTAACGATTTCGATGAAATTTGCTATAGGTATGGGGGTTTTCGGGGGCCTGATCAATATTTTGGAACCACGTGAGCTGCGGACGCAAAGCGAAAGCAGTTCGACAGAGGTCGCATTATTGATGTATAATTATGACCTCTATAGTTCATTTAAGTCAAGTTTTGATGCAATAATCAAGCACTATTCAATATCTTAAGTATAGTTATTTAAAATTGTTAATTAGTACGTGGATATTGATCAGACAATTTCATAAATATTCGTTAAACTTTAGTTTATTGACAATTCCATTGAAATTTTCTCGATGCGAACAATTACCCAATAGCTTGCGGAATTTTATCCGCACTGTGGCGGTGGGGGAGTTACTGCCAACCCTTTGCATTTCAATAAAATTTCACCACTCATAACGGGGTCTGCCTATAAGTCATACTGAAGAACTTTTACTATTAGGCCAATTTGAGTTTTAGTTATTCGATCTGATCTTAGATTCGATCTTAGTTCAAACGCGGAAAAAAATTACGACTCATGCGCACACTGGTTTTTTCCATATTTCTCTATGCTTCAGAAACTTGGACTTTAAGCTCGGACCAAAGCCAGAATAGATGCGTTTGAAATGTGGTGTTGGCGCAAAATGTTAGGCATATCCTGGACAGCGCGTCGCACTAATGTCTCTATTCTGCAGGAGCTCAAGATCCAGACTCGTCTTTCTGCTATTTGCCGTGGGAGAATGCTTGGCTTTTTTGGGCACTTGGCCCGGCGTGAACCTGATAGCCTGGAAAGGCTCTACTAGTTGGGCCTGTTGAAGGCCATCGAAAACAGGGAGGGATACCCACACGCTGGTTCAACGCCATTCAAGAGGTTACACGCGAGGGGTTCCAGGGTTCCTTAAGGAAGGCAATGAATCGGTCAGGATGGAGAGCACTACAGCGTAGAGCGACTTATGGTGGTCACGACCCTCAGACATGAGGATTCGACTAGGAAAGATGTAGTGCATAATTGTTTTCCATCGTATTTTCTCGGAAATGTTCGTATTTGTCATGCTAGTTCAGTCAACCTCAGTATTTTTTGTACCGAGACTAACTGAAATAGCAAGACACGTGAAAAAACGATGGAAAATAATTATGCACTACATCTGTACTTACCGATAGCTTACGATGATTTTGTTATTGTATCGATGCTAGCTAAATACTTACTGAAAATTATTGTACAACATATGTGGCGGTCCATGCCTAAAGGGTCCTTGTGCTCCATGTGCATAAAGACCCAATTGAAAGTTTTATATTTCAAGGAAATTTACAGTAATTACAGCTAATGACTTTATAAGTTTTTGGTGCAGCATTTTATTTGCTCCTAAGTATACAATACTATACAGTCACCAAAAAATAAAATATAAATTTGAGTACAGGCATGGTGTGGATGATCAGAGAAGATATAAGATAGCTTGTTCTAATTTGATGTTCCCCTAGTAATTAATTACTAATTTGCCTAATTCCACAGTCTCTGCGTATAAAAGGCTGGGAAGATGTCACTTTCGGTATAGTTCAGGTGAGGTGTTCCAAAGTTTAAGTTGTTTTCTTGCAAATAATCATACTTATCCTAATTAAAAATATAGTTTATTGATTTTTTTTAAAGCCTCAGACATTTTAAATCGGGTCACTCACGGTTTTAAGTCGAAAATTGACATGTTTCTTTCCATAACGAGTTTTAATTGAAGCCACACCAGGCGTGGCTCACTCCGCGATTTTGTCGCTTTGCAACAGGTAGCTACAAGTACATCCGTTCCACACCAATTTTTTGATGGCTAGCCATAAGCCGCGCGTGGCGCTGTCGCCACCTAGCGGCCATATCTGTCCTGATCGTAATAGCCGCGTTTTGTTAGAGAGTGAGTCTTCTGTAGGTACCTAGTACTATTATTTGTTCTGTGGCCACACGCGTTAGCTGACCAACGCAGACATGTCGATCAATTTTCGACTTTAAAAACGTGTGTAGAATCTGACCAAGCTAACTTAGTAGCACAGATTGTGCATGTGTTATTTAAACGTCATAATTTCATACCAGTTTGACTTTTTTTAAATAACTTGCATAGTCTGTGCTATCAAAATTGCTGCCGAGTTAGCTTGGTCTGACCCTGTTTATTTAAAAATTCAAAATTGTTAAGTACTTAATTCCTTTTTGAGACCATTAATCAAGTGGCCACAGACGAGCCTTCCAACAGTCCAAATAGCGTGGCTGCAATCCAAAATCGGTCCGTGAATGTCAAAAACGTACAATGTTTAATATTAGGATGCCGTCCATTTGGATGAATCCATTGTAACGGCATCCATTTGGAAGGCTCGTCAGTGGCCTGCTTAATAGTTGAGTACCTACTTGCTTAAGTTTGAGGTTTCAGTTGTTAACTAAATAGTGCAAGAATTACAATTCACAAAATGAAACTTGCAATCATCATTGTGATATTGACATTTTGTTACTGTGGTTCATATGGTAAGATACTATTAGTTATTACTTATCTACTTTCTATTTTTATATTTAACAGTTTCATACACCTGCTGAATATTTAGAAAGTACTCTCTAGTCTCCACCAAGCGTCCAAAAACAAAAATACCTACTCATGTCGAATAGAGGTGGTAATGTACCTAACAAATGGTTTTCAAGGTTTTTCTATACGATCCCTTTTGCACATGCACTTCATGATATTTTAAATGTAGAACTATACTTTTTTTGCAAGCATACCTGTTATAAAATTTTAACTGTCGCTTTACCCTATGGTTGTAGGTATGTGAAACTGAAGATCATGAAACACTTATGTAACTACCTCAGTTGCAAATGTTGAAATAAATGAATTACATATTAGACTTACCCAGGGACCTAATCATGAGGTCAATTTTCAGCTAACGTGAATCGCTGCATCTGTCTTCAACCAGGTGACATGGACCCTCAATTTGAGGGTCACTTAAATCCTTTTCAACCAAGACCACGAAGGGACGAGTCAGGTAAGCACTAAGCAACGCTTAATCTTTTGACCGCCACGACTAATTATACAGGGTGGTATTTAATAAGAAGTGCATTCCCGTTGCCAGGGAGATTTTGGGATTAAACTAAGCAACTTTTACTAGGTATGGGACCAACCCCGAAATCGCGAAAAAAAATGTACCCTCCCATAGAAAATGGACCAGCCAAAAAGTATGAAACAGCAAAATTTTTAAGTTAAGGTTTGTTTTATGGCAATCCTGAAAAGTTACGCGTTCCTGAACCAAACAATGCGGACAAACAATAGATTATGACTAACTTTATGGGAAACAATAGAGAAACGATATAGAAACAAAACCCGTCCATAGACGCCAATAAAAAGTAGTAATGCACACTGTTTATGTATTTATGGTCTTAGTGAAGTGTAAAATATTTTTCTCAAACATGCAATGAAATATTGAAGTTATGTTTCTTATAATAGGCTGCGAAGTATGACGTTTCAGGTGCGGCTAGGACAAGAGGTCGTTAATGGAATTTCATACAAATCTTGCAGGCCTAGGCCGGCAAAGTTCTATTTTTAATTTCCATTTCACAGATATTTGTGACACACCATCGTGGCATTCAGCCATTAAAGTGGTAACACGCTGTCGCACCGCGTCGCGGCCTCGGAGCGTCGCACCCATGGGTGAGACGAACGAGAAAGAGATATAGAAAGGGTCGCGGTGCGGTGTGATGGTGTGTTACCACTTAAAAAAAAAAATAGGCAGTATTTGGTTTATGGTACGATTTCGTTTTTAGGGCTGTATCTCTAAACCGTACGTCGTAGCGCAAAAATAATCAAATTTTCGTTCCCCCTTACGAAACCCCTAAGTCATATTAAAAAAACACAAAAAAAGAAAAAAAAAAGGAAAAAAAAGGAAAAAAAGAAAGAAAAATATTTATAGGGCCAGCCCTATAAATATTTTTCTTTCTTTTTTTCCTTTTTTTTCTTTTTTTGTGTTTTTTGAATATGACTAAAATAATAAAATTTTCGTTCCCCATAGGAATCCCACCAAATGTGTGACACCCGACCCTGAACATCAGTAGTGCCATCTATAAAAATTCGTAAAACTGTGGCAGATTGCACAACCGCCATCAAGGAAATAATATACAACATGCCGATGAGGAACCCGAGAGATTTTGACAGAATATTCCTGATCATATTTAAAGACTAAAATATCCTATAAACTGTTTTGGAATTCACCTAGTTGCATAGTCCAGCAACAAATCCACCAGCCCACCACCACCACCAAATCCACCACCAAATCCACCAGCAAATTGCAGAACATTCCCAAAAAGCGGAAACGTTCTCGAGAATGTTCTCAGAACATTCCTGCAACATGCAAATGATTGTACGGCCATCTTGGATTTTTTCCATAAAAAAATTTTTTGTCATAGGAATCTAGAGGCCTCTATCTCCCGCCATGCCAAATCTCAGCGCGCTCGGACCAACTTGAAAAAATTAAAAAAAAAGTCGGCCATTTCGTTTTTTTTTATGCTGTTTGTTTTGTCTCGGGGCCCTCTATGACATTTGGTCGAGCACCCCCCACCTATCACGCACCGTTTAAAAGTTGCCATACAAAATAATAGTGGCCAGTTTTCCCACAATTGTAGCATTTTTCCAAAAAAATATTTTTCATGGGTATTTAGGGGACTCCGAGATTCCGTGACCAAAATTTCAGTGCGCTAGGACAAACTTGAAAAAATAAAAATAAAGTCGGCCGTATTGAAAAAAACATGGCGGCGTCAAAAACTGCCAGGGTCCCTCTATGACATTTGGTCGAGCACCCCCCACCTGGGGTCTGACCGTTTGGCCGGGCCGTCATACATTTTTCTGACCGGTAGCGGTAGACCAAAAGTCGGAATTTTCTGGGGGTAAGGATACTACACCTAAACTATCGTGAATATTCATGGTATAAACTACGATAAATAAATAAATTCTCGTTCTCGAGAACATTCTCAGAAGTTACCAAGAAATTCACATGTGGTAAGTTTCGCAACTTTGGAAAGTTTTTTTTAAATTATGTGATTATTTCTGTTATTGACAAAAAAAAGTTAAAATTATTTTTGGGTGACGGTTTTACAAATTATAGCATTTACATTTTATGTACAAAAAATCGAAAAACGAGAAATTCTCATGTGGAAAGTTTCGCAACTTTGGAAAGTTTTTTTTTAATTATGTGATTATTTCGGTAATTGATAAAAAAGTTAAAATTATTTTTGGGTGACAGTTTTACAAATTTACATACATTTACATTTTATGTACAAAAAATCGAAAAACAATTTTATTTTGGCGAAATTGACGTAAACTCTTTTAGTATATTTTCCTTATTTTGGCCTCAGAAATGCATGGTTAAAATCTCTCGGGGTTCCTGGTATGTAACAATAATAATATATGTTGGCGCCTCGTAGGTTTTTTTATTCAGAAAGGTTTTTTTTTATTATGTGATTATTTCTGTAATTGAGAAGCTATGTCACTGTTTCTAATTGGGTGACTCTGGACTATTTGAAATTCATTGTGAAATGGGATTTTACAGAATCTCTTTCAAATCGCGCACTTGTCAATTTTTTTTTATTAACGTAAATTATTTGTATATCTTTCACGGGACAATGATGACTCGGACCTTTGGGAGGCGTGCGCGGAGCCCAAGCCAACATGTAGATGCCCTTATGACACTTATGAAATGTGGGTTACACCGAGCGGATGCTGTCCTTGCCCGTGTCATAGAACGCGCGCAGAGGCAACACCCGCCAGGGTGTAGACTATTGAGGGTTCATGGAATCTAAAATGAAAGCGATGGAGTAAATTGTATATCTTTCACGGTAACCGGTTATTGGACCTAGTGCTAGCAAATAAAACCACTCAAGTGACGGTTACTGAGGCTGTCGCGGGTTTGGTCTCGACCGAGCAGCACCATAATCCTCTTAATATCGAAATGTCAGTTTCTACCCTATTTAGTAAACGTGTTACCGATAGCGTCATAGACGATACCCGAGCCCAAGAGAGAAACTACCGGAAAGCAAATTATCCTCTTCTGTATGAAAATATTGCTAACTCGGATTGGACTATAATGCGGGATATGTTCGATGTAAATGATTGCACTCAATGTTTCTATAGTATTCTGGACAAGTATTTTAATGAATGCATACCCCTTAAGCGGCCCATAAAAAATAAGCCCAACCAGCAGTACCTCGAGTGGTTTTCTCGCGACCTTATTCATTTAAATAAATTAAAAAACGAGTACCATAAGTTATATAAGCAAACTGGGAACCAATTGTATTATGCTTTTTTCACTTATTACCGTAAATTAGTACATACTAAAACCGAAACTGATAAGCGTTCATACATTAACAACTTACAAGTAAATATCGTGAGGGATCCTTCATCGTTTTGGTCATACATAAAGCGACAGCGTAAATGTAACCTTCCAGCAACATTCAGCAACATGTCAGCACAAGAGGTCGCAGACTCCTTTGCCGACTTCTTCAAAAGCGTATTCTTACAGAATGTCCCCAAACTCGATGCGTTTGCGGCCTCAGAGGCTGCCACAGCCGAATCACCAATGTCCAGCACCCGACACGTCACAATTGATGACATTAGTGACGTGGATATCCATAACGGCCATAAACCGCTTGCGACCCAAGCATACTCAAGGTCCAGATGGAATACCACAATTCATTATTAAGGACTTATCCAACCACTGAAATATATATTTAACCTAGCATTGAAAAATAGAACATACCCCACGGTTTGGAAAACAACTAAAGTTCTTCCAATACATAAATCAGGATCCAAATCCGATGTCCGCAACTATAGGCCGATTGCTGTGCTATCGGTCTTCGGGAAAGTATTCGAAGCCATAATCTACGCCAAAGTGTATAAGCAGCTGAATGGGTGGTTCTGTGACGAGCAGCATGGATTTCTACCGAAGCGCTCAACTACATCAAATCTTCTTAATATCGTTTCCATCATATCGAATAACCTTGACCAACGGAGGCAAGTAGACACAGCTTACTTTGACTTCCAGAAAGCTTTTGATAAAGTTGATAACGATCTGTTGCTAAAAAAGCTATCTGCTGCAGGTCTCGAAACGACAGCAATATGTTCAGTATGAAGGCGCGCGATCTACTCCGTTTTTGGTAACATCGGGGATCGGGCAGGGAAGTAGTCTCGGGCCCCTTCTGTTTTTAATTCTCCTGAACGACCTACCGACAGCACTAAGTCATTCATCGTGCCTCTTATTCGCGGATGACCTAAAATTGGCTATGCCAATTAACAGCAATCGAGACTTTTCCCTACTGCAACTTGACATAGACAAAGTTTGTACCTGGGCGCGTGACAATGGCTTATTTCTTAACAATGACAAATGCTCGGTTATCACATACACGCGAGCTCGACTCCCTATAACCCATCCTTACGTCATAGAGGGCAAGCCTTTGAAACGCGTCAATGAAATTAAAGACTTAGGAACGTGGTTTGATACTCAGCTCACATTTAATAACCACATTACAATAACCTGTAACGAAGCCCGCTGATGCCTGGGATTCGTCATGCGTCAAGCGAAGCTATTTAATAATAAGCATGCTATGACTGTACTCTATAACGCCTTCGTTCGAAGTAAACTCGAAACAAACGCAGTTATTTGGAGTCCCCATGAAAAACAGTACACGGTTCTAATAGAGAAAGTCCAAAAATCATTCATAAGGTTCCTCTATAAGAAGTTATATGGCTTTTATCCCCTTCTTTATCTCACCCTATTCGTTTTAGGTATGGTAGATTATATATCCTTAGAGTCACGTAGAAATATGTACTTAATAAAATATTTTTTTCAATTAATTCGGGGACAAGTAACAAACCCACCATTATTACTACAAATAAGCCTGCGGGTTCCCCGTCTCTCCGCGAAACAGCTACGGCCCCGTAGCCGTGGTCTCTTTGCTGTACCTCCAGGTCGGACGCGCCTGCTTGCTACGTCCCCTCTTCACCAGGCTTTAACGTTGCTTAACAACATCTTGGACAGCGATAATGACCTGGATATTTTTTTCACGACGGAGTCTAAATTTCTAGGCGCATCAAATCGGTACATCGAATCAATCGTTACCACTAGCTCCATTACCTAATATGCTATAATAAGTATTCGCTGGAAATATTTGACATTGCTTATGTACGACTGACTTAATTTTAATTTTAATAAATTGCCCATATTGTGCTGCTTGACTTTACCCGAATTTGTATTTTTATGACTTTGTACTATAATTGTAATTCCTCGATTTATTTATATCCATGACATTTAATTAATTATTGCAATTCCTTGATTTATTTATATACATGACATTTAATTAATTATTGCAATCCCACGGTTTAATTATCCTTCAATGACATTTAATCAATTATTTTACTCCCTTGATCTCTTTTATGTAATAACGTCATACTCCTAATGTAATGTCAGTAATGTGTTATAGATTTAAATCGAATGTAGTTACTTATAATATATTCACTCACTTATTTATTCGAATAATGCATGTTGCTAGCTATTAAGTAATGTAATTCCAATTAGCACGTAAGGTTGAACTGTAAGTGTTAATTGTGTGCAACAAATAAACAAATATACATTAAAAAAAAAAAAAAAAAAACAAAAATTGTGAGCTATGGAATATTAAACGTAATTTTATAATTGTAAAATATTAAACATATTTTACAATTTTGATTGAATTTTGGGGTGACACCCACAATTTCCGCCCCGGGTGCCACCCATGCTAGCTACGCCACTGCTGACGGGAAATATGGGGTTGCCCGCCTCAGACGTATCCGACCTCGTTTCGCTCGGCCGTCTATATGTCTTCGGCCGGCAACCCCTTTTGTCGCGGCCTCTGTAGTAATGTACTATTTTCAGGGGTCAAGTTTTCGGAAGATCCTGAAATATCAGAGAGTAAGAAGAATGAAAATTCGGAAACAAATACACCAATATGGAAAATTGGGTTTGGTGCCATACGCCCTATCAGAACTCGAAGCCTGCCGAAATGTAAGTGACGTCCTGACGTCTTCTGTACCCTAGAGTACCTGTTGTTCTGTACCCTTTTGATTCGATAGCGTGACGTGACGTACGAAGTGACATTTTATATGGGATTTGTAGTTTGCAAAACGTCCAGCTTGGCGCACTGTTCAAAATCCCATACAGAAAATATAAACATAACGTGAACTCTCGTCACGCTATGGAATGAAATTTATTACACTAGGGGTTCTGTATAATATACACCTATATGACTTTTTCTCAAAAATGGACGGCAAAGTCGACTTTGACGTCTAAAAAATAGGTCGCGAAGCGCGTAGTTTATGGTCAGTCAAAAATTAAAAAGTTAAAAACATTGCAGTCTCGATTTTGGGACTGCAATGTTGCATACAAATTCCATTATTTGTCGAGTTCCAAACTTTTTAAAAGTTGAAATGGCCATATCAAATGAAGGCACAGGCCCATTAAACAGCCAAACAGATGATTAGTACCGCGACTATTTAGCTGTCTCAAATAGGTTGGCGTATTTTCGGCACTTCTATTTTTTTATTAAAAAAATAAAAAAGGCGGCAAAGCTAATTTTTTCAATTGTTTCTACTTTTTTCTGTGAAAATATATACGTAAGAACGTTGCTTCTGTAAAATATTTCTAAAATATGTATATTTCTCGCACCATTTTTGAGAAAAGCACTATATATGACTCGGCTGGAAGGCTACTTGCTGGCTTCGGATTCAATTAAACGGACTCCCAAGGTCGTCCGTTTAATACGAATCCTCAGCCTGCAAGTAGCTACTTCCGAGCCTCGACAATAATGTACTATTGCATGAAAAATTTCGGTAATTCTATGAGAGAAAAGTATGTGTTAGGCATAATTATATGCACATACACGTACTAAGTGTACGAAAACAGGTAGAGCATTCTGTAGGTGAGCAATTCTCAAAAAGTTTGTACATTTCGATCACATCTTAGATTTCTATAAAAATTGGTATTCTGAACAACTTCCACCATATTTCCCAAAATGTCCCAGAAAGTTATTATAAAACTTTCCTGTTTTGTTACATTTGGTAACAAAAAAGGAATGTTTCTTAGAAAGTTTCTGGGACATTTTGGGAAATATGGTGGAAGTTGTTCAGCTTCATGTACTTTACCAGAGTACCAATTTTTATAGAAATCTAAGATGTGATCGAAATGTACAAACTTTTTGAGAATTGCTCAGGTATAAAAACAGTTTTAAATTTTTAGGGTTCCTTAGCCTATGAACCCTTAGGAAATGTTTGGAAATAATTTAATTTGTTAATGTTTTTTTCAGCTTCTGTTCTCCGTATTTTGCCAGAATATATGAAAGGAGAACCAGAGTACAGTATTTACGGAGACTACGACATCCAAGGTTGAGACGAGTATCTATTTCAGAGTAACTGTATCAAAAGATCTTGGGGCAAAACTAAGGCGAACGTGAAATTTTTTGAAAGATGTAATGTTATGAATAAAATAAAATAAGAAACACAAATATCACTTGAAGCAAACAGGAAGAAGGGAAGACCAAGGAGAGCGTACATGAATCAAATAAAGGAAAAGATCAACGTCGTGTCGTATCAGGCTGTCAAAGAGAAGGCAGAGGACCGACATGCATGGAAATTGCTCCACCGACGAGAGTCATACTCTTAAATGTATGATGATGAAATATCACTAGGGGCCACTTGCACCTTCCACTAACCCGGGGTTAAGCGTTTAAACTGTTAACCCTACGTCAAATTGTACTGGTAAGTGGTAACCATGGTAAATTCAGGTTTAAGCGGTTATTAACCCCGGGTTAGTGGAATGGTGCAAGTGGCGCTAATTCTAATACAGATGTAGTGTGTGCATCATTATTTTCCGTCGTGTTTTCACGGAAACTTACGAACCTGTCTTGCTATTTCAGTCAGTCTCGGTACAAAAAGTACTGACATCGTCTGAACTAGCGTCAAATACGAACGTTTCCGAGAAAATACGATGGAAAACAGTTATGCACTATATCTGTCGTATCTGTAAGCCTGTGTGTGTGTATCACCACAAATGAGAAGAGCCTTCGAACACATGATAGTAACAGAGGAGATAAATAACATACATAAACATAACAATAACATTCTTTATCAATCACATAGAGAGAGAGAGAGAGAGAGAGAGAGAGAGAGAGAGAGAGAGAGAGGACTTTTGTGAGTTTAATTTTTTCTAAAAATATTTTGAATGATATGTAATCAATTTAAGTGAACCTGGCTCGATTAATGGACTGACGAATTATTCTTTGTGTGAGGTAAACGTACTAGTGCTCGACATGCTAGTTCCCAATAGATGATACCCTGCTGTCACCTCTATTGACAATGACTTAAGTTTCAAGATGACATTGTACTGGGACCGTGACGAGCACTAGTACGCTTACCTTAGTTGAACATTTTCTTAAAATATCAATAAACTGTTGTTGCATTTATTTGGTGGTTTTATCTCTTTACATATTTAATATCAGTTGGAAGAACAGAAGAGATAACTCTTTGCATATTTAATATCAGTTGGACAGTTACCATCAAAAGTGATGTTTCAGACTACGCTTCAAAAGTATACCATTCTCTAATAACAGTAATAAATAACTTAGCAAATAGATATCCTAGACCTTATAAAACAAAGTCCCCCGCCGCGCCTGTCGTTTGTTTGTATGTTCGCGATAAACTCAAAAACTACTGAACAGATCATGATGATTTTCATGCGGTTTTCACCTATCAATTCTTGAGGCAGGTTTAAGTGTATATTTGATTAACCTGTGCTAAGCCGGGGCGGGTCGCTAGTATATCTCTATGAAGAACAATCAGATTGTGACAGGTACTTTTTAACGGGAACTGTAGAGATAAAGCCTGACCATTAATATATGATCATGCGCCATGTTGCGGAATTTCATTGGATCTAATTTATTACACTGGCAATAATTTTAACCTTTTGGACGCCAATGACCGATATATCCGCACCGCAGGTTCAACGCCAAAGACTGATTAATCGGTCACAGACCACAGAGCAACATAGACCTACATGCATATGCAAAAAGTTCAATTTCAGTTTTGACACTTCGGTGACGTGGCGTCCGGGTGACTGCTTTTGTGTTTGACACGGCGTAGAAAAGGTTAATGATAGGTTGTCACTGTTGTCAGTGTCATTGTGGCGGTTTACTTGAATAATACCAAATAATACTTAAGTATTGAATATTAAATAATAAATGACAAAAAATGGCCAAAACTATACATAATCAAGAGCGAAACGTTGTAAATAATAAACTGCTGGAAAAGAACCATTCGGGAAATTAAACTATTTCGCTACGAAACATTTCCAAATTAACATCAGAGCTGACAGGTAAACAAATCAATATGTCATTATAGTCTGGTTATTACGACTTGGTTATTGTAGTGTTATGTTATACATAAGCGAGGAAATACTTAAGTACAGTAACAAAGATGTGTTTGAAAAATATTTACTATGGGCAAAGATATACATAACATAGATTTTCATTTTTAGTTTTAATCTTGTGTCGATAGATGGCAATAAATTTACAGTGACTACAAAATTTACTATGACAATAACTCTCTATAGTTTTAAGTCAGGTCCCCACTGAAAACCAGCGCCACGGATTGCCGCGGCATTATGCTGAGTGGGGTCCTATTTTAGCGTCTAATGTTTTTTATGTTTGTATGTCTTTGTTTTATAGATGTAATATGTTGTGGCGTTAAATAAATGTATTTTCTTTCTTTCTTTCTTTCTATACACTCTATTCTCTTTGCTATGGGCTTTGGAGACGATCAATTTTATTCATTGACAATGTAGCAGACCCTATGTAAGGTAATTTTGACGTATGTGTGACGCGTAAGAAAATACATGAAGTTTATACGGTAAAAACCGACGATAAAAAAATGTGAACTCCGAATATTTGGATATTGATTATGATTAGAGTGAGTAAAAGTATGTAAGTCAAAATAACGAGTTGCCAATCCACATTGTTCAGACTATACTGAACTGTTGCCATATAAATGAGAATAATAGCGCCCTCTTGACAATGATCATATATTACTGGTCAGGCTTTACATCTCTAGCAGATAAATTTGGCGCTTTGTTTCACCCGCTGCTTTAAAGAGTGAGTTTGACTAAGATCGGACACCGGGTAAGATCGCATAATGACTATTCACGCTCAATGTGCTCAAATTATTTACTTCCACGACGCGTCACCATTTTGTGCAGCACAACCTAAGGCTGGCCACAGACGCACGGAATTTTAACCCGGTTTCCGTACCGAATGACATGTGTGAACGGGACGTTCCTCTACCCATGCATAACGCTGTCTCGCAAGCACATGTCATTCCGTATGGAAAATTCTGTGCGTCTGAGGCCATGGTAACCTGCCAGCTCAAATTGCCAGCATTAAAACTCCCCGTAAAAGGCTTGAATTTGCATCATACCTACGATCTTACCCGGTGTCGGATTTTAGTCGAACTCATCTACCAAATAATACATTTATTACTACAAAGACAAATTATGAATAATAGATAGAAATAGAAATGTAACAATTAAACATACAAATTACTTATAAATTAAAATAAACCTAAGAATAACTATATGACTTAACAAATACAATACCGTAAAACGGGGTGAGTAGGTTTCGCGCGGAGAGGTGGGTTATGAATGGGGAGAGAAGGTTTGAGAGGGGGGTGAGAAGGGATTTTAAGGCTACTGCTACAAAAATAATGTGTTCCAATTTAAAATGGAGCTATAGTAATACGCATAATAAAAAAAAATCGATTTAACAATCTTCCAAAATCACCTTTGTATGAAAACCCCTCTCACCCCAAATACGAGGTACGGGGTGAGGTGGGTTTTCCTCTTTATTGTCAAAGTTATGAAATGGAACTACTCAAAATAAAATAAAAACTAAAATGCAAACGTCCGGAACACTTATTATATACACCATTCAGTTTTCATATGTAAAAATAAAATGTTATCGAGGTTTGAATTTCAGTTTTGACCCTACTCGCCCCATTTTACGGTAATAATTGAATCATAGTTTACTTTTTCGTACATAGAGCTCGTTTGTCTATGATGTTTTATTTAATTTACTCTCAATTGCTCAAAGGTTGACTGGAAGAGATCCCTTATATGGATAAGTTCGCCTTTGTACATTATATATATTTTGTTTCATTGTAATTTAACCTGTCTTATAATGTACAATAAAGTGTTTACATACATACATACATACAATATTACCCCCTACCACTCTTATCATACCCCGGACCCAATGTGCCAAAAATACTGGCGGCATTATAATCTTATCTACCAAATCATAATCTTAAAATTAGAATATATTAAGCCAGTTGAATCATCATTCATCAATGATCATACACGTAGGTGGACATCTTATGGATCTTTATTCTTTATTCAAAGTACGATAAACAAAGTCTGTAGTGCGTCATAGTCGGTGTGGACTCTTCTTGATACAAAGGACTTCAAATATGAAGTAAGGTGCAGAGGGGTAATTTAGACTGCGGGGTAATTAAAACTAATCGTAATATACTGCCGTATTCGAACTTCAAGATATTCACAAGAGACGACACGTACTAGATCCATTCTAGATACGTTATAGTTTAGATATCAACTAGTTCTCTTTTGCAGCGCAATTCGGGCAACCAATGTCACTTTTACGTTAGATTGAGTAAGATATCTATTAGATGTGAATTGAATCTCTAAGTCATATCCTGTGGAAATCGTTCAACAGTATCTCCAGAATCGCGCAAATGTCAAATTTGACAAGTTAGATCTTAACATATCGTTATCGTATCTTGGTGATGTCTAAAAAATGTCTAATAGATGCCTATTTCAAAATCCGAATCGGGCCCATATTCCATGTTTTATATTATTAACAAGAGTGTCATATACCCACATAGCGAAAAAGATGTGTTGTGTGTAACTCTAGTTAATAATGTAGAACGTGGAAGATATTTCAAATTCAAATTCAAAATGTTTTATTTGCAAATACAGTGATGGTAAGCTTACAACAGGTGGTGTCGCTATATTTGACCAACAGGCATGCAAAAAACATATGTACATATGTAGAAATGATTTCAATCTTAAGCATATTGTTGTATGTTTAAGATTAAAATCACTCCAAGATATAGGTTGCCTTAAATCTAAATTACATTAATGTGCAGTAACTATGAGTAGAAATCAATATCAAGTAATTAAAATGGATGTCAAAGTTTAAATTTATATAGTAAATACTAAATAAGAATACAAAAGTCAAAATGAGAAAATATAAAAATTTAATATTCAAATAATCCGAGAGACAATAGTAGCATTTATCAGTTAAGAATGTCATCAATGCACGTTTGAATTCACTGGTATCCTTATTTCTAATTGTGTCAGGTAGTTTATTATAAATGTTGCTTCCCAAACAAATCACACTCTTTAATTTAAGGGCAGTATTAGCTGATTCGGTATGAAAATCCATTTGTACTATTCTTTTATTTCGTGAATGCGTTGCTTTTTTAAAAAGCGTGGGATTTGTTTTAACAAAGACAGCAATTTCATAGATAAAGAGAGAAGGTAGAGTAAGCAATTTTAAACTTTTGAAAATATGGGGCGCAGCTATCAAGTGTTTTTAAGCCACATATTGATCTTATGCATCTTTTTTGGGCTTTAAAGACTAATTCTCTATCGATTACCTAGTTTTAATTTACCCGCAGTCTAAATTGCCCTCCTGCACCTTAATTGTTATGTTCAAGAATGTGGGATCAATTATCTCCTTTCCACTAGTTGATTGGCTTGAATTTTGATGAAAATATATAGTGTGTAAATCCAATACTTACATACAATAATTTTTGAATTTTGGACTTCACAATATGCCACACACAAATAAACTATTGGGATTTGAGGGGTAAGGCGTAAAAAAAAACATTTTTGGGAAGAATGAATTATATTCTATCCTATTATTCGCATTGTTATGAAATATACCTATCCCAAAAATGAACGTGGGTCTTAAAAATAATAATATATATCAGAAATTCCAAAAAGTGATGAATTTTTGCAACAGCTGGCTCTTTTTCTGGTCTAACTCCGTAACACCACAAAGTTAACATTAGGGCATCCAACAAATGGTTTCTTATTCTTATTCTTTTATTCAACAGTACAAAGTATCAAGAGCGTTAAGTTCGTCTTTATCGCCCAGCTAATATTATCACGTATAGAATCCGCACTCACTCTCAATTTGTGTGGTACGTGCCTTAAATTATTTAAACAACACTTCTATCCAGGAATCGGTCCTCCCAAGGTCCTATTCGACGCGAGTGACACAACAATAATGACATATTGTGATCCAATAATGTCATTCAAAATCTAAATTGATTCCGTTCGTGATTCCGTCACTTCTTATTTATTACTTATAAAAATAACGTCTTAGGACCACTTGCACCATTCACTTACCCCGGGTCAACCGGTTTAAACCTGGAGGTACCATGGTTAATAGTATAATTTGACACTAGGTTAGCGGTTTAACCGGTTAACTCCGGGTTAGTGGGATGGTGTACCCCTGGCGAACAAATGTCACTCTGATGACGCTTGGTTAACAGGCGAGTGTTTTAAACCAATCGTGTTGCTGAGACGTATCATTATATTTCGTGCTGTTAACCTTTTGCCAAAGTACGTTAGCCAAGAACCCTTAGTCCTGAGTTATCGTGCACACAGCGCCAAGAAATCTTACCTAATAACTATAAAAGATGTAGTGCACAATTGTTTTCCATCGTATTTTCTCGGAAACGTTCGTATTTGTCATGCTACTTCAGTCAACCTCAGTACTTTTTGTACCGAGACTAACTGAAATAGCAAGACACGTTCGTACGTTTCCGTGAAAATACGTCGTGAAACCACTGTGAAACTAACCCTTGCGTTATGTTTTTGTATGAAGTAAGGTTTATTCGTAAGGCTAAGATGATCGGCTCTTTATCATTTGTCACCATGGCTGTCAGGTTCTAACAAATATGTAAGTGCGAAAGTGACGTATGGCATGACAGGTGATAAAAATGCGACCATGATACCGTTTCTGACTTACTTGTGTCACTGTAAAACAGTAATGTTAGCGTGGGTGTGACGTTCTTGGATTTCACTTTGACAAATGACATTGAATAACTTTAAATTTCCGATCTGATCCCAAAGTCATTACAGGGATGAAGATTAATTTAATTATTTCGAATACCTCCAGCAATTAACTAATTTGAATAAGACGATGGAGCGAGCCGTGACTGGAATGCGCCTTCATTAGCAATCTTCAATTTTTTATTATTGTTTAAGGAATGATCTGATTTTACACTTTGTTAGGGCCACCTGCACCATTCACTAACCCGGGGTTAATCGGTTAAACCTAGAATTACCATGGTTACCACTATGACACTGGGTAAACGGGTTAACAGGTTAACTCCGGGTTAGTGGAATGGTGCGCCACTTGCACCTTCCCACTTACACGCTTAGAGTCTGTTCGGAAAGAGAAGAGTCGTGGAATGTCTTGGGTCCCATACATTCCACGACTCTTCTCTTTCCGCAGACTGTAAAGCTTTGTTAATGTTATGATATGACTTTGACACGACCGGCAGTGCATCTCGTGTGCACCAATCAGACCGAGCAATCATCATATCAATAGGGTATTTGACTGTATTTAAAATAAATTATTTTACACCATGCAAGAAATAAAGTACCTACCAGAAGATTAATAGAGAAACGTAGACAGCAGTTATTTTTAGACACAATTTCTATTTTTAAACCCGTATGAAACTATAAAGATAGGTAATTTGATTGTGACGTCATGCTAGTGTTTCATATAAATTCCATAGTAGCAAAATCGTTTTGTCAGTTCGAAAAAAGAAACTGATTTGACTAGTAGTCAAATACCCTATTATCAAAGAGAATAGATAGTATAGAGGGGTCCTGTCATAGTACATTTTGTAGTCACAGTAAATTTACTGCCATCTATCGACACACGACTAAAACTCAAAATAAAAACGTATAAAATTATAAAAAAATGTATATATATGGATAAATGATTTTATTATTTTTATATCATTATGACCCATGTTCATTCACTGATATCTATGTATTAAAATTGTTAAATATGAAACGGTGTCGTCACGCCATCTAGCCGAGCATAGGCTAAAGGTGTGTGCGCCATCTATCCGAGAATGACTTTTTCTTGATTTCCGAGGCTCGTTTTTTCCTTAGACTTTATTCATCTTATACGAAGTTACATATGTCTTTGCTATTATGGAGGGTAGAGTTAAGGAGAAAACTCTTTTATGGGACAATATTCGCAAGTGTCCAGCTGTCAGCTATAAATAACAGTTCCAAATCTCTCCAGAGTAGCTAAGAACTTAGGCGTTAAGGTGACAGTCCATTCCCAACGACAGCAGCACTACGAGTACCATTCATTTTACTATGGAAATTGACAATTGACACTCAAATATTGTAAGTCAAAACTTACTACCTGGCTGATGACTTTAACTTACGAGGAATTGGAGGATCTTGTAAAATGAAACTAAGTGTCATATTTACCATCTTGTAACAAACAAATACTTTTATATCCCCCCCCTTTTCACACACACACACACACACACACACACACACGCACACACACACACACACACACACACACACACACACACACACACACACACACACACACACACACACACACACACACACACACACACACACACACACACACACACACACACACACAAATACACACTCACAGCATGCAATTCTAAACTCCTTTTAGTTTAATTGTTCTTCTACTTCTCTAATATTGAATATTTTGTTGTTTTGATATGTACCTCATTAATGTAATTTTACTACATTGCAACTTATGTTTTAAGAGTAAATCTTACTCTTCGTCTTCCGGGGTGAGGGCCTGGAGATCTGTAATACAGGTTTACGCCTAGTTCAGACTCCAGTCTCTCACAAAGGATATAAATCTAAGTTGTCCTTTACTCTGTCAATAGTTTAATATTGTTAAATGTATCCTTTGTGAGGTGGAAATAAATACATTTTTATTATTATTTTTATTTAATAACACCGACGCGTTCGTACTAGTTCGGTCAGAAATGGAATGTTACCCTTATTGACGAAGCGAAGTGCGCTGTCAATGATTTGAAATTTCTTATCAAATATTGAAGGTCTTGTGGCGCCACCTATTCAAGGTTTTTTGACGGACACTTTTTGATACACGGAGATTGTTTTCCTTACCACTAGCTTCCATAATATCAATATAGCCTTAGGTATCTGATTTTAAAATATGAATACATATTTAATTACACAAAGTCTTTCCGTGACCACAGCTGGTGCAACTCAGCTGAAACGTCGGAATTAAAGGTAAAAACAATGAAATTATATCGCGGTAGACCCGTTTGTGTAATTAAATATGTGTACAAAACGCGAGAGTTTAAAATATGAATACAGCTCAAGCAACCCTTTAAGAGGGGGTGTAAATACAGGAAATTAAAAACAAACAAAAGATAAGAAACTTGCGACGGAAGATAGGGTCGCGCGGGTTTTTACCTTTTTATTATTATTCAGAAAACCAAACAGTCATATAAACATATCAAAAATACAATACAAAAGATGTACTGCAACAAAAGATACAATAAAAAAGACCTGGAGGTTCATCAATTATAAATTATGTTAACTGTGTTGTACAATTATAACTACTGCATATTAATATCAGATAGAAAAAACTGCTATCAGTACTTAGGTACTAAAACAACTTACGTTTAACTATGGTTTTTAGACTAGACATCGAATTTTGAAAGCAATCTATTTCGGAGAGATGTTTATTATAGTAACTAGGAACTCGTCTGAAATCTCGTCGTATGCCTGGAATAGTTCTTGACAGAAAAACTAATATGAAACAGCGATCGAGGGCGTAAGGGGTGATGCGGACAACTGAAAGAATCTTAGGAGATTAGGACAATTAATAATATTTTTAAGAATTAAAAAAAAAAAACATAACGTCCAAGTATATCCTACGGTTATAAAGGGAAGGTAAAATTTTCTACAATACACTCGCAAAAAAGGTAATTCGCAACTCGTGTCGATTTAAAACACTCCCTTCGAACGTACTCGTTGCGTATATCCTACTTTTAGCACTAGTTTGTATCGTAATGTACTATTGTAAATAATTTCTTTTAAGTAATATTGTGACTTGTAATACGAATTATTAAATGTATAAATATATTAATATGATGAGAGGTAGGGTGATTCACTTTTGCATGGAGAAAAAAAAGTTGTAATATTTTTCTTGACTTTGCCCATAGTACATATGGCCCTTTAAGTTTTTGATATAGGCACGAATTGTCCTTATTTCCCGCCTTAGGGCGATAAAGCAGCACCATATGTACTGTAAAATATGATTTGTAACATTTTATATAATAATATAAGATTAAAATAAAATTAAATCTAACTTTAGGTACTTATCTCTATCTAAAAAGTGTGCTCGATAAGCCATCATTTCAGTTGCATTTTAAAACTCATTAATGACGGCGCATCTCCTCGTCAGTGGAAAGGCAGCCTAAACCGCTTTCTGAAGGCAGAGGCGTGCATCACACCCATTTCTTTTAACCTTCTCAGAGAGGGTACTAGATGGCGGAAAGGTTTCCTTAACCCCAGAAACTTTGTTAATAACTTAAAGTTTGATAACCACATCCCTTACACGTGTACCTGATACAATCGTCCCTTTTGTTAATATGTGGTGAATTGTTAATATAGGTCAACGTAAATTTGGATGTAAAGACACGTCTAAATCACTATCAAATTCAAATTCAAAACTATTTATTTCATTTGATTAACACACATAGATATACAAAACAATAAACATACAAGAATTACACATAAAAACAACATATACACATTAAAAATTAACAAATAGATAATACAGTGGTAGCCGAACTATTAATTTTTGCTACCACTGTATCACACTTGTAGAGGAATGTCCCTAATAGCATTTTCTTGTAGGGATTTTGTTGGGCCTTTGTTTACGTATTAGTTGGGCAACCGTTATATTTGGCCGTACGATTTGCTGGAGGGCCCTCGACAAAGGCCCTCCCGAAGATTCCCAACAGAGGGCCATAAGAGTAATTTTTTCGTTGGGCCTATTTAAATAAATCATACAATTATTCAACGGTGGTGGTTTTGGTTGGGCCGTGGTTGGGCCTATACACATTTGTTTGATGGTTGGTTAATTGTTACATTTGGCCGTACGATTTGCTGGAGGGCCCTCGACAAAGGCCCTCCCGAAGATTCCCAACAGAGGGCCATTAGAGTAATTTTTTCGTTGGGCCTATTTAAATAAATCATACAATTATTCAACGGTGGTGGTTTTGGTTGGGCCGTGGTTGGGCCTATACACATTTGTTTGATGGTTGGTTAATTGTTAGATTTGGCCGTATGGCTTGCTGTAGGGCCAACTGCAAAAAAATAAAAAAGGGCAATTTTTTCGTTGTGCTTCTGTTTGCAAATTCAACAATTACCCAACGGCAAGTCAGGTAGGTCGGTAGGTAGTCGTGCACCAGGTTGAAGGCCCAACACAGCTTGTCCCACAAAGGGCCAACATTGTAACTTTAACGTTGGGCCTTGTGTAGGATTCTTACAATACTACCGTAGGTAAATAGTTGTGTAATTATGTTTTTTGAGATTTAAATTGAGAAAATGTTGGTAAAATACAATTTTTTAAATTTATGTATAAATTTTATAGTTATAGCTATTAGATTTATAAGTTACTTTTAAAAAATATTATGATTATATCCGGAATAATCGAGAAAATAACTATAACTTCGATGTTTGGAGACAGTAACGCCATCTAGTGACGCCACAAGCAAACTCAACTGGTATTGTTGGGCATCAGTACCACAGCCAATGTTGGTAAATGCGATATTTGTGCTCACTGGGCCAACGAATGTTATCGTTGTTTAGCCACCGGTACCAAAATACACAAAGGCCCATTGTTAGGCGTCAGTGCCACAGCCAATGTTGGTAAATACGATATTTGTCATCATTGGGCCATCGGATGATATCTTTGACTAGCCAACGTTACCAAAATACATAAAGGCCCATTGTTGGGCATCCGTGCCACAGCCAATGTTGGTAAATGCGGTATTCGTCACCATTGGGCCAACGAATGTTATCGTTGTTTAGCGAACGGTAGCAAAATATACAAAGGCCCATTGTTGGGCCTCAATGCTACAGCCAATGTTGGTAAATGCGATATTTGTCGTCATTGGGCCATCGTATGATATCGTTGATTAGCCAACGTTACCAAAATAAACAAAGGCCCATTGTTGGGCATCAGTGCCACAGTCAATGTTGGTAAATGCGATATTTGTCATCATTGGGCCATTGGATGATATCGTTGATTAGCCAACGTTACCAAAATACACAAAGGCCCATTGTTGGGCATCAATGCTACAGTCAATGTTGGTAAATGCGATATTTGTCGTCATTGGGCCATCGGATGATATCGTTGATTAGCCAACGTTACCAAAATAAACAAAGGCCCGTTGTTGGGCATCAATGCTACAGCCAATGTTGGTAAATGTGATATTTGTCGTCATTGGGACATCGGATGATATCATTGACTAGCCAACGTTACCAAAATACACAAAGGCCCATTGTTGGGCATCCGTGCCACAGCCAATGTTGGTAAATGCGGTATTCGTCACCATTGGGCCAACGAATGTTATCGTTGTTTAGCGAACGGTAGCAAAATACACAAAGGCCCATTGTTGGGCATCACTGCCACTGCCAATGTTGGTAAATGCGATATATGTCATCATTGGGCCAACGAATATTATCGTTGTTTAGCCAACGGTACCAAAATAAACAAAGGCCCATTGTTGGGTATCAGTGCCACAGCCAATGTTGGTAAATGCGTTATTTGTCATCATTGGGCCATCGGATGATATCGTCGATTAGCCAACGTTACCAAAATAAACAAAGGCCCATTGTTGGGTATCAGTGCCACAGCCAATGTTGGTAAATGCGATATTTGTCATCATTGGGCCATCGGATGATATCCTTGACTAGCCAACGTTACCAAAATACACAAAGGCCCATTGTTGGGCATCCGTGCCACAGCCAATGTTGGTAAATGCGGTATTCGTCACCATTGGGCCAACGAATGTTATCGTTGTTTAGCGAACGGTAGCAAAATACACAAAGGCCCATTGTTGGGCATCACTGCCACTGCCAATGTTGGTAAATGCGATATATGTCATTATTGGGCCAACGAATATTATCGTTGTTTAGCCAACGGTACCAAAATACACAAAGGCCCATTGTTGGGCATCTGTGCCACAGCGAATGTTGGTAAATCCGATGGTGGGCCAATACAAAATTAATGTTGGCTACGGAACGAACCTCATCCCAACGTTTTCCCTACCGTTGGCACCGTGGGCCCCAACGAAAATGCTACTAGGGGTAGTCCCTCACAGTGGAGCATTATGGGACAGTCTGGTTTTTCCGCTATCATTCTAAAGATGGTGTTGGGACCAGAGATGCGGCGCGACCACGCAAGGAGATTCATGAGCGAGAGGGCTTGGGCTATAGTCCCCACGCTAGCCCAATGCGGATAGGGGACTTCACATACACATTTCTTCGCAGATGTATGCAGGTTTCCTCACGATGTTTTCCTTCATCGAAAAGCTAGTGGTAAATATCAAATGATATTTCGTACGTAATCACTGTACTTAGATGTGTAATATTTGTGAGGTCCATTTCTTCAGGATTAGAATTGAGTATTGGTTATACTAAATGATATAGATATCCACAGTGGATCGAATCAACACTTGATAGAATCAACATGCAATAAAATCAACTGTTGATTTGACGTGGATGCGAAATCTGACAGTTGTACATGTCGAATTTGGGTTTATAATTATGTATGTAATTTGTATGGTTTTGACACGATGACGAGTTATCTTAATACGGCATCTTGTAATTGATCTGTGGCTCTTACACACATGGACAGTTTTCAGCAAGTATTCCAAGATGTACTCACGAGAACTAATGACCAAACCATTTGTGGATGCGTAGGCGACATCTGAGGTAAATGATGGATTGAGAGGACAGCCAAGAAAGGCCCCCCGCTGTGTGCATGATGGCGGGATCGTACGCATTAGAGAACTCATTATTCATACGTTGTGAGCTTGCCTATCGTAACTGTTCTATATCTGTAACAGTTGTCCTCACAAATTATTGATAGTGCCGATTTTTTCTCGACAATTTTCAAAAATAGACCATCCAGAAAAAGCTTAAAAAATCAAAAAAACATTTATTATCAGGCAAAAAAGGCCCATAGATATATAGATCGACCTGACAGACTAACTTATTACATATATGTAATGTTAAAAACTAAAACTTGTTTTGGCGACATAAACGTTTTTTGGGACCCACGCTCGCGATGGTTTCCAGCAGCAACAGCACCACAGACAAGACTGGCTACCACCAGTTTGGCACTGACATAATCTAGCGTAAACGTAACTTACTTTCTATGCATCTCGCTCGTACTGACAGTATGTGTATAGAAAGTAAATGAAGTAGATGTTAGCGTATATACCTTTACATTACAATTTAAAGATACATGATGCTAGAAGTCATTAGTGATTTAAAGTCTATTTCAATAGAACTTGCTAATTATGTAAACAAACCGCCATATTGAAATTGTCTCTGAATGATGAATTTACTAGTGATGGGCAAGACTCCTACTTACTACTTTACTAATGTCAAACCATATCGAATAATAAAATACCAACAGTAAAACACAAGTAGTTACTTATTTTTAATTTGTTTAATCACGATCAGAAGACAAATTAGTACTTAAGCATGATGTATTGATGTATTTTATAACCGCGGCGGTAGGTACAGAGCGTGGGTTGGGTAGTGTGTAGCGGGTTTAATATCACAAACTTTAGTCACAACACTACCCATCATAGACAATTGTAGAATTTAAAAGAAACAATACCGTCATTCCAACAGGTCCTAATAACCTAACTTATGAACCCATTTTAAACTTTTAATTAAATATCCAAGATATAGTTATATGTATGTGTATGGTTTCAATGGTATTTGATGAGGTGGTGTGAAAATTGAAAGAGAAACAGTGATAAAACAAAGTTACGTTGTTTGTTTACATAGTTAGCAAGTTCTATTGAAATAGACTTTAAGGTCAAATTTGGAGATTATCTTTCTCCATTGATAATAATTCAAAATATTTTTAGTATAATATATACAGTCTTTCAGGTAAAATAACAAAACCGATATTTTTCTAGTTTCTACTACTGCCAGATATTAAATACATCGATTGAGGTAAAAATAACTAAGAGGGATATTATCCACATCCCTCATATACTTAGAGCATACTGAAAATACCTGGAACTGGCCACTTAGAAAAAATAAGTCTTCTCATATGAATCCAGAAACTTTCAGTATGGGCCACGTATACATAAATAACAACAATGTTAACGTAAATAGTATACATGTAACAACGTGTTTTGCCATATGATATTGTTGAACCCTTGATAAAATCGGCTTAATTGAGAATTAGGACCAGAATAGCAGACCATTATCGATCGATAGGTCAGAAGATCATCTATATGTATACCTACACAGTGGACAATAAAAACTTTCTTATTCTTATTCTTATTCTAACCCAGCGGTTCTCAATCTTTTTTTTTGACGGAACCCTTTTGGAAAGCGAAATACTTGATGGAACCCGACAATAAAACAATAGTTTTTAGAAGTGTGTTTTTTGCATAGTCAAATTTTTCGAGGCGACTAAAGCATAGTGTTCTAAATTCTTGCGGAACTCCTGCAGGGGTGTCGCGGAACCCTAGAGTTCCGCGGAACACACTGAGAGAATGGCTGTTCTAACCTAAGAACCCCTAGTGTACATTTAATTTGATAACGTGACGTGACGTAAGCGTTTGAGTTAAGTGTTATTTTGTATGGGATTTTGAACAGCGCGCCAAGCGGGACGTTTTGACTAAATGTCTCGAGAAGATGTCACGAAAGAGAGGGAGAGAGAAGCGTTGCTTGTAGAGACGAACACCGAGCAGCCTTTAAGAAAAGTATAATATATACTTAACTAGAATTAGAATAGAAGCGGGTATTTAGGGTTTTCAAGGGTCGGCAACGCTTAAGTGGCTCCTGTGATGTTGCTTATGTCCATGGGCGACGAAGACCGCTTCCCATCAGGTGGCCCGTCTGCTCGTTTGCTGACTATCACATAAAAAATGTGCAATTTTAATTAACACGTAAAATTTGTCAAACATTAAACTATCTTTGCTCTTCGGGTTCGTGTATATGTAGAATCAACAGTCTGTTGAGAAACTGAATAATTTAAATTGATTTAATTTTAGTTTACCTTCACGTACACCTGCTATATCACCTGGCATAGGTCACACAAAGCTGTTTAATATTAATACTTTTTATTCTACTAAAAAAAGGAGGTTAAAGTCTCACACCCCCACATGTCGCCACCCTAAAAAAACGACATCATCTGCCTAGCGTTGTCCCATCTTTTTGCCAGAACTCATGCGGCCTGGGATCCACTTGGCAACTAATCCCAAAAATTGCAGCATGAAAGCTACTGCAATCTGACCGAGACGGGAAATTATAAACTTTAATTCGAATTAGCCTGGTTAACGTATCAATTTTTCCTTTATCTACGATTAATAAATATTAATAGTCGAGAGTGTAGGTCCTAAAATACGGCGTTGCGTGAACAACAGATGTCCTTTGGCAGGATTGGTCCTTAGGACCCAAGGATCACTATTCCGAAGTAGGTAATAACACATAAAATATTTAAAAAAAACTTTTTTTTTAGTTAAATTTTGGTATACAGATAGTTCGAGTCCCAGCAAAGAATATAGCATACTTTTAATCTCAAAAACCATCCCTTAAGGGTGTGAAAAGAGAGGTGGAAAGGATGATGTTCCGCTGCCATAGAAGTTTGGCCCAACACTCGCTAAACATGGGTGGTCCATTGTTAGGCTCCAAACATGAAATGAAAGTACCGACAGTTATTAGAAATTCACGGACACTTCACAGAACATTATAAAAGCGGAATTTCTCTACGATTTTGAGGTTAGGAATTCTGCCTTGTATCTGGCCATGTTAAATAATATTATTGTGCCTTATTACAAGGAAATAAGGTGCCGTAAATAATGTAAACATATCGATAATATTGGGCGTTTAAATGCTGTCGAGGAACAAAGATCGAATGAGTTGGTATTAGGTTAATACATTTTTTTTAATATGATAATATATTTAATACGACTTCCATAAATTAATAAGACATAGCATGCGAACCGGAATAGACTATAACAGCTAGAGTTGTTTCATAGTAAAAATTATCACTTAAAAACATATTTACTTCAATTCCAGAGAGAGAAGGAATACAGTAACAATCACAGGATTGTTATAATAAATTCGATAACTCATTCCAAAAAAGAATGTTTCAAAAACAAATGTTTGTCTAAAAGGCAGTTAATAATAAACTTCAAATAATAAACTTAACTTATTTCAAAGAATTTAGGATTTCTAAGTTGTAGGTTTATCATACAGGTAATTTATGAAAAAAAAGTTACTTAAGATTTAGTTTATATTTAATTTTAATGTATTTTAAAGCCTACATAGTTTAAATAGTTGTTTTAGTTTAGTTACTTTAAAACCTATTTTCGTGTTATTCAAACCCTGACACACACCACAAGCTAGGCTAGGCTAGGCTAGGCTTATAACAAATAAGGTTTTATTAAAAAAGTTAGTCAATTTTAAAGAAGAAAAAAACACACACACCACCGGAAAGCCGGTGAAAGCTGCTCTGCTGAAAGGTAAATTGGTGCTCTTCTATATTTCATACAATACCATCAAATAAATATGTAATAATTAATATGAAAACACAATCCATAGCGACTATATTTGTTCCATATTCGTTCGCTATTTCACTTTTGATGTAAGTCATTTGGGTATGTTACAATTAAAGTCATTGGAATAAAAAGTTTTGACTGTATCGCAGTTCTTTTTGCAATTTTGATACTTAGTGCTTAAAACAGTATGTCGTTAGTGGTATGAATGTTTTTCTTTGAAGTGAGCGATATTAGCATCAACAGGAACATCGTAGAAAAGTATTTTACTGCCATACTTTTTTGTTTGGCTCTAGACGTCCATTTATAAAATGTCATTGATTCTATGTAATGGCGTGGGATGTGTTGATTTGGTTTAATTACTCTTTAACTTATTTTCGTTACTAAGAAGTGTCCGTTGGAATCTAATATATGTATGAGATTGTAAGAAATATGATTAAATTTATCGTATACCTATATAGCATCCTTATCGAATCGTAGGCCAAATTCGGCATGATCCTTTGTATGGGCCGCTGGACCGATTTAGATAAAATTTGGTATAGAGATAGTTTGAGTGCCGGGGAAGAACATAGGATAGTTTTTATTAAAAAAATCCCTTAAAAGTGAAAAGGAAGGTGTAGGATTATATGGAGAATCAATAACGGCTTAACCGATTTAGATGAAATCTACGTCTACGAAACGAAAATGATACTAAACTTGACTTAGAACCTTAAATTAAACAATTATTAACCTCAGACGTCGCCGACTCTTAAAACCCCCCCACCCCCCACCTGCATCAAAAATCTGGGTGGCTCCAATTCTTAAATACATTTTAGGAACACAAAAATTAATTCTGCCATAGCAAATCTTTTATTCAGTGAATGCCGCAGTTGACCTTTTTATGGCCTGAGCACACTCGACTACAAATGATGTTTCATACATAATCACGGAAGAGCGGTGCCTCCCAACCCAAAACAGGCCAGTATATTGCTTACCGGGAGACACCATCCCTTAAATTATATGTACAGTTTTTTTATGAAATAATGAATTCTGTATTTGTATACATAAGTTCCGAAGACCTCAATGCTACGAGCCGGGGTTTGAACCCGCGCCCTCTGGATTGAAAGTCGCACGGCCTTCGCTAGGCTAGAGTTAGACCAAGAAAAGTCTGCAGCGATTTTGATAGCCCACGCAGTAGTGATCCAAAGGACTCGAGCCTATTAGCTCTTTTTTTAGGGCTCGCCTCATTTTTTGACGCCTAAAAGGCTAAAAGCCTATTTAGCTCTTTAGCCCCCGAGCCTAGTTCTATTTAAGGTCCTAGACTCTTGGGGCTAATAACCTTATTAAGCCCGGCCAGCCGGTCGGGGGCTAAAGAGCTAAATAGGTTTTTTTTAGGGGCTTAATAAGGTTATTAGCCCCAGGATTCTAGGCTCTTAAATAGAACTGGGCTCGGGGGCTAAAGAGCTAAATAGGCTTTTAGTCTTGTAGGGGTCAAGAGTTGAGGCGAGCCCTAAAAAAAGAGCTCCAAAGGCTCGAGTCTTTTGGATCACTACCACGCAGTGCAACTGTTATTTAAACGTCATAATTTCAAAGAAGTTTGACGTTTAAAATAACACTTGCACTGCGTGGACTATCAAAATCGCTGCAGACTTTTCTTGGTCTAACTCTACCAACGCTCTACAAGAATAAGAGATCGTCTATACACCGTGTTTTTTTTTATTTCCGTTAATTTCAAGGGTGCATATCTGAGCTTAAATCAAGTAACTTTCCCAAAGACACCGATATTCTAATTAACTCCATTTCGAAGATAATCAATATTTTATTTTTTTCCTATAAGGCTTCTACAAACTTGTACACTTGCCTTAAGGCCGGTTTACATATTGATTAGTGTTTAGAATGAGTTCATACATTTGCTACTAAACTTAAGTAAAATCTCGGTCGATCGATGTTCGAATTGACATTGATATGTCACAGATTTCAATTGTTTGGTTTAGTTAAATGTAATGCCCGTGTTACAACAACGCTATATGCTACATTTAATTACTTTTTAATATTAATTTTTCTGAAAAAAAAAGCAAAAAAAAATTTTTTTTTCAAAATTAACTATGCCATTTAGTTTTCTTAAACGTACTTAACCATACCCCGAAGTTAACGGAATTCAATAAAAACACGGTGTAGGATACGTGCGCCGTAATCGGCCCCCGATGTAAATGAATTATCTTCAAACAGCGTACGTGATTCCGCTACGCCGCCGGGCAGTGAAGCCCAAACTTTCAGGGGCGTTTTTTGATGGTCTTTATTACTAACAGCTATATTCGAACTTTAAGATACGTCAAATAATATGGAAACGATATAGATTGGATATGTCAGTGTCAAAAGTGACGTTTTTGTTTGTAGAAACCTCACGATTGACACTTGTTTGACACTGACATATCCGATCCATATCTATTATTTGACGTATCTTAAAGTTCGAATATGGCTGCAAGACTCCACTCTCCGTCTGTCTGTCTGTCACCAGGCTGTATCTCATGAACCGTGATAGCTAGACAGTTGAAATTTTCACAGATGATGTATTTCTGTTGCCGCTATAACAACAAATACTAAAAACTTGCGTAAAGGTACGGAACCCTTCGTTCGCGAGTCCGACTCGCCCTTGGCTAGTTTCTCGCATCGAATGACGGCTCCATGACAGTTGTTTCAAGTCTCTTTAGGTTGGGCTTAATTTTTCCTGTATTTTTATTGTCACTTAATGTATGTTATATACCTAAATAAATGTAAGTACTAAACTTCCAAAAAATGTCTACAGACATTTTGCGTGACAGCTACTCTATAAAGAAAATGAACTGTCAGATCTAAAATTATAAGACTTTCAGGCCTCATCATCATCATCATCATCATCTCAGCCATAAGACGTCCACTGCTGAACATAGGCCTCCCCCTTGGACCTCCATACGTGCCGGTTGGAAGCGACCCGCATCCAGCGTCTTCCGGCGACCTTAACAAGATCGTCTGTCCATCTTGTGGGTGGACGTCCTACGCTGCCCAGGTTTCAGGCCTATTCGGATTTAAAGATAATAACAAGATCTTGAGACGATTTAGAGATCAACTAGATCTACTTTAGATATCGACTAGATGTGACTTGGATATCTAAGTCATAACTTGTCGAAATCGTTCAAGAGGACCTCCAGAATCGCGGAAACGTCAAATTTGACATATCTATCTTACAAATATCTTTAAATTATCCGTATCGTAACTTGTTGAAGTCTAGTAGAAATCTAATTCATTTTCCGAATCGAGCCGTTACTTTTAATTTAAATCGCGATGAAGTTTTCGCGTTTCCGCGATTCTGGAGGTCCTCTGGAACGATTTCGACAAGTTATGACTTAGATATCCAAGTCACATCTAGCCGATATCTAATGTAGATCTAGTTGATCTCTAAATCGTCTCAAGATCTTGTGATTATCTCGAAATCCGAATAGGCCTGACAGACGGCGCGATTCGGGACATGAATTAGAGATTCACTAGATATGAAATAGTAAAGATATGTGACGTTCCACTGAAAAAGGTACCTTATGGTGGCTGGCGCTTACGCTATTATTAACGCCGCTCCAATATTCAGCAGGGCAATGGTACCTTTTGCCGTGGAATGTCACATATCTTTACTATTTCATATCTAGTGAATCTCTAATTCAATTCCCGGATCGCGCCGAGAGTCAATAACGGATAACATTTAGAACATTAACTCACGGAAATGCTTATGTGCAAACAAGGAAGCCACTTCAAGAAGCGTGCATTCACCCATTCTGCTACACCTACGACAAAACAATAACTTTTCAGTTTTGCATATCGTAAAGTTTGAGTGCCGCTGGCGCGCGGGCGTCCAGCGCTATATAAAGTGCGGGTCGGCCCGCCGCTGAGCATTCTCGGTGAGCAACAGGTGGCAGCCACTCAGGTGAGTTGAGCGTTGAGCGTTGAGCGTGTTGAGCGCTGAGCGGCTGACGTGCGGAACATTTTTAAAATCGAGATTTAGAGGACGACTGAGGTAACTTTGTAACACTTTAAACACTCGCGTTTTTTATACATATACAATTACACAAAATCGTCGGAAAAATTCGGAATTTAAGGTAAAAACAATGAAATTATATCGCGGTTGTGTAATTAAATAAGGCAACATTGCATAGAATGAGGAAAAAAGTTAGGGAGTGTTATAAACGTCATATTTTCATAGAAATTTGACATTGGTCCGACTTTAGCTTAAATAAAGCAGTGTGTTTTGGTGTAATTACAAATTCAAATAAAAAAAAAAATTTAATGTAAAATTTGACATTTTATTTTTTGATGAGGTGACACACATTAATAGGCCCTCTCTAAATTAAAAAAAACAAGCTACTTATATAACTGAGAATTTGAAAAGGGAGTTTCGAAATTCATCGGATTTTTTTTTCCTTTAATTTTCGAAAACCGCTGGATTAGGTAACTATACAGTTCTGTATCAGGATCAATTAAATGGATCCCTAGGAAAGTTACAGAATATTATAGGCACACCTATAGTCATTTGGATATTACTTAACATATGAAGTGGAACTGCGGATGAAAACCATAAAATTATGACACTGTAAATTGTTTTGTGATGTGGGTGATTCTTTTTCTTAAAAAACCGGTCAAGTGCGCGTCGGACTCACGTTCCAAGGGTTCCGTACATTGCCTAATTTTTAACAATATATTTTTCTACTTGAAACGTGAACGTCTTTAAAAAACCCGTGGGGGTCGGATCAAAAACTAAGTAATTGTATGTATTTCATATGTATTTATATTTATTTACATAAACGGGTCTACCGCGATATAATTTCATTACTATTATTTCCTTACTAGTATATATTTACTTAAAGTGTCATAAAATTACATAACTTCTCATAGAAAATCTTTTAAAAGTTACATCAAGAAAAGTCTGCAGCGATTTTGATAGCCCACGCAGTGCAAGTGTTATTTTAAACGTCATACTTCTGTGAAATTATGACGTATATTTAAAGCACATGCACTGCGTAGGCTATCGAAATAACTGCAGACTTTTCTTGGTCTAACTCTATTTGAGCTGTGTAGAAAATATGCGGATGCCTCTTGATTTAGTCAGAATATGCCATGTGGATTAGACGCGATGTTGTGAATTTTTATTTCACAGTAAAAATCATTTTCGTTATTCGTAATTAAGGATTATTAAAAAACTTGGCTAATTTTAAATTGGAAGAAATATTGAGAACTAACCGCGGATACATGAATAAGGTCGATTTTTAATTTAAAAGGAGGAAAACACTTCAACTTAGATTACATTTTTCGACTTACCCAAAATTAATATAATTATTAGCTACCTACGCCAATGACAGACATCTAAAACTGTATAAATTATTAACATTTTGTAACACACTTCATTATTAGGTCGCGGTTTCGAACCCCGGCTCGTAACAATGAGTTATTCGGAATTGATGTACGAAATATCATTTGATATTTACTAGTCGGTTTTCGGTGAAGGACAACATTGTGAGGAAACCGGACTAATCCCAATAAGGCCTTTTACCCTCTGGGTTGGAAGGTCAGATGGCAGTCCCTTTCCTTCACTAATGCCTACGCCTATTCTCGGGATTAGTTGCCAAGCGGATCCCAGGCTGCCATGAGCATGGCAAAAGCCGGGACAACTCGAGGAAGATGATGACTTTATTATTCATTATGTGACGCTTCTATTTTTTATTCGTGCAGTCAGAATCAATAGTAGCGGATGTAACAATGCGCCAAAAGTATCTGACACCGTGGAATACATTTCCATATAGAGATATATCTGTAACAGTTCGCGCTCAAAAGTGTTTACCACAGTCTAAAAGATAACTCACGCTATACCGGGCCGAGCCCGGGACGAGGCGTCCGACATGCCATTTTCTATGACGGCTGATCGGTGATCACGTGGTGCTTTCCATAGAAAACGAGGCAGCGGAAGCTTTGGCCCGGCGCCGGCCCGGTCTAGCGTGAGTCATCCTTAACTGTTCTACATACAGATTTTGTTACGCTGTTAGAAAATAGTAGATACTTTTGACGCGTAGTCTGATCCGCTACTTTTGATACAGAATTAGACTACGACCACGTTAAGTTTGCACTGGCTTGGCAGTGAGTATATATATCCATACATATTCCATAGGAGCACCGTACTTCACGTAGCCCTTGGCTTGCCCGTACATTTTGGCTTGAAGATTACTTTCTCTTCTAGTAAGTTATGACTTGGGGTGACATCGTCACTGCGTGACAAAACCCCTTTAAAAAGAAAAAAAAAATAGTTATGACTTAGGTATAAGTAGGTGCTTAATGTGTCTCGTTTCTCCTGGTCCACGTCTACAATTGGGTATTAGACTGTATTTAAAATAAATTATTTTTCACTATGCAAGAAATAAAGCATCAGAGGATTAATAGATAAACGTAGACAGCAGTTATTTTTAGACACAAATATCTATTTTAAAACCTGTATAAAACTGTAAAGTCTGTAAAGAGTTGGTAATTTGATCGTGACGTCACATGCTAGTGTTTCATATAAATTACATAGTAGCAAAATCGTTTTGACAGTTCGAAAAAAGAAACTGTATTGACTAGTAGTCAAATACCCTATTCCGATAGGAATATGGCGCAATCATTTTCTTCGAATTACATTTCTTTGAATTTCATTCTAAAAATAATATAAATTGCTGTCATAATAGGGGATATTACTGCAATGTTCTGCCGCCAGAGTGCAGCACTACCGACTCAGTAAATTCATAGACTAACTTATGCATACTGTGCCTTAAACTGTTTTTTGACAAGTTTTCACAGACAATAAAATATGACATTGATGCATCAAGGCGGTTTGTTAACAAGGGCCTACCGGTAAACGCGAAAATCGAAATTTAGTTATCTGCCTCTTTATCGCTCGAAAATGCAAGAGTGATAGAGAGATTAGATAACTAAATTTCGATTTTCGCGTTTACCGGTAGGCCATGTGATTGACGTGACGTGTGATGTGTCAATGTGGTTTGTTTACTGTATGTGCCACAAAGGTGCCACCTACGCAGAGCTTTGCCTAATATAAAATTCGTTTCATATAAAATTCTCGATAGCATAATAAGTTAGTGTCATCAGTTTTGAACAATGAATAGAGCTTTTACGAGCTGGTGTGATGAAAAACGTCTTAATTTGCGTAATTAAAAGATTACATACGCAAATTCGTTGTGCCAAATCCCGGCCGAGTTTCTTCTTAATATCATAAATTAATTACTCGTAGGTATGAATATTTTAAGACTTAGCAGAAATTTATTCGGTACTGGTCTAAACCTAAAAATATCTAAACTTAAATCTAAACATTGTGAAAGATAATAGCTACCGCGAAATAGTGGGTAGGATCCGAGTTTCTTTAACATATTATATCAGCCATATCTTTCGTCGTAAGGTAAATACCTCCTACATATATATAATAGTTTTCGTTTTTATATTCAGGCAGGTACCAGGTATATAGAGGAAATGTAGAGGTATGTGTCGATTTGCATTTTATTTATATTCTTGTATGATTTCGGTGAATTACAACTAATTATAGTTTTCTTTTATATGTGTTACGGTAAATGCCCGATACTTAATGTATTTAACTTGGTTTGATGATCGATAATAAAAAAATAAAAAGCCTTTTTATTCCGTAACCACTTATACAAACAATTTTAAAAACTAAATACTATTTTAAGCTAATATAATAATATAAACCGTTAACTAATAAAATAAAGTGTTAGGACCCCTTCTGGGTATAGGCCTGGATGTATAGGATGATCGATAATAGGTTTGTTAAATAATGTTTTACATATTTAGTCAGTCCATTTTTTCTACAAAAAATCTAGGTGTACATCATTCCAGCTCACGGTCCTAGCTATAAATTGGATGCATCCGGAGGCCAATTTCCGGTTAACTATTGGATCAAGCTGTGATACCGTATCGGTGCAGCCTGCGGCGGTTAGAGAAATTCCATAATTTATGCACGGATGCATTTAATAAGATAAATATATGTTACTTGCATTACTGCCATTGCCACTTTGTCGTAGTAAAATTGTCTTTGAACAAAACAACTGCGTCGCTACCTTATAATATTTTTTAAGAAAAAAAAACCGACTTCTATGGGGCCCGGTGAAAGATTATGGTAGATGGTGCACTATGTAGAAAAGGAGGTAAAACCACCCACTTTTCTAGTAGCATTTCGTTTTCGTAAGGGTCGTAGTTCTAGCCTAACCTAACCCACTTCTGTGATAGCAGTTCGGTTCTGTGAGAATCGCAGTTCGAACCTAATCAAACCCACTTTTCTAGTAGCATTTTGTTTCTGTAAGGCTCGCAGTTCTTACCAAACCTAACCCACTTTTGTTCGGTTCTGTGAGGATCGCAGTTCAAACCTAACCTAACCCACTTAATGGCGCATGCGGTACGGTGTACGGGGGTTTGAGCGGGAGGGGTTTGGCATCATCATACTTTATACCTACATTTTATGGTAGGTAATCATAGTGGTTTATTTAGTTTAGGTATCATAGTGGTTTTCCGGGTCAAGGTCCGGGTCTGAGTCCGAGTCCGGGTCCGAGTCCCGGTCCGAATCCGGGTCCGAGTCCGGGTCCGAGTCCGAATCCGGGTCCGAGTCCGAGTCCGGGTCCGGGTCCGGGTCCGAGTCCTCATGGATCCCATCATCTGAACTGGACTTTCACAAAAACGGGACCAATCTGTATGCATCTACTTTTACTATCAAAAAAAGAATTTTTGAAATCGGTCCAGTAATGACGGAGATATGGAGTAACAAACATAAAAAAAATAAAAAACATACAACCGAATTGAATACCCCCTCCTTTGGGATTTGGAAGTCGGTTAAAAAAGTTTAATGTCAAAAATTTGTCTGTTTGCTGTGTTTTGTGTTTTGTTTTAGAATCTATTCACTATGTCAAAATTTTTATTTTTGATACAAGCCATTTTCGCTGACTGTCTTTGAACAGGCAACGCGACAAGTCTAACGAACCCTAACACAAGTAGGTTGAGTTGTTTTATCAAAGAGTTCCTATGGCCACCTCCTGTATCCATCAGCAGATCAGCTCGATGGTACCATAACATTGCATTAGCTTGCAAGATTTGACTCGAACATAACACATATATTGCAAGTTCCCAGTGCTTGTAAAAACAAGTCAATATGTAAAATTTGTCTAAGTAATTATGTGTTTATATTTGTACGTAAAGAATGACTGACGTTAGACCGGGCCGGAGCTGCCGGAGCTTCGTTTTATATGGAAAGCACCACGTGATCACCGATCGCCGTGATAGCTGAGACAGCGGGAAATTATTAACAAAACAAAGCTTGTAAATTATCAGTAACATTCCAATTTTTATGGCTACTTTATCCATGCAAGCAAATTCCAAATGTTGTCAATTATAGCCGCCCGATACGAAAGATACGCTAAGTGACGGATTAAAGATAGCGTCATGCATGACGCTTTTTCGGAACCACTAATGCCCGTCATATAAGGATTTGTCAATTAATGGACTGATTATACACTCCTCCCCCGCGTTTTTAATACATACCTACTTACGTGGCTTACCACCAGAGAAGGGTCCTTAAACTTCATGTGCATAAGGACTTCTCTGATGGAAAGCCACATATTAACTTTATTGTAACCAACTAACAATGTAACGAATCTTGCAAGTCGATTCTAACCTACTGTAGCAGTATCAATCAGGGGCCCATTTCTCGATCAATATTAGAATCATAATTATTTATTTATTTACCTATATTATTTTAAAATTTAATTCAGGCAATAAGGCCCATATAACCAGCCATACATATTAATTTCATAAACTTAAAAACTAAACACTATTTTGGCGACAGAACAGTTAATACTTTTTGATAAATGGACCCCAGAAATTTCGCAAGTTATGTATAACAAACCCTTAATTTGGCAGTGTCCAAAATAATTGATACCCTCTATGTGTATTTTTTTCTTAACCACACTCATTGATACTGTTGAGCGCCGAGGAGGTTTGAACCATCCGTGATTTTTGCCAAATTAAGGGTGACAATACAATTATTTGATACCACCGAGCTGATCTGATGATGGAGTTAGGTGGGTTTTACTTGGATACCTCTCGAGATTGAACTTTCAAGATCCGTTTTGACGAGTCCAATTCTTTGGGGGCGTTAAGTACAGTCAGAATTAAATGTTTTATTAAAAAAAAATTGTAAGATATTGGCTGTGTCGTAGGTGGCATCTAAAACAATATTTTTAAAAGCCGAGCTTCCTACGAAATCAAATATGCGATTTTCACCATACAGGCTGTACAGCTTATATAAACATGTAGGGTGTACTTAAAAGTACTTAATGATTTTGACCGATAGTTTGAATATATAATGAAAATAATATTACATTGTGCAACGTGGTAAGTGGTAAGATTTGGTAAGCGAGGTCTATAATTAAAGACTCGAGCTTACAATATTTTTACCCCCGGAGTTAACACACAATGTTTTTTATCACACTTGCGAAGAAAAAACTAAATTTTAAGCGATCAGCCACGATATATTTATAGGTATTATAGACAATGCCGTTATACATAAACGGCCCATAAGAATCGAATTTAAACTGTCGTCAGTAATATTAACATTAAGTATTTAGTCATACCTACTCGCGAAATGTTTCGGAGATCCTAGGTCTCACTTAAGCACTATTAGAGCACGAGTAGCGGTCACGATACCTAAACCTAAATGGAGATCTAGGCTCTCCTTTAATCCATTGAGAAAAAAAAATCGTTTAAAACAATTGAAACAGCATAAACGTTTAATGCTTTAATAAAACGGTTCCATATATGAGCCTATCGAACCAAGCAGTAAAGTTTACTGTTTGTACGTTACGTACGAACGAACGTACATTAGTTGATATTGTAATAGCAGTTAATCTTAATGTAATCACTTTAATGTGTGCTCGATAGATAATATTTTTTTAGTGTCTTCGATTTAAGATACGTGAGTGAGCCATTTTAGTATATTTAAGATGCTTGTTAAATTTTATGAAAGGTCAATGATCTTAGTCCTCACTAAAATGAATAGGAACTTACAAACATCTCGTATTAACATATTCATTACAAAGGAGAATATAAAATGAGGTATATTTGATGGAGGACGAATTATAATGATTGAGGTGAATTTATTTATGTAGCCGCGGAAGAAGGAAGTTAATATTGACTAATCTGTGTGAGTGAGGATAAAATTGAACTAATTTATTATATTTGCTTGGAAAAATGTATACCTATCTTTAAAAGGTCGACAGCTTTTCGCCGGTCATTTGAGCTATGAGTTTATATTAGACAATAATTTCAAGCTAAATGAAGTTAAGTATTTATTACTGAATTGTTTCAACATATTCACGAGTTATGTCATGACTTAGCATTGGCATGACATGGCTCTCTTAGTTTTATTATTGTTTAGTTTGTATTTTTTGTCTCAATAAAGTCCCATAATCTCTTGGAATATAACTTCACTTCTATTCATGATACCTTATTCGTCGAAAACGTTATGTCCGTGTGGTCAGCTTAAATAACATTGTAAAATATTATTTATATGTTCAAAAGCAGGAGTTGGATTGAAACTTTGATAATCGCAACTTGATTGGGAAAACATTTATTTACATACAATATATATACAGTGGTACTACTAAACGAAATTAATAACTAGCTTAAATCTAAAATAGGCCCTTGAGGCATTGTACCAAGGATGCTGGCGGCATTTCCTCGCTGTATCGCAATGCTGATACGTTGTGCGATGCGATACTTGATTTGATATTACCGACATTGCATAAATTCGTTCGTATTTTATGAGACTCAGATTGCGTGCTCACTCTACGTCGCGCCGTAGCCATGGCTACGCACACGTAGAACATGCAAATATAACATTGATTAATGGCAAATATTTATGCATTTCTATGCTAAAAGAAACTAAGAAAACTAAATTGAATTTAAAGACAAAGATAACATGTAAGATAGCAAAGATACTATTTTAGAATTATTTTCTTTTTTTAAATGTTAGAAGTTATATTAGACAGCTTAGTTTATGTTTGCCTTTTACAAGGAAAAATGCCTTGTATTTACAATACATAGACTGTTTCTGTTACTTAGATTCCAAATCATACAATAAGTTCGTCGACAAAATCTCTTGAGGCTTTAAATATTGAGTATATAGTAAATAATATCTGTCCCTCGGCGGCGTTGGTATCAATGGCTGCATAAGGCTCAGTAACTCGAGCCTTGGTTGAACCAAAGGGAACGTGTATTGTCTCGCCGAATGCTGAAATGTTCTGCTATTTTGTAACAGATCAAAATAGTAGATTTTGTCACAAGGGAGCAAAAAGCAAAATTACATATTTACGGCGAGGGCGTACATTGAATCCTAAACGAAGTGAAGGATCCTAAAATCCTCGCTACTCTCGGGATTCTAAAATAGAATCCTGAGGGTAGTATGGGGTTGAAGTGTGTTACGCCCAAGATGGAAATTATTTTGCTACCATGTGATAAATACTGCTTTTCACATTACCTATGAGGAAATTATTATGTTTCAAAATATTATTTAAGCTATTAAATAGTATGCAAAAAATAAAATAAAAATAGTTTCCTATATAGAACAGAAAAGTGTTACTTTGATCCCTCCTAGCAGGGAACAAAAGCGTCACTTTGATCCCTCATAGCAAAGAAGAAAAAGCTCTTTTCCGAATAGGTGATGTGAAAAATAGTTTACATCACTCTCGTAATAGTACATTACTGCGGAATGTACTATTATCCCGTAATAGTACGGGACGAACTATTACGGGATGTACTATTATGAACGGATAGTGATACGAAGCCGGCAAGACCTTTTCACGGCTAGGCATGTATAGTGCTTTTCTCAAACATATGCAATGAAATAAAAAAATACACCATACAAAACGCTACAACTCACGGGATTTCAGTGTCGCATAGTTCGTACGGACGAGTAACTTGTGAAAGACTTCGGCTACGTCATACGCAATTCAAAATTATAAAAATCTGTAATTGTTGATTTGCTAGAACATAAATCAGTCGTGTCCAATGCGCGCAGCGACCTAGACGCATTGATGATTAATTAATTTAATTAATTGCGAAATTAGCGCGGCTCGGCCGCAGCTAGCGAAGTGACGCGATGAGTGCCTCCGGACAGAGTGCACCCATTGTGAACGAGCTCCTCGCCTTTCTGCAACAGAAGCTGCTGCTGGAAGGAGTGATGGACACGGTGTCTGCTGTCCAGATCTGTTCGTCGAGTTTTTCCGTCGAAGATATCTGTGCAGCAAAGAAGGTGCTGCACGAGTCCCTCGGGATCGCCGGCACGTATGTACCTCACCGGAGAGGAGATGAAATCGGGAAGAAGACCCTAGAGGACATCATCAGAGTTCTAAGGGAGAATGAAGACCGGATTCCGGAGTTTGCGACGACGGGTGCCTCCAGCCTGCCGTCCTATATTCCGGATCATGTCGACATTAGCTGCTTGTTAAAGGAAATCGTGGCCCTTAAAACAAGTTTAGCGGATGTCATTTCGAAGTTTGATGCGGCCCAGGTAACCATAACCGAGTTACGCAACGAAGTCCTCAGTTTGCGAAACAGTGCCCTTACTCGGTCGGCGGGATCAAATTTCAAGTGCGATGACCGGCAAGCCACAAGTGCCGAGTCGGTCAGTGTGCGAGTTGCTGACACTGTAACATGTGTCGCATCAGCCGTGTCGCCGCCCGCGAGCCTCCCGCGCGCGCGCCCTCCCCCCGCCTCCTCCAAATCACGTCATCGTGTTTACGCGGATGTCGTCGCCGGTCCGAAAGTCGCATCGAACCGGGTTAGTGTACCTGTAAAGGGTACTGAAGAGCGAGCGGTTCCCAAGGAGAAGCTCCCTGTTGCCGGTGTGGATGAGGAGGATTTCACACTGGTATCAAGAAAGAAGAAGGCGCGCACGGCGCCTCGTAAGACTCAGTGTGGTACCGCCGAACCGGCTAACTCTGGCTTGCGGGTTGCTACACCGAGTAAGGCGCTATATGTGTCGCGCCTGCACTACACCGCCACGGCTGCTGAAGTGGTGGAGTACGTACACCAGAAGACCGGTTACTCGCTGAGGGTGTTCCAGCTTCGATCGCGCCACTACGTGCACTTCAACTCTTTTGTGGTGCGCGTGCCGCGACCGCTGCAAGAGACCATCGAGTGCGCCGACTTCTGGCCGAAAGGTGTCGTGTTTCGGAGGTTCCGGGGCAAACTGCCGAATCCGACACAAGAACAGCCGATTCAACGGAGCCACGCCGTTTTGTCGCATAAATAGTGTTTAGTTTTTAAGTTTATAATATATATATATGTATGTTAGTCTGTAAGGTATTTGTAATATGGGCCTTGTTGCCTGATTTAAATTTTAAATAAAAATAAAATAAATAAATAAATAAACAAGTTTAATATCGCGGTAAACGAAGACAAAAAACACAGAAATAAATCAATATTTATGTAGTTATAGTCTGTCAACCAACTGAACAGTCTTTTATGTGAATATTCTGCTTAAGCTGTATAGTCGCTTTAAGCATTGAGTACATTGCCCACAATGTCGAGGGATTTTTGGTTCTTGCCAGTTCCGTAAAATAAATAAGCAAGCCAGAAATACATTATCTGAGAAACCGTGGGCATTTTTGTCAGTCTTCCAGCTTATACAATTTTGATATGTATTCATGTATTTCTCCTTCGACTTTGGCGGCAACAAGTTATTAATTGCTAATTCTGCCTCCGCCCTCAATCCCGGCGGAGTACAATTAAATTCTTCGTCGCTGTTATCATCGGAACTCATTTAAAAAATGTATTTATAAATATCAACCACAAATAGCTACACGACAATAGTATTTTATACAATCGTGATATAATAGAGTTTTTCAGTCGAGTACCGTGTTTAGGCAACGAAGCTTGCTGAGTTGCCTAAGTATGGTACGAGATTGAGAAGCTTGATTATATCACTATTGTATACAATACTTTTTCTACGAATCAACAAAAATAATACTTTAAACTAGTAGAATCATACAAACAAACCAAACCAAAAGTATACAGCTAAGATACGCGAGCAGCCGTGATACCTACATACTGGTACGCGCCCAGTGGCGGATTTGCCCTAAGGCTCAGTAGGCCCGGGCCTAGGGCGGCAACATATTAGGGGCGGCAACATATTAGGGGCGGCAAATTGTGACAAAAAATTCGCTGATGATAACAAGAAATTAGTCAATATGATGGGTGATAAGAAAGGGGCGGCTACAGGGCCTGGGGCCTAGGGCGGCAAAGACCGCAACTCCGCCACTGTACGTGCCCCGGTCGCCGCGTTGGTCAACGACACCTTCTCGTAACTCATGAGGCCTGGTTACTTGCTCCGCGCTAAATTCAATTTTTAGACAGTTGTTTTCTCGATTTTGGCCACCGTAGCCTATGGAGACTAACAAGCAATACTAAGTGGTTTTCGTAGTCTGTGGATGTTGCTATATTAAGGGTGTCACATGCGCGTTTCTGACTTATGAACCAATTGTTTATACTATACAACCTAAAATAAATAATTAATTTGAACTATAGTTTTGTTTCGTCCTGATCGCGGCGAGCTGTGATTGGTCAATTTCATTATAGTTGACTAAACTGTATCGAAATGAATATTATAGTTGAGTTGGGAGCCGATATATTAAAAATACCCAATTGCAGTTTGGTATAAGAAATCTTAATTCAAGAATTACAGTCGACGAGTAGAAAAAAGATATTTTAATTTTCCTTCCAATCCCGCCATAATGTCTTTTTTTTTTACTGAAGTCGTCCGTATTTCGCGTGTGTAGTGTTCGAATAGACCCTATTAGGGCCATTATACACAACCTGATAATAAGAATCTCAATTTCTATAAATAAAATAAATGCAGAAGATTTTAAATATTGTCTATGGTCTCTGGTGACTTACGTATAGACAAAATTTTAAATTTATTCATCAACACATTGAATCTTACAGATTCGTATTCTTAATATCAGTAGGTACGTTCGTGTATAACAAGCGTTAACGCGGATATTTTTGGTTCCTAGAACCATTCAGTCACTAAAAATATTAAAAAAAATATATAATTCAGCTGTTTAGCCTGTTCATGGATACAGACGCCATGTTCACATTAAAATTAAAAAAAAAATTACTTCCCGGCCTCGGCCTTCAATTCTGTATGAAATTCCTTTACAGTTCTCTCGAGTTGCTCCGCCCGAAACGTGATACTTCGAAGCCTGTTATAACGCCCGTAGCGACGACATTTCATAGCATGTTTGAGAAAAAGCTCTTTCTGAATATGGATCACAGGGCGAAATAAATATTGTTTTATGACTTGCGAGCTAAGTGCGTGCCATAGACTAGGAATCCTCTAGGCGGAGTTTAGAGCAATTATTTCATGAAACCGATGCAGCCAAAAATACTGGGGTGCGGGGGACGAGGTGAGCGAGGTCCCGTGCCGTGATTGGTCGGTTCAAAGACACGGACGTCACACAAAGACACTTTCGACTCAAAATGGAGTAAAACTACCGTATATTGTGGCAGTGGGGATAGAGCTACTATGCTCAGTCTGGAGGATGTCTTGTCTGTGGTGCGAGCATATCAATGCAATATTTAGCTGTCAACGGTTTTTCATTTTAATCCGATTCGTCTTGTGATCCAATCCAGCTCGGTCTACCCTATTTAATGACAACAATATCTGGGAGACCGAGCTTTGCTCGGAACACATATAAAAACTCAAAAATGCGCGTTTTCCCAGAGATTAAGATCTAGCTAGATCGATTTATCGCCCCCGAAAACCCACATAGGTATAGCAATTTTCATCGAAATCGTTAGGGCCGTTTCGGAGATCCCCGAAATATATATATAAATAAACAAGAAATGCTCGTTTAAAGGTATTAGATAATGTAAACATATACATAATATATGTATTGTTTCAGACAGGATGCAGTCCATCGCGAGGATCGCCATGTCCATGATCCTGGTGTCATCGGCATTTGCCGCCTACCGTGAGTATTGCCCATTGAGATATTATTGCTATAGAGAAGCTATACCATACAATGAAATTGTCGCCATCGCAACCTTACCGGGCCGGCAATATCCAACGAGGATTACCTCCACCTCTGACAAAAAAAACCTATACCATGCGAACAAAACGTCGTAAGCGCGGTAAAATTCATGGCGCTTACGCGGTTAGGTCGCGAGACTCACGCTCCGCTTCTATGGTTTGTTGTCGACATTAACTCATGGCGCAAAATACTGGTTCTGTGTGCCGGTTCTATACGTTAGCAAAGACATATGTAACTCCGTATAAGATGAATAAAGTCTAAGGAAAAAACGTGCCTCGGAAGTCAAGAAAAAGTCATTCTCGGATAGATGGCGCATACACCTTTGGCCTATCCTCGGCTAGATGGCGTGACGACACCGTTTCATATTTAACAATTTTAACACATAGGTATCAGTGAATGAACATGGGTCAAAATGATATAAAAATAAAAAAAACATTTATCCATATATATACATTTTTTGATAGTTTTATACATTTTCATTTTGAGTTTTGGTCGTGTGTCGATAGATGGCAGTAAATTTACTGTGACTACAAAATTTACTATGACAGGACCCCTCTATACTATCTATTCTCTTTGTATTCTCTTTGACGTTAGTAATAATAGTTCAATGGAGTAGCATAACAATACAAAACATACGACGACGGGGACCAAAAGGCACATATTATAAATTAAATATAAAACAAATAAGGACTTGTGGCGACGTATATACGGTCCCATAAAAAAGTTCACAGCACACCAGTAATTGGAACTGTTAAACTACATTAAATATTCGATGGTAATTACTTCAAAGCCTTAACAATGTATAATTATGAGTGAATTTTCCTCAATATATTTTTAACAAGTTTACTTCAATATTGGAAGGAAGCAAATAGACTCATACATTTTAAATGTATAAGTAGCGTTATAAGCTCCCCTAATCCTAACAGCTGAACACGGGGTTAGAATTCTAAATGACATGCGACATTGTCTTTACCAGTACCCTTACCACGAGTCACCGACAGTGTCAACACTGACATATACGATAACGTCTACGTAACTTAGGGCTCATTTCTAGACGGTGCGAGAACTCGCATGCGAGTTTCATTACATTGTGGTTTTTGATCGGTCGGTTGAATTGGACGTAACCAACAGTCCGCAATGTAACTAAACTCGCATGCGAGTTCGCACGCCGTCTAAATCAGCCCTACATTAGCCCTTTGTACTTTGTACTTTCTATGTATCTCGCTCGTACTGACACTAATATGCGACTAATGTGCGATCGAGCTCGTGTAAAGGTATAAGATTAGGTCGTAAGGCTGTACAACATAAGCCGATTTCGCTCATTTACTAATCCGAAATTAAGCTGTATTAGTTTCATCAGTAAATATGAACACGTTCAAGATACGGCTTAGATATACAGGAAGTCCATACAAATAAGGAAGCGAGGTGAAATTAGAAAATAATAGATAGGTAAATTTCTTCTTAAAAACTACTGCAATATTATTTTCACGCCACTGTTCGGAAATGTGGCAATAGATGGTCTAAAACCAAGCTGGAAAGTAGGCCATAGCTGTAGCACCTGAACCACCACTACTACAATGTTTCATTGTTATCATCATCTGTCATTGGTGACGGTTCGCTACAGCAATGAGTATCATTTAAACAATAAAAGGTCTTTTTTGGCGCAACTTTTTCCTTCAAAAATAAAATAAGGTTATTTATAGGACCAATTTCTTGTTTAAAAAAAAAGAAATGTCAAAACCATTCAGTTCATTTTTTTTAACAATTATCCATTCAGTACACGCTTAAGGCGCTTTTCACTTTTGTAGCTGTTTGTGGTTTTTTTTAGCAAAAACGCTTCTAAGTTTAGAGTCGTTTTGAAGCTAATAACAGAAAAACGCCTCTTAAAAGTGATAAAAAAAGTAAAAAAGGCGGGATCTGAAAATACTTACTGAATTGGATAGTGTAAATTGTGTTTGACAAAAAATACAAGAAACACGTATCTACGCTCGCTATAAAAATGAGTTCTTCTAGTGAAGAAAATTATATTCTTACACTGACGCCTACCGAAATTCAAGAGACAGCACAGGCAGTGGCTAGTAATTTGCTACCAGAGAAATCGCGGGCTAGTACTTATAGTTATGCAAATGTTTTCTTATTTACTCGCAGAAGTCGTGAAAAGCACTATGTAATGCCTCGGCCGGAAACGCTAAAGATGGACGAGTCGTTTGAGGGCCGACACGTTAGTGGAGGTGTTCCGTCCTCTCCTACAATGTACTATTATTAGCTGATTTTCGTTGCGTGATTTCTTAAGTCAGTAAAAAATATGTACCTACCTAGTTATTCAAAAAAAAGTACAAAGCCGAACCATGCACTAACTATCTATATTCATATTCGACAAAATACGCATGTGATATATGTAGGTACCTCTAAATTATTGTTTTATATGTAATTATGTGTGTGATTTACTATTAATAATTGTGATATATTTTTATGATGTGACGTGTAAAATTGTTATTTTATAAATAAACAAATTGAATTGAATTGAATTTTGCGAGCGAAATTCACTTAAGCCGACCACTGACTAACAGTCCGCCAGACGATATCGGCCGGTCAGTTGTTCGGAACTGTCAAATTTTTGTTCTAACTGACAGGCCGATATCGTCCGGCGGCCTGTTAGTCAGTGGTCGGCTTTAGAGTCGTGTCAATACAAGATAATAACACAACACAATTAAATCCATAAGAAATTGGTAGATAGTAGTGGTTTAAAATCTGGCCAATGTCACCCAGACATTAAAACCAGAAAAAATAAATTGACATCTCATTTATCAAAATCGGCTCAGTAGTATTAATGAGTTAATTAACAGTGAAACATGGGTATGGGTAATGAAAATAGTAGAGGTTCATATAGTTACTCTAAAATCACCAGTAATAAACCTTCGTTTTAGTTTAACCTTCGTCGGGTAAAAAACGACATTCGGCCCGATTCGAACTTTCAAATACGTCAATTAATGGATCTAGAAACGATATGGATTGGATATGTCTGTGTCAAATGTGACGTTTCTTCAAACAAAAACTTCACTTTTGACACTGACACATCTAATCCATATCGTTTCTAGATCTATTCATTGACGTATCTTAAAGTTCGAATCGGGCAGATTGTAGGCGTATGACTAGATTCACTACGATTAGGTATACATTATAGAGGCTTACCTACATTGTAAGGCGTTAGGAAAAATCACGGGTTAAATAGGGTTTTATTACCTAATAAATGTATGAAATTGGTTAGCTGAAACCCGAATAAAAAGTTATTGAGAATATAAATAGTATTAGAGCTGAACACTTAGTATAAAAGAACCCTTTATTATTTGCAAGATTTTTTGGCATTTAAGATTTTTTTATTTCTTGTAATTACCTCGTGCCGCCTCGTACTTTACGATGTAGGTACATTTTGTTTCAATGGATTTTCAACTTTCATAAAATAAACAAAAAATGTCTTATAACTAATGTTCGATAATTCGAACAAATGAAATTTAACCCAATTGAAAATACAACGTGATTCCCAAGCTATAATTTATGGTGGGCGGCAGAAGCTTAAAATACTATTATCTACACACATATCATAAACTGTCTATGATGCCTTCAAAATCCGTAAATAATGGCCCGCATTACGATAAACTGTTTTGTTACAGCAAATTTCTTATCTGTGAAAATGTGGTAATAGCTTCATTACTATATCAAAATCGATTTGGTAATGCATTCAAATTTCGAACATCTCTGAAAAAAAAAGCAATTTGATTTGACCCCTATTCTAATATCAGTCGAGATGACGTTTTATTCGAAATCAAATGACAATTGCATACAATATTGACAAATCTCGAATGTAAGTTGGTATCGGACGATATGGTAATCGACCCCGACTCTAGTTTGTCTCTGAATTAAAAAAAACTACGGATGCCTGACGTGCGTGAAAAAAGTTTTCATTTGCCGCCATTTGACGTACAGTTTATCTTTTAATTAGTTTGTAAGTAAAAAATAATTTGTTTTGTTGTTTTTAAAGTAACTATAACAAAAGTTTCATGTAAAATGTGCGATAAAGATATTTCGGAGACGCCATCTCATATCCGCGAGTTCCGCCAGAGAGCAAAGTCGGCTGTAATATGAGGTTGGTGAATATATCATAGAAAGTTTATAATATGTGTGTAGATAAAGCAGTATATGTAACTGTACATAATTAGGCATTAAACACTCGTGTGATACTATTATGAAACTCATTTCATTCGTTTCATAAACCCACACTCGAATTTTAATGCCTTTCATTATGTAGCAGTCACATAAACTACTATTATTTATATCATTAGGCACAGTCGCCATTAGATATATCAGAGCTGCCGAGGTGCTCAAAAATATCTGAACACGCTAAATCCTTGACCATAGATGCGTGTTCAGATATTTGTGAGCACCTTGGCCGCTCCGATATATCTGATGGCGACTCTACTGCCAGCCGTGTTCGAACAATGAGATACGTCAAATGCTAGATATTGAAACGATATGGATCGGATATATCAGTGTCAAACAAGTGTCAAAAAAGACGTTTCTTCAAACAAAAACGTCACTTTTGACACTTGTTTGACACTGACATATCCGATCCATGTTGTTTAAATATCTAGTATTTGACGTATCTCATTGTTGGAATACGGCTGTTAAGGTAAATATTTAAATTGAAGGGATGTTTACAAAAACAACATAACTGACTAATCTGGTTGACACCTGAAACGATTAACAATGTTCTTAAAAAAGTGTCAACCGCTCTAAGCAGTTATGTTGTTTTTGTAAACATCCCTTCAATTAAAAACTTACAATTTCTTTTGTTCCAAATATTGACCCCAAATGGCATCCCACGGATATTAACAAAAACTTGGCCCACCAACTTCCAATCAAAAGGCACCTTAGCCTATTTGAGGTCAATTAATACGACACAAAGTTTAATATTGAAGTAGTTTCTTGGAGAGATTAAAGCGTTACCCACGCGTACGCCAGCTAAACCGAGTGTAAACTTGAGCAGTATTCTGAATTAACAAATTGTTACCGTTTTGATTTGATTTTGATACGACCCTGACTATCGCTCATCCTGATTGGTGCATGTGAAATGAAGTCAAAGTTGGGCGTGAGATGCACAAGATTATGTTTAAGTAAGTAATTTAAAGTTTTTCCCTCTCATGCGACTTGCTTTTTGTGAATCATCATAATATGTAAGGGACTCGGCAGGATAGTCACAATTTTTTTTTACTGAAAGCATTATTTTCATTTTTCGCTGTGACTCTGATACCAGGCTGAGCCGCTCAGCATAACCATAATTTTGTGTTTGTACAGTCAGCAGGAATAGTTGAAGCGGGGGAGGTGTTCAAAATGATCTTGACGCGACTTTCTTGTTAACAGAACAAGAGCGCGTGAAGGTAATTTTGAACACCTCGCCCGCTTAACAAATTTTGCTGCTGACTGTATTTGAGGTGCGCGCCAATCATCAAGGTCGTCAAAGTCGCATCAAAACCACTTCTAAACAATAACAAGTTGTTTAATCCGAATCGCTCCGAATGTAAACTTAACTCTTAACTTATCTATTGGTGGAACAAGGTGCTATGTGTCTACGTTCTTATTGTTTATTGATCTTTGTGTTAAGGTTAGACTGTCATTTGAGTAAGAAGTTACTGTCAGTTGGCCTTTTGATGTGAAAGGTGGCCAGGTTAATTAAAATCCTGTTTTGGTCGTGATTAACCATGTACAGGTACAACTTTACCTTTGGAAGGATAAACCAGTGACGCAATAGAATGAAAGTGACGAGGACGAAGACAAATAAAGACACGACTTAGAGTAACTAAAACCTTTTGAGGGGAAGCCACATTTTTTTCTTCGACAGCTAAATAGGTAGATGATTTTAGGTTTTCAATAGCTGTAGCGAAATCGTTGATTTTGAAGTTATTTTTATTGAGTTTCGTAGAACATTTTATAACTTAAAACTGTATGTTTTGATTTATTACCATACTAAAAATATTTGCTGAAAATAATTTAATTTGTTCTAATACTTCTAAGGCCCACTTGCACCCTCCCACTAACCCGGGGTTAAGCGGTTTAACCGTCAACGCAGTCTCAAATTGTACTGGTAACCATGGTAACTCCAGGTTTAACCGGTTAACCCCGGGTTAGTGGAATGGTGCAAGTGGGCCTAATATTAAGTAAAAAAGTTTTTTTACGTAATGGAATCTTCTATGAAATAAAGGACACTGACTATTATTTAAGAACCTATTTTGTATCACCCTGTACAATAAAGTCAAAGTTGTGTGACTCTAAATATTAAAGAGGGAGGTTAAGTGAAAAGTGAAAAATAATGATCATTATGATTTGCGCGCGACCCTTTTCTAATTAAAATAAAAGTATCTTGACAGTTTTATTACGAACTCTAGTTAAGGGATTTTATATGGATTTTAGCATTTCACTTTTAAGTTATTTTGTCTTTTTGGGGTTGAGACTCCGGGGCCCTGGGTAAAAGCGCTCACAGGGCCTTCAAAGAATGTAGCCGCAGGTTAGTGACGTGTGACCAGAGGTCTGGGTCATATCTAGCACAACGGATCAGCATTGCTATACAACGTGGCAATGCTGCCAGCCTTCTGGTCACGCTGCCAAATAGACTGCGATTTGGGGCAAATTTTCTATTTATAGGTTATTTTGAGTTAAGTTTTCTTTTTAGTTTGTAATTTTTACATTAAGGCTTTATTTATTAATTCTTATTATATAGGTAAGTAGGTACAGTCTTTACATTGTTACATACTCATTAACAGTCGTACGGACATCTACTCGATATCAATACAATTCTCATTCAATTTCAAGTCAACGGCGAGAATAGACTCCGAATTCATTGATATTTATCGGCAGCTTTGTATTTATAGCCCGGGCGAACATTCGTCAGACGATTTGTAAAGCGATGCCGCAATTGCCTTGGAAATGTTTGATGTTAGTCGTGGTTTTGCGTAGACACTTCATTTGTTTTATTCAGTGGTGGCTAGTGAAGCCATGCAAGTTTCGGTTAGTGTTGGATAACCCTTTATAAATGTAACTAAGTGCCACTTGCACCATCCGACTAACCCAGGGATAACCGGTTAAACCGTTAACCCAGTGTCAAATTGTACTGGTAACCATGGCAACTCCAGGTTGAACCGGTAAACCCCAGGTTAGTGAATGGTGCAAGTGGCCCTTAGTAGTTTAGTCTAGGCTTTGATTGTAGAAAAAAAAGAATACAGGTTCTTATTTGTCTAACTCTCCGTCTCTAGCTGGGCCATAAATACACATTTTATAGTGTGCTTAACTCGAAGAATGAATGAAGAATCCTATATGTCAGTGTCAGGACAGTATCTTAAAGTTCGAATGAGGCCGTAAGTAATACAGTGAAACCTGGATAAGTGAGACTTCAAGGGACGAGCAAATTTGTCTCACTAAGGCTCACTTGCACCTACCCACTAACCCGGGGTTAAGCGGTTAAACCGTTAACCCAGTGTCAAATTGTACTGGTAACCATGGTAACTCCAGGTATAACGGGATAACCCCGGGTTAGTGGAATGGTACAAGTGGGCTTAAAAGAGGTATTCCACTTACCCGGGCTCTCAGTTAGCCAGGTACAAATAAAATTCTGTCTCATTTACAGAGAGTCCCATTAATATAGGGTGAGAATTGAGGATATTTCAGTTGTAGAGGTGATTTATAAGGTATTTTGGAAACATTATGTATTATCTTTAAAAATAAATACCTAAGGTAAAATAATCCTTGTTCCTAAATATTTTTTTAAGTCTGTTTAAATTTTTATTCGAATTTATTTTGAATGATTCTACAAAGGATAGATTTTGTTGAATACAATTTGACACGGATAGAGATGGGTAGGGGTGAGTAAATACTGAGTATTTACTCGGTATTTACTCAAAGCACCCGATAAATACCCGTATTTACTCATTTAGGTGGGTAAAAACGATTTCTTATAAAATATTCAAAAAGTGAGATTTAATAACATAATTGTCTTTTATTGAGGAGTGCTAACGTGTATTAACAATATCTATAAAATAAAAAGCATATAGGACGCTTAATTTAGGAAAAAAAGGTAATTATTAGTGAGAGGCAAATTGTGATAATACATAGTTAACAATTATGTTTTAAATAAGAAGGTATTTACTTTAAAAATATGGTACCTGAATTCTATCGATGTTCTAGATAACTGCATGTCGCGCAAAAGTGCGTGTTTACGCGGCACTTACGACCTTTCATTAAGGGTTTTTTGAAGAAAACTCAAAAATGGCTCAACCGATGATGTTCAAAATATTGTTTTTTGTACTCTATTATACGGCTAATCTCCCGATATGTTTTCATATTTTTTCTGAACTTTGGTTCGAAAGTTATAGGGAGATAAACATTATTTTGGCCTTTCGAAACGGTTTATTTCCAAAAATATTCAATTTATCCAAAAATGTTCTTAGAAACATTCCAGTTATTTTTAAAGACCCATTTAATGATGTGCAACACGTTGGTGGTTTCTGAGATTTTTTTTTGTGACAATTAGTTACATCTATGGAGTGCCCCTCTTAAAAATACATTTCTTACAATTTTGAGTACTTAATCCAGTAGCGGCTTACAAAATACACCTATATTTCAAATTTATATGCCCCTTTCAGCACTCTAAATAGTTTATACCCACCAATTTGGGTATAAATGAGTAAATACGGGTATATTGAGTAAATACTGAGTATTTACTCGGTATTTACCCGTGAATATTTACTCACTACCCATCTCTAGACACGGACTTAAAACTTAATTAAATGAAAATTATTTTTGTTGATTCGTGTTACTTATCAATATTTTAGCTTTCGTTTTGATAGTTTTAACTACCTAAACTAACTAAATGAAACTTGAAGTCGCTTAGACACAATTAAGCAAATGAAGAATTTGTGGATAGACTAAGGGTCTCCCCTGATATATCGACGCGCATTCGGCAAAAGCCGATAGGAAAAAGCTTTATGTCCACGCAATAAGAGCGAAAAAGTCGTCGTTCGGCTCGGCTCGCATCGGCCGGCGCCTGCCGACCCGTCGACGGCTTTTTCGCTCTTATTGCGTGCACATAAAGTTTTTTCCTATCGGCTTTTGCCGAATGCGCGTCGATATATCAGGGGAGACCCTAAAAGTTAGTAAGAATACGGAAATTTATCAATAAAGTCCAAGTTAGAGAGGTCATAGATTGACGTTATCTCAGATACAGAGGTCAATTCCTATAACATTCTAGAAAAACAATTAAGAAAATGTAGTCATATAAATATTGTCTCAGTAAAAGAGGTAAAATACACTATCTGTCTCAATTATAGAGATAAATGTGACTATAAAATCACAACAACTAATCCCAGTTATAGAGGTTCGTTTTATCTCACTAACAAAGGTATTTCAGTACTAAAGTGTCGGGACCGCGCCATGAGTCCCAGCTATAGAGGTTTCCCACTTATCCAGATCCCACTTAACCAAGACTTGCTCTCTTCAAATTGAAGGCAATAATCCTCTATACAGAAGTTAATAATCCTTCATCGTAGACTAAAGCACCTAAAGTAAAGTAACTAAGAAATATGCAGCGTGCAGCGTACCTACTAAGATTATCTCAGAATTTTAATACCAACCATCAGTCGGGTACCTAGTTTACGTTCATTATTATGTTGCTGACTGCCCACTTTATGAGTTCTTTTCTTTAACACATTCGACACCGCGTACCCGACTCTCGGGCACTCGTAAACTTTACTCAGATGCCGGCATACCCGCTAGTCGGGCAAGAGCTATAAACCTACACGCGACGCCGAAGTGCCCGACAGGCGGGCAAGCATTGCATCTTCACTACCTCAGGGCTGCCACTGCCACTAACAGAAAAAATTGTAAGTCTTCTGATTATTATGTGGTCGAAAAGTTGGTACAGTTGATTATTATATTTTATTACTTCACTTTGTATTTTTATTTACTTTACCTAATGCGATTACAAAATAAAAATTCTTATTACATAATTGGTTACGTGAAATTGCATACACGGGTATGTATCAATAGGAGTTAGAATTAGGAGAAGAACAAAACGGGGAGCCTAAACAGATGAGACAGCAGATTTAATTTTATCCACGTACTTATACGAAAGTTACTTGGCACAGCCCTGAGCGTCCGCCGCTTGCCCGACTAGCGGGTTCGCGGCGTGCGGCATTGAGTTGCACGTCGTTGCCCGACTAGCGAGTACTGTCGGTTTCTGGGGTATTGTTTGAAATTTTGCCTGGTTGCGAAAGTGTTAATATAGTCAACATGAATAGACAGATCCACAATGTAAAACATTGCCGGTCAAATATCAATAGTGCGACCAAAATTGGAATGATGTGTCATTGGAAATATTTAATTCAGAATTAAGTAATATGTGATTGCGTAGATTATTTGCTTTTATAACAATGCCTACGTCCCAAGACAAAATCACCCACCGTGTACCCTAAATGCAGCTTTTCGTATTTTCCAGTATGCTAAACTTATATTTCTACATTGAAGCTCAAAACTGGTCACGTTTTTTAGGGTTCCCTAGGCCATGTTCTGTCTGTTTGTCTGTCCATCCGCGACTTTGCTCTGTGACCGTTAGTGCCAGAAAGTAGTAGGTACCCAAATGTGCCTGATAACATGATAATTTTTATCACAGAGACCAGCGCGAAGCTTCGGCGAGACGGCGTGTTGAATCTGTACCCCTTCCCAAGGGTAGGCCGCGCACATCACACTTGGGAAGTGCCGCTCAATGACTTCTATTTAGGTAAGTGCCATACTGTCCCCATCATTGTTGAATATGTACACCTTCCCACGGGTGGGCCGCACACATCACACTTGGGAGGTGCCGCTCAATTACTTATATTTAGGTAAGTGCCATACTGTCCCCATCAGTGTTGAATCTGTACCCCTTCCCAAGGGTGGGCCGCACACATCACACTTGGGAAGTGCTGCTCAATGATTTCTATTTACGTAAGTGCCATACTGTCCCCATCATTGTTGAATTTGTACCCCTTCCCAAGGGTGGGCCGCCGCGTCACTCCTGGGAAGTACCGCTCAATGACATCTACTTATTTAGGTAAGTGTATCATGCTCTCCCCATTAGAGTTCAATTTGTACCCTTTTCCAAGGCATGCCTGCGCTATCACACCTGGCAAGTGGATGGTAAAGTTACACAGCTATTATGCACACTTAGCTTCTTTTAAACTTTAGTGACGTTTGACCTTCCATGACACGTGATATTAAGAAATGCCTACGGCGCACATTTGAGATGGACACTCATACGTTATGGGTCGTAACCAATAAATTTTACGAGACTATTTATACTTCACAACTTCTCAGGTTCACAATCATCGAATTTATATCGGTTTAACATTCAATATGTTACAGTTTAAATAATAAGAGAGAGTAAGAGAAAATTCATGACCGTTGTTTTCTTAAATAAATGCATGAAGGACTGTTTTGAAAATATCTAATAATTTATTTGTCTCTTGATTGAAAAGCGGACAATTTCAAATATAATGATAAATTAATGGCTTTATTATAAATTTACTAGCTGCCTGCTAATTAGCTACCTACCGCCGTCTTTGTATATTTTAGCAATTAGCAACTAAGAGTATTTTCTTTAAATGTTATGTGGTCTAATCATAGGATTACGGATTAGCATTAAAAGGACAAAAATTAAGAATTACCTACCTGGTAAAAAGCAGTTTAAATCACTGCAGTATAAAACTACCTATCTATCTAACTAGGTACTTACTCATCAATAACGGAATATATCAACATCAACAGTCATTCATGAGTATTGGTTAACCTTACGTGTTTATTACAATAAGGTTTATTCTCAGTTAATAGTGACGATTACCAATCGTGGGTACGTTTGGTACAGATTAATGCATAATTATTTTCCCTCGTGTTTTCACGGAAACGTATGGACGCGTCTTGCTATTTCAGTCAGTCTCGGTGCAAAAAGTACTGAGGTTGATTGATGTAGCATGACAAATACGAACGTTTCCGAGAAAATGCGATGGAAAACAATTAGGTATACACTACATCTCTGTACTTCTAATGATAGGTATTTTTATTTCAATGCGTGTCAAATATGGTTATGACACATAAAAAATCACGACAATATTCCTCTATTTCCGGAAGGTTTCTATTTTTATACGTAATTGGTAGATTTCTATAGAAGCTAGTTAAATTAGTATTCAACTAAAGGTTATGAAAATATTACAGAGGAGGTTAGTAGATAATTACACAGCATATTGCAGCTTTCAGAGAATTTCAATTTGATTCATTAGGGGACAAAGTTGCAGTGACGGCGATGCCTGGACGTGAAATTCTATGGATACTTGTGATCCTGATGGATGAAATTAACTCACAGGGGATTTGCAGAATAGGGGCCTATTTTTGAATTTAGACCGCTCGATTTCGTGTATTTCGTTCAATATCTCCACTACTAAGCATTTAAATTCTAATAATAGGATTGAAAACGACTGGTCACCACTACATTCCAAATTTCTATCGCACGTATTTCAAAAATTAGCATTTCTCCGTTTTCCACTGATTTTCGAGTGACGAAATCGAGCGATCGAAATTATAAATTGGCCCCTAGGTCACGAATAGATTGAAGCGTTGAGGTGTGTTCTAGTCTAGCGAGTGCGTACGCTAGTTTGCTATAGATTGAGCGTTTTGTGAGAGCCCTTCGTGCGTTGCGCTAATTAGACGCGCAGTCTGAAGCAATCATGCGTGTGCACTCGCGACCCATTTGTCTGATATTCGCACTTCAGTATGCCGGTGATCCTCGAATGGTAATCTCATCTCTCAATATAAAATTTTGCAAGTTATTTAAATATAACCCACTTCCAAGTATACTAATAAAGGGATATATTTTTTTTTATTTATAGGACATTATTACACAAATTGACTAAGTCCCACGGTAAGCTCAATAAAACTTGTGTTGTGCGTACTTAGACAACAATATAATTATAGGTATACTATAATATAAAAACATAAATACATCGACAACACCCATGACTCTGGAACAAATATCCCTGCTCATACGTCGTCACCACGTCAATACTAAACAAGGATACAGCTCGACTGATAAAAGGTTACCGTCGTAGTCTATGGGCGCTTGCGACTCCATAATATGCGACTATGCGACTCATATAAGCCTTTCCCTTTAAAAAACTAATTTTGTTTAAGATTATTTATACGTCTATTTTGTTGTCAGAATACAAGCCAGCAGAGAAACGCCAACTATACGCATTTCCACGCGTCGGACGCAGCGAGGTCCGCGAGCACCCCAGCCTGTACCGCCTGGAAGACCTGTTCCACCGCCAGAACGAGAAGAGAGAAGGCGAGAACGGAGACAGCACCGGCATGTGGTTCGGGCCCAGGCTAGGGCGCGCCTACAAGAGCGAAGAGGGTATGTTCCTTTCCTATTGCTAATTGAGAGCTTGTTCTCACATGTTCAAGACAAGAAAAAAAAACCAGTCTGTAACGCCTGGAAGACCTGTTCCACTGACAGAATGAGAAGCGGGGGGTTGAGAACGGAGACAGCACTGGGATCTTGTTCAGCCTGGGACGCGCCTACAAGAGCGAAGAGGGTAAGTTTCACATAATTTCTCTACGAGTATATGTCAGCAGTCCTAAAAGGAACAGTTCCATGAGTGAGCCTGAACGTCTGGAAGAGTTGTTCCATTTGTTCCACCGCCAAGCGAGAAGGAGATTACAAGAGCGAAGAGGTACGTTTTACGATAATTTTAAACTTTTATATCCTTCGAATATTTTATAGGTAAGAAGAACCTACGTTGGTTTGATGAAATTAAGACGCCGTAAAAAAAGAAGAATTTCTAATTATGTTCTAGGTATTATAGATTTTTTTAAAACCTAATTAAGTTAATGCTAATTCGCTAATATTAATAAAACCTACGCTATTCGCCCACACAAGCTAGATACTCTAGATAGCAAAGTTAAGTCTAAGATCTAATCGAATCGTGCGAGAAAAAAGAGATAAAAAAAACTCCGCCGCCTGCGTGTAATAAATTAATAAATTCAATAATTGATTAAAAAAAAAACTTGACTAAATCAATAGTTGCCATCATTTTTGTTTAAAAAAAAATTGAATATGGCTCTTCTAACATTTATAAGCAAAAAAAAATATGGCATAGATAGGCAATATTTAAATAATCGATCCGATTGAAAATATATAACTAATCTCTTTATATTTGTTTGCACAGACTACCAGGCAAACGAGCACAGCGAGCCAGAACACATCGACCCCGAACTCGAGAGAAAGAAGAGACACTCTAACCAATAAGTACCCTCCGACTGAAGCAACCCTTTTAGCTTAAGACAGTTACACCCCTGACACATCGGTGCCAACGATTACGTATACAGGGTGGCTGGCACTAATGTCCCTAACCATACATTTGACAAATTTTAGAATAAACAATTCTACAATTAATCTGGGTGAAGTGTTTTTGAAAAAACTTGATAGAGCAGTCAATTATAATAAAATTGGAATATTGGATAATTACATCTCCGTTGCCATTCGGATATGAACATACTGTCAATTTTCTATTTGAATTTATGGCAATCGATTAATAAAAATGATAATGTGGGGAACTTGCATGAAGAAATATGTATTAGATTATTTGTTTAAGTCGCAGAGCTCTTGGTGGTTGTTAACGATAAACTAGATTGGATATAATAAACAAGAGGAAAAATAGGGTAATTTCATGAAAGGAATAGATGGTATTTGTCCGACTTTGTCTATTATATTGACTTAGGATTATGGATACTACGGTGGTACTGAAAATCGGACCTTTACATTAAATATTTGAAATAAGCATTGACTTGTTGCCAATTATTAGATACCAGCTGTCACTCTCTTTAAAAAAATACGGGAAAGTAATAGAACAATATTAAGGACCACACAGAACTAAGAAGACTTCAGACGAATCGTAATTGCATGTGACAAAACAAAAACAATTACCATGAATTTATCACGTAGTCGCTAGGGACTGAGTAACTTCGCTCTCAGTTCATCTCGCTCGTGATATGCTGGTGCGAGCGAATTGCACTATGAGTTAAGTTCATTTCTGCCCATTTCCTACACACCCTGTATAATTACTTACGTTATCTCAAATTATTTAAATTATTTACGTATACGAAATGAAACGTTACCGTCAAAGTTATTGTGACTTATGTGTATATTCGCTATTATAATAATTAATATAAACGTAATCCTAACTAGGAATAAGTTTTGCGAGGGTGGGTCCCAAGGCTGGATGGATTTATTTGTGTAATCCATGGGGCCGCTTTCGTAAATTTGTTGTTCATATTAATAAAGTATAAATAGTAATTGTTTATATGCGCCAGTTTATTGAAACAATAAAAGTGACGCTGATACGCGCAAATATTTGTTTTTTTTTATTCCCTTACTTTTTCTGATACAAAATGTATGGAACACAGGAGAAGCAGTCATATATATAGTGTATGGTTTGGTTTGTGGTTTTTACGTGTTTTCACATCCATACTATTATAAATGCGAAAGTGTGTCTGTCTGTTACCTTTTCACACTTAAACCGCTGAACTGATTATACCCTTTTAATAAACCATCTTCAAAAAAAAAAAAAAAAAAACTTTTCTAACTGCCCGATTCGAACTTTAAGATACGTCAATTAATAGATCTAGAAACGATATGGATTAGATGTGTCAGTGTCCAAAGTGATGTTTTTCTTTAAAGAATCTGACGTATCTTAAAGTTCGAATCGGGCCGTGATTTTCCAAGACGTTATTTAAAAAAAAAGTTTACAGCACTGACAAAAAGGTCTTGTAATAATAGTCCGTTTGCAATTTGATTCACCCACGGGGCTTAGATATAAATAAATTGAATCATCTTGGATAAGCGCTCCTGCGGCGATCGCGGGAAAATTAAACTTGAAAAGTACTTTTGGCCTTCTGTTATTATAGCCGTAACAGACTACCGCACCGGACCGCGACCTTGGTGCGGTGCGGCGCACGTATCGATAGTATGTAAGGTGGTCGTACGTGGATTAAGGACGCAGCTATAGTAGTAGTAGTAATCACTTTATTGTACACAACACAGGTTTACAAAAATAAATTACATGAAAACTGGAAGCAGTTGTGCATCGCTCCCATACATAACCCAATTTTTTTTTATTAAGCTATGAGCTTCATCACATATGTTCCTTGAGTAATTCTAAACATTTCAAGCCTGGGAGGCAATAAGAAATGTGCGTCTAGTCGGGGAGGGCGGGGTACAAAGATGGCCGCCACCCGTCATCTTTAAAAAAAATCTTTTCTGGTCCTGGTGGCTACTAGGGCAAGTTTGGTACCATTTTCGTATAAACCGAAGACGTAGAATTCATTTCCGATATTTGTTTTTTTCGGTTTCATAGTAATTTTACACGAAAAACGTTAAAAGGTGAAAATTTTGGTTGAATATTTTTGCTTTGAGAGCTTAATAACTTTTGTATAGTGACCAAAAATATCATACAAAAAATACTATAATAAAGCGCAATTTATGCAGATTCTAATACTGTACACGTGTAATAATATCCTAATGCAAAAATATGGTGAAAAAATATATTAAATGACCGCAGCGCGGGTAGCTGGACTCGCGCTCCTGTTTGGTCAGATTTATCCGATGTCGCAAGTGTGTGCCCGGAGCTGACTCGTTGTAGGTAGGTGAAAGACAGGTTGCAAAAATAACTGCATAAAAAAAAATTAAAATGCACAGAATTATGTCTGTTTTAGGGATTGACATGGCAAGCTATGCTGGCGCCATCTGTAAAATACTTCGACGCGTGTTTCTTAAACTGTACCTACATTCAAACTTTACTGACAAATTTTTAATTGTTTCCTTGTATGGCTGGGCCTTAGGAGGCTTACTTAAGGTTTTATTTGAATGTCAACTGTTGCGACATCACTGCAGCATCCAGCGCCTCTGCAGCGCCGCTGAATTTTTCAATTTACTCTATTGCAACTAGAGAGTACCCAGGTACTCGTACTCGACCTTATGTCAAAAATAAAGAACTCGTTCTCATTTTGTACCTACGTAATAATTATGAAATGCTTTTATTCCTGAGGACCTAAAACTACCTATGTCGTCGCTGATAAGACAAGTACAGTGGGTATGCATTCTAGGAGCTCGCTGTACATTAGTATTAAAACCGGTATATTTTTCATACAAATTAACCGGTATTCAATATCGGTAGGCATCTTGGTTGTATATGTATATTTTTGGACATAATTTAGCTAATTTGATCAATCATTATCCTTATCTAAATACTATTATACTATAAGTAATATCAAAGAAATAATGTGAAAGCTATGAGATATTTTGATTTTTAGTTATACCGGTAACCATGTTATTGAAATTCAATTGGCAAAACAATACGCCGTCCGTCCAATATATCGGCACGTGTAACTATAAATTTTACACGATACATAAGGTCCGTGTGGGGATATAAATAAGCCCTGGGTCCATAAACAAACGATTTGCAGCGGCATCAGCAAATAACGCTGTTTAAACTGAAGCGTGGGACCAGCGCAGTGGCGTGGGGGCCCACTGGTGGCGGTTATGATCCTGTAAAATCCCATACCGTAAAATCAAGTAACTATAGTCCGTAAGTACAGTCGACGTCAAAGATATGCTTACACTTTTACACCTTACCCCTTTGTGATAAGACGAAAATTGTACAAACACAATTGTACAAATTGTTGTGTGTGTTGTTGTTTGTTGTTGTGTCTTTGACGACGACTGTACAAGTTGTACAACTATGGTCCAGTTTTTAACGTTGATTCTTAACGAGCCTATAGGTATGATTTGTACTCATTGTTTTGGAGCTTAAATGCTCTTTCTATATTATGTCCTCAACATAATTTGAAAAATACTTATACCTACATATTTTACTGGAACTTGAATTTGGACCACAGTTGTAAGTTGTGGACTAAAGTTACCTGATTTTACGGTCCGTTTAGTTCTTACTCATCAGCATAATTTTTACCGTCTTATCGCCCACTGCTGGGCATAAGGCATCTCTTCAAGTAAGCTACTTATCACATTCGAGTTAATCTCATCCCGAAGTTAAGTCACTTAGTGATTGATCAGATATATTTATTATATATTTATATATCAGATAGGTTATTCCGAATGACACCTATCGAGCTAACTGACGCTAACCGCTTCATTCACTTACGTAACTAATTCTAAAAGTTTAGGATAAGTACGGCGTCGAAAAGGTTAATCCACGGACCCGCTGCCATTGGAGCCCCGCATGCAGCTTAACCTAAATAAAGGGCGTTCAAACACGGCGTGATCCCGCGCCGCCGCCAGGGCTTCTGCATGTTTACTAGTGTTTAATGCAAGTCCAATATTATCTACTCTGGCACAGCGACCTTGCCAGTAGAAAAGGCGGCAAATTTAATAAATATAGACGCGAAGAGTTGACTTTTGCGCATTTTTCTACTGAATGACGGATTGAATTTCGCGCCTCGTTTTTTCTGACAAGTTGGCTGTGTTTCAGCATACATCTAAACCGGAGCTGTACTGATGGAGACCCTTCGATTTGCTCAGTCAATTACTAGAATTTTCATAAAATATATATTATATTTATATTATATTTATATTTAAATGTATATTACCACTATACTACAGAACAAATAATGACAAATCTGAAGTGTAAGAACCTTTATTGGAAATCATTTAACGGTAGAAGTACAGGACAGAAGAGAGTAACAAAAAGAGAGCTACTGCAGTGTCGGAGCTGACGTGGTCACCGCTGTTACAGTGGTCCTGTAACAAATGTAGACATTTAAAAATACTCGAAAATAAAGCCTGGGGACCAGATGTCTCCAGATGGTCACTACTCACTGTTGTCCGCGCGGTAGCACGCCTTTTAAGAGGCATCCTATCCAGTCTACCTGCAGAACATGTACAATTGTACATACTGTCTGTCTGTCTCTACATACAGTAAAGCATTGGCACACAGTCTCAAGAATCTCAAGATGATCACTGTTGTCCGCGCGGCAGCACGCCTTATAAGAGGCAACCTACCCAGTCTACCCACAGAACACGTACATACGGTCTGTCTGCCTATAATTACAATAAAGCATTGACACACAGTCTCCAGATGGTCACTTTTGTCCGCGCGGCAGCACGCCTTTTAAGAGGCAACCTACCCAGTCTACCCACAGAACACGTACATACGGTCTGTCTGCCTATACTTACAGTGAAGCATTGGCACACCGTCTCTAGATGGTCACTATTGTCCGCGCGGCAGCACGCCTTTTAAGAGGCATCCTACCCAGTCTACCTAACCTATAGAACGCATAATTACAAATTTACAATAAAGCATTGGCACACAGTCTCCAGATGGTCACTTTTGTCCACGCGGCAGCACGCCGTTTACGGTGCATTCTACCAGTATACCCACAGAACGCGTACATTTACGGTCTGTCTGCCTGACTATATACGGTGGCTAAAAAATAATTGCATTCCCGTTGCCAGGGAGGTTTTGGGATTATACTGAGCAACTTTTACAATGGCACCAACCCCGAAATCGCGAATAACAATTTACCCTCCCATAGAAAATGGACCAGCCAAAATGTATGAAACTGCCAAATTTTTTTTTCGCGATTTCGAGGTTGGTCCCATAGTAAAAGTTGCTCAGTATAATTCCAAAACCTCCCTGGCAACGGGTATGCAGTTATTTCTTAGCCAACCTTTACGAGTATACATACAGTAAAGCGTTGGCACACAGTCTCTAGATGATCACTGTTGTCCGCGAGGCAGCATTGTCTTTTAACAGGCAACCTACCCAGTCTACCCACAGAACTCGTACATACGGTCTGTCTGCCTAAACTTACAGTGAAGCATTGGCACACAGTCTCTAGATGATCACTGCTGTCCGCGCGGCAGCACGCCTTTTCAGATGGCATCCAACCCACTCTACCCACTGAACCCGTACATATGGTCTGTCTGCGTATACTTACAGTGAAGCATTGGCACACCGTCTCCAGATGGTCACTTTTGTCCGCGCGGTAGCACGCCGTTTAAGGTGCATCCTACCAGCATACCCACAGAACGCGTACATACGGTCTGTCTGCCTGACTATACACGGTGGCTAAAAAATAACTACATTCCCGTTGCCAGGGAGGTTTTGGGATTATACTAAGCAACTTTTACTATGGATCAACCCCGAAATAACGAATAAAAATTTACCTTGACATAGAAAATGAACCAGCCAAAATGTATGGACCAACCAGATTTTTTTTTCGCGATTTCGATGTTGGTCCCATAGTTAAAGTTGCTCAGTATAATTCCAAAACCTCCCTGGCAACGGGAATGCAGTTATTTTTTTGCCATCCTGTATACTTACAGCAAAGCATTTGCACACAGTCTCCAGATGGTCACTGTTGTCCGCGCGGCAGCACGTCTTTTAAGAGGCAACCTACCCAGTCTACCCACAGAACACGTACATACAGTCTGTCTGCCTGTACTTACAGTGAAGCATTGGCACACGGTCTCTAGTTGATCACGCTGTCAGTAGAAACTATTCCCCGATTCTGGCCCCACCTCTCAGTGGTCACCGATCCTGACCCCAGGGCCGATCCACCGCCCCCGGTGAACCTAAAAAAAAAAAAAAAAAAAAAAACAAATAGCCCCCCATTTGAATTGATTGCGCTAGGTCTCAGCAGTGCCCGGCGCCTCCTTCAGGTACTTACGAAATACGCTAATTAAACAATACACCTTGCTCACCACGGTAACAATAGGCTTATCGACCCTTTTCTATTGTTCGATCTCGACTCGGGCGCGTTATTGTGTTACCGAGAATACTACCTGGACCCTTCACCCACCGACGTCTTCATTCATGCCTTCTTTATGTGTGTATTATACTGTAGGTGTTTGTGATAGGTATTAGCGATAGGTATTTGCAATAGGTATTACCGATAGGTATTTGCAAAAGGTACTTATTTGCGATTCATTATCTTATGATTTTACAACCTCTTGGAGCTATTTCGATTTATAAGGAATACAGTTCTAACCTAACCTAACCTAATTAGAATTTACACAAGTAATCCGTCGGTAGCCTAAACTAACCTAAACCTTCTTTTACCAAACCTAACTTGACCAAACCTAACTAAAATCAACCTAACTTCTCATTTCAAACTAACCTGCTTTCACCTAGTCTTCGTTCAAGTTATGTTTTAACCTAAATACCTAAACTTCTTACCTATCCAAACTAAAGCATCCTACATATCGTATACATACTTACCTATATTGTGCATATTGTATTGTGTTATTTTATTTAGTTTTACCTATTTCTAACTCATTATTTTTGTCTGCGATAAATGCAATTCTACTTGTTTCTTTGTATTATTAAAATAATAACGAGGCGTGTGAGGCATTTCTTGTGCACTTGTTTTCATTGTTATAACAGCTTAATTGCTTTATTGATAGACGTCTATTATATTTTATGCTGACAATGGATTATTATGTGGATATAATTTGAGTTTGAGTACAGGGAGCGTCTGTTTAGATGAACTTGTTGAGACATGTTACTTTGTATGATTTAAAAAAAATAACGAGACGTGTCAACTGGTTTCAACATGATTTAGTCTAATACGTCGGCATTTCTTGTGTGTTGGTATTCATTGTTATAACAGCATAATTGCTTTATTGGTAGACATCTATTATATTTTATACTGACAATGGATTTATTGTTTCCTATTATGCTTTTGAATTTGGGTTTTAGTAAAGAGAGCGTCTGTATTAGATGAACCTGTTGAGACATGATTTGAACGATACTGTATCCTGCTCACTATCACAGTATAAAAGCCGAAGAGAAATGGGTTTGAGTAAGTATTACTGTCGTGGCAGTCCTCTGTATCAGAGCTCCTTGTATCTACTGCAGTATATAGAAATATAGTGTTAATTCAACAGTGAAGTGTTTAAGTGTTTATAGAAAGACCCAACAATGGATGTAAGTATGTCTTTTATTACCGTAACTTACTTTGTTTTGTTTTCACTTGTGTTCTTTGTGTTTTAATTATCAAGATTGTAGACAGTGTGTAAATTATTGTTTTATATTGTTTCAGTTCACTGAAAATACTTTCAAGAACTATTACTACCCGGATGATAATAAAGACGAATCAAGCGATGAAGAGGGTACGCTTGGTCTCAAAGTTAAACAAGCCATCGCAAAGAAACGTTCAGGAAACAATATCGATAGCTTCTTTGAACGACCTAAAAAGCAGTCTAAAGTTGTGAAACGGTCTTCAAATGTGAGCAAAAGTTCACCAGACGGTGTTGCAAACTTGTCATCCGGACAAGACGACGGGGCCTATGCATCACATTTGATTAAAATCGAGATATATGATATGCATAAAATCAAAAACGTCCCACCCATGGAACACTGGAAGCATGCGGACTTCAGATTGAAATATTTTGCGTTGGAAGACGATTTGGAGCTACAAAATACGCGAAATATTATTTATAACATAACAAAGCAATTAGCTTCTAAGGACAGTAGTGTGAAATATTTTATAGATAATAAGAAACAGTGATAGTTATAATTATTAATGATAGTAGTAGCTTAATGATTGTGTTAACGTATTTCTCATTTTTTACCTCTCCTTAAGTACATTTTCCATGTAACAGATTATTTTTATTGTATCACATTACAACAAGTTTTAATTTAATACTTCTCATTTGTAAAGATTACAGTCCCCACTCTTAGAAATCTTATACCTGTAGTCAACTATTTAAATGAAAGAAAGCACTGTATGATTTCTCATTTCATAATGGACTCTTTGAGTTGTGATGTCTACGATATTGAACTTATCAGACTCTGTGAAGAAATAGAAGAAAATGAAGATCTATGCGAGGCTGCCCGTCTTGTGAGCCAACTACATCGAGAGGCGTAAGTAAAAGTGTTCCTGTTCATACATGTTTATAACTCTTAACCAGTACCTGTTTAACAAAGGATGGGTTCCTCCTAACTTGTTGTGACCAGAACTTATTGTTAGGATAAACGTGGGGTGGGAGAGTGCTGGTTATATAAGCGGGGTATCTCGAGTTCATATCATTCAGTGTTTTGGTGCCGTGCTTGTACTGTGATATCCTTTTCCATAATGGTGTTTACTTACTATCATATTGGTCTCACTTTGCCTCGTGATAAGATTGAGGAATTAAGTAAAGAATTTATTTTAGCATATTTTCATAGAAATATAAGAATGTGGTATATATCAAACAAATTACCTCACTCGTTACTGGAAGATTCTGATATTATACCGTATTATACACCATGTGATGGGCATATCAAAAATTCCAAGGGGAATACTCAGTCATCAGATGTGATTGATGGAGTTTTGATGATGCGGGCCTATTGTCAGCAGTGTCGAAAAGACTTACGTTAGTATATACAACCAACCGTTTTAGTAATTATTTTTATTTTATCTGACATTAAGATATTTATGTTTATTATGTATTGTTGTAGATCTTCTCAAATAGGACGGGGAGTAAAAAGGACAGCTGCAGTTTTGGAGACCGAAGAATTCTTGGTGAAGAAAAACCGTTCAGCAGCTGCTGAACCTGTAGCATCAACATCATCCGAACCAGTTCCCGATGTCATTGTGAGTACAAATAATAATCATGAAATTGAATGTTCTGTGTGTAATAAGTTTGTTTCTAAAAGATATTTTAAAAATCATTTAAATAGTAATCTTCACAAAAATAATGTTTTAAGGGCTGACATTGAATGGGTTAATGTTCAGTTAATTGAAAATGCTTTTAAGAATAGGGTGGCCACTTACAGAATACTATTAAATGAAAATGTTCACCAACCATTTACTCCCGAATCCATTTTACTAGGAAATAAAGATAAAATCTTTGCATTATTGGATCGTTCCCTCACAGATCACCATGCTTTAAAAGTAAACTTTATTTTGAATGCGGATTTTACTCAAGAGAGCAAACAAGTAAATAATACATTTGATTTCCAATTATGTAACAATGTAGTTGATGTTAGCAGCGACAAAGATGATATTTTCGAGTCAGTTGTTAAAGATATATTAACAAAATTATTTAACTTTGAGAGAAAAGACAGTGGATGGAGTTTAGTAAAATTTAACTATCTAGATGTCAATGTAAACAAATTTAATCCATTGCGTGGTTCTTCCTATATCGAATTACCACGTGATATTCAGAACAGAAAAGCAGTTATTAATGTAAAAAATAATGATCATGAATGTTTTAGATGGGCTGTATTGTCAGGCTTGTATCCACCTACAAGTCATCGTTCAAACACTACGAAATCGTATATAGCGCATAAAAATAAATTAAATTTTAGAAATTTAACTTTCCCACTTAAGGTTGGAGATATTCAGAAATTTGAAAAAATGAATGATATAAGTATAAACGTTTTTGGTTTTGAATACAATTCGAAAAGTAAAAAACATGACGTAGTAGGCCCATTACACTTAACAAAGTGCAAAAAAGCTACCCACTTAAATTTATTGTACATATCAAAAGACAGTAAGGGGCATTATTGCTATATCAAAAATTTATCTAGGTTAGTATCTAAACAATTATCAAATACACAGCATGCTGCACATATTTGTGATGGTTGTTTGTCGAACTTTACAACTCGCGACAATTTAATGAATCATCAAAGAAACGATTGTTTCCATGTTTGTACACATTTACCTTCAGAACAGGATAAAAAGAAAAACTGGTTCAATGAAAACGTTTCCTCCAATATACTTACTTTCGATAATTATGAACGTAAATTAAGGGTACCTTTTGTTATTTATGCTGATTTCGAGGCCTTTCTAAACCCGATTCAAACAGTTACAATTAATCCTACTACATCCTCAACAACAAATGTACAAAAACATGAGGTATATAGTTTTGGATACTACATTAAATGTTCTTATAATGATAAATTGTCAGTGTACAGAACATATAAAGGCAAAAATTGCACCCAGGAATTTATGAAGTATATGGAACAAGACTTAAAGGCCATTTGTAGGAGAAATACTTTTGTAAAAACTCCATTGCCTTTATCTAATGCAAATAATGTGCATATTGCTCAGAGTAGTACATGTTATATTTGTGATAAAAATTTAAACGAGGATTCAGTCATTTCCTATAATTACCATACTGGTCTTTATGAAGGAGTGGCACATAAATTTTGTTCTGAAAAATACAGGGCACCTAATTTTGTACCTGTATTTTTCCATAATTTGTGTAACTATGATAGTCATTTTATAGTGCATGGGCTTGGTTTGGCGGAAGGCGACATTGAACTGATTCCAGAGAACAAAGAGAAATACATTTCATTTTCTAAGAGCTTACAAATAAATAATCGCACAATTAAATTGAGATTTGTCGATTCACTTAAATTTATGTCCAGTAGTCTTGACAAATTGGCAAAAAACTTGTTGCCTGAACAATTTCATGAATTAAAATTGAATTTTTCATGCGAGGAGGATTTTAAACGCTTATTACGAAAGGGTGTCTATCCCTATGAACACATGTCATCATACGATTCTTTAAACTTAACAGCTCTTCCCTCTAAAGATGATTTCTTTAGTTCCTTGTCTGATAGTCACATCTCAGAAGAGGATTATGATCACGCAAAAGATGTTTGGTCTCATTTTCAATGCAAAAATATGGGTGATTATTCTGATTTATATTTAAAAACTGATGTTCTATTACTAACTGATATATTTGAAAATTTTAGAAACCTTTGTCTTAAGACCTATGGATTAGACCCCGCTCATTATTATACTGCTCCGGGATTAAGTTGGGATGCAATGTTAAGAACTACAAAAATAAAACTAGAACTCCTAACTGATATCGATAAAATAGCTTTTATATCAAAAAATATTCGAGGTGGCATATCACAATGTAGTAATAGATACGCGAAGGCTAATAATATTTTTTTGGAAGATTATAATCAAAATATCCCATCGTCATTTCTTATGTACTTTGATGCAAATAACCTTTACGGGTGGGCTATGTCTCAATGTCTTCCTACCGGTAAATTTGAATGGGTAAATACAGATACTGACTTTAATATATCTGATGACGCTGATCATGGCTTAATTTTAGAAGTTGATCTCGAATACCCTAACGAGTTGCATGACTCTCATTCAGATTTGCCATTTTGTCCTGAAAACGTTTGTTTGGGTAATTCCAAAGAAAAAAAATTAATTCCTAATTTAAATAAAAAAACGAATTATGTCATTCATTATAGAAATCTAAAACAGTGTTTGAAGAATGGTTTGAAATTGAGTAAAATCCATCGCATTCTTAAATTTCAGCAGTCTATGTGGTTAAAAAGTTACATAGATTTGAACACCCACATGCGATCACAGGCATCATCCGATTTTGAAAAAGATTTCTTTAAACTAATGAATAATTCAGTGTTCGGTAAAACCATGGAAAATGTTGCAAAACGCGTAAATGTCAAATTATTAAATCACTGGGAAAATCGAGGAAAAACGCAGGGGGTTCAATCTTTGATAGCGAAACCTGAGTTCCATAGTTTATCCATATTCTCTGAGAATTTAGTGGCCGTTCAATTGAATAAAACTAAAATATTTTATAATAAACCGATTTATCTGGGATTTTGCGTATTAGATATATCGAAAACTTTGATGTATGACTTTCACTACAGCTACATGAAAACCAAATATCCAGACAACCTTAAGCTTCTTTATACAGATACTGATAGCTTAGTATATCAAATTTTCACGGAAAATTATTACGCAGATATAAAATCAGATCTTAATTTATATTTTGATACATCTGACTATCCTCCTAACAATAAATATGATTTGCCGTTAATAAATAAAAAGCGATTACGGTTTTTCAAAGATGAAAATAATGGTAGAATTTTCAAAGAGTTCGTAGGTCTGAGATCTAAAATGTATACCTTAGATGTTGAAAAATATGACGAGAATGATGAGAAAACTGAAAAATACGGTGTTTTATCAAAAGCCAAAGGAGTCAATAAATGTGTTACAAAAAAATTTACTCTTGACAATTACAAAACGTGTTTATTTAATAAAAATTTGCAACGCGCTCAAATGCTAAGATTTAAGTCTATAAAACATATAATATTCACTCAAAAAATAAATAAAATATCATTATCGCATGAAGATACAAAACGGTACTTATTAGAAAACTCTTCTGACACTCTAGCGTGGGGTCATTATAAAATACCGCAATAATGAAAAAGTTTCAAAGTTGTAATATAATCACACAGAACATTCGAATTCCAAATTATTGTTTGTACATTGTATATTTTTAAGGTATTACTTGTAAACATGTAAAAAATGTATGAATTTTATTTTATTGTATCTTTTAAGGTATTTTGTAAATATGAAACAAAAAAATAATGTTAAAAGTGTGATCATAAATAATAAAAAAAAATTTACGTAATCATTTTGTTTTGTTTTTTTGTCTACTATATCTGAGTTGTTTAAATAGTAATCATCTTTCTGAATATTACCATTTAAAGTCCATCCGTTAACATATCAACACTCACCCACACACATACACACATACACATAGATTACGATATTTAATAATGATTCACTTTTATCATCCTTTCACCACCATTGTCGCAGGTCCTAGTGGGTGTGGTAAAACGCAATTTGTTACAAACTTTTTGAATAACTCCAAAGAGATATGTAATGTTGAATTTGATGAAATTATTTGGTGTTATGATGAAATGCAACCTCTCTACAATCTGGAAAATGTAAATTATAGTCAAGGAATACCAGATTTTTCAATTTTTGATGGGAAGAAACCTAAACTTCTTATTATAGATGATTTGATGAGAGAATCAGATGGACGAATCGTTGACATTTTTACGAAAGGTAGTCATCATAGAAACTTAAGTGTTTTTTATATTACACAAAACGTATTTCATCAAGGTAGAGGTCAACGTGATATTTCATTGAATACAAGCTACATTGTATTTTTTAAAAATCCCAGGGATAAAACTCAAATACGCTACCTGTCACGACAAGTTTACCCAGAAAACTCAAAGTTTGTGGACGAAGCCTACAAAGATGCTACAAAGGAGGCTCATGGTTACCTCATGATTGACCTGAAACAAAATACAAATGACATATGCCGTTTTAAAACAAAAATATTTCCGTTTGATGGGCATTGCACAGTGTATGTACCTAAAAAGGGGTTTAAATATGATAAAAATCACCATATTTTAGTCAGTTCTACATGATGCATGCAAGAGTAAACACATATAAACATTTACTTGAAGCATTGCAGTTGCTTAAACCCAAATATCGTACTGCATTACTTAAATCTTGTGACGATGAAGAGATCAACATTATTTGTGAGTGCATTTATAACGTCCTAAATGGGAAAATTCCATTAGAAAAAAAAGAAAAGACGAAACTAAAAAAATATAAAGATATGGTTTAATAGCGGCGGCATATCACACCTTATTTTCTGGAACTGGTATTCATTTTCACAACGAAGGTAATGGAATAAGTAGAACAGATTATGGTGGAGGATATTGTTTGTTATGTTTTGATTTAACCCCTGATTTATCTGCTAGTTCAACTTCACACTGGAATCTTGTTAGACATGGAAGTGTTCGGATAGAAGTACGCTTTGATTCGGCTCTAACTAGCACCATTAATTGTATCGTGTATGCAGAATTTGACAACATTATTGAAATAAACAAAAACCGTGATGTATCTGTAGATTATAATAGTTGAAAAACATAATTATATAAATACAATGTTTTCTTTCGTTTACTTTATTTTGTTGTAGTCATTGTTTGCAGCATCATCAAGATATAAATTGTTATTAATTAAATAATTATGGATACTAATGAGATTCAATTTTGTATGAAGAAATTAAACCCACTTTTTGAATCAAATGTTTTTGCTGCTAACAAAATACCTATTTGGGTCGATCTACCTGTCTTTATTGTTAGTAATTTGGACCCTGACACGAAACCAGGCTCCCACTGGGTTGCCATACACATTGATGTTACTGGTATAGGAGAATATTTTGATTCCTTCGGACGGAAACCTTCAGGTTACCATAACTTATTTTTAAAAAGAAACACCAGACAGTGGTTTTATAACAATAAACCTCTTCAAAACCATTTTACTTCAGTTTGTGGTGAATATTGTCTAGTTTATTTGTATTTTAAATATCATGGAAAAACTATGACAGATATGCTAAGTTTGTTTTCTGATAATTCTGTATGTAATGACCTTATATTAAGGAATATGTTTAAAACATTTTTTGTGAAATAAAATAATACGTGTACTTAAATAAGATTTTTTATTTTTTCATATAATACAAAGACCTTTTAAACCACACATTTTTTTTTTTAATTTTATTATTTACAAAATATTTCTTAACATTCTTTGTTACTTAAAAAACGAGACGACACAAAAAAATCTGTTACATGGAAAATGTACTTAAGGAGAGGTAAAAAATGAGAAATACGTTAACACAATCATTAAGCTACTACTATCATTAATAATTATAACTATCACTGTTTCTTATTATCTATAAAATATTTCACACTACTGTCCTTAGAAGCTAATTGCTTTGTTATGTTATAAATAATATTTCGCGTATTTTGTAGCTCCAAATCGTCTTCCAACGCAAAATATTTCAATCTGAAGTCCGCATGCTTCCAGTGTTCCATGGGTGGGACGTTTTTGATTTTATGCATATCATATATCTCGATTTTAATCAAATGTGATGCATAGGCCCCGTCGTCTTGTCCGGATGACAAGTTTGCAACACCGTCTGGTGAACTTTTGCTCACATTTGAAGACCGTTTCACAACTTTAGACTGCTTTTTAGGTCGTTCAAAGAAGCTATCGATATTGTTTCCTGAACGTTTCTTTGCGATGGCTTGTTTAACTTTTAGACCAAGCGTACCCTCTTCATCGCTTGATTCGTCTTTATTATCATCCGGGTAGTAATAGTTCTTGAAAGTATTTTCAGTGAACTGAAACAATATAAAACAATAATTTACACACTGTCTACAATCTTGATAATTAAAACACAAAGAACACAAGTGAAAACAAAACAAAGTAAGTTACGGTAATAAAAGACATACTTACATCCATTGTTGGGTCTTTCTATAAACACTTAAACACTTCACTGTTGAATTAACACTATATTTCTATATACTGCAGTAGATACAAGGAGCTCTGATACAGAGGACTGCCACGACAGTAATACTTACTCAAACCCATTTCTCTTCGGCTTTTATACTGTGATAGTGAGCAGGATACAGTATCGTTCAAATCATGTCTCAACAGGTTCATCTAATACAGACGCTCTCTTTACTAAAACCCAAATTCAAAAGCATAATAGGAAACAATAAATCCATTGTCAGTATAAAATATAATAGATGTCTACCAATAAAGCAATTATGCTGTTATAACAATGAATACCAACACACAAGAAATGCCGACGTATTAGACTAAATCATGTTGAAACCAGTTGACACGTCTCGTTATTTTTTTTAAATCATACAAAGTAACATGTCTCAACAAGTTCATCTAAACAGACGCTCCCTGTACTCAAACTCAAATTATATCCACATAATAATCCATTGTCAGCATAAAATATAATAGACGTCTATCAATAAAGCAATTAAGCTGTTATAACAATGAAAACAAGTGCACAAGAAATGCCTCACACGCCTCGTTATTATTTTAATAATACAAAGAAACAAGTAGAATTGCATTTATCGCAGACAAAAATAATGAGTTAGAAATAGGTAAAACTAAATAAAATAACACAATACAATATGCACAATATAGGTAAGTATGTATACGATATGTAGGATGCTTTAGTTTGGATAGGTAAGAAGTTTAGGTATTTAGGTTAAAACATAACTTGAACGAAGACTAGGTGAAAGCAGGTTAGTTTGAAATGAGAAGTTAGGTTGATTTTAGTTAGGTTTGGTCAAGTTAGGTTTGGTAAAAGAAGGTTTAGGTTAGTTTAGGCTACCGACGGATTACTTGTGTAAATTCTAATTAGGTTAGGTTAGGTTAGAACTGTATTCCTTATAAATCGAAATAGCTCCAAGAGGTTGTAAGATCATAAGATAATGAATCGCAAATAAGTACCTTTTGCAAATACCTATCGGTAATACCTATTGCAAATACCTATCGCTAATACCTATCACAAACACCTACAGTATAATACACACATAAAGAAGGCATGAATGAAGACGTCGGTGGGTGAAGGGTCCAGGTAGTATTCTCGGTAACACAATAACGCGCCCGAGTCGAGATCGAACAATAGAAAAGGGTCGATAAGCCTATTGTTACCGTGGTGAGCAAGGTGTATTGTTTAATTAGCGTATTTCGTAAGTACCTGAAGGAGGCGCCGGGCACTGCTGAGACCTAGCGCAATCAATTCAAATGGGGGGCTTTTTTTTTTTTTTTTTTTTTTTTTTTTTTTTTTTTTTTTTTTTTTTTAGGTTCACCGGGGGCGGTGGATCGGCCCTGGGGTCAGGATCGGTGACCACTGAGAGGTGGGGCCAGAATCGGGGAATAGTTTCTACTGCTGTCCGCGTGGTAGCACACCGCTTAAGAGGCATCCCACCCAGTCTACCCATAGAACTCGTACATACGGTCTGTCTGCTTAAACTTACAGTGAAGCATTGGCACACCGTCTCTAGATGGTCACTATTGTCCGCGCGGTAGCACGGCTTTTCAGAAGGCATCCAACCGCAGCCCCGAGTTATGCGCACATCATTCTCGCGCCGCGTGTGGTAAACTGAAACGGATACATTTACATACATACTGGTATATTTATTTTATATGTTTATATATATGTATAATAAACCTATATAACTTTATTTATTTACTGAAGATATATATCGTTTAAGAATCTTAATTTATTTTTTAAGGCACTTTAGTCCAAATCTTTTGTTAAACTTATTACCTATATGCTGAAAAATTTTTTTTATTTAAGAAAAAAATATTCTCATCCGAACTCAATGAGGTTGCGTTGTTTTATCACCTTAGTTCCTAAAGTTATTTCCGGTCTACAATTTATATACATCATCAGATCTGAGGCCTACCGCGAACCACGTTCGACGTGTTGCCTGTCTGTCGCACTTGTAAATTCGTACGTAATACGTGTGATAGCATACTTTACATACTTTAGAAAGCAAACCTGGCCACGATTTATTTCTTAGACTACAATTTTAAAATTTATAACTCTTTAGTAACTCACTGGTCTGCACGATCTTCCGGCAAAAGAATTTCACTGAGATGGGCTGCGGGATGGCGGCTGCGCAGTCCACGGCCGGTATGATGCGTCCGCGGATCTGTTATATGGGTCAAACACATTAAAAAAAACTTCTGTGGACAATACAATAAAAGTTAACGACTTTAGTACATATACAGGGGCCTTATTCGACATTCAACTTTTGACGTCGCATGTTGAACTTCATTTGAATCTGAATCATTACTTGTCAACATTTGACATTAGCAATCCACAGTTAGGTGACAACAAAAACCAAACCATTATAAACTTAAAGTAATAATAAAACAAAGTTGTTTTTTGTTAAATGATTGGTTGTACCAAATGAACTATCCGCACTTGATGAACTTCATATGAACTTCAACAGTTGAATTGAAAATGACGCGAAATCTGACAGTTGTACATGTCGAATAGGGGCCCAGGACGATCAATCCAAATGGGTCGTCTGGAGGAGTCAGAAACTATTGAGAGATAGCGAAATTTGGTCCTTATACTTTCAGGACCAATTATACAAACAAACACCTACTACACGCGATTACATCAAGAAGAAAACCAGGTTCGATTCCCGGTTATGTATGAGGGATTAATAAAAATTGAGCGCCATTATTATTAAATCTAAAATCGAACCCATGGTTCGTAAGAACAGATTTCGCTCTCTCATAGTTTCTGACTTCTCCATACTGACCCATTTGGATTGATCGCCCTGTATATTCCATTTTTATTATTTGAGTCTCAATTCTGTAAAAATGTATAGCGTCTGTAAGGGTGCTGCGTAAAACATATAGCTTTAGATTCTCTTAACTTTGCGACGTCTACAGGAAAGACGCGAATTACATTTAAGGGGTTATATGGCTAATTCCGTCATATGGCCTATTCCGTCCACTAGCGTTTTTTTTTCGTACAACGAACAAAATTGATAATTTCATCGACAAAGCACGGGAGGGTGGTAAAGTAGAACAATATGTACTGTAAAGAAATGTAACGCTGTTGGATTGTTGGACGGACTAGGCCCTATGACGGAATTAGCCACATAGACCTAATAGTCGAATAGGGCTGTTGAAAGAGGTGACTACCTATATATAGTATACATACCTCTTCTTCTATCTCGTTAGGGTCGAGACAGGCGCTGTTATTGGCGCTATTGCAGTAGTAGCATTGGATTGCGGACGCTGAAATATATTTATTACCACATCATTAACTTATTCAACTATATATCATCACACTAGGATGACTCACGTTAGACCGGGCCGTGTCCGGGCCGGAGCTTACGGAGCTTACTTTTCTATGACATGACAGGCGATCACGTGATGCTTTCCATAGAAAACTATGCGCCGGAAGGTCCGGTCCGGACACGGCCCGGTCTAACGTGAGTCACCAGGTATTGAAAACGTCGCGTTACACATACTCGTATAATATATGTCGGCGGGCGATCGTAAAATCAGGCAGACCATGAAATTCCTAGAAATATCGTGAATCGTGAAAATCATTGTCTCGGTTCCTGATCGGTCTCAGCACTTTGTGCTTGAAAATTTAAAATATTTCGCGCGACAGTAAATCGTTTATTGATAGGATGGCTCACAAGTTAACTGTGTTGTTGTTAGTTCCGACGAAAATATACTCACATTTATACACTAATGATAATAACACTACGAGCACGGCGATTGCAGAAGTTTTGGACTGCATTTTGGTCGAAATCTGTAATACATAAGTAATAAAGTTGTAAAAAGACCCGTCATATAAAGTAAGGTTTATACTAGACACTAAATATTTTATTTCTTTTATTAGGATTTTCTTTAATACCTACCCCTAATCATCCATCAAGAAATATCAAGTTAAGAACTCACATTAAAAAAGTAAAAACTGTAAGTACCCTTAATTTAGTTAAATTATTTAATCCATTGGTAAATCCTGTTAAGGTTACTTCTTTTACCCCGAAATTTACTTCTTAAAAGGACATCCTTTAACATTTTTGTCAGTTGTAAGTGTAAGTTGCATTTCTAGTACCTACCGGTTGAGGTTGTCAGAGAGGCTAACATAGATTGAAGCTGCCATTGACTTGATATAAAGTCAGTAAATTTCGTTCCACACGCCACGACTTGGTATGTAGTAATACCGTAAAATGGGGTGAGTAGGGTCAAAACTGAAATTCAAACCTCGATAACATTTTATTTTTACATATGAAAACTGAATGGTGTATATAAGTGTTCCGGATGTTTGTATTTTAGATTTAATTTTATTTTGGGTAGTTCCATTTCATAACTTTGACGATAAAGAGGAAAACCCACCTCACCCCGTAGTGCCTCGTATTTAGGGTGAGAGGGGTTTGCATACAAAGGTGATTTTGGAAGATTGTTGGATCGATTTTTTTTTATTATGCGTATTACTATAGCTCCATTTTAAATTGGAATACATTATTTTTGTAGCAGTAGCCTTAAAATCCCTTCTCACCCCTCTCTCAAACCTTCTCTCCCCATTCATATCCCACCTCTCCCCGCGAAACCTACTCACCCCGTTTTACGGTACGGCTTGTCTACGTGCAATTTTTGACATGGCGTTGTTGACACTTTATTACTTCATTGACGAAAAGGTTAAAGATTAGCAGTTCTAATTAATCTGTAGGTTTGCATATCCTCATTAAGGGCCGGCACAGACGGACTGCAACGCGGAGGTAATTTATATGGGAACTGCACGCTGACTGCACAGTTTTCATACAAATTGTAGTCGGGTTGCAGTCCGTGTGTGCCGACCCTAAAATTAACTTTAGCACGATGTAATCAATCTGTTTCAATTGTGATTTCAAATATACAGGGTGATTCAGGAGACGTGAGCAGGACTAACACTGCGCATATCGTTAATTATAAGCAACTGTTTCGTATCAGTATTAGTGAGGTTAACGTTAATTTTCTAGTCGTGTTGAAAAAAAAAGTTATTAATTTTTTTACGACATGCATGGTCACCCTAAAATTAGAATACTAAACTACCGATATACTGTGTCAAATTGAATGTCATCACTGTCATCACGGTCTGGTTACTTTTGAAAACTCGCATCTCACTCAAGTTTGACAGTTTATTTTCTTCGTAATCAAAATGCCATTACGGTTAAAGAGGTTTAATGTTTATTAATTAGGTCCTGTAGGGTGACCATGATTGTTGAGAATTAAATTTACTCTCACCAAAAAATTAAAAAATAGGAAAAAGTGTGGTTGTTTCTCCTAAATACGACGGTGATCGATCAATTATCAGTTACTGAGTGTGCAGGATTAGTCCTGCTCACGTCTCATGAATCATTCTGTATATTTGACTATATATCTGGGTGCATTTCAAAAATATAATGGAATTATAAACACAAAACATCCATTAGGTATATGATAAAATATGTATTTATGTGTCTGTACCCATTTGGTAGTTAATGAATTCATTCTAAGATTCATGGCCCAGAAACAGATTAGTGGTCCGATTATGACCACTAAGCATAATTTACACATTAAAGCCTCTTAATAGACACTGAAGACGATTGTCCTTGCTCCCTAATGCTAAGGTCGCTGTGGGGATGTTTGGCCGGTTGTGTTGGTTTTATCAGAACTCAAGTTATTTATTTATTCGTATGGCATTTACAGAGTCGCTAATTATCAATTACAATATTTACAATACGATATCTAAATTCTTCACCCATTGGGCAGCGTGTGCATTAGGCGAGTGAAGATCTAGGGCCTCTCCGACAAATTGCCGTATCGGGCAACTATGTATAATGTGGTTTATAGTCTGTACTGGGGCCCCGCAGTCGCATGCTGGTGAGTCTCGCCAACCACACTTAAACAGGTAGTCCGCACAGCGTCCATGTTCGGTGCGGAGTCTGATTAGTTGGCACCATTCCTTCCTCAACTACGGTTACCATCAGTTTGTCACTGACATAAACGCCGTCGAGAACGTAATTTACTTTCTATACATCTCTCTCGCACTCGCATACGCATACGCATACGCATAGTGCAAACGGGATGTATAGATGTATAGAAAGTAAATTACGTTCTCGACGGCGTTTATGTCAGTGACAAACTGATGGTAACCGTACTGAACTCAAGTACCCCTAGTGTAAATCTCATTCGAAAGCGTGACGTGACGTACGGTCATTTTGTATGGGATTTTGAGTTTCCAAAACGTCCCGCTTGGCGCGCTGTTCAAAATTCCATAGACATAACACAAACGCGAACGCTTGTCACGATATCGAATGAAATTTACACTAGGTGTTCAGAACTCAGTACTCTCCGTATTCTTATAATATCAGAAACTGTAGCGGTATCATGGTCGCATTTTTATCACCTGTCATGCCATGCGTCACTTTCGCACTTACATATTTGTTAGAACGTGACAGGCATGGTGACAAATGATAAAGAGCCGACCATATTAGCCCTACTGGATTAGACTTTACGAGTATTTACTCGGAAAGTTTATCAACAAAACAAATAGCGATTATATTATGGGTGCTACAAGAATCCTTTTATCCCAAATGATTAATTAAAGAATTTAGAGAGTTACTGTACCTATTCTAATAAGATATTTTATTAATTAGACTTTGCAACATAATGATGGGGCAGGTAGGGACCTTAATGCCAGTCTTATAATGAGTTCCTTTGGATACCTTTCTAACTGTATCATCAGATCAGCATGTTAATACATTGACAACGGAAATAAGGATGTTCACTTAATTTTAAGGGGCTACCCCACGCCAATGACCTTCGATCTGGAACCCTTAGTTTTCTAATATTTTTTGTAGCTTATTATATTAACAGCAACGGCTTTAAGCAATATAGTATCCCATATTTACTTCAAAGTTCATTGTCTTCGAGATATTTGGCAATAAAGTTGAACAATTTTAGGCTAAAAAACTGGTTTTCTGGCCATAACTTTTGTGTTAAGTAATTAGTTTAAAATTAAAACCCTGGACACGTTTTTCGAGACGTCAAAGACGAACCCAAATATGTAGATTTCGTACATGTAAGATCCTTCACTGCAAACTAGATACGAAAAAAGTGTTTTTTTAGACAATGTTTAAAAAATTTATAAAAAAATAAGTATTCATTTCTTTCAAAATCCGGTGGACAAAACCGGAGATAAAAGATTGAAAAACCGATAACCGTTTGTCTTATAATTCTAACTGTAGTGCAAAAAAAGGAGATACGGTACGATTCAAAACTTGTCAAAAATCGATGAAAACCTCGGGTAGCCCCTTAAGTCAATCCGACACTGTAAAGTGGTTCAAATTTAAGTTACAAGATTTGAATAAAATGTATAGGTAAAGGAACTAAATTCGGAATGAAGTAAATACGTGTAAAATCAGATTGCTATTGATCTTTAAACAATACAACAATTTTTAAGTTATTATTGTTACACACACACACACTTTATCACATGTAATTTATATTCAACCTACACATAAGCTTGCACAAAATATTTCAATGTCTATTTTACAAAATAATCATACTCTTGTGTTTTATTAATTAAACAAAGAGCACTTACTTTATTAATATTGGAACAACTACTAAGTTCACTGGTCGACACAACACAACACAGTGGTCGTGGGTTCACTGTTTCGCAAATACTTACATACTTACGCTTCGCACAGTCGACCGCACCTTCTTGATACTTGATATTATTAATCAATATTTTAGAAATGTGCCTTGGTATTGGTAATTTGGTATACCATTTTAAAATTATAATTTTTTTTCACTAGCCATACTCTGCATACTAAACAACTTTTAGTATGGGACCAATGCGGAAATCGCGTAATTTTTTTTTTTACACCATTAATTTTTAATAATACATGATAGTACAAATGACGGACTTAATGCCGTAAGACATTCTCTACCAGTCAAGTCTACAAATTCAAAATGTTTAAAAAATGTCTAGTAATTAGAGACAGCTGGGTGCGTAGCCAACGTGCCAATCGTTTACGCTCCGTAGCGAACGAAACGCAATTGTCACTGTCGCACTAATAAGGAAGAGTGATAGAGAGATGACTACGCTACTCTATGGTGCGTAAACGATTGGCACGTTGGCTAGGCATCCTGCAGACACATTTTCATTTACAATGTGCTCAGTATGTTTGGTTGAGCTACAAAGTCACATGTTATTGTCTCTTATCACTAACCTTTGACATCCCCAAACCGTGACAAGTGGGTTATTTGAACCGACTATCACGATACTTGTCTACAACTGTCAGTGATAAAGTGTAATACTTATTTCACTTCGTAGGTTGTTGTTAAATTTGCTAGTTGCATCTCTTATCTCAATGTCAACCGAAAGTGATGAGACGCAATACCACAGAATAATTAATAGTACTGCCGTACAGAAAGGAAACTTCCTACAAAAACGAAGTTTGACAGCGGTTCAGGGTCGAATCATGCTGTCCCTTTCTAATATATGTCACTATCCCTTTCGGTTATTTAGGGTTGTCAAAATTCAAGCCATTATCTTATCTGTGGTCGTGCACGCAAAGGGACGTCAAGTTGTGTCAACCCTAATAATTGCTCGGAGCAATGCTGAGCCGAGCGGAGCCGAGTTTGGGCGAAGTCCGGAGTTTCGCACCCCTGGCAATACAACAACAACGAAGTGTGTTACAAATATTACAAATTTACAATACAATATAATGTTATCAAACGAACTTTTTTCTAAAATGCCCGTCAGTATTTCAGCCATAACTATTATTAAACTATAAACAATTAATATAGGTACTTAGTTTTCTTAATTACATAAGCACCAATTTTTATAACAAATGGTTTTATTCAAAAATATAAATTCTTTTAATCTGCTTGGTTTTCCTTTATTTCAAGACATCAACACTTTTAATTTATCTTTATTTAATGATGCCATATTGATCAAAAACCACGCTGCCATTTTGGACCAAATCCATTTGAGCGCCCAGTTGTTTTGTACACAAAAATGCAACTCAAAAAACCATTAGTAAGGAGTAAGGATAAAACTCAATACTTCGTCCAGTTTTAATGTGGATAATTGTTGTTGTAGTTCCTCAGTAATTACGTAAACAGAATCCCATTCCTTGTCACCTGATACAGGTTGTAGGGCTTCAGTCCAGGATTCCAGTGCACTAACACTTGATACTTTACTACATTCATTAGTATAGCCGGTCCAAACAAGTTTGTCACTACAAAAAGGCGCTAAATTCCAATTTTCTATGTGACGATAACCCTTGGCGCCAATATTTTTAGAATTTGCCGCTTTTTCCTACTGACGGAAATGGCTTGACAAACTTTTTTTTATTGATATAATAACATGGAAATACAAACAATATGTACACCATATATAGAGTTCGACCAAGAAAAGTCTGCAAGAATTTTGATAGCCCACGTAGTGCAAGTGTTATTTTAAACGTCAAACTCCTATGAAATTATGACGTATAAATAACACTTGCACTGCGTGTGCTTTCAAAATCGCTGCAGACTTTTCTTAAGTTGGCTATACTGCGGAACATTTTGTTGGCGATGAGATCGCTCGTTTTATACAGCAAAAGCATAACTATTTTGTGCATATTCCTTGCTCCGCCTAAGTTGATTAATAATCCTTCGTTAACGATGGATTTTTATGAACAAAATATTTTCTATAAACTTTAATCAGTTATTAAAATGAGATTAATAATAATTTAAACATTCTAACACTTTATTACATAAATAATGCTTACCTAGTTTGTCAATGGAGCATAGGTATAGGTATTGCCTTTATTATGACACCAACAAAAGAAATGTTTTTTGAAATCTTACTTTTACCGACAATATTGGTTTGCTAGACTATAATACATACTACCGTCTGTGATATCTTGAAAACATACGCCTTATTTTACTATTAAAATATTGACACGTCAAGCTATTATATAGTTTTTTGTAGGTATTTTTTATTTTATTTTCGCGAAGACTTTCTGTGAAATTGCAAAAGTAACAATCGTATGCTAAAACTTTTGCAAACAGTTCGCAGTTTGCAAACAGGTAGGTGTATCTCATCGTCGACAAGTTGCCTGAATTTGCATTTTGATTTGTGTACTTTGTAAAGAACAAAACTTGGATGATATTTCTCTTCATAGGTAAGATTTCTTTCTTGTTTCAAATTGCGTATGATACACGTGCTGGGTTCTGTTATCAAAGTGACATGGCTGTATACTCGTACGGCGCTGTATCCGGCGTTGAGCTCTGGCAACCTTACTCACGGGCTGGAACACAACACTAGTGTCATTTGGCTGCGGTTTTCTATAAGGTGCATGGAGGCACTTCCCCAGTCGGGCTCTGCTCTGGATCTGAAATGACATCCGCTGTGCTGTGCCTTACCTCACAAAGCGAGATAACTTTCACAGTGCCTATACCGCTCTTTTGGACGTAGTTTAAGGACATATCCATTATGTGGTAGGTCCGAGTAGAACTTTTTAAATCAGTACCAAGGTGATTAGTTTTAGCAAATATTGGTAATTAGAAGTTTCTTTTGAATGTCCAGCCGATTTTCAATTAATTATTTTAATTAACTTGATTTGTTTGTTCACTGTACAAAATTTAGTGTAGTAAATAAAGGTAGTGGACCCCGCAGTAATTCCTCAGCCAGAAAAAACTTTACAGTATGATAAAGTATCAATAAGTAAAAAGTATTGTATAAATTTCCAAAGAATAATAATAATAGAATTAAAGTAAATACCTAAAGTCTTAAATCGTTAATAACTTTTTACGGAAAAATGCTCCGTTCAAACTTTCTTCACCGGACATATTCATGTAACGTATTGCAACAATATATGAAATATCAAAAAAATAACCTTGCAGAAATCCCAGTATTAATAAAATATAATTTTTTGGCGTGTCTTGGACCGAAAAATTGCTCAGTCTAATTTTTTCACTGGAATGCCATTTTATTGCCGTTTTATACCTACAAAATGAAAATCTAAAAATTTTCCGCTCTCAGTTTTTAATAGTTCTATAATACATACATTTGGGTACGCATTTTTTTTGGATTTTCTTACCCACTGCGCCAAATTATATTCTATGATCATATAAGAAGAAAAAAATGACAGAGCAATTTTCCGATGAAAATGAGCGGCAAAATTAGGAATTATCATAAAAAAATATTCTCATGTTTCACAAAACTTTTAGATTTTTTTCTAGTATCACATACTGATACAAATAACTTATTTTGTAAAATAATTTTGGACTGAGCAATTACTCGGTTAAATATATAATCAGATTTGTGTTTTTACCTAACTTAGGAGTGTTTTTTTTTTGGATATTTATATGTTAGTCTCGGCTCATGCTATACAATAACCTAGCTAAATTTCATCGACTGAGAAATTAATGCATGGGTCTCCATACAACAACTTGCTTCATTTACTACACTAATTGGCCAATTCGCGGAAATGATTCTGTCCATTAAACTAGTTTAGGTACTAGATTACTATTATCATTCCAAAAAAGACGGGATGATAAGATGGAAGTAAACAATGACAAATACAAACAGACGGCTCGATTCGGGAAACGAATTAGAGATTAACTAGATATGATATAAGGTTTACTCGGGTAATTCCGAATGTCGAAAACTGTCGGATAATTCCGAAAGAGACTTTTATTATGATGGAATTAAGGGTGATTTTCATCTGAATTTCGGAATTATCCGACATTCGGTAATACCCGAATACACCTTAGTAAAGATATGTGACGTGCCACGGCAAAAGATACCATATGGCGGCTGGCGCCGCGATACGGGAAATGAATTGGAGATTCACTAGATATGAAATAGTAAATATATGTGACGTTCCACGGCAAAAGGTACCTTATGGCGGCTGGCGCCGCGATTCGGGAAATGAATTAGAGATTCACTAGATATGAAATAGTAAAGATATGTGACGTTCCACGGCAAAAGGTACCTTATGGCGGCTGGCGCTTACGTCGCATAGCGCCGCAATAATATTGGAACGGCGTTAATAATAGCGTAAGCGCCAACCGCCATAAGGTACTTTGGTACTTTGCCCGTGGGACGTCACATATCTTTAGGTACTATATCGTATCTAGTTAATCTCTAATTCATTTCCGAGTTACTGCCCGATTCGAACTTTAAGATACGTTAATTAATAGAGCTAAATGTGTCAATGTCAAAAGTGACGTTTTTGTTTGAAGAAACGTCACATTTGACACTGACGTATCTAATCCATATCGTTTCTAGATCTATTAACTGACGTATCTTAAAGTTCGAATCGGGCCGTAAGTTAGGTATGAGTGGTATGACACTATCTAACTAGGTACCTTACGAAAAGTTATATCACTAGTCACTACACCTTATTTATAAAAGAAAGTCCCCCGCCGCGTCTGTCTGTTTGTATGTATGTATGGTCGCTGTAACTCAAAAACTACGGAACGGATTTTCATGCGGTTTCCACCTATCAATAGAGTGATTCTTGAGGAAGGTTTAGGTGTATAATTTGTTATGGCTTTGTGTAACCCGTGCGAAGCCGGGGCGGGTCTTTAGTATACTTATACTCAGAACGAATAGTTAGTTATTCAATAATTGCTGTTAAATGCGCGATCAATCGAGACCACTCGACTATTAGACCAATAAACAAGGTACCTAGTTGACTCCCACAATAATTACTCCGCACGTGTTCTTTCAAGAACAAGAGGACTACATACATTGTAAATTACATTAGTAGAATCCGTTTATTATGACTCCGCATATACTGACCAACCGCTTACTATGACGCAATTACTGTGCGAAGTTTGGTTTTCATATAAAATTCTGTGTGACAAAGTCGGATAAGATGACTTCGCTTATAGTGACAAATCACTTACTATGACCTTTAAATCCTATTTTTATGGAATTATGTCCGGTTATACTGACAATTCGCTGGTTTTCGTAGCCGTCCCCACGTCTTTCATTGCGAAACGTTTGACGCGTGCGTGGCGTGTAAGTTGTTTTAGTTTTGATTCTCGGGATAATTGGTACACGGTTAATAAAACTCATCTCTCGCAAAGGAATTTGAGATTAATTTGGAAAAAGTAACAAAAATAAGAAGATAATCCACTATACTTTATATGACATCCGCTTAGTATGACGTGTTTGTCACTTCCCTTCGATGTCATTATAAGCGGATTCTACTGTATTAGGCACGGACCGCCAATCTTACCATTCTACATTCTTGCATCAAATTAACTTTCGGTTCAGATCCTTTCAAGTGGCATACGTCATTTTTGAGTTGTTGGAATTTCAAATTTAATCAAATTTCAAATTTAAATGACATAAATTGTCCGGAAGCCGATTCCTGCCACTTCAGAGGTATTGTCAGCATATTCAGAAATATTAAGACTAAAGGGGGAAATATTAAGACCAAAACCGCCTTTCCATACAAACGTAGTCCTCATTTTCCTCTCTGGATATTAACTACATATATTTTTATACAATTTGATGTATTTTAATCATAGCTAATGCCCGACCGTTAGATTTTTTTCATTATTATAAGTATAATGGAGCATTTAAATTTGTATGAAACCTGTTTCGCTACCTACTTAACTTTTATATTATTTTAAAATACGGATCAAACGATCTGGCATAGACTAAAGTACATCAAATTCTGTATAAATATTTTCCATAATGTCAATATCCAGGGCACTGGGTCACAGGATACAAGTTAACAATCTGATTCACATTATATTTTAACGCTTTGGAACGGTGTTTAATTTTGTTAATTTTGTATCGATGTGTTCTGAGAACTGTAAATTGTTTTCTCAGCCTAATTAATCTTCTCGGAAAATAGTAGTTATTGATCGGAGTATATGGCTTCGCAGTGGACACCTAACATATCGTCAATAGGTCTGAGTGCATTCAGCTAATAACGCAATTGCAAATTACTCCAACATTTAACACTAGCATTGCCACGCGGCGGTTCCTGGGATAGTAATACGGTGGCCAATGTTTGAACTGTGAGACGCGAAAACGAGTACATATATAAAAAATATAAGTGATATGTTATTGTGGAGAAGTACCCAAAATGAATAGGTACTAGCCAAAATTCAAGTTATATTTACCAAGTTAGATTTATTGCTAGATTTTGTGACTAAGGGCATTGTAATTAAATAAAAAATAATAACCCGATTACATTTGATTTTTTCGTGTTTTACTTTTATTTGGGGTCACTATATGTGACGTTCCACGGCAAAAGGTACCCTATGGCGGCTAGCGCTTACGTCGCATAGCGCCGCAATGATATTGGAGCGGCGTTAATAATAGCGTAAGCGCCAACCGACATAAGGTACAAGGTACCTTTACCCGTGGGACGTCACATATGTCTTATGAAAGACGGATATAAAGGTGTTACTCAATAATATGATGAAAAGGTTAGGCGAAACAGTTGACATTTCAATAATTAAACGTATACTTATTAAAAATATACAAACAACAAACAAACCCGAACAAACGCGATAGGGTTTCACGGCACTTTTCTGTTTGATTTAATGTAAGATTTTAGTATAGAATAAATAAATAAAAAATAAATAGTATATTCATTATTAGTAGGTCAGGAAATGAATGCCCAAAAAAGGTTGTAGAGGGAAATTCTAGGAACACAATTTTTGACTCCGTAACTTTGTTTGGAGTAGTTAGGAGGTGAACATATCAAAAGTCCCCGCCCTTAGCCTTGGTGCTGGGGGGGAGGGAGGGGTTTGAAGGTCCCGTTTTTCGGTTTTTTACTTATATCTCGGAATCTATGCGTCCTAGCGACATGATATTTTCTACAAAATTAAAGCTTATTAAATTTGCTACAAGTTTTACTCATCAAGTTTTTCGATATCTTGTATAGTTTTCGAGATATCCGCTCTTGAATGTTTGTAATAGGCCGTGGCAGGAAGAGGGACCATCTTGTGGCTTTATAGCTTTTCAGCCTGATTTTTTTGTGATGATGTGCAACATTATTAGTAAGGTCTGTACTAAATTTCAGCTTTCAGCTATTCTTATTTTTGAAGAAAAAAATAAAATAAAATAAAAATATATTCATGAATATTTTCGTTTCCATGGAACGAATTCTTTCGTGCTTTACACGTATGGTACACTTAATTAAGACCTACAATATGTCATTATAAACAAGTTAACACTTCATACAAAAAAAGAAAAAAATACATGTGTCAATATTTTTAGATATTTTTTTTATAACTTATTAAACAGACACACCTCCAATTTTTTTTACGAATAATAAACAAAGAAATAATACGAAGAAATAATAAGAAAGAAACGAATAATAAACGAATAAAAAACAAACAAAGTTACGGAGTCAAAAATTGTGTTCCTAGCATTTCCCTCTAACTTCTTATTGCTTGGCCTATAGGTAAATTAGAAACAAACCCACAATGAAACAGACATACTACACAGACCGTTAAATTCATAAGTTCGTTATCCTAGCTTTTGGCTTTGATGCAATCGGAGACTCCTAAATCGCTGGAATATTTAAAAGTATCTCGAGATTGTTTCGTCGCATTTCTGAGCGAAAGTTCCTGAACTGCTTTAGAAAATAAATACCTACTTATATTTTATAAATACCAATCGAACAAACCGCCTGTTTGATTACAGTAATACTAGTTAATTTCTAGTAAACCAAATGACCTTTTAACAAAGGTGTAGCAATTACCAACATTGCATCAACTACTTCAACTAGTTGTACCCAAGATGTCACAGAATACAGACACAAACGAGCAAACGTTAAACAGTAAATATTTACTAGATTACTACATAAAGGATTTCAAGTATATAAGTCCGGAGGCGTTAGGTGTACATAAGAAAGGAAGAATGAAGAAATGGACGTACAAAGCGGTTGGTAAAGTGTGGGCGGTGCAAGTTGTTAGGGGTTTTAAGCAGTTGTTTAGTCAAGGATCTTTACATGGAATAAAGTAAGTGCAAATTCTTAATGTTTGTTAGTTTGTAAGGTATGTATGTTTCAATCCCCATTAGTTGCCTGAAAATAAATGATTTGATTAATTGGATATTTGGGTCATGATGATGGTTATTGATTTTAGCCTGTTATCGCCCACCCCAATGATGTGCATAAGTCACTCTTTGAGAATACGACACGTCCCGGTCCTGAGTTACCCAAGGGACACGAAATACATACATACAGCAATGATATTATATATAACTAGAGCTATAATATCATTGGTTCAGAGCATCAGAACCCTGCACGCTCAACGCCGACGCGATTCGTCTGTCGGATTTTTGAGTATTATTAAAAATATTCAAAAATCCCAAAATTATATGACTGTTAGTTTTTTCTGACTATTTTTGTTTTTTTTTTATATATTAATGTCAAGTAAATTATTCATCATCGATCATCTATTATCTTTCCCCAGATATATGTTGGATCCGACCTTCAGCCGCGCCGAGCGTCTCACCTGGGTTGCCATAATGATAATCAGTGTAGCGGCCTGCGCTGGCAACATCACGCAGCTGTTCCTCAAATGGACGTCCACACCGTTCGTTAATGTCATCGACTCCCTGCCTTCGCCGGTGTGGGCGGTTAGTCCAATTTAAAACTATTTAGTCCCATGTCATGAGACATTTTTTTGCCTGGTTTCTATCGGATGCCTTAGTCCAGTGTTTATCAATTTTTTTCATGACGCGACCCTCTTAGTATGAACAAAATGTCCCGGTTATACAAAGGGTCGCGAAGACTCTGTCAGTCTTAAAACAATGTACTGTACCCTCCAGGGGGTCGCGACCCACAGTTTGAACTACACTACCTTAGTGATTCTGATTAATCGTTAATAGAAATAAACCAACTTCTCAAAACAGTTTGAAATGCCATATAAATTACATATTTACAACTAGTTAGCCTGAAGACTTAGAAAAACACTTTTGTCGTAGAGGAGTCCCATTCTGCCGGCTCAACACGGTTCCATTTTTATCGACTATCACTATGCGCGTCCCTTTCGCACTTACATACTTCTTAGAACGTGACAGGCATGGTGACAAGGGATAAAAACGCGACTGTGCTAAGCCGCCTGGTCTTCCTGAGCAGTCCCATTTCACTAAATAGCTCGATCTAAATGCAAATGATTGTTTTCTAGATAAGTCCAGTTTCAGGTCCAGTCCAGGTCAAAGTCCAGGTCCCGAGAGAGATTATTTTAATTACTTATACAAACTTTTATATTGACTAATACCTAATATACCTAAGATGCAAAAATATTTGTTGCGACAGTACAAACATGGTGACGAATACAATATGTAACCTTTGTTGATTTGTTTGTTGTTATCATGGTTAATTAATTTGTACTAGCCTTACTTAGGTGCCGTTTCCTAACGTGGTGCTATGTCCGCATCTGCACGTCAAGCTGTCATATAGAAACGTAAACCGGTTCGATGAGTAAGTATATACCTAACAAATATAGTTTTACGTATTTAAGGAAGTAAACTAAAAATGCACATAATACGCGGCCTCATCATATGATCTTTTGACAAAATAAGTGACGAGTTACGACCTGAGTTTTGTACAGAATTTATACGAATATTTAATTTATGGGAATAAATTATTTACTTGTGCGTACCCAGTTTCGGTGTTTAAGATTTTCAGTAGAAACAGGGTGTAACAGGTTGACTTTGATACTAAAACGACTTTTGGTATATCTACTTTCGTTAATAATATTCTGAGTAATTATCACCAGACATCTTAAATTTTATAGCATTTTCGGTGCAGCGGAGTGGTGTTAACGGAATTGGTATAAACAATTTGAACCCTAATGATTAATTAGCGTTCATTACTTTAATATTAACCTTCATTTACCATTTCAGTTGGAATTATCTATAGGTACCAATACCAATTCCGTTAACACCACTCCGCGGCACCAAAAATGCTATAAAATTTACGATGTCTGATTATCGCATACTATTCTCTCTTAACTTTTAGAAGGAGAAGATGTAGTAAAATTACTATCTACATATACCCGGTTTATAAACCAAGAAAAATAGCATCTCGCCTTTCACTCTCAGTACAAAAGCCGTATTGTAAACTTGCTAATGGAGCCGTACAATAGCTGTAAAAATAAATATACTGTAACATTTTGTGCCAAATGCGGTAATGATTCGTTGTTATGCATTGTAATCACTAATCAGCCGGCCTAGCCAAGGTTACAATCGCTATCGCTTCGACAACGAAAAGCTTTATGTCTCTCTGTCACTCTTCCATATTAGTGCGACAGTGACAGTTGCGTTTCGATCGCTACGGAGCGTTAGCGATTGGCATCTTGGCTACGCGGCCAGTAACGCCATAAGGTTTTGGCGCGTGGCGAATAGAAGCAGACATAGTAGTAGTATATTTTGTTGCATAATTTTATTATTTATTTGTTTTAGAATACTCATTTTAAGCCTCGGTACGCTAATTTTATTGCTTAAATACAGATTTCGACTTGGCAATATCAATACAGCTGTGGAACGTGCAGATCAGTCACCATATTATTTATTCGGAACGATTCAGTAAAATAAAATTATTTTACAAGAACCAATTTTAATACGTAGTTTACCTTGATATTAATTAATAATAAATTAAGATAGGACATTTTGCTGGGCCTTTAATTCAAAGTACTCGTATTAGCTTGAACAGTGTACATAAGTGGCGCAGTCAGTAAATTAAATATATGTGATTTTATTTATTTTACTCGAATGTTCCAAACTACTTAATAGATTCGAATAGTTTAGTTCTATAAATACCTGTAGAGGTGTTTTGGATTATATTTCATTGTTGTGACACTGTTTATAGTTTGGAGAAATTCTTCGCTTCGCTGGTGTGTCCACAAATGAGCAAGGAAAACCGAGCCTTGGACGAAAGACTCACACCTCAACAGAATTTGTTGCTGGAGAAATTCATATTACAGGTGAAAGTATTGCAGTCAAGGAATTTCAGTTTGGTGCCACTTCGTACCTAGTAACAATAATATACCAATACAAATGCATTTATTTCATTACTTTTTTACATCTGTTCTTAGCTATAATATAAGAGTTAGGTAGGTAATTAGTCCATCTTAGGTGGAAAGAGAGAGTAGATAAGTATTTATCTAAACATTGTGCAACAAATTGTGTACTTGTAATGAAAAAGGTGCAGCTACAGTACAGCTTGCTGGATTTAAACCCGCCCTTGGTCAGCTAATTGGAATGGTATTAAGATTAAATGATCTATGAGATCCCTAGCGTTTTTCATATTGGCTGTTAACTGTAACAAGATACGAAGAAACTTCAATTTTAAGCTTACCTTTCATTTGTATACAGGGTGCCCCAAAATGCACAGAAGTGATAAAATCCTGCTACTGGCGTCCATCCTCCCAAACGTGGCTGACGGAGGAATGCTGCACTAAGCTCTTCAGCCCAGTCTTCACCAACTACGGCCTATGCTTCGCTTTCAACAGCCTACCGCTCCACGGCATGTGAGTTATGAATGAATGAATGAATGAATGATGCTTTTATTCGAAACACACATACACAACAACATTAAAATAGACTTAAATCAGGTAAATTTGAAATTACAGTGTTGCGAGTGGTTCCAAAAAGGATAACACTCAGCATGTGTCGCAGCACATGAGTAGTGTTACGACGCTGATTTCTCTGACATAAACAAACACAAAACAACACAGAACATAAAAAGTAAACCGAAGCAGAATACTACAAAATGTGCAGTTGATCCTGTATTATTTGTATTGTTTTCCGTGATGAGGTGTGCAATAAAGAGTATAATTGTATTGTATTGTCTCGGGCGAGACTACAACTCGCGACTCCAGGATACAAGTCCGCCGCTCTACCAGCTGAGCTCCCTAGACATACTTATACTACCTAGACTCATATTCCGACACATACCTACATTTTTCATGCTAGAGCTCGCAATTGGGCTTATATACTTAATATAAGGATGTCACGAACTGATTATAGAGTCACTAACGAATATAGAGTGGTTTAGAGGAATTCATAAAACTATTGATAGCTTAGTTAGCCTGTTCTGAACTAAAATAGACGCAAACAGGTTAGACTATACGCTTAGTTATAGTTTTAGCGTAGGCTTTTAGCAACGTTTTAATTGTATTAATTACGTGGGTATGGATGCAGTAGGGCGCGTTTTTGGGTTAAGAGGGGGTGTAAAAGCAGGAATAAAAAGGGTATAAATATTTTACCTTTCATTACACTGAAAAGTTCCTTCTGTTTAAAATTTTGGGGTTATTTCCACTAGTTCCCATCGCGGACGTTGTTGTAATTTTTAACAAAAAAAACATTAGGTACGTATTATAGAAGCAATTTTCATGTTGTACTCAATAATAGCTTTTGTGCGATAATAGTTACAACATTTTAATAGTGCTTTTTAGACTTATGTTCGGGATTTTTTTAATAAGCGAATGTTGTTTAATCAGGTTTCGAATCGATGAAGTTACTAGAGCAGCGATTCTCAAACTTGTTTGGCGACGGAACCCTGTTGGAAAGCGAAATATTAGACAGAGCATCAAATAAAAAAAAACGTTCGTCACTATTTAATTGTAGACCAGAGATATAGAAGAGCTGGTTATTGATTTGTTTTCGCTTTTAACTCGCGGAGCCACCATAGAGGCTTTGCGAAGCCCTAGGGGTCCGCGGACTAGGGCGGGTAGGGGTCTTTGGAGAATGGCTGGACTAGAGAAAGGCCACAAGATTTCTATTATTTTTTATATTATTGTCTAAAAAAGAGCTACGATTTTTCAAAATCTCTGCTGACTGTATCCACTGCACTGTGTATTGCTGTCATTACCATCATTATCATCTCCCTCCCTCAGGACAAACGTCACAACCGCTTGGCAGCGCACCTTCTCCCCCTACGTCTCCCAAAAGACCCTGGACTGGGGGCTGGACGCGGGCTACCCGAAGGTGTTTCCTCCCGACCCTGCCATGGAACCGTTCAGGGTGATGGCGTCTGGAGAGACGAACGGCCTGGGGGTGGAACTGTACCTAAACGAGAGTGAACACCAGGTGGCTTGTGATGGCGCTAGTGTTGGGTTTAATGTAAGCATTTTAACATGTCAATGAAGACTTAGCCAAAAGCCCTTCCTCCTGGATTTCTACTCATCTCTATAGAGACAGATCAATCTCCTTCGATTGCATCTACATAGGTCGGCTCACCATCACCACCTGAGCTTGCCTCGCCACCTCTTCACCTTGTGGCCAACACTAAGTTTCCGAGTCCACCCTTCTGGATGCATCTGGCCGAAATGACCAACCTTACATTACTATAGTCTGTATCTTAAGGTATTTAAATAAAAATAAACAAAATCTACCCTCAAATGGCTTCTTAAGCCAGTTGAGGGTAGCGGTAGATGAAAACATTACATGATCAAATAATGTAGGTTAAAATCAGGTCGTTCAGTGAGAGATCCAGATGGTTTTGTATTTGGTTGGTTAATCAATAAATGTTATAACTACCCGAAAATGTACAAATTATTTAAGTACCTACCTAAAGATACAGAGCATATAATTAATAATAGTGCCAATTTTTCTACTTGATTACTGAGCAATTTCAAAACAATAAGTTCCTATTCTTATATTTTTGCCACAATGCTAGAATATTGTGTGACTGAAATTACATGAAATATAGGTATCTATTTTTATATGCAGTTAATCATCAGCTCGCCAACCAATCACGTATACAGCAGCACCATCATCCGTCTACCCATGGACCGAATGACGACCATCGAGGTGTACCCCATCACCTACCGCACGGATTCTTCTCTCAAAGGCCTGCTGCCGGAACGGCGACAATGCTTCTTCCAGGATGAAAGAAAGCTCGAGTACTTTGAGTCCTATACGGATAGTAACTGTAAACTGGATCTACTGATTGGGGAAGCCAAGAAATCGTGCAATTGTGTTCTTTACAACTGGCCCAGTAAGTGAAGTTATGATTAACTTATTTCACGGCGCTTTTCAAATGACGGAATGATGGACAGTTCATATAAATAAATATACTTACCTAATAAATAAGGAAACAGTGTATTTGAGGAAAATCTTCCACTGATCTGATCAGTGTAGCCTCAAACTAAGCAAAGCTTAGCGCATAGGTACTTACTACATGTTCCTACATCTAAGTAGTATATGTACCTACACCTTCTACGCAGCTTTATACGTATATCTACTTAAATGGATTTACATACATACTCGTACCTGCCTACTTAGATACCTACATAGAAAACATCCATAACTCAGGAGCAAAATATTTGCATACAAATAAATGCTCTTGCCTAACAGGACTCGAACCCAGGACCTCCACTTTCGTTTAATTTATGTAAAACTATGATATTTATGAAATGGCTTGAACTCTTAAAGTTACCAGTCCATATCCGTGAGAATAGAATATATGAATACCTGGGAGACCGAGCTTTGCTCGGAAAACATATAAAAACTCAAAAATGCGCGTTTTCCCAGAGATAAGACTTAGCTAGATCGATTTAGCGCCCCCGAAAATCCCCATATAGCAAATTTCATCGAAAGAGTTAGAGCCGTTTCCGAGATCCCCGAAATATATAAAAATAAACAAGAATTGCTCGTTTAAAGGTATTAGATAGATAGATAGATAGATTCATACCGAGATATTAATTGATTATGAATCATGATTATCTATCTACCCACACATGTTGTTCTCATGATTGTTTCAGAGAAGTCCCCATCGGAGCCTATTTGTTCCACAAAATCGGATTATCTGTGCATAAACGATGTTAGAGGTAAATTATTAATTACCTATACTAAGATCAGACCTATGGTTTATAATTGGTATATAATTAATTATATGGTATGTACGTCTACCAAGTTATCTCAGGAGGTTGGTAAAGAATTGCAGGGTGATATTCTACTAGAAAGTAGCCAAAATTAGGGACTGAAAGTTTATATAGGTATATTATAATTTTACTTACTTAACATTTTAATATAATAATCTTAGTTGTAAATAGTCGTTATGTTGTAACTTCTTGCTGTGTAACTTTTGTTTTTTTAATTTTTACTTATTTGATTATTTGTTTACTGTATGTTATTTCTATGTCTTTTTTCTTCTTGTCGGTTACCTCCCGTGATTCTTCTCACTTGATGGTCTCATCGGAAGATCAGCGCTGGAAGCCACCAGCAACATGCTGAGATGGGACCATTTCGTGGCACTTTAATCTTATTTTATGTTTTCTTTTATATAATGTAATGTATTGTACCGATTGTTTGTGCTCACGAATAAATCAATTCTATTCTATTCTATTATATACAAATCAGCAGTCAACCCTTCAACGAGTTCGTATATAGCTGATCATAAATACTTCTTACTACCAGCCTCAGTAAATGGTATACATAAAATTACCTACATTAATTAACATCGAGGTACTCAAAACACCGATTGAATAGTTATCATAAGATCTCGTTTCTATTATAATAAGACTGAATAGTTACGTAACTGCTACTAATTTAATTTTCTACTTACTGAACGATGGAATTTCTAACAACCTGACTTTAATGTTTAGAGGATTCACATAAGTTAAGTCAGACAGTAAACAAAGATTGACGGAGCGAAATGTAAGAGAAATTCAGTCGGTACGTTGATATTTAAAGACATTGTAGATTTAAACACAGGGAAACATGTAATAATAATCTATTTATCTGTAATTAAATTAAAAACAAATGTAAAAACACTTAGGCCCACTTTCACCATCCCACTAACCCGGGGTTAAGCTGTTAAACCGTTAATCCCGTGTCAAATTGTACTGGTAACCATGGTAACTGCAGGTTTAACCGGATAACCCCGGGTTAGTGGAATGGTGCAAGCGGGCCTTATTCATTTTTAGCCGGGTCCACACAGAGCGAGCATACGACGTAGGCAATTTCCTCGCCGACAAAACGTCCAGTGTAGACGTGCCTCGCGCGTTTGCTCGCTCTGTGTGGACCCGGCTATTTGCCTAAGGGCTACTTGTACCATCCCACTAACCCGGGGTTAAGCGATTAAACCAATAAACCAGTGTCAAATTGCACTGGTAACCATGGTAACTGCTGGTTTAACCGGTTAACCCCGGGTTAGTGGAATGGTGCAAGTGGGCCTAATTGTTGTATGTCATGTAGTTGGCAAACAAGCGTACCTACATCCAACCTGTTGGTAGGGCACTGTCTGCAATCCCTGCAGCTTATTTAGATGAATTCCGTACTGTAATTTTGAATTAAATCTATCATACATTTTTTAGACCAGGGGTCGACTTCAGGAAGAAGGTTCTTCCTAGATAGGTACCCTATTTATAATTATATCTATCCAATTTTGTCGCAGCTAAAGTCGAAGAGCAGCTGATATACGCTTATTTCGCTGACAGCGAAGAACAACGAAAACCAACGGGCCAGTCCAGCTCATGCCACCCGGCTTGCAACGATGTCATATACAACAGTCAAGTGTTTTACTCGGATCTGAAGACAGACCCAGCTGAATCACCCAAGTGGGGGTATCCTGGACCGTGAGTAGAACTTTATTGTCTCTTTCTCTCATCATCATCTGTCTTTGTCATGAAAGGTACGCATGTCAGGCACATACGTACGAGTACCTCTCATGTATAAGAAGAATAATATAAGCCAACTAGGCAGTCCAGCACTGGTGACTTGGCCAGTCCACTTCACGTCATGGCTGAAGTGTTCTCCAAATTTAAGACTCATCCGGGCGACCTAGCAGATTCACGCAAATGAACATACCCTGGACTCATACAATTTGGCGACATACCTTTTAGTTTAGTCTGTTATAAGACTAAGACGTTGATTACTGAGTATCTAATTGTGATCTTTATTTTGCCGGCAGGGGGGAAATAACTCGGCTAAACGTTCATTTCTACGACGACAGCTTTCTTGGGCAACATCGTCATGCGCAGTACGATGATTACTATTTCGTTGGTACGTTGCACAATTACTTACTCATACTCATAATCTCTATTGCATATCACATTGTATCTTAAACTATTACATAACCATATTACCTAATCTTTTGTCTATCTCTTCTTATTCACCAAATCGGCCTTGAGAAAAGCCGAAGTAAAAAAGCCATTGAATAAAAATAAATAAATATTATTATAGGACATTTTTTACACGAATTGACTAAGCCCCACGGTAAGCCCGTGAAGGCTAGTGTTGTGGGTACTTAGACAACCATATATATATATATATATATATATATATATATATATATATATATAATATATAAATACTTATACATAGAAAACAACCATGACTCAGGAACAAATATCTGTGTCATCACACAAATAAATGCCCTTACCGGGATTCGAACCCGGGACCATCGGCTTCATAGGCAGGGTCACTATCCACTAGGCCAGACCGGTCGTCAAGGTTGGTTGGTTGAAATAACTCATCATCAACTTTGTCTAATGAATAATACGAAATAATAGAAGAACTGCTCAATTTCATAATTTTGGCAGTTAGCTTCTTAATATTTTTCTTATCAAATGCCAATCTCAGCATTTACTCAACGATCTTAATACTTGTCCACTCTTTAATATTACCATGCCAAGTCATCTTGGGTCCTCCAGCTTTATGCTTTCCGAATACTTTTCCCATTACGCCATTCCGAATACTTTTCCCGTGTTGACGTGTAAAAGTGCCCTTGTGGCCTATTTGCTGAATAAATGTTGAAGTTTGAAGTTTGAATTATGATAGTCTCCGAAGTTTTCCTCGTCTCCTTCGTTACGCTCTTTACAGAGTACTTGTGGCCATTATGTAAATTTTTGAGCGACACGCTTAACGAGACGCCATCATTCCTCCCGTAGAGCTCTCCGTGAGCATTCACTTACTGTGACAGACATACTGGCCTTGATTTGGTCGATCCATCTCATTGGGGATCTTCATCAGTTCCTCTAGCCTTAACATTAACACCCACCACTCTTCCTTGCACAACCAGACGTTCTATGGTGACTTACAAAGTTTATGGCTAGTTAAATGACTTGACTTGTTGTTGTTGTTGGAGCGATGGTAGCCGAGTGGATATGACGCCCTACTTTCAATCCGGAGGTCGCAGGTTCAAACCTGGCTCGTACCAATGAGTTTTTCGGAACTTATGTACGAAATATCATTTGATATTTACCACTAGCGTTTCGGTGAAGGAAAACATCGTGAGGAAACCTGCATACATCTGCGAAGAAATTCAAAGGTGTATGTGAAGTATCCAATCCGCATTGGGCTAGCGAGGGGACTATAGCCCAAGCCCTCTCGCGCATGAGAGGAGGCCTGTGCCCAGCAGTGGGACGTATATAGGCTGAATTATTATTATAAATGACTTACCTGTTTATCCAGGAGCCATCGGCGGCCTGCTGAGCTTGTTCCTCGGCTTCAGCATCATCAGCGTGGCAGAACTAATCTACTTCGTACTGTTGCGACCTTTGCACGCAGTGGTCACCGAAATCTGCCATCGCCACAGGAGTTAAATTAAATTGATAGGCTCTAAATAGTGGGCATCCACACAAATGGCATTGTAACTTTTTCACTTATTCACATGCACACAGATTGAGATATTTATGTACTTTAAATTGAATCCTAGGGGGGAAGGACATGGTCACTTTTATTTGTACACAACAATCCTTTATGTCTGATCATTTGTGAAGGCTCTGAAACCATGTGAAACTTCATTATCGCGTGATAAAGATAAAATAAAGAGATAAGTACAACTGTGCGTTGTCAAAATAAAGCACGTTTGTTTATTTATTGGAGAAGTGGCAGCCTCATGGGCCCTTGCCAAAATACAGAAATAGATCACAAGTAAAATATTTCATAGAATAATACAAATCACGTTACGTCTAGAATGTAGTGATTATATGCTGTTTGAGCACGTCCATCATACGTCCATAGCAGTGTTGGCCGAAAGTTAATGCAAATTGAAAATGTTGGCCATTAACTATTATAAATTGAATCGTAAACTGTAATCGTCCGTTACGGTTTAAGGTTCAATTTATAGTGGTTAATGGCCAACATTTTCAATTCGCATTAACTTTCGGCCAACACTGGTCCATAGCGCGTCACTCGTACGTCACTTTCTGACACAAGTTGACAGAAAGTGTTGATTATTTTTTTGACAATATACGACCTACACTAATTTTGATAAAACTTTTTACTATAAAACTCAGTAGCGGTAGATATTTTATTTCATTGTAATACTTTCTTACTTTCATTTTAAAAGTCAGTAAAAGGACAAATAAATAACTTATGAACTAAATACATCTATGAATAAAACTAAATTAAAACTAACAACCCTAAATATATCTAAAATAAAACAAGGAATATAAAAACTACTGAAAGAGGCCTCCACGCGCTACCCCCGGCGCAAAGGTGCCCATCACACTCGCTGCGTTACCGCGTTGAATTGCGATGGACAGCCTTTGCACCAGGAAAAACCCGGAGCGCGGGTCAAGGCCCCTTTCTTGCAGGCGGCGACCTACTTCCCTAAGGAAGGTTTTTGCCTCAGCGCACCAACAACCGGACGTCTCTACGGCTATTGGGACGAACAGGTAATTGGTGAGTGCTGAGTACTTTTGGTGTTTTTGTAGGGCCGCCACCTCAGCGGCTGCGCCCGCCGTCCGGATGGTGCGACAAACTCAGTATAATTTATTAGAATAGGTCTTTTAAATGTTGTGGGGTTATTCCATCTAGGCCGCCTGCAGAGCCATTTCTTTTTTTTTTGATTGATCGTGACACACGTGACATGACACAACGTCAATAATGTCAACAGTGCTCATTTTAACGCCAAACTTATGAGCACAAAATCAAAAAAGTAATTTTCCCTTAAAAACCTCTAAAGAAATAGAAGTATGCTTTCAAATTCTTATCTTGGAGCCCCCTCTGGGCTGCAGAAGCTCCTGTGCATGAATGAAGCCTTGAGTGCTAAGGTGTTGGAGCAAGTGAGCAGTAGTCAGGAGCTGTTGACCATGAATGATTTTGAGCACCAATCCAGTGAGTACCAGTTGACGAAGTGTCTCCAGGAGAGGTAAGTGGTTTTTGGTAAAAATCTTAAAATAAGTCGCCTTAATAGAAAGGTGGGCCCTGTCCAGACGGGGCCACTTTCACCAATTTTAAATTTATGATGATATTAGAGCGCTCTAAATTAAAAAATGCCCCCAAACGCGTCACAAATTGCTATTCTTGTCCGCACCCCATTTTATCGGTAATATCGGTCATAACCTGCGGTCGGATTCAGCGAGCCCAATTGGCGTTTGAGTCCGTACTGCCTGATTTGATCGGACAATTTAATCAGATTGGCAAAAAATTGTCGCCGTCTGGACAGGCCTTAACTTTGGTGTAATATATAATAATAAAGGTGATCATTTTCGGATGAACCCTTGCCAGAATATACAAATGACATGGGTAGATCACTATTCGCTTATCCAATCAGATCATTGATTGAAACTCTTTCCCAAGGATTGCAGACCTAGAATCCTGGCGATGGGTCCTCCAAGACCTGTCAGACCGTCTTGAGGAGTTAATGCAATCGTTACAATACGAGCAGAAGGCGTTACGTGTAGTAGTGGATCGTGTTAAGGATGAGATTAGCAGGCATTCTGAGGAGGGGAGTCGACCGGGAGCGTTGTCGCCGCAAAGCGATCCCGTGGAAGATGCTATCAATATGGTTAGTGGCGCCATTTTACCTGCACGTGGGGCCGGCCTTACCATGATGTCCTTTTTGCGATTCTGTTTAAGACCTAAACTGAATTGCTAAAGTACGGAGCTATATAAGTCGCATAACTCCGTCCCTTAGCAATTCAATTTAGGTCCTAAACAGAATTGCAATAAGGACATCATGGCCCCTGTTATTTAGATAAGGTAGCCGTTAAACAGGTATAGTTCGTTTTTTTAGCAAAAGAAAAAGGTTCATCAGGTCAAGGACACCTTGCTGACGTGTCTTTTTATAGAAAAACACTTTTGAAAAATACGACGTGTAAAAGTGCTCTTGTGGCCTATTTTCTGAAATGTTGATGTTTGATGTTTTGATGTATCTGCAGAACTGAGAGCAAAGCTAAACAATGATGCCTACTTAATCGCAAGTGATAGGGTTTCTTCGTAAGGAAATATCTACACAAAACGACCCCTTTTATCGCTGTTGTGTGTAAATTAGATCAAATATCCTAATTTGCTTCGAAGTATTGATTATGACCTTGCAAAACTGTGTTGATTTTAGGAGTACAAATTTTTTCAAGAACAAAAGGGGAAATTTGAGAAGATGATAAAAGAGCTTGAGGAGCAGATTCCTCGGATCGAGAAAGTAAAGAAGAGAATAGACGTTGCTGCCTCGAACAAAGAAGAGGCGATTCAAGTTGAACAGAAGCTGCCTGAGATTGATATTTCATCTCGAACACCGTCAAGAATAAAAAAGAAAAGGTTGGCGTGTGTTTGTCCTACAGTAAATCATCTTCCTCGCGTTGTCCCGGCATTTTACCACGGCTCATGGGGGCCTGAGGTCCGCTTGGCAACTAATCCCAAGAATTGGCGTAGGCACTAGTTTTTACGAAAGCGACTACCATCTGACCTTGCAACCCAGAGGGTTAACTAGAGGCCTTGTATTGGAATTAGTCCGGTTGCATCACGATGTTTCCTTCACCGAATAGCGACTGGTAAATATCAAATGATATTTCGTACATAAGTTCAGAAAAACTCATTGGTACGAGCCGGGTTTGAACCCGCAACCTCCGGATTGCATGTCGCATCCTCTTACCGCTAGGCCACCAGCGCTTCCAGTTAATGTCCCAGTTTGTCCTACAGTAAATGTTATTCATTATATCCATTGAGTTATTATCAGTGATCGGACAAATCATCGCAAATCCTTAAAAAATCATTTATATCTCGAAATATGATTTATTAAACTCATATTATGTACACAGTATCTTTATAAAATTTCCAGATTATACTTACTCAAAAACTGCAGTTCAAAATTGTTAAAAATTGTATAATGTTTTCATGTTCCATACAATATTTATTTTTGCGATACATTGTCCGAACTCCGGTTATTATTAGTTAATATAGAGAAGCCATACCAAAAAAATTTTCAGTTTATCGCCTTTAACAAGATGGGAAAGACAATGCTATGCACTGAAGAGTAAGGGATTATGTGCCCTCAGTCACGCGATGAGTATACGACAACAGGTACCTACTCAAATCACATAATATGTATCAATTTGTATTTTGTACTTTAGCACTTTGTTAATTTACACTGAAATTGACTAACCCCCTTATTCATAAACGCGCTACAAACCTCAATTAGCTAATAATCGTTTGTCTTTATCTGTCATTTTGACTTATGTATTTGTAAGAAAGGGATAAAACATAATTTAACTAAATCAGGCCCGTACAGTTTTATGAATGAGGGGGTTAGTTGTTTACGAGCAGCGCTAGAGCGGCGGTCAATGACGCTGCATTCGACGCTGTTACATGCATCTCATTCAGCCGGCGTATTATGGATGGCATTATCCATCTTTATCCACGTAATAAAATAACTGTCACTTTTTAACACCATGGGATAGAAAGTGACGGACACCGTTTTATCACGCTGTCACGTAGACAAGAACGACCACCATATCCGTACTGGGGTCGAAAACAATAAAAAAGGTAATCACGGTTCACATCCCGGTCGATATAAGTCTAGGGAAACTAATAACCGTGAATCATTCAAAACTGATATAATACCAATACAATACTTTGGGATGCCACATGTGTCAGCACGTTTGCCGCCTCGCACATAGGACGGACGGTCCGGACGGCAGGAGCGGCGGCTGAGTTAGCGGCGCTTCGAAAGCGCGATAAGTACTCGGCGTTGCTGACAAAATATATTTTTGTCCCTTTGGCAGTGGAGACGTCCGGGTGTTGGTGTGCAGAGGCCAAAATTTTTTTGAGCGAATTGGGGCAACGTTTGAGGGAGGGAGGTCATGACCCTCGTTCCGGGTCATTCCTGATGCAGGGGCTGTCTATCGCGGTCCAGCGTGGCAACGCGGCGAGTGTGATGGGCACCTTTGCGTCTGGAAGGGCGCGGGACGGGTTGTTTGATTGAGTTCTTGGTTGTGGCTTTATTTAGCTTAGTTTTAATTGACCGAAGCGTAGCGAAGGTCTGGGTCAAACAGATCACTGTGTTATGTCTTTCCTGTAGACATACACAAGAGTTAAGGGCTATAAAGGTTAATTTTCTTATTTAACCCTTATCCACGTGAAAAGGTCCTCCTTTTATTTAGATAGATTTAGAGAGAAAAATGTACTGTGAACGCGATAACACACTTGTTTTCTCTCCTGTGGGCAATAGTTAACAGCTTGTGGGCATGTAAGTAATGATTTTATCATAGTTCTCTAAATAAAAGGAGGACCTTTTCACGTGGATAAGGGTTAAATAAGAAAATTAACCTTTATAGCCCTTAACTCTTGTGTATGTCTACAGGAAAGACATAACACAGTGATCTGTTTGACCCGTCTACGTTTTGACTCGGGCATTTTGCTTTCGTATGTCCATCCGGATGTTCTCCTCTACAGGTCATAATTCTCAACCGATTCTCGTGGAATTTAGTGACCAGATTCTATGATTAAATATTTTTTTTATGTAAATCCCGTTTTTGGAAATTTTAATAAATGGCGGAGTCGTGATACCTCGTGCCTAAACAAATAGTCGTATCGATATCATAAGAGTTTTTTCATTTTGAGATATGTTTATAGATTAAATGGCCAAAAATTCAGAAAATTGATTTCGCTGGTTTCGGAGGTATTGAGATATTTAATTTTAACTAATTTTAATTTGAGAATGAGTAGCTAAATTTCGTCAGCTTATCTAAGAACTATTTGGCTCCGTTTGTAAACGTTCGCTTTTTTTGTTTGCACAGAGAGTCTGGGTTCGATCCCCAGTAAGACATAACTTTTGTATTTTTTTTTTTTTCACTTAAACTTTTTTGTATTGTTGATTGATCAAACCGCTGTGTGGCGCTGTCATCGTGCACGGTCCCAATAAGCTATGCTCGCGAGGTCTACAGCTCACAGAGCCACTAGTTTAGTTTAGTTTAGAGTTAATTTTAATGTAATTTATTAATTTGATAATTGGTCGAGTATGTTTAGGTATAAGTTTTAATTTCTGATAGGATTAGTTGTATATGGTTTATGATGTAATTTGAATGGTATTGAATGGACTGTTAATTGATGTGTAAAGTTTAATAAATTGGATAATTGGTTTACTTAGGTTCGAGGTTGCAGACATCTACTATCGGTCACTGCACAGTCCTATGCAGCCCGAGTAGATTCCCTGCTAAAGAGACGACTGTATCTAAACACAAGAAAGCTGGAAGATCTACAGTGGCAAAAGGAGGAGGTTTGTATCTCGGATGAACTTACCGATTCGGTGCTGATCAATGTTTTTTACACATGGCTGATGACACGGTAGGCGTGTTATCATATTCTATGGCGCATGGCATGGCTGCCGTGTCATGAAATGATTGTTCCGCGCCACAGCCAAAAGTTTTCGAAAATGGAACACGCAACGAATCGGTTTTGAATTGAGAAATAAATTTTCACCACACCAGCTCGGGAAGGCTTACTTTGCACTTCAAAAACTGATAGCAAAGTTGCATTTTATTCACATGTGAGGCAAAGTAATCAAATGCAAATTTTGAGTTATTTTCTTATGTTTGCTGGTAGAATTGACTTTTAAATTATGATTTTGGATGATAAATATTTAATAACATTCATTTAGATTTGATTTAGTTTGATATTTTACATTTAATATTTGCTTCGGGTTGGTGTGGTGAAAAATTTTGTGTTTCACGGGGGCAAATTTTGTTTAACCCTCGTGCTTTGAAACCCTCGCAACGCTCATGATTCCATTATTCGAACCACTCGCTACGCTCTTGGTTCAATTTTGGAATCTTTCGCTTGCTCGGGTATCCAATATTAGCACGAGCGGTTAAACAACAATTTTGCCCCCTTGTAAAACAAATAACTATTAAACGGGGAGGAAGAAAATATTTGACTTCAAAGTGGTTTTTAATCTGTCTTGTTTTGTTTAATGTTGTGTAGGTAAATGTGATGAAGATCGACAAAGTGTATTGCAGGGAAGATCGTCATAGGGCATGAACTAGTATTTGTATTTGTATTTCGTATCTACGTCGCTCAGACAGTCAAAAAGGCAGAGCTTCACTCTTTCTGGTCTAGCAGCCTTCTGTAAGTGGAGTACCTATGTGTACAAACGCAAGAGTTAAGGGACGAATGAGCTTGTAGACGGTCTTCCCTTATAGACGGTTTTCTCTACGTTGACCTAATATACCTGACATACATTACATTTACATTTTTGGGGACAACATAGGTATTTATATATTATTGAATATTATAGGATTACAAAATTTAATATTTATTGGGTTCACTTTTATTAGTATTAATATTATAAGTGGCCCCAAATTTTTAATAACATCAATAATTAGCTCGCCCACGGTGCCTGAACGGCTCGAGCGGCCCCCGGTAATTCTCAAAAAATATGTCTGCGGACTAATTACCGCGACCCGTACAAAATGTACGAAAAGGGTCGTATCAATTAGACGCAACGGCAGACATATTCTCAGAGAATGACCCTTCTATGACCGGATTTGATCATATTCATTAATTAATAAACGCCTAAAGAAAACCTCATAGCAATAATGCGCGCACGAGTTATATTTTTCAACAGGCGCAAAAAGACTTCGAGTTCCTTTCTAACGAGTTAACCACAACAGAACAGAACGTCTTAGAGACCATGGAAAAAGTACGTCTGATGGAAGCTAGGCTCGCAGACCGTAGGCTGAGACCACCCAAGGAACTGACGAAGGATTCTGTAGACAGAAAGTTAAAAGACGAACTTCAGAGGCTGAAGAAATATTTGAAGTTTCTCAGGAATAACATTGACAGGATCACGTAGGTATATTTATTAATCTCCTTTGAAAACGTTAATGACGATAATAAAGTGAGGTTTTTACTTTTACTCTGTTACAGTCAGCAGCAGAAGTTGCTAAGCGGGCGATGTGTTCAAATTTACCTTGACACGCTCTTATTCTCTTTACAATAAAGTTGCGTCGAGATCATTTTGAACACCTCGCCCGCTTAGAAACTTCTGCTACTGACTGTACCTGCAATGAAGGCTATTTAACCAGGCCTCCGTCACAGTATAAGAACAGTAGTGAATCTTCATAGAAATGTGCCGCTGCTGGCTTGAATGTGTGCGTGCGCGCCGGGCGCCGTGTACGCACGCGCTGGCACGCACACATTAGCATAATATACGGGGGAATACGGTGGCGGCAGTGTGGGCCGTACCGCGACTGTGATCGCGCGCATTCGAGTACGCTACCCGCCCGCTCGCATTTGTCTGCTCTGACGGTACGCCTTAATTTTTTTGATCATGACTATGAACAGAGGCAATAGTATAAGTAAGGTACTAGATAGAAAAGCTTGATTATATCACTATTGTATACAATACTTTTTCTACGAATCAACAAAAATAATACTTTAAACTAGTAGAATCATACAAACAAACCAAACCAAAAGTATACAGCTAAGATACGGGAGCAGCCGCGATACCTTCATAATACTGGTACGCGCCCCGGCCGCCGCGACCCGGCGGGCTGGTCAACGACACCTCGTAACTCATGAGGCCCTGGTACTTGCTCCGCGCTAAATTCAATTTTTAGACAGTTGTTTTCTCGATTTTGGCCACCGTAGCCTATGGAGACTAACAAGCAACACTAAGTGGTTTTCGTAGTCTATGGATGTTGCTATATTAAGGGTGTCACATGCGCGTTTCTGATTTATGAACCAATTGTTTCTACTATACAACCTAAAATAAATAATTAATTTGAGCTATGGTTTTGTTTCGTCCTCTTGACCGCGGCGAGCTGTGATTGGTCATTTTCATTATAGTTGACTAAACTGTATCGAAATGAATATTATAGTTGAGTTGGGAGCCCGTACATTAAAAATACCCATTTGCAGTTTGGTATAAGAAATCTTAATTCAAAAATTACAGTCGTACAGTAGAAAAAAAAAATAGTGTCTCAATAACGACTCCTCAAACCCGGACTTGTCATTCTTCATAATACCTACTTGCCCATGCTTCCCTAAAACCTTTTTACTATTAAAGTTATACGTAAGGATGAGAATTTACTTTAACCGCTAACAATAAAGCGTTCCGAACATGCAGAAACCGGAGGAATATTTTTCTGTATCGAATTTATAATTTTTTTAATAACTGCCATTTCCTAATGTTAATATTTAAAAAGCGTTTTATTTATACTTCATTTATGAATTGATAGAACATTTCATTATATTATAATAAATAGAAACGTAGTGCTACTCATAATACGCAAATAATATTTAACTAAAAATAAAAGTGACAACCCTAAGCGCCAACGCAAGAGTAGGCAAATAACTTGCCGAGCGGCCTTAGATTCACTACTGTTCTTAGTGTACTGTGCCTCCGTCACACGCTCAAGGCCACGCGCTATATGCCTACCGCTCGGCGTATCGTCGATTCGTCGACGATACAACCGACAGAGGGCCGCCGAACGCCCGCCTCAGCGCTCGCACCGCATTGCACCGCGCGTTTCCCGCGCTTATGCTTCGAAATGCCGAAACCACGTAATTGGGCATTTCCATTTAAAGTTGTACCATGACTCACTTGACGAGTTGAAAATATAACTTGGATTATTTGGTACTTTTTTATGTAATTCTATGAGTAAATATATTCTAGTTTATGAAACACAAAAGAGAATCGTCGTATTTTTAGCATAAACCAGTTAAAATTAATATTTAATAGGATGAGGGAGTTTTTTTGCGGTCCGTTTGGTTACAAATGGTTTTTGATATAGTGAATAAAATACATACTTGAAGCAAATGTTTTTATGTTTAAAGCATAATAATGTTAATAAACAACCTAAAAACAATTATCATTGACCAATTTAGAGCAAACATTTTTCATAAAAGGGAATTTTAGGCGGTTGGGTTACGAGGTGGCCCCAAATCGTACGTTATTTTTAGGTTTATTAAATAGTTATTGGCATTACTGCCATGTGACGAATAACAATCATTAGAATTAACAAAACATGTGATTATTGTCAAAAAATGTTTTAGCTTATAAACTTTGAATAAACAATAAAAATACTTTTGAAATCAAGGGGACATTTCCAAATGGACACCCATGTAACTTAATGGACAAAGTAAAGACGAAATCACAATAATCAAAAATTTACACAAATACTCAGCGAATAAAAAAAGGAGGCATAAATATGTACTAAAATCAGTAGATAGAGTTTTAAACATAAGGAACTCAATTTTACTTAATAAAATATGACTTATTAATTGCACATGAATTAAATAAGTATAGACAAAGTCACGGTAAAAACTATACATACCTACTCAATGTGCGTGCGACTTTACCGTGTCCGTTCGGTTACATTTTTCTAGTCCGCCTATATGTTACGCTTCAAATTGTAACCAAACGGACGTAACGATTTGTCTGATCCAGAATTAAATCTATTCAAAATAAAACAAAACTAACCGCAATGTTCAACTTGTTGACTTGACAAATAACTATATGAAACATAGTTTTATTTAATATAAACAGTGTTTTAGTTACTTAACGTTCAAGCTGCATAAACAGTTGAACAAAACGGACAAAACATTGAGTAAACTTACAGGTCGCACGCCAGCACGCCTTGGAGGTTGCGAATTGACTGTTTTAAATCAAATTTGACGTTTAAACAAGCTTTATCTATGGTCACAGGGTTTCCAGGATGTAAAAAAACCTAAAATATTGGTAAAAAGTATTTCGCTAAGTAGCGAAAACTGCGTAACCAACCCGGACTATGTCCGTTTCACGATTTCGCGGGGACAACGTTTTTATCGAAATTAAACCCTATTATTGATGATTTTAACGCTCTTTTTCATCAATAACACATTTTTCAACATTTAAACTATGCCAGGAATGCATTACTTGGTGTTGCCTTCATAGAAAAAATATGTGTAAAAGTCCATCAAAAATTGAATTCGGTGAAGGGGACAGTACTACGGGGTCATTTTATTATATCTAAAAACCTGATTTTAAGTAAGAAAAAAGTGATTTATTGTGCATTAAACTTCATAAATGATGTGTCTATATAATATATTTCAATAAAAAACATCATTTGCCCAGTTAAAAAATTCGTCTTAAGAGTAAATTGTAAAAAATGCAAGGGGACATGCGAAAAACTCGAGGGTACAACTTTAAATGGAAATGCCCAATTATTGGGCAGGAGATGGGTGAAAAAGTCAAAAAAACAAAGGAAAAAGCCTATAATAAAAATTCATCTTTTTATGGCGGGCTAAAGGTCCCACCTGAAAGTTTAATAATTATATTGAAGGGTTAGAAAAAGTATTTTTAAATAATTTTGACGACGTAATAATTAAACGGCCTGGTAGCACCGTATTACAACTTTTAAAAACCGTTGATTGTCCGTTGCTTTGCTCCTGAATATTTATTAAAATTATTTACGCGATTTAGGATATTTTCAACTACTTATTAAATTTTAATAACAGAGAATTCCGAGAAGTGAAAAAATTATAAATCATTATATTAAAACTAAAACATATTTCAATCAATCAATCAATATATATTTATTTCAGACCAAAATTACAGTCCATATTTGTTAGTTATGTACAATACTATTTACTTATATCTATGTTAGTTTATCCTAGTCCTATCCTAATAAAAACTTAAAAAATACTATTTACAGTCCTGGTACTTAGGAGCATGCAGCGACACCCAATGTATTTTAAAAGGGTTATCTAGCCTCTCTCCTATTGCCGCTAAGAAGCTATTGGCGCTGCCCCGCACGCGACACATTTGAGAGGCTACTCGTTTGCGCATTATTGCATAAAAATCATCCATGCCTGCCTCAGCAAACATGCCGGATGCGCTACAAAAACGCGGCAACCCCAATAGCATTCTATACCCGTTATTGAATTGGACACGCAAGGCACTGTAAGCTTTTTTGGTATAGTTAATATTTGATTCGCAACATTCGTTTTATTACAATAATCATCATAGGTATGGTAGCTACAACTCTAGCGCATTCTTACGATGACGCGTTGGCACGTGACTCGAACGGCGGGCAACACAGTCTCGACTCTTTGTGCGCGTAATTATGCTACATTTCTTCTTGTCCTGAGCAGCAGGTATTATTATTAAGGTTCTGTAGGCTATTATAGCGTAGGTATTTTTGCTTTTGTTTGGGAATGAAGTATCTGTTACGTAGTAACTATTTATTAATCTGTGATTTAACATACCGAAAAGTATGCTAACACAGCGGTCAATCAGTTGATAATTCGAATACTATTTACAATTGATTACGTGAATGAATTCGATGCATTGCGGGCTCGGAGTAAATATCTATGGAGCGGCCATTAACAGGCGTTCCCCTCTGCAAAAAGATCGCGGCCGCCGGTCAAGGAGGTTATACAGGGTGAAATTTAATTCACTGGCCAAATTGAAACACCCGAAAGAACTCGAAAAAATATTAAACACGTGTTTTTTCTTTTAATACCGCTCAGTACATTTTTTTCGAAATAACTCATCATCAAGTTGTCCTAAAAACCTCGTACGTTATGGTGAACCGACAACTACCCACTACACCCGCTTCTCTCTTAACAGTTAAGGTCATTGACACCCCGCCCCTCCCGCTGTTTGCAATCGCGTCACCAATTATGAACCCTATTGCAGCGAGATAAGACGCTTACCTACATAAGTTGCTAATTGTTCCTTCATACTTTAACGGGCTTAGAGCCATCAAAATGCAAAGGCAACCCATTTTTAATCTAAAATATTATTTCTGACTAATGATTATTAACAAAACGTCCGTGGCTTAAAAACAATGAGTAAAAACTAGGTCAGGAATCTTTGCATTCAGGCGTATTTAAAAAATTGAATCATCTTATGTACTTACATTTGATTAAAAGTCGACGCAATTAACGAAAGTCCCACGAGATGGTACTCTTGGATTCAATCCTTGTCTGCGAAGGCGTGGAACTGATTCCATTTCGTATAATCTTTGTGCACCACGTAAACACTCACCACTTAATAAATAACACCGTACCATTTCCTAATATTCCCGGTTCGAAAACATTTTTTTAAACCTTAGTACGCGCGCGATTATTATTTTAAGGTTGGCGAGTGACGAGTGACTAATCATTTACGCTAACCGTTATGTTTACCGCTAGCGCGGAATGGTTTAGACTACCCTCGAAATTGATAAACCTGCCTACCATCGCCAACACTAACTAGGTGGACCCTATTGCAACGATTATAAGGTTTAGTGAAGGTCAGATAAGGGTTTTGCTGATGTTGTTGTTAAAACCTACTATTAGGTTTGTTTACATTTGTGGTAATAGGGTGACCACGACTCGTGGAAAGTATTTAAAAATTGAAAAATGAAAATTAAAAAAAATGTACTCTTTTTTTTCGCTAAATAGATTCCTTAAGTGTAACCTAGTGCCTGGAATGAATATGGCCAGTGATTTAAATTTCACCCTGTATAAAACTAGTTGCCACACGTCATACGCCATTCAGCAAACGTCAGTCTAAGCGGAATGATAGGAGCCGAAAATGCCGAATTGCAGCGTTTTCTCGTGCAAAATGAGATCGGAAACGTCTAGTCTACAAAAAGAACACGTTTCTTATCATATGTAAGTACTATTACATCTAAATATTATCAAATAGTGCATTAATTTTGCAAATAACTAATAAACATTGTCAATCTGACAGTGATACCAGTGATATGATATTAGATCTATTTTAGGGTAATTCTAAAGAAGACTTTCTAAATATTAATTAGGTACGAGTAGAATTTCAAATAGGAAATATTATGCGAAACTCTGCGTAGGGGGCGCGACTACCACAATCCATCACAATCTGGGGGTCCGCCGCGGAACAAGAAAATTTAAATTTCGTTATCTAACCTCTCTATCACTATTGCATATTTGAGCGATAAAGAGAAAAGAGAAAATTTACTAGCTAGCTTAGTGCTACACTCTGGCGGCAGAACATTGCAGTAATATGCCCTATTTGCGTTGCTTTTTGTTATTTATAATTTATGTATCACATTATTTTTATATAACACCTTAGTTTCATATCAACCTAATCTATTTAATCAAATAAATAGATCTATAAGAATAAAGAAAAGGGGGACGGGGGATCAAAAAGTAGTCGAAAACATCTCGCGTGATTTGTGCACAACCCCTAAATAACGTAAAATTACTGATAGACTCTTTTTTTAATTAATTTTTCTTTAGTTTCTACATATAGGTGGTCAAGCAGATCTTGTCAGTAGAAAAAGGCGGCAAATTTGAAAAATGTAGGCGGGAAGGGATATCGTCCCATAGAAAATTTGAATTTCGCGCCTTTTTTACTGACAAGATTTGCTTGACCAGCTATATATTTTTATTTAACATGTCAAATATTTTATTAATTTAAGGTATTTACGGCTGTCACTTTCCATAAATAGGCACTTTTAATTTATTACTCTGGTATCACCGTACCAATATTAGTGATGGGACACCATAAAAACCAATATCGGTAAAATCGATATAAACATAATGAATAATATACAGATGGTCATGATGCCTAGCGAACACCAGCCATATCGTACAAACCTCAAGGAGTGATATTCCTAGGCAGATGATGATCTGCCTAGTGACCACCAGCCATATCGTGCTAACTTCAAGGTGTGATATTCCTAAGCAGATCGTGAAACGCCGGCATGTCATGATCTGACTAGTGACCACCAGCCATACCGTTCAAACCTCAACATTTAGGCATATCGAATAAGTAGGATGTCCTAATTTTAGCAAATGATAACCATTGAAATGGCTTGACAGCCTACTTATAGTACGTGTTTGGGTAGCGTATGATTTTAGTACCTACCTAGTACCTACGCATTCAGCTCCAAATGCCACATAGAATGCAGCACTAGCCGTGGCAAAAAATGCAAAAGGCAGATTATTAAATGGCGGCGTTTCATGATATGCCTAGGAATATCTCGATATGCCCGATTTTACGATCTACCGCCGATATATATACTAATTATCCCCTACTCAATATCCCTTAAATGACATCCTATGGCCGCGTTTCATCTCTGTCATCAGATCTGCATGCTCGATAGTATATTGCATTGCTTTCAGAAGTAAACCAACATGTAAAATATTAACTAATGAACTGATAATAAAAAAACATTCTATATCAGCTTGCAAGATTCGCCCTAAACAAATTGACAAACTATTAGAAATAACATCTAAATCATCATAAGTTAGTAAAATGCTGGTACAAAGACTTGATATTGTATTATTATTATAATTGATAAAATCAGAAATTAAAATTCATTGTCAATTTTATCGACAATATGTGACGTCCCACGGTCAAAGGTACCTTATGGCGGGTATGGAGTTATGCATACCCCAGTAATCTACAATAAATAAGCTATCGATAACACAAAAGATCAACCTTCTAGGTTGCGTAGTTACAGAGATATGATTTTTTGAAAATAATGTTGTGAAATTAGCAACTTTACGATAGAGAAGTTTTAAGTTTAGCCGCCTAAAAAACTATGTTCCTGAAGTAAGTTACATAGTTGACTACAAATAATAATACCTTATATATCTGAGATTAAAAAAATATTGCGACTTGTTCTGTAATGCAAATAGAAACTTTTGATATCGACTGATTTATGTGTATACTAACCAATCTCTTGAAAATAAAGTTTTATTTCATTTTCACGATTGATTGCAATGAGCTCTCAAGATTTAAATTTTATCTATTAGAAAACGACACTGACAGACAGTTTAAGCAAAAAACAATACCGATTTAGAGGTGAAAATGTATTTTCTGACTTTTTCATATAAAATCACAAAATTCAATATTTTTACTTTTAATGTGACACACAATCAATTTTTCTGAGCACATATGAAAGAAATTCTGTCATTCAAATGAAATAAATCCTAAAACCCCAACTAAATACTATATTTAACCCCTTATGCCACTTTAAACTTACATAACAATAACAGTATTTGCTCCATACATTTACGAAAAGGTACCTTATGGAAATAAATCTAATAATACATCACTACAAAATATCAATCATATTACAGTTTATCTTTTATGAATAGAAAATATTAATTTACATTAAACTGCCCCAAATTTAATTAGTTCTTCGTCATAATAATCTTAAAAAAGACCAATAATTTGTATGTAATGAAAAGGTACCTTGTGATTAAGTTACATGATGAGGCATGATGATGATGGAACAGTTAGGATAAACTAATAATATTTTGGGGTTAAGATGGTATAAATCGTCTATTTCTTATCAATAATATATTTCGGTTGCTATTGAAGATAAGCGGCATTGAGGTTCAATGACCTCAGATATTCCATAAGGTAATGCGTCGGGTATTGGCATTTTTCAGCAAACCAATGGCTGATTTACTGCATGCGACCAAACCAAATGAAGATTATTCTAGTTAAGAAAGACTTGACGAGAGTAACTTTGGTATAATAGCAGGCTACTTGGATTTGTGATGTCGGTCGATGTACGGTTATAATATTTGCGAGGCGCCCCAACCAGAACTGAAATTATCAAATTAGTTTTGCAGAATGCTAATACAGTTCTCTACCAAACTTCTTTTCCCGTATTGACTAGTTTTTTTGGGAATTTTCAATCTTTTTTCCATAAGGTACCTTTTCTACTAAACTCTGAGACGACATTACTAGGCTTATAACTAACTTATAACAAAAATAAAAACAGGTAAACAAACGTTACGCATTAAGGTTTCAGATCACACAATAAAAAAAAATTGAGCATTTTTTCACCTCTTTACAAAACATTTCATATCTCCGAAACTAGAAACCCTCATAAGGTACCTTTTCCCGTGGAACGTCACATATTATCGGCGCGTCCCTCGCACTATCTAGGTTTACTTAGAACTGACGTCATCTCGTTCACGGACAGGGTTGTCTGTGTTTGTTCTTGTACTTGTGTGAATATAGTTTTTGCTAGTGTTTGATAATTTTGTCGTGTGCGTGTGTAGCGACGCATGCTAAAAATGCATTAGTGTTAACATTATTTGTGTGCGTTACCTCGTCCCCCGCGCCAAAAACGACAGACTTTTTCAGATAGAAATTAGTGCGCGTCTCTACTCCATAGATATTTACTCCGAGATTGCGGGTATGGGCACGGCGCCCAGTTGGCAGCTTTATATCGCAGATAAATAGGGCAAGTGAGATCAGTAGGTAGGTATTTCTTAAAAGATCTGTACTGCCCTGCTAAGCCGAGTGGCGCTATCTCAAAAGAAAATGCATTGCTAATGTATACTTTAGTTTCTATAACTGAGAATTCCATTTTCAAAATCATTTGTTTTTGAGATAGCGCTGTTCGGCTTAGGAGGGCAGTGTAGGTGCAGTTGCTTGGCTATCCCTAGCGGTCATGGTAGTTTGAGCAAAATATAATAAATACTTGGTAACAATTCAGTCTGACTAGTCATCCTAGAACTGGCAGAGACTTGGACATAACAGTCGAATCATAAAAAAGTGATCACATCTGAATTTGAACAGTACAGTAGCTGTAAAGCCGAAACAGAGGTGCTTCGCAAGGCTCTGCGAGACACGAGGAAAGTGTACCCACCTACTACCTAGGCAAAATTGAACTTTGGTCGCTAAATTTCTTAGATTTACTGTACCTATTGTATTGGCAACTACCCACTAAGATTGACTAATTAGTCAAAATAAGGACAAACTAAGGTCAAAACCTTACCTCTTGACAATTATTGAAATGCCGAAGTTCCGCGGTTTGACTACAACTGTACATACTACAACATGTATTTTGAAATATAAGACTCCATGACCGCTTCTAGACTTAAAAAAACTTCCTGTAAAACTATAAAGTTAAGAAAACTTTAACTTTCACAGTTAACCCTTAGAGCGCATTTATGGGACGAAACTTCGCACAATATAACGGATAGTTCAACAACTTTTTAATCAAGTTTCCTGACCTGAAGCACGGGTTAAGGCTACTAACCTTATTAGTCGGCCACTTGAAAATAACCCAAGCTACTTTGAAGTTTCATGGTTTGATTAAGAGGAAAGGGTCGCTTCTCCATACAAACGTAGCCCCCATTTTCCTCTCTGGATATTGGCATTATGGAAAATATTTTTACTTTATTTGATGTATAATAATCAAGCTATGCCTAAAGCTCTTTTTCGATTATTGTGAAAATTAGGAGCAAAAACAGATTTTATACAATGATTTTAATGCTTCTATCTCTTACAATAACTAAAAATGCATTGATGTATAGTATGTATAGAACAAATTGTGTCAAAATATTGTCATAAATGAGAATAAAGTTAGACCAAGAAAAGTCTGCAGCGATATTGATAGCCCACGCAATGCAAATGTTATTTTAAATGTCAAACTTCTATGAAATTATGACGTATAAATAACACTTGCACTGCGTACTGCGTGGGCTATCAAAATCGCTGCAGACTTTTCTTGATCTAACTCTATTTAAAGAGGAAAATGAGGACACGTTTGTATGTAAAAGCGATTTCGGGCGGGTCCTCCACTTTTGTCTTAAGAGACAAAGGGACAAACTTGTTTGATATTAATTGGCTTATTTATAAACATCATGAACTACCGTGGTTATTGGTTTCCCTTACTATTTCCGTTACAAAACGGTAACCGTGAGTCGTCAAAGAGTTAACAGTCAATAACTACTTATTTGACGAACGTGTCATAAAATGTATCTATACGGAAATAAGCCGCCATGTCTTATAAAAAAATTACACACACACGCCAACATTATTGGTACAGACTAGCAAACATAAATCGAGAGGATCAGGCGTTTTTGGTAGTAAGAGCACAAGTCACAAAGAACCTTGGCTTATATAGCGTTTGTAATCTGGTTTCTTGTACGGAAGACATATCGGATCTGAATCCAGATACGCATCACTAATTTGATCCGAATTGCAAACTCTGTCCACATAATCGACACGTTTTAGTTGTGACCATAAAAACGTTCGCAAAGGGACGTTCATTTTAAGATTGGATACAATTTTACTCTGTTTTCAGATCGTTACAAGGGGATCTAACAGCATCTATAGCGCAAATAAACTGCATCGAAGAGGAATTATCCCAAGTGGTGCAGCTCGACCAAAATCGAATCAGGCTTCGAACGTCTGACGACGAAACACCGACTTCTAGCAGTCCTAGGAGAGCCGGGTCTAGTAGTGCGGTGGATACTAATACAAACAATTCTCGCTCTAATGACGCTATAAATATGGGCTTTAAAAATATTCCATTGACGGTGATAAAGGAAGAAGATGAGTTAGAAGAGGATGATGATTATCCGTTGGATTATTAAATAGTATTAAGACTCTTAAGCGGGTTGCACATAATCAATGAACTGATGAACGAATGTTGACAGCGGATTAGTGCAACCCTCGCGGCTCGGGCACGACATTGTGCGACCGGCGGCGAAGGCAACCATAGGTAGGAATGAGACACAGCGATCGGACCTTTCGTACCCACCTATGGTTGCCGCCGCCGGTCGCGCAATGTCGCGGCTAAGGCGAAGTACCCAACTACCCACGTAACGGTGTTGTACCACTGCACTGTGCGCCTTAATGAGTAACCTTTTAACGAAAACATAACGTTAGATAAAAGTGGTCTATACGCACTTAAAGATTGAATTTCCCTTTTTTGCAACTTAATTTTTCGATGTATAATTTATTAATTATATTTTTAAAGTTGTAACTTTACATATGTTGTAATAACTTAGTTTGACATTTAGATTTAGTTGGATAGTGAGTTTCATAATAATTATATTAGAATAAAAGGAGCTATGCTTTTAAACAAAATATTTTATTTAACTTTTTAAAAACATGCTTTGAAACAGAATTGGCATATGCATAGTGAATGTAACAGAATTGTGATTAAAATAATTTTAGAACACAAAACGGCAAAACGATAGCATAGGAATGTTGCAATAGTGAACTAAATTCTATTGCAAAATATATGCATGCATCATTACATTTATTATTACATATTTATACAATTATATTAATTTTACATTCAGTCCATCTTTTCTTTACTTCCTCCCTTAATAATAAGAGTATTTACAGGTTAATTGTCAAAAACACCTGTCAGATTATAAAAATAAATATATTTTAGAATCAATATTATTATTTTAATGATTAGGTAATTGATCTCTTATTAGTAAGAGAGAAATTCTTAAATAACATTATACACACATAAAAAATTGGTGGTTAAATATGGGATACTTATCTGAGATTTATTTTGAGATAGTATACAAGTTTTATGAGGTAAGGAATTATAATTATGAAAGTAGTATTTACCTCAATGTTTTGGCACAACCCAACCCTATGCGTATGAAATCCTTAGGTATTCCCTACAATGTAACATAACCAAGTCCATTTTAATATTTTATGTGTAAGTAATTGCATACTATAATATTCTTGGATTTTTGCATGGCTTGGTTCACTGTCCACTTTGATAACATTGATAGGGAATGTTATGTTAGTTACATTGTACACTTCCATTGTTTTTAACATGTTGGCTGCCATGAGCATCACCGGTGGGATCAAAAGGTCACTTCAATTTCTATTGGGCATGGGAGCAATACTGTAGGTGTAGTATGGTGGGCAGGCAACATGTTAACTTTCACAAAATCTGCACAGAATAAACTTATGAGACACATTCTTGGTTGTGACAAAGCTCAGTTCGGGGTTTAATATCTGAGATTGTCATATATAGGAAATCTGTTAATATTAACAATAATGTTTAGATCAGAAAATCCTTTTTTCACAGACTCAGTGAGGATCAATAAAATGAAAGCTGGATATTCTTAATAACTAATTATGCTTAGGAGACCAATATGTAGTTAGTTGAATTTTCAAAGTTAGAGATAAATATAGTGAGATATGGTCGCGCCCATGCTGTGCTAGGCCTACTGTGGTAAAGGTTCTAGATCAGTGAGTTCCCAACCAGTGGGGCTTTGGGTGGTATAGCAAAATGGCAGGCACAAAAGGCCTGTTCAATATACAAGAGTGGGCATAAAGTACCATTTTTGGACCAAGGGCTTGACACAAAAAAGACCCTTTAATTAGTATCAACAGTATGTATACTTTTTGTACGGAGTTAACAATTATATTCAATTGAGATATACTGATTTATAAAGCTACTGTAGTATATATTATTATATGTATGTACACCTGAGAAAGTTAGCTTGTCTAGATATTTTAAGATAGTCTAGCTTAAGTTACCTTTAGCCGCCCAGACATCAAAACTTGGCAAGACAAACGCAATTTTGATTTGTCTTAATAAATATTTTAATTACTTATAATGAAATAGGACCTGTTTGACGACCGATGGGGCCAGCGAGTACTGTTCTGGAGACCTCGACTGGGAAGCCGGAGGGACGGAAAACCACGAGCCAGATGGTCGGACGACATTAGAAAGACGGCAGGGCCGACCTGGCATAGAACCGCCGCATACAGAACAACATGGAAATCCATGAAAGAGGCATATGTTCAGCAGTGGACGCAAATATGCTGAGAAGAAGAAGAAGAAGAAGAAGGACCTGTTTATAGGCCTCTGGGTGGCTAGAGGATAATGCTTGCAGCACACTTTGCTGTTGTATTTGCACAATTATCTTTGCATCATATCTGTTAGCAATATTGAGGAAAAAATGGTTATGGCAAAGTGTGATACTGACTTGATACAGCAAATTGGCATTATACTGCTAAGAGTTTAGAAAAGCAGAGTTGAAAAAGGCTATTCAGCTTAGTTTTCAAATATAACTGCGAGACACACTTTAGATTAACTGAACTGATTAAGATGAGATTCACTGTACACATGTTCTTCAATCTTATTTACTGTGCACGGAATATGGACATTGCATTTATTACAAAATGCATTCATTTCATGTTCATTAGCAAGATAGTCCTCTATAGAAATGTCCTGGTCTTCAATCAAGTCTTCGATGTCTGTGAACCACTGCATGTGACTCTCGTTATCATCAATGTGATCCAGGATGCCTTGCACTGTGTTATCAATGTATGCATCACATATTTTGCACCACACTTCGGCGTCATTATCGACTCGAAATATACCATTGAGCGGTTTCAGCCTGTCCACAGTTTTGGCTCTGTGATTAAAGGAGTTCACATGATCCTGTATACTCTCCAGAGTACAACTGAGCGTTATATCGCAAACTTCGCATGTTACATCATCTCTGTCGCACGATAAATAGTCGTCTATATTGATAAACTCACCGTCCACGAGGTCTTCTATAGCGGCCATCCAATTTGCGTGCGAATCTCCATCTATATGTTTTGACACCGATTCCCCCTCAGTAAGATTCACCTGGCAAGGTTTACAGTGCAACACTTCGTTTGTTAGACTTATACCGTTCTCGGACATTAGCTCGATATTCTCTTTATGTTTTACGCCGTTAGTATGCTGCTCGATACATTTGTTTGCCTTTGGTATAAACACATCGCAGTAGATGCAACGGACCCGGGTCTTGGAGCCAACGACGATCCCCGTCTGTAATCCAGTTTTCATTTTATTGTAATAATTCTGACGGGCACTTTTACTTGTAAATATAATAATTGGGAATTTCGTACTTTCTTTCTAGAAAACGATCAAGTAAATTTTGTATATGGAATGGAATGTTTGATTGACGGATGGATTGAATTGAACTGTCAGAAGTGTCAGATGGTTGAAATTCTTGAAATATGGCGCCTTAAAAAGTTTTTACACGATCGGACATAATTCGCACTACTATTATAAAAGCAGGTCAAGTCAAGCTCAGACTTGGCATTTTGCATTTGACAGCTTGGAATTCTTGCAAGAATAGTGAAAAAAAAAATGTCAAAATAAGTTGTCTACTGCATGTGTACAATATTTTTTATTGTTGTGAAAATGTGGATTTGGATTTATTGAAATAAAGTACATAGAAGCGCTAGTATATTGTAACTGAAATAAATTAGGCAAAATTTGCCCTACCTTAGTATACTAGTTACTTGAAATCATCGACCATGTCTGTAGATACAGAAGAAGATCCGGATATTTTGCAAAATTTCACCGAAGTTTTAGATGGACTTGCGGTAAGTAAACTAGAAAAATAATGTATATGTTATTCTTGTAAATAATGTAAATCAATAAAGTATTGCCCTAGTTCATGAGTGAATAAGTTCAACTTAACGTGACTCATACTTTGAATGGTAAAGCGTACTTGGAGTAGTGTGTAGGTGTTTTACATAAAACTTGCACATTATTAAGTTCTAAAATCATCTGCAACTTTCAACTCTATTGCCTTGTAAACGAAATGCTAGTAACCAAATTAGTTTCCAAAATAAATGTTATATTACTGAATATTATTTTTATTACAGGAAGAACTCAAAAAACTATTTGATTACCGAGATTTATTTTTCGAGAACAACCCTATTGGATTGGCTCCAGACAAGAATAAGCTTGTTGATGAGAAGAAAGAAATCCTAATTGAAAAATTTGAAAGCATAGATGGTAAGCTATAAGTTGTTGATATGTGTAAATAAATAAATAATTTACAGATACTCAGTAATGTTTAGTTAATGCCATAAATCGACTCTTTGCTTTGGCATTTTAGCACCATCCAAAAGGATAGTAAAGTACATCATTAGTTATTTTACACCTAAATGATCAACTATTAGATTTTGACTAATATAAATCTATACAGGTAATTTAAAATGAGCAACCTTTAAACATTTTTATATAATTTAAAATGAGCAACATTACTAAGTCTATTTATCTGAGTAAGAGCCTAGAGATCTGTCAACTCAGTGTGCCGCTTGGCAAAGGCCTTCTCTAGCACTTTCCACTGTAGTCTGTCACAGGGCACTCTCCTCCATTTCAGGCCTCCGTTAGTTTAAGTTCATCCTCCCATCTTAATAGAAGTCTTCACTGGGGCCATTTGCAGCCCCTTGGATACCAGTTGGTTAGGATTTGGATCCACTTTTCCTGGTTTTCTCCCGCCATATGTTTAGAGAATAACACATTACAAATTACAATATGTTAACTTATGTTAAGGCAATTGAAATTTGAATATAAAAAGGCAATGACTGTCTTAACGTCTTGTGTGCCGTGATAATTTTTTTCTAATATTTTCTTCGTACGCGGATCCGCGCTCCGGCATACGAGGGCTTAATTATAAACTTAAACTCAACTGCCCAGACCAGAACAGACATTTTGTAAAATCTCTTCCAGACAGCCAAATCCCGTTCTCCCTACGTGCCAGATTCCTGTACATGAAAGGGCGGTGCTACAACATCAGCACCGGCTACGACGCCCGAGCGACCCAGTGCCTCAGTAAAGCGGTGAAGCTGAGTCCGCAGATGGTGGACGCATGGAACGAGCTGGGAGAGTGTTATTGGAAGAACATGAATGTGAAAGAGGCGAAGGCTAGTTTTGAGGGGGCTTTGAAACATGTTAGTGAGACTCGTTATATTTTAGAGAGAGAGAGAGAGATCTTTATTTGCATACCAGTATGTTACATAGGTACTTAATGGACCCTGGAAGCGTATAGGAAAATATGTTGTTCACAATATATACTAATTATTTAAAAAAAATCTAAATTTCACTTTTATGTAGGTACCTAGGTAGGTAGGCTAGGGTCATAGAGTTGTGCCGTTCTTTAGAACATTCTCCGTTTACTATGAGGAATATACACAAGTGAGAACATTTCCCATACAAAATGAAGAACATTAAACATCTTTGTTTGTGCTAGGTAGACATACCTGTACAACTTCATTAACGTTATGTGGTTTACGACGTTTACACGTAAGATCAGACATCAGATTCGGACAAAAAAAACTTAAGTAATCTCTAGTATACCTATGGTAAAAGCATTCATAATTAACTTTATTACTATAGGAACTCCCTACATGTCATTAAAATTTGCCCCTAAAATCCAATTTCTGATCATATCTCTTATCTTAACTATAGTTACTAGGGCTAACCTAACTTAACTTTCTAGGAACGCAACCGCCTCTCCCTCCGCTGTCTCTCCATAATCCTCCGCCAGGAAACCGGAGACAAGCGAGAAGACACCGCCTCCAACATCACCAGGAGCGTAGAGCTCGCCAGAGAAGCTGTATCCCTCAACACTAAAGACGGAGTGTCTTGGACAGTGCTAGGGAACGCTTATTTGTGTCAATTCTTCCTTGGGGCGCAAGATCCGGCGAAGTTGAAGCTGTGTATGAGTGCGTATAAACAGGCGTTGAGCGACCCGGTGGCTAAGGGGCAGCCGGATTTGTATTATAATAAGGGAATTGTAAGTATTCATCCATGTTTAAAATACCTTTGATACCTTTCCTTTTATACAGTTTTGATTTTCATGAGGCATGTGCGCGGCGAAAACAGGGGGTTATTCCTAAATAGAACAATTAAAATAAACAGTAATTAATGGTTAACTACTAATGGTGTAAAAAGCCATTAAAACACCTACCCCCTTATTCATAAACCCACTACAAACCTCAATTAGCTAATAATCGTTTGTCTTTATCTGTCATTTTGACTTATGTATTTGTAAGAAAGGGATAAAACATAAATTAACTAAATCAGGCCCGTAAAGTTTTATGAATAAGGAGGTTAGTATTAGAATATTGTTTAATAAAATTTGTGTCACTAGAAAATTGTATAAACTTAAACACTTTATTTAACGTGCCTTACCATTTTTTTTCAGGCATTAAAATTTGAAGAATACTACGCAGAAGCGCTATCAGATTTCGACTACGCTTGCCGCCTGGATCCGCCTTGGGAGTTGCCTCGACAAGAACTAGCCAGACTGAAGCAGTACCTGACGGCCGCTGACAACCTGGCTAGAACGAGAGGCAGGATAAAGACTAAGCGGCTGCAACAGATGGTTCTGGTACGAGTACCTAGTTGAAATGAAATGAAATTTATTATTCATAACATAACATACAGTTATAGGTCAATACATAATGGGATTATTTTACATTTTGTATATTTAGTAAAAAATTTTTATTTTTATTTTGTATATTGTAATCAAGGTCGCACTCATTAAAATTCATGAGATGCAACAGATGGTTGTCCTGACTTTAGGTACAGTCACCTGCAATAATATGTTAAGCAACGAAGGTCGCAAAAATATCTGACACCATCTTATTTGTAGAGCCATAAAAGCGTGTCACATATTTTTGCGGCCTTCGAAGAGTATCATATTATTGCAGGTACGAAAATAGGTTTATTTAATTAAATTTTTTATGTTCCACTGCTGGGCAAAGGCCTCCTCTTTCTTCCGCCACTTACCACGGTTTGGTGCATTAAATTAAAAACCAAACATGCATTTTTGTAGTAATTCTATTATATCCTTAGAGCATTTAATAACTGGAGTCGCCTTTAAGAGTTTACCCCTCTGCCGAAAAACTTTTGTATGGACTGACATGGCTATTTGTACTTTACGTACAAATCATGTAGAAATAGCAATACATTTGACGTCCCCTCCCCCGCAAAAATCGGCAGACTATTTCGTAAAGAAAATGACAGCCATGACGTCTCCAGTTACTAAATGCTCTATATGCCCATCGACCAGGCCCCTATTTCACCACGGTGACAGGTGCGAGAATTCGACAAATTTCACTGTTGCTGACGGCACAGGCATCCATGGGCTATGGTTACCGCTTACCATCGGGCAGGCCGTATTCCTGTTTGTCACCATCATTGTATTATTTAAAAAAACTTTATTATACCGGCAAAAAACCGGTAAACTCTCTTGCGATGTTTATGATGATAATGATGACAATTGTCACAAGATTTAAAAGAACTTTCGATCATTCTTGACAGCAAATAAGTTCTGTGTCGGAATTTCGTGACAATTGTCGTGTTTCTTGTGACAATTGCTCCGCAATAGCTCCGCAAAATAAGTACTTATTAACTGGTGATATAGTGGAGTTTTATTTAATTAACATGTTGGTGGCAAACAAGCACACCGCCCGTCTGATGGTAAGCGGATACCGTAGCCTATGGTATGGAGACCTGTGAAGTCAGTAACAGTGATGTCGACAATTGTCGCACCTGTCACGGTGGTGAAATAGGGGCCTGGAGGCAACAGTATGTTACCGTTACCGTTTTCTGCTCAATGTCAAACCACCATTGACCAGATTTGTTTCCGTAGTCCATAGACAAGAAAATGCTGGGCGTGTACGCGACGGCGACCATAGACAACAACGGTAAACGCGAGCCCGCCTTCAGCCACGCCACTTTCGACCAGCTGGTCGACGGCAAGAACGCGGGCAAAGTTGTGCTGGGCAAAGTTGTAGGCTCTATACATAATGAGAACGCTGTACCATTGTAAGTATACTTTTGCTTTGTTTGATACTAATTATATTGGATTGTGTTCTATTATGTTCCAAGCTCTATTACCACAGATGCAATATTTTATACTACACCATTCAGAGACGAATAAGTTTAAGCACTGGCCGTATTTAGCTGAACATTTGGCCTTTTCTTATCACCTTTTCATTTTAGAACCAAACGAAGAGGCATTGTCTTTTGGTATGTCGATTCGTTATATACTACTCGTGCCTGTGAAAGAGGTCGGGAAATTCCAATTTTATGCTTCAAATCAAATACATAAATTGACAGTTTTCATAAGCACAAAGATCATAAATGCAAAAATACCTACAATATAACACCTACAACAGGGGCCTATTGCATAATAAAATACAAGCTAATGATACTATTTGTGATTGTGTATGTAATATCACTAATAGTTTACTTGTATTTTATTATGCAATAGGCCCCAGGACGACATTAAATTTATTATAAATTTAGGAAAAAGGATCCCACCCACAAATATATATAAATATTCACTAGCCACTGGCCATTTTTAGAGCTCCGTACAAAGCTTTGCTCGCGGAGCTCTTATGGGATCACTTCGGTCTTGCAAATCGGTTAAATGCGTTTTTCTCAAAGACCGTTTGATGTAGGTACCTAAAAATTTTATTTTCTTAAAACTTTTTTTTAACCTTGTGACAAACAATAAGCTTAATTTTTTCAGCACATTCGCGATAGTGGACGCCTCGATGGAATGCGTACTAGTAACAGTGTATAACTGGGCGGACGGACGGGGAGCCATCATCGGCGACTCCGTGGCCATACCCGAACCTAAACTTACCACGCACAAACTGGACGGACCATTAGCTGTAAGTAGTATATATAACGGGCAATTTAAGACGTACTTAACATTAGAACGAGGCTCTCCACTGTTTGCTCCCAACGTGTACTTGGTTTCTACGGCCATCTGAGCAGGACAGAGCCAGATAGCCTGGAAAAGCTCAGAATTACTGGCCGCATGGCAAGGAAGCGTAGGGGTGGACGTATGGCCACGCGTTGGGCGGACAGAATAACTTCAGAGACAAACGCCACATTGCAGGCTAGCATGCACTGGGCCCAGGACAGAGCGGTCTGGAGAGCACTAGAGAAGAGTGTCCACATTCATCACCTCCCTGAGCCATGAGGATACGACAAGGAAATAGAAGAATTTAAGACCTTATATTGTTGCGATAAGGTTGCAGATTGATCAATTAACCCACCCCAGACGGGTTACTAGAACTTAGATTTAGCCACTAACTCGGGGTTAACCGGTTAAGCCCGGAGTTACCAGTACAATTTAACCCTGTGTTAAAGGTTAACTCCTACTTAGTGCTTAACCCAGGATTGGTGCAAGTGGCCCTTAGGGATTAGTGTGGTTTCCTCACAATGTTTTCCTTCAATGAAGAGCTACTATGGAATATTAGATGATATTTCGGACAGGCCGAAAGAAAGAAAGTGTAATAAATTAAAATGAAACGGAACTAAAAACACTTTGTCACAACAATCAGTCTCTGCGGCCTCACTGCAGATTTCCGTTCGACAGCTTACTACATATAATAAATGTGACAATCCATATCGAAAGGGACCTTATGGTGGTCGGCGCTTACGTCGCGTAGTACCGCATTAGTATGTATTCTGAAATAAATTATTTTTATTTTATTTATATTTTCTTAATTTATCTTTCTTCATAGGCTAGGTCATTTATAGTATGAATATAAAAGTAAAATACACAAACACATAACAAACAATAAAAAATAGATATAAACACATTATTAAAAACCTAACCTAGGGTGCCGCCAGCAGCGGGGCAGGGCCCAAGCTACCGGTGGTCAGGGCCGCAGAGAGAGGAACCGGCGGACTATCCGCGCCGTGTACAGTATCACCGCCTTCTGCATCTGGCCCTTGATCCTTTATTATTTATTTATTTATTAGTATTGGCGCACCGCTGATAATGGCGAAAGCACCGACCGTCATAAGATCCCTTTCGATATGGATTGTCACAAGTATTTTTTTTTTCTTTTCAGAAGTACGATTTCAAGTCCATCCGAGTCAACAACCCCACGCTCCTCCGCGTGAACGGCAAACGCGTCGGCCTCGACCAGTTCGCGTCCACCAAGGTCACCAGCACGTACGAGGTGCACTGACCAACCCAACACATGTACCTACTAACACTGTTGTTGGATCTTATCTCTTCGCAGTAAGGTTTAAGGTTATCTTACATCCCTATTTTGTAAAATGAATTTTTGTACGCTTAAATTCGTGCCGATATACAGTGTGGAAAAATAAGTCGGGCCCTGGAGGGAAACTATCTTAAATCTTTAAGTTGGCTCATTTTACTTAAAGGAGACATTCCTTTATTTTTAAAAAGAAACAAAACTGCATTCAAAGATTTTCTAAAACTCGCTTGCCTCGCCCGGGACTCGAACCGACTAAAAATTCTAAAAAAATAAACACTCGCAATTGTATTCTACTAGTCGATACAGTTAATGTTAATGATAACATTTCTCCAAGAAACATTACGCCTTACACTCGTCTGTCGTACAAAATATCCATAAAATCTAATATTTAGTACTCAAGATTTTTTTAGACAAGTCAAATTGAAGAAAAAAGAAAAATCTTTGAATGCAGTTTTGTTTCTTTTTAAAAATAAAGGAATGTCTCCTTTAAGTAAAATGAGCCAACTTAAGGATTTAAGGTAGTTTCCCTCCAGGGCCCGACTTATTTTTCCACACTGTATGTATGGTTTAATCTTGCTTTGCTTAAAGTAAGGACGCTAAGCACGAAGAATTTCATACATTAACCCGCCAGTTCCTATCTCTATCGTACGCGCGTAATTATGTAGCTGTCCCGCCTGCGATGCCGGCGGTCAATAACACTGTGCGAGCGGCAGAGCAACAAAATAGGGTATTTGACTACTAGTCATATCAGTTTCTTTTTTTGAACTGTCAATACGATTTTGCTACTATGGAATTTATATGAAACACTAGCATATGACGTCACGAAATTACCTACTCTTTATAGTTTTATACGGGATTTAAAATAGAAATTGTGTTTAAAAATAACTGCTGTCTACGTTTCTCTATTAATCTTCTAATGCTTTATTTCATGCATGGTGTAATAGTTATTAAGGTGTAGGTAAGGTGTGGTGGTTTATTAAGTGCGGAAAAGAGGAATTACCTATTCGCACATGTATCGTACAACGTTTTACAGTACATATGGCCCTTTAAACTTTTGACATACGCACGAAAAGCTATTTTATAGCTGCTATTTTACGCACTAGTGCGGGAAAATAGGACCATATGTACTGTAAAATAATTGTGACGTTCCACGGGAAAAGGTACCTTATGAGGGTTTCTAGTTTCGGAGATATGAAATGTTTTGTAAAGAGGTGAAAAAATGCTCAATTTTTTTTTATTGTGTGATCTGAAACCTTAATGCGTAACGTTTGTTTACCTGTTTTTATTTTTGTTATAAGTTAGTTAAAAGCCTAGTAATGTCGTCTCAGAGTTTAGTAGAAAAGGTACCTTATGGAAAAAAGATTGAAAATTCCCAAAAAAACTAGTCAATACGGGAAAAGAAGTTTGGTAGTTCTCTACCAATTTCCTGTATTAGCATTCTGCAAAACTAATTTGATAATTTCACTTCTGGTTGGGGCGCCTCGCAAATATTATGACCGTACATAGACCGACATCACAAATCCAAGTAGTCTGCTATTATACCAAAGTTACTCTCGTCAAGTCTTTCTTAACTAGAATAATCTTCATTTGGTTTGGTCGCATGCAGTAAATCAGCCATTGGTTTGCTGAAAAATGCCAATACCCGACGCATTACCATAAGGAATATCTGAGGTCATTGAACCTCAATGCCGCTTATCTTCAATAGAAACCGAAATATATTATTGATAAGAAATAGACGATTTATACCATTACCAAAATATTATTAGTTTATCCTAACTGTTCCATCATCATCATGCCTCATCATGTAACTTAATCACAAGGTACCTTTTCATTACATACAAATTATTGGTCTTTTTTAAGATTATTATGACGAAGAACTAATTAAATTTGGGGCAGTTTAATGTAAATTAATATTTTCTATTCATAAAAGATAAACTGTAATATGATGGATATTTACTAGTGATGTATTATTAGATTTATTTCCATAAGGTACCTTTTCGTAAATGTATGGAGCAAATACTGTTATTGTTATGTAAGTTTAAAGTGGCATAAGGGGTTAAATATAGTATTTAGTTGGGGTTTTAGGATTTATTTCATTTGAATGACAGAATTTCTTTCATATGTGCTCAGAAAAATTGATTGTGTGTGACATTAAAAGTAAAAATATTCAATTTTGTGATTTTATATGAAAAAGTCAGAAAATACATTTTCACCTCTAAATCGGTATTGTTTGTTGCTTAAACTGTCTGTCAGTGTCGTTTTCTAATAGATAAAATTTAAATCTTGAGAGCTTATTGCAATCAATCGTGAAAATGAAATAAAACTTTATTTTCAAGAGATTGGTTAGTATACACATAAATCAGTCGATATCAAAAGTTTCTATTTGCATTACAGAACAAGTCGCAATATTTTTTTAATCTCAGATATATAAGGTATTATTATTTGTAGTCAACTATGTAACTTACTTCAGGAACATAGTTTTTTAGGCGGCTAAACTTAAAACTTCTCTATCGTAAAGTTGCTCATTTCACAACATTATTTTCAAAAAATCATATCTCTGTAACTACGCAACCTAGAAGGTTGAGCTTTTGTGTTATCGATAGCTTATTTATTGTAGATTACTGGGGTATGCATAACTCCATACCCGGCATAAGGTACCTTTGACCGTGGGACGTCACAATTTATTTTGAATACAGTCAAATACCCTATTATGCGTGTCGGATAGGAAATGGCTTGCGAATGTACGAAATTCTTTGCGCTTAGCGTCCATACTTTACCTTTCCACAGATCATATAATACTAGTACAGATACCCAATCCCATACTAAAAAAGCGCACCGTCCTAAGTATCTTATACTTGTAGCTAATTTTTTAGTTCACAGTGACAAACTAGATGGCGCATGGAGCTAACAAAACTCTTACAACAAACATGAGTTGAAATAGCGTCGAAAGACCTCTCTTGCGACATCTGTTGTAGCTTTCACGCACTAAACCTACATATCACATTCATTTTAAGAGCGCTATTACATTTCGGCGTTGAGCGAGTTTAGGTATTTTACGCGTTGCGGCAGGCCGTGCGAGCTCAGTATGCCGATCCCTTCTACCACACTCGCACTACAATGATGGATTAAACATTCTTGATCCTTCGCGAAGCATATTGAAATCAACCATAACAACACTAACTGTACTTAACTTTTAAAGTTCTAAAACTGTTATTTGGTAAGTACGAAAATACTAAATGCAGTGCAAATGTACATAGGGGCTGTTCATAAATTACGTCATCTATTTTTGACGATTTTTGACCCCCCCCACCCCTCAAATCATCCAAAAATCAAGCTTCGGATCAATCTGTTTCCTCCTACGTCATGTTACCATCATCCGATGTCCAGACCCCCCCCCCCCCCACTCCTCCCATTTGAAACGACGTAATTTATGAATAGCCCCATACTCGTACTTATGAAGGTATATTACTCGAAAGAAATTATAGGTACCTACTCGCTTGTTTACATGTTTCGTCATTGCATTTGGTACCTATAGGTTGTAAAGTTTGTATCAACGAGGGTTTAAAAACGAACTGGTACTGAGGATCTGATGATGATTAAGGTGGTCACGGATACCAATCAACCATGTAGTAACATGATTAGGCTCGTTTGATTCGTCTCAACAAGATCTTTGACACTGAAGATACACAGGGTCTGATGATGGAGCTGGAAGGTGGCCACGGGTACCAGTCTATCATGTAACTAAACAACTTCGTGTTTGGGCTCGTTTGATTCGTCTCAACAAGATCTTTGACACTAGGTGATACTCAGAGTCTGATGATGGAGCTGGAAGGTGGTCACCGGTACCAATCAACCATGCAACTAAACCACTTCGTGTTTAGGCTCGTTTTATTCGTTTCAACAAGATCTTTGACACAAGATAGTACTCAGGGTCTGATGTTGGAGCCGGAAGGTGGTCACCGGTACCAATCAACCATGCAACTAAACCACTTCGTGTTTAGGCACGTTTTATTCATCTCAACAAGATCTTTGACACAAGGTAGTACTCAGGGTCTGATGATGGAGCGCGAAGGTGGCGACGGGTACCTGTCTATCATCATCAGCTCCATCATCAGACCCTGAGTAGTATCTTGTGTCAAACATCTTATTGCGACGAATCAAACGAGCCCAAACACGAAGTGGTTCAGTTACATGGTAGACTGGTACCCGTGGCCACAGTCCAGCTCCATCATCAGACCCTGAGTACTAACTTGTGTCAAAGATCTTGTTGCGACGAATCGAACGAAGCCAAACACGAAGTGGTTTAGTGGCATGGTTGATTGGTACCGGTGACCACCTTCCGGATCCATCATCAGACCCTCAGTACTACCTTGTGTCAAAGATCTTGTTGCGACAAATCAAACGAGCCCAAACACGAAGTGGTTCAGTTACATGGTAGACTGGTACCCGTGGCCACCTTCCAGCTCCATCATCAGATCCTGAGTACTATCTTGTGTCCAAGGTCTTGTTGAGACAAATCAAACGAGCCCAAACACGAAGTGGTTCAGTTACATGGTAGACTGGTACCCGTGGCCACAGTCCAGCTCCATCATCAGACCCTGAGTACTAACTTGTGTCCAAGGTCTTGTTGAGACGAATCAAACGAGCCTAAACACGAAGTGGTTTAGTTGCATGGTTGATTGGTACCGGTGACCACCTTCCGGCTCCAACATCAGACCCTGAGTACTATCTTGTGTCAAAGATCTTATAGAAACGAATAAAACTAGCCTAAACACGAAGTGGTTTAGTGGCATGGTTGATTGGTACCGGTGACCACCTGCCGGCTCCATCATCAGACCCTGAGTACTATCTTGTGTCAAAGATCTTGTTGAGACGAATCAAACGAGCCTAAACACGAAGTGGTTTAGTTGCATGGTTGATTGGTACCGGTGACCACCTTCCGGCTCCATCATCAGACCCTGAGTATTATCTTGTGCCAAAGATCTTGTTGAGACGAATCAAACGAGCCCAAACACGAAGTGGTTTAGTTGCATGGTTGATTGGTACCGGTGACCACCTTCCGGCTCCATCATCAGACCCTGAGTACTATCTTAAGTCAAAGATCTTGTTGAGACGAATAAAACGAGCCTAAACACGAAGTGGTTTAGTTGCATGGTTGATTGGTACCGGTGACCACCTTCCGGCTCCATCATCAGACCCTGAGTACCTACTATCTTGAGTCAAATAAATACATATAGAATGTCAGGTCGTTTCAAATATTTTTAATCCTGTCCGGTAGTTTATTAAACTGTACCATTATAAATTATAATACTATAAAAACAGTGCTAGGATCAAAGTCTCTCGTTGCGGTTTACACGCACACAGTATAGCGTTTTACACGGCGCCCGCCGCACACAATGATAAAAAACCTCGTCGTCGCCGTTGAAAATGTGCGGAGCCGACCGACACACGTCCTGCCTCTACAAGCTCTGCCGCGGCACTGAGCTGGCGCAGCGCGCGTCATCGGTAATATAGAGTAGTTTTAAAAAAATTGCCAAAAAATTATAGTAGAATTTCATAAACACTAATGTATACCAACAGTATAAGCAAACGTTGCAGATTGCTTGAGTATGAAAATGACTTCGATATTAAGTAGATTTTCGTAGGAATTGACACTTGTTTCGGAGAGAAAATCGAGTTCGTTTTACTTTGATTTTCTCTTTCTCAAAGGTATGTAGGAAAAATATAGTTTGATATGCCTAAAGTACAGGGTATTAGTAATACAAAATAGCCAGGTTTAGCAGAGTAAAATTCTCAACATTTCCAAATAAGAGCTCGCCATTCAGTGCTTCACGGGGTTTTTCGGAAACGACCATCAGAAAAAAAATCATTACTAATTTAATAAGTCCTTTTTCTAATATTTACAACGATATTTATAAAGATAAGAAGACGCTTTTACTGGAACAAGTACTCATTGTTTCTAATAATGAGCGCAAAGTCCTGAATTTCGTCGACTAGTATCATCAATTTTGCATTATTTCGACTTTTCTTGTAAGAGCGCTCTTAAGGTTCATTGTTACTAGATGGCGTTTCAGACATCGGCGACAAAATTAAAATCTATTTACATACTTTAAGTCAATTTACGATTATGAAATCAATTTGACATTTTTGTTTCTTTGGTTACATTTTTTGTATTGTAAATAGAAGTTTGATTGGGTACTTTTAGTAAGGGGTCAAAGTTTCCTTACAAATCACAGGTCATGTTCTTATCGCTTACCTTGTTTCGGCACGACGAGCGTTCGAGTAAACCAGCATAACTGTGACTTTGAGATACACAATAATGCATAATCAAAGAGCGACTCTTATGCTGGATTGAAGTTATCTAGTAGGTACCTACGCATCACGTTAGGGCAAAAAGAAAAAGGCATTGCGGTACGATCAGTACGGTTACCATCAGTTTGTCACTGACATAAACGCCGTCGAGAACGTAATTTACTTTTTATACGTCCCGTTTGCACTAATATGTGAGTGCGAGCGAGATGTATAGAAAGTAAATTACGTTCTCGACGGCGTTTATGTCAGTGAAAAACTGATGGTAACCGTACAGTTTTAATAAATAATTCTGGGCGCTAAGCGTTGCATTGGTTGCCGTGCACATGGCCTTGAGAGGCCCAAGGTTGCGCCGATACAAACTATTTGAAACGTTCGTTAAATAAAATCGTAAGTAAAAAGTTTGCGCATATTAAAATAAAAAATTATATATAATTATAACGCGGTATCGTCTTAGATTTATTATCAAATAGAAAAGACCATGACCATTTTGTGTCAAAAAGGAAAGGCCAACACTTACAACAAATACCTAAATACCTATGGAAGTGTCTCCTTAGACAGTTTACACACTCTTGCGGTTTCAGTATGTGGGTATAGTGTCATAAGCGCTTAATACCTAATCCCAATTTCAAGTGAAATAATCAGCTATCAGGCAAGTGTGCCACACGGGGTTAATGACCTCAATCATTCTGCTGATACGGATATGCAGTGGGCATTCCGGGATTCGTGTTATATTTTATATTAGGTACTTCCTACTACAATGTTTCTGATTTTAATAAATTAATGAAATATTTTTATATTACAGTACCCATAATAAATATATTAATGAACGTGGGTGAAGGTTCTAAAATAAACACTAAGCAAATAAATTTAAAATCACAACATGCGAACGTAATGGTCCGAGGAATATAAATAAGCATATTTTCTAACAGAAATGGGTTAACAACGAATTCCTTATCATTAAACTCGAAAAGGATACACGACTCAAACAATAGAAAATCTCACAGTGACCTTCGACAAGCCAGGTAGTCGGGTAAATGGTTATTTATCACTTTAGATAAGTATATTTTGAACAACACTATACTTATTTAAACTTTCACAATTTATTCATGTATTTAAGTTTTAAGATTTACCTCCGAAGTCCGAAGAGGACGGCGTTGACGGCGGCGACGGGGCAACGCCGTCCTCGAAACGTCGGAGGTAAATCTGGAATGACTTATAATTTATACGGAAAATTGAAACAATACGGTTAAAGTGTATCAATGATTTAGGAAAGTTAGGTAAGGTAGGTACCTATTTAATTTGTTATGATATCAAACATCAGAGGGACTACCATAACGAGCGAAATTTAAAGAAATTTCGATGTCGATGATAGGGCCTCCCGAATCAGAAATTAGGTTAGTTTAATTTGTATACTTACCTACCTACTTATTATATTATGTTTAGTAAGAGGACGTTCAAAAAAGTAACCTTGACCTTCTTGAGGGGTCGATTTTTTTTATATTGAAAATTAAAAAAGAATTGTAAGTGTAATTAGGATTTCTTTTTAGAAAACAATCAACTTGTAACTTTCGAGTTCATTTCATTATGCTCAGCTCAACTCACCGAAAAATCTAGGTATCGGAATAATGTCAATGCCCCTTTTACTCCATTAAATAAAGAAAAAATATTCTTGTTCATTAATTGTTCTGGTTCTTGCCAATCCATTCAAACTATTAACCGATTTCTTAACCCTTATTTTGGCATTGTAACACCCGTGATACATGGAACTTTAAAAAATCTAGCAGGTTCACTTTATTATCTAATAAAATATTTTTCCATTAATATGTCGAGCTACCCTCCTTTATTATAGAAAAAAATAATGGACACAAGTGTCATTTTAAATTAATTAGTAATAATCAATATGGCGCCGCGGAAACAACAGATTTCGTTTCGCACTGAAAGTTTGGCACTTATTTCTTAGATAAGTACTTATATATTTTTCCATAATCTACATTTTGATGCATTTACTATCTGTTAGGGCATAAATATTTACATTGTGGTCTAATCTAAAAACATTTAATACACAGAATATTTACATGAAACTGTTATGTAGTATATTTGATACATTGCCAAGAACTCAGAAGTCATATCAAAAGGATTGTATTACATTTAATACATTGCCAAGTTGTCATAAAAATAGGTTTACTACACCGTAGCCTGTAGCGCGGAAAAATATGTTTATGGCAAAAAATGCTTCCTAAGTATATTTTTTTTTTACTTTTTAATTATTTGTTTACTTTTCCTATTTTACACAACTTTTTGTTGGCGACTTCTTTGTAACTTTACGGGATCAAATTATTCTTCCATGAATGTGTTCAGGTATTCGTAGATATAATTTATATTTACAGGTGTAATAGTCATCTGATGCTTTAGATTGGGTTTAATTAGCAATAAATGATGATTTCTGCTGCATTACATGTTTTATTTTTATTAAAACCCACATTTTTGTTCTAAATAGTATGTCGAGGGATTGGCATTGTATCAAATATGATACATATGATTTTCCGAAACTGGAAAATATTGGATTTTTTCTTTATTTTTGAATAGTCTAGTATGCTCTATAGGTGACCAAAACTAAAAAAAAAATACGTATTTAAGATATTTTGATCCCTGCAAAGATAAAGGTTAACGATCTGTCTGGCCTAGTTGGTAGTGAGTAGCTCGGAGTAAATATCTATGGAGTAGAGACGCGCACTAATTTCTATCTGAAAAATTCTGTCGTTTTTGGCGCGGGGGACGAGGTAACGCACACAAATAATGTTAACACTAATGCATTTTTAGCATGCGTCGCTACACACGCACACGACAAAATTATCAAACACTAGCAAAAACTATATTCACACAAGTACAAGAACAAACACTGACAACCCTGTCCGTGAACGAGATGACGTCAGTTCTAAGTAAACCTAGATAGTGCGAGGGACGCGCCGATAATATTGTCGATAAAATTGACAATGAATTTTAATTTCTGATTTTATCAATTATAATAATAATACAATACAATAACGGTCTAATAGCGAAGAGTCTCGACCAACACCTTGAGAGACTCTCGCTAGGTGGTTGGATCAAGGGTCAGATGCAGAAGGCGGTGATCTTGGACACGGCGCGGATAGTCCGCCGGTTCCTCTCTCTGCAGCCCTGACCACCGGTAGCTTGGGCCTTGCCCCGCTGCTGGCGGCACCCTAGGTTAGGTTTTTTATAATGTGTTTATATTAATTTTTATTGTTTTGTAAGTGTTTTTATATTTTACTTTTATATTCATATTATAAATAACCTAACTTAAGATGAGAAATGAATAAAGAGAAGAATACAATATCAAGTCTTTGTACCAGCATTTTACTAACTTTGAATTTTTGTATTGTTTAAATGTTATTTCTAATAGTTTGTCAATTTGTTTAGGGCGAATCTTGCAAGCTGATATAGAATGTTTTTTTATTATCAGTTCATTAGTTAATATTTTACATGTTGGTTTACTTCTGAAAGCAATGCAATATACTATCGAGCATGCAGATCTGATGACAGAGATGGAACGCGGCCATAGGATGTCATTTAAGGGATATTGAGTAGGGGATAATTAGTATATTGTGGTATTATCTATGAAAAGGGACCTTATTGTCGATGGCGCTTACGACACTAACATCGATGAGCACTAATCGTAGTAGTTTAAAATTGGTGATTCTGGCCCATTTTAGTTATTTTGATTTCCAATTTAGCAATTAAGTTTCTTTGATTACTGGAACATTCAATGTTGCTATCTATCCAATGCGGAGGTCAATTTATGTTATGTGACGCTGATGAACTGATCAGTCATCGGGTTTAAGGTCCCTTTGTAGTTTTTTATAAATAACTCGTATACGGTGACTTGTAGCAATAAATGTTCTGACACATAAGTAATCTACATCAAATTGTCTACATTAAGGCGAAGTGTGTAGTAAAATGCACTTTTTTGTCACCATATTTACAGACTTTTACAAGGATTTCATGCATTATTTTCTAGTATGTATAACTTCAGTCCTTGAACTACGTTATTGCTTGTCAGAAACACGACGGCTCATTATTTTCTCGATAGAATCTTAAGTTGAAAACATGCCTAACACTGTCTTTATTTCCTTATGTTAGAAGTACTACGACGAAAATGTATATGAAACTTACTGCAGTCGATAGCTTTTAAGTAAATCTTCATTATTGCTTGTCCTTTTATCGATACGTTAATTTTTTCATTCATCATTTGATGAATTCAACATTTTGCCTACTAAATTACACCCTACGCGGCAATACCTTGCGCCTATTCCTCACGCCAGTACGCCCGTGACCACTGTCAGCGTCGGACCTGTGCTAGTTTAGCGGACGTTTCATAAAATGGGTAATCACAGTATAAATATGCAAATATGTTATACACACAATGTTTTTCAACATACTTACGAAGAAAAGCAAAATAATTCTTAAATACGGTGACATTTCAGACATTCGTCCGTCATATTGTCATTTTATAACAAGTTGGGCAGCAAAGGCACACACCCATCTAACCAATCCGGAATTCAGTCACGATTGATAAATTGTGTAAACATATTTTAAAAGGCTATAAAATTAATCAAATTGAATAATTTAGACTGGTCACATTTTTGTAAAAATCGATTTCTACTGGCAAAACATATTACTTTTTGGCAACCGGGTTTTTTAACCTAATTAGACCCCGCTGAAGCCGAATTTGCCGGTTGTTTGATCGAATTCTTGACTGGAAGTGAGATATGTGATATTAAAGGTCCCTTTTTTTAGTTTTTCGTAAATAACTCGTAAACGGTGGCCAATATAAAAAAAATGAACTAATAATCTAGGTACACAAAATTTTCAATAAAAAAGATTCAGTACATTTTTAGCAGGGATCAATATTTAAAAAGATAATAAAGAGGGAAAGTTAATTATAATAAATTCTAAGGTTCCTTGTTTTTATTTTTTCGTTAATAATTTGAAAAGTATGACTCATAGCAAAAACAAATCTTACACATAAATCATCATCATCATCATCATCTCAGCCATAAGACGTCCTCTGCTGAACATAGGCCTCCCCCTTGGACCTCCATACGTGCCGGTTGGAAGCGACCCGCATCCAGCGTCTTCCGGCGACCTTAACAAGATCGTCTGTCCATCTTGTGGGTGGACGTCCTACGCTGCGCTTGCTAGTCCGTGGTCTCTACTCGAGCACATTTCGACCCCATCGGCCATCTTCTCTGCGTGCAATGTGGCCTGCCCATTGCCACTTCAGCTTGCTAATCCGGTGGGCTATGTCGGTGACTTTAGTTCGTCTACGGATCTCCTCATTTCTGATTCGAACACGTAGAGAAACTCCGAGCATAGCCCTCTCCATAGCTCGTTGAGCGACTTTGAGTTTTGAGATGAGGCCGATAGTGAAAGACCACGTTTCGGAGCCGTAAGTCATCACTGGTAACACACATTGATTAAAGACTTTCGTCTTGAGGGAGGTATGTCGGACGAAAAGACATTACGTAGTTTCCCGAACGCTGCCCAACCGAGTTGGATTCGGCGGTTGACCTTTTTCTCGAAGTTGGACCTACCTAATTGGACTACTTGTCCTAGGTAGATGTACGAGTCAACAACTTCGAGTACCGAGTTCCCAACAGAGACTGGGATGGGCACAACATTTTTTTATTTTTTATTAAATCCTTTTTTTTTTAAAGGGGTTTTGTCACGCAGTGACAATGTCACCCCCGTAATGAGATCTAATAGTAATAATGATGTAGTAGTGAAGTATTACCTACACCACTACATCACATATAAGTATAGTTTGCACATCAACCTGGCCTCGTCTGATAGTGGTGATGCCAGGACGATGTTGCAACTACCTATGTTGGTAGATTTAATAAATGTCATGTCATTCCTCAGCGCCTCATTACGGACACATTCCATCAACACATGGTGAACATCTTCTATTCTATCGCACTCTTGGCAATTTGGTGAAGCCGCTAGTTTCATCAGGTGCTTGAATTTGTTTGACGGAATGTGCCCGGAACGAAGTCTGAGGAGTGATACTACCTGTTTCCTGCTAGGGCACAACATTGGCATTTGACATAAGTTTCGTCTTGTCCATGTTCATTTTCAAGCCCACCCGTTGTGAAACTCGGTTGAGGTCATCGAGCATCATGCTGAGTTCCTCCATCGACTTTGCCATGACTACGATATCGTCGGCAAACCGAAGGTGAGTGATGTATTCGCCGTTGATGTTGATGCCAAGTCCTTCCCATTCCAGGAGCTTGAAGGCGTCTTCCATTACGGCAGTAAACAGTTTCGGAGAGATAACGTCTCCCTGCCTTACGCCTCTTTGTAATGGAATCGCCCTCGTGCTCTGCTCCTGTACTCGGACCGACATGGTGGCGTTATTATACAAACACTTCAACACTTCGATGTACCGATAGTCAATATGGCATCGCTGAAGAGAGTCAAGCACCGCCCATGTTTCCACCGAATCGAAGGCTTTCTCATAGTCCACAAACGCTAAGCATAATGGCAAGTTATACTCTTCGGTCTTCTGTATAACTTGCCGCAGCGTATGGATGTGGTCTATGGTACTATAGCCTTTTCGGAAACCGGCTTGTTCGGGAGGCTGGAAGTCATCAAGTCTGTGTTCGAGACGGTTCGTGATGACCCTTGAAAACAGCTTATAGACATGGCTCAGAAGCGTGATGGGTCTGTAGTTCTTCAATAGGTTGTTATCACCTTTTTTGAAGAACAGCACCACCTCGCCTCTATTCCATGTTTCAGGCGTTATGCCCTCGGACAAGGCGGAATTAAAGAGCTTCTGGAGGACTTTAAGTACCGGTGTTCCACCCGCTCTCAGAAGCTCTGAAGTGATTTCGTCTTTGCCCGGCGCCTTGTTGTTCTTAAGCTGCTTCAGGGCCATCCTAATCTCGTACAGACTGATGTCCGGGATATCTTCGGTATAATGTCGGGACAGCTTGGCTCTTGGATCTCCTACCAAGCTGTCAACGGGCTTTGCGATCGAAGTGTATAACTGTCCATAGAACCTCTCGATCTCACCTAAAACCTCCGCTTTGCTCGACGCTATGCTGCCATCTTCCCGTTTCAGCTTTGTCAGCTGGCTTTGCCCAATAGACCCTTGCTTTGCTTGCGTTGCTTTGTCCTTTGCGAACACTTTGGAGCCTTGGTTTCGCTCAATAGTCTCTTTAATACGGTTAGTATTAAAGAGACGCAGATCATGTCGCAAGGACTTAGATATACGTCTATTGAGCTGCCTATATGACTCCGCGTCATCGGGAGACTGTAACTGTAGCGAGCGTCGTTCAGCCATGAGGTTTAAGGTTTGCTCGGTCAATTTCTGAGGTCTATCTTTACGGCGGGGTCTAAAAAACTTAGACCCTACTGTGTGGACAGTTTCCACTAGCCCGTCGTTGATTTCGTCCACTGAAGCCAAGTTCTCTAGGCAAGCAAAGCGGTTAGAGAGCTCGAGTTGAAAGCTTTCGGGGTTTTGAACATGGGCTCGAGTAGGTCGGAGCGTAGACTTCATCAGGCTGGACCTTTCAATTTTAATATTGATATTCAGTGTGCCTCTTACGATTCGGTGATCACTACCGGTCTTTACCCTGTTGATCACACATAAATAATAAACATAAAATTTCCTACAAGAAACATGTAGAACACTATTCGCTAGGATCAATATTTAAAAAGACAAAGCAGCCGGTAAGTTAATTACAATCAATTTTAAAGTCCCTTTTTAGTTTTTTGTAAATAACTCGTAAACGGTGTCCCATAGCAAAATAGGTTTTATGAATAAATAATCTACATAAAATTTCCTGCAAAAAACATCTGAACACTTTTCTCTAGGATCAATATTTAAAACGATATTAAAGGAAGAAAGTTCATTACAATCAATTCACATGTTACTTTTTTTAGTTTTTAGGGTCCCGTACCTCAAAAGGAAAAAACGGAACCCTTATAGGATCACTCGTGCAGATTTCAGATTTCAGATCATTTATTCGTAAATATCACATACATATTTATAAGTCACACAATAGGTACACACAGTTCATAATTAATTAATTATTTACATTATGCATTAAGTATATTATCTTAAAATTATTTATTACATTCCTTTGTTTTTAGTAAACATACCTACAGGTTATGATTTACATATTAGGTATTTGATGTGTTAGGGTCAACGGGTTGGTCATTTGCAGAAACTCTGAGACAGTGTAACATGCTAGGTCCATTAATATTGCCTTCAGTTTTTTCGAGAATGCTGCGTTGCTTTTAGCCTCTTTTATGTTTAGAGGAACATGGTTATATATGCTCGCCCCGGCAACACTGAGCGCTGCACGGGCCTTCGCCAGCCGCCGGTTCGGAGCTATTAGCAGCGGTTGCCTACGTGACGTCCTATTTAGTGTTTGGTAGTTATGTAGGTTCTCGCGTATGTAGTCACAAGCTGTCAGTATATATATACTTGGCAAGGTTAAGATCTTATGATTTTTAAATATTTCTTTCGCCGGATGGTCGAGTGGTTTCCGATCAATGATGCGTAAGGCACGTTTCTGTAATTTAAAGAGTCTTTCTCAGGTGGCCGACGTGGCCCATAAGTCAATTCCTTGGATTAAGACAGAGTGAAAATATCCAAAGTACGCTTTACGCAGGTTATTGGCAGACAGGGTGGGCGCGAGTCTGGACAGGGCGTAGCATGCCGAGGACAGCTTGTCGAACATGTGGTCGACGTGCGCGGCCCACATCAGCCCGGCGTCGATCATGTACCCTAAGTACCTTGTCGTGTCAACTTGGGGAACTGTGATATCGTTCACTTTTATATTTATTGGGTTGTGTGTCTTTTTAATTGAAAATGAATTATATTAGTCTTATCGACATTTAGTAACATACCATTTGCCGTAAACCACTCGGCCATTTGATGCATTACATGGGCAAGTTTCAATTTTAAGTTGTCGAAATTATCGGCGTTGACTATGATGCAGGTGTCATCGGCGAACATCACGTACTCGGGGTAGGAACAAGCGGTTGTGATATCGTTTACTAAGATCAGAAACAAGTTATTGCCCATCACGGATCCTTGAGGAACAGCAGAACATCCTATCGGTTCCAGAATTGACTTCGTATTGAGCACGTATGTAGCTTGCCTTCGATTGCTTAGAAACGAGGCAACAGCGTCATGAAAACTTCCACTGAAGCCGTAGCGGGAGAGTTTGGCTAGCAAGAGTGAGTGGTCGATCATCTCGAAGGCGCGCGACAGGTCGCAGAACACCGGTGCGACCTGTCGCCCGCCCTCCAGGTGTGCCAGCACCCGCGTCACAACATCGCGCGCCGCGTCCGCCGTCGACCGCCCGGGTTGGTAGGCATATTGCTGCCGGTTTAATAGGTTATTAGATGTAATATGATTCATTATCCTATTGCTCATCATTCGTTCAAATATTTTTGAAATAACTGGTATCAGTGATATCGGACGGAAATGTTTAGGTAGGTGCATTTCACCTTTGCCTTTGTAAACCGGCTGTACTTTAATTTCCTTTATGCTATCAGGATATATTCCGGCGTGAATGCACTTATTGAATAATAATAGGAATAATGAGATTACAACCGGAGGGAAGCAGTCAATAATTTCAGTAGACATGTCATTATTGTCTTTGGATTTTTTGCGTTTAATTTTCTTACATGTTATTAAAATTTCATTCAACGTGAATGGTTCAAACACGTAGGGTGCAGGCGGTGCATTTTGTAGGTATTGATCTAGATATGCGAGCGCGGTGCGAGCGCACGGGTTTGAGTTGTTTACATTCGCATCAATGTAATACCTGTTTAGCTGCGCAGCGGCAGCGGTCGCGCGCTGGCCGACGCTGTCGCCCGCAGCCTTACTAACAAATACATCAATTGCACCGCCCTTGCATTTCATATTTTTGCCCGTCTCTGCCGATATTACCCGCCATACACTTCTACACATGTTATCACCATTACTGTTCGATATCAGGTTGTTAATAAAATTACTACGTACTTGTCTCAACGTTGTCGTTGTTGTGTTGTAGTCAGATTCTAAACTTTGCAGCGTCAGCCGATCGGTGCGTGACTCAGTGCTGTCAGGTTGCGAGAGCGATGATAAAACCTGTTTAGTTTTGTTTATCTTTTTACGTAAAGTTTTTACAGCTTCGTTGACCCACACACTTACAGTATGTTTTACTAAATGTTTTTTTATAGGAAAATAGATATCATAATAATGTTTGATGACATTCATTAAGAGTTCAGTTGTTTTGCTAGGGCAGTCACTTTTATTAAGAATTTGATCCCATTGATAAAAATTTAGACACTGAGTGAAGTCATTTTTTCGTTGAAATGTGAATGATCTTTTGGAAATGTGATTTAATTGAGTTAATCGATTATTTGAAATGTCAACAATTATACATACACAGAGATGGCCAGATAAATTCAAGTCATAACACGATACAGATTTAATGTCATTTCTATTTATATTGCTATATGCGTGATCGATACAGGTCTTTGATGTATTAGTTATCCTAGTAGGTACATTTACTAGTTGCTTAAACCCAAATTGATGTACTGTATTTAATAGGGATTTTACATTACTACATTTAGGTATTAAATCAATGTTGATATCACCAGTTATTATCACCTTATAATTTTGAATAAAATTAAGACTTAAAAGTTTATTTAGCATAGATAGGTATAAAGGTACATCACCGCTCGGGGGTCTGTATACACACACGATGACGAGGTCAAGTCCGATGCACTCCACAGCACAGATCTCGAACTGGGATTCAATTCCGAGGTCCGTGACTTCTTTTCGCTCGATGCATGGGATTCCGGTCCTGACATAGATACAGCTCCCTCCACCGTTCTTTGTTGATCGGCAGAATTGGGCCCTCAGGTTGTAGTTTAATATGTTAACAGAATCTATTTGATTAGCCTGTAGCCAGTGCTCAGTAAAACAAAGCACGTCAATTTGATCACTTATCTGTAGTTCAGATTCAATTTTATACGTTTTGTTTGCTAGTCGATTTATGTTTTGATGTAAAATCTTCATTTGTACGGTGTTATGCAATGGTCTTTTATCATTGTTTAGGTTTGCAGGTGAGGGCGTCCTACTAGTTGGCATCTGCATTGGGAGCTCTTGACTCCCTGGGTCGGAGAAAGGGCCGCCATCGGTTATGCAGGTGTTTAAGGGCCATGCAGATGCCGTTAGGAAGTTGTCATAAACATTTGTAGGTATGCCTATCTTGAATGACTTGTAAGTATTTCTTTTCGATGGTTTAGCTTCCACGGTGTACTGGACATCATCACAAATACTTCTTAGGTGGCTAATAATGTTTTCAGGCGTTGAATCGTACTTGAAGTAGCACCCGTGTAAGTATCTAAGCACTTCTACTCCGGCGACCTCGGTGTTTTTTGCGGTCCCCTTTATTGATACGGGGGCAGGTTTATGACTGCGCCGACGTTGGTGACGGCTCTTTGGGGGCTCCCAACCAGGCTCTTCGGGCTGGGTCTCTTTGTTAGAGGGCTCGGTAGACGAACTTTCACTGTTTGTTTTCGGTACAGGGTTATGTGGGGTATTATTCACTTGTTTACTTAAATCATCCGTTTGTACAATGTCATTCACAATTTGGTCACTTTTTGGTTTGATAATTTCAGCATTTTTTGCGTTGTCATTTTGTATTGTCATGGCGGTCGGTATGCGCTGGGACTCCGGTTTTGGTAGCTGGTTCTTTTGTTTGAAATTTGACGGTTTGCTTACAAGCGCAGCCAGCTTCTCTTTCGTTCGGATGGCGGAAGCGCGCGTTTTACGCGGCGCAGGCGCCTGCGTGCGAGCAGGACGGCTAGTCGGTGTCGACACCGCGCTGCATGGTGTAGACGAGGCGCTGTTGTTTACGCTGTTATTGGACAGATCGGTTGACCTCACAGTATTTTTGATCGGTAAAACTGATTTCACTTCACGTATTTCAGCAAATAAGTCGTCTAATTTTGCACTTAACTCCGACACTTTGTTTTCGATCGGTTTGATTAGGTCTATTAGCAAGTTTTGTAATGTATTCGTATCACTTTTCTCCATTTTGCCCGTTAAAATTGCAAAATTTACGAGCATCCGTTAGTGACGTTTGGCCGACCGCGCACGACTGTCTGTCTGTCTGTCCGTCTGTCACAGCCCATTTTCTTCAAAAGTACTGGACCAATTAAGTTGAAATTTGGTACACACATGTAAATTCGTGACCCAAAGACGGACATCTTACGTAAACAAATGAATTTTAAACATGGAGGCCACTTTTTAGCCAAGGGGGGTTAGTTAACATTAAGAACCTATTTTGCTATGGGCCACCGTTTACGAGTCATTTACGAAAAACTTAAAATAGGGACCTGGAAATTGATTATAATTAACTTACCCCCTTTAAGACCTCATTAAATATTGATCGTAGCGAAAAAGTGTACAAAACCTTTTTTTTTGGACAGTTTTATGTTCAATATTTATGTATAATATTTTTTGCAACTGCCCCCGTTGCAACCGTTTACGAGTTATTTACGAAAAAAAAGCGACCTGTGAACTGATTGTGATTAACTTTCTTCCTTTAATATCGTTTTAAATATTGATCCTAGAGAAAAGTGTTCAGATGTTTTTTGCAGAAAATTTTATGGAGATTATTTATTCATAAAAACCTATTGTGCTATGGGACACCGTTTACGAGTTATTTACAAAAAACTAAAAAGGGACTTTAAAATAGATTATAATTGACTTACCGGATGCTTTGTCTTTTTAAATATTGATCCTAGCGAAAAGTGTTATACATGTTTCTTGTCGGAAATTTTATGTTTATTATTTGTGTAAAATTTGTTTTTGCTATGAGTCATACTTTTCAAATTATTAACGAAAAAATAAAAACAAGGAACCTTAGAATTTATTATAATTAACTTTCCCTCTTTATTATCTTTTTAAATATTGATCCCTGCTAAAAATGTACAAAATCATTTTTTATTGAAAATGTTGTGTCGATTATTAACGTTTAACTATTTTTTTTATATTGGCCACCGTTTACGAGTTATTTACGAAAAACTAAAAAAAGAGACCTTCAAAAAGTGATTGTAATTAACTTTCCCGCCTTAATATCTCTTTGAATATTGATCCTAGCGAAAAATTGTACGGAATCTTTCTTGTAGGCAATTTTATGTAGATTACTTATGTTTAAGAAAAATTTTGCTATGCGCCACCGTTTAAGAGTTATTTACGAAAAACTAAAAAAAAGGGACCTTTAATATCAACTATCTCACTTCCAGTCAAGAATTCGATCAATCAACCGGCAATTTCGGATTCAGCGGGGTCTAATTAGGTTAAAAAACCCGGTTGCCAAAAAATAATATGTTTTGCCAGTCGAAATCGATTTTTACAAAAACATCATCAGTCAAGTATACACTCATATTGTATACATATAATTAATAATTATTTAGGTACACTCACCGACCTCACCGTCTTACCTACCATTTTTAGGGTTCCCTACCCAAAGGGTAAAACGGAACCCTATTAGTAAGACTCCGCTGTACGTCCGTTCGTCCGTCCGTCTGTCAGCAGGCTGTATCTCACGAACCGTGATAGCTAGACAGTTGAAATTTTCACAGATGATGTATTTCTGTTGCCGCTATAACAACAAATACTAAAAAGTACGGAACCCTCGGTGGGCTCAGTGGGCGAGTCCGACTCGCGCTTGTCCGGTTTTTAATTTCATTAAGTACTCATCAAAATTCGAATTTACTAATAAATCTTTTTCAATATTAATTGCCGAACTAAAAATCTCGGAACTGACGATTCAGAATACCGATGTCGTCAGAATAAGGACGTAGACGTGCTGCGCGGGAATGGTGCGGTGCGCCGCGCGGGGCGCCCGCCTGCCCGTTCTACCACTCGTCTGCTTCACCCCCTTGAAAACGTAAAACTCGAGTATAAGAGCGCCTTAAATATTCTATACACTTTTTCGCTAGGATCAATCTTCTTCTCCTTCAACCTAGCGTTTTAGCTAAGCGTCCGGTCTTCAGCATCCTCTGGTGTGAGTAGATTTTAAGTAGATTACTTATGTATCAGAACATTTTTTGGTACAGGTTTACGAGTTATTTACAAAAAATATTAACAATTGATCATATTTAACTTTTTACCTTAAATATTTTTTTAAATACTGATCCTAGCGAAAAAGTGTATAGAATATTTAATGTAGACAATTTTACGCAGATTACTTATGTATCAGAACATTTTTGCTACAGGTCACCGTTTACGAGTTATTTATAAAAAACTACAAAGGGACCTTTAAACCCGATGACTGATAAATTCATCAGCGTCACATAACATAAATGACCTCCGCATTGGATAGACAGCAACATTGAATGTTCCAGTAATCAAAGAAACTTAATTGCTAAATTGGAAATCAAAATAACTAAAATGGGCCAGAATCCCCAATTTTAAACTACTACGTTTTGTGCTCATCGATGTTAGTGTCGTAAGCGCCATCGACAATAAGGTCCCTTTTCATAGATAATACCACATATATCGGCAGTAGATCGTAAAATCGGGCATATATTCCTAGGCATATCATGAAACGCCGCCATTTAATAATCTGCCTTTTGCATTTTTTGCCACGGCTAGAGCTGCATTCTATGTGGCATTTGGAGCAGAATGCGTAGGTACTAGGTAGGTACTAAAATCATACGCTACCCAAACACGTACTATAAGTAGGCTGTCAAGCCATTTCAATGGTTATCATTTGCTAAAATTAGGACATCCTACTTATTCGATATGCCTAAATGTTGAGGTTTGAACGGTATGGCTGGTGGTCACTAGTCAGATCATGACATGCCGGCGTTTCACGATCTGCTTAGGAATATCACACCTTGAAGCTAGCACGATATGGCTGCCCAAGTAGCACAGATTAGCTGTATAGCAGCCGCATAATGAAGTACGAATACGCTTGAAGCTGGAATATAAAAGCTGCATAAGAGCTGTATAAGCGTCTTTTCAGCTTTTATAACTCTTAAATGGGCACAAATTAGGCAGCCTTAAGTTCACATAGCTACTTAAGAGCGTTGTAGCAGCAATTTAACGGAATTATAAGGGGTAACAGGAGTTATAAGAGGTGTATATTGACTGGGTAAGAGACCACCAGTTACCTTTTATTCAGCTAATATGTCACATGTGCGCCCTAATACCGGGAAAGATTGACGTTGGGCTGAATAAAAGATAATTAATAACATACTTTTACACCTCTGCCTTAAAAATCAGCTATTATATAGTGACGACGAACGCAGAGGTGAACATATTTATATTGAAGCAAAAACGTTAAGCGCAACGACACCATAAGTCATTTTGTTAAAGTGTTTAGTTAAATGTTTGTACATAATCTTTTATATATTAATGCGAGAAAGATGTTTGGGAATGCAAGTTTATTGACATTATATATATACATTATCTAAGAAAATTTTTGTGCGCCACGAAAATAATCAGTATTTATTTAAATTAATGATATAAATAAGCTATGTGTAAAAACTATTTCAGTGGTTTGGACAGAATTATGAGATAAAAAGTTAATAGTACGTTATACGAAGTACTAAACTAATGATTTAGGTTAAGAACTCAGGCACAAAACCTTATTGTTACCCTTAAAAGTTGGAAAAGCAATTTCAATTTTGTAGGTTATATACAATAAAATGGCGGTCAATGTTAAAAAGCAACGTGAACCGTTAAAATTCTTATATGCAGCATACGACTGTTATATATCTGATAAAGATACTTAAGTGAACCACTATAAAGTCCAAGTCGTTATTTTGATACACTAGTGAACCTCTAAACAGTTATAAGGCATCTTGTGAACGTTTGAACAGCCGCTATGCAGACAGTACCAATGGTAGTATAATAGGCTGCTTAGCGGTAAACATGTTCAGCGCTAAGCCGTATTATGCGCCACATGTGTTCGATTATACGTCTATTGGTTTCATAATAGTTCACTCGTTCTCCCTTATAATAAGTCAGCGAAATAAAAGCTGCTTTAGCGGTAAACATGTTCAGCGATAAGCTGTATTATGCGCCCCATGTGTTTCATTATACGTCTATTGGCTTCATAATAGTTCATTCGTGCTTCATCAAAAAGTCAGAATAATAAAAGCTGCTTAGCGGTAAACATGTTCAGCTATAAGCTGTATTATGCGCCCCATGTGTTCCATTTATACGTGTATTGGCTTCATATTAGTTCACTCGTGCTCCCTTAAAAATCAGCGTAATAAAAGCTGCTTAGCGGTAAACATGTTCAGCGATAAGCTGTATTATGCGCCACGTGTGTTCCATTATACGTCTATTGGCTTCATAATAGTTCATTCGTGCTTCCTTAAAAAGTCAGCGTAATAAAAGCTGCTAGGCGGTAAACACGTTCAGCGATAAGCTGTATTATGCGCCACATGTGTTCCATTATACGTCTATTGGCTTCATATTAGTTCATTCGTGCTCCCTTAAAAGTCAGTGTAATAAAAGCTGCTTAGCGGTAAACATGTTAAGCGACAAGCTGTATTATGTGCCACATGTGTTCCATTATACGTCTATTAGCTTCATAATAGTTCACTTGTGCTCCCTTAATAAGTCAACGTAATAAAAGTCCACAATTACCTCCTGTAAAATCTTCGCTGGTCTCAGGTGTTGTTAAGGTGGTGAAATAATAAGTGGACTGTAGTTTAACGCTGGTTTACTTCCAAAAATACGAGAAAATACAAAAAGTGGCAAAGTGGATTGTCGTTGGGATTCAAGATGACAAAGTAAGTTTTTGAAAGCTCTATAACTGTCAAAGCTTTGAATACAAAATTGCCATAGTTAAATTTGAAACATAGAGATTTGAATGATGATTGAATTTATACATTTAATTGAATATTTTAATTAAAAAATATGCAATTTGAATTAAGTTAATTATAAGAACATATTATACATATTATACTGATACATAAAATTAGATTATCTTAAAAATTGTGAAGTTGATTTTTATTGCCGACATTAAAATTGAGCTTAAGAAAAAGGATCAAAAATTTATCCATTTTGAACGTTTCTGAACACCTCCTTATAGAGCACATGGCGTAATTTTATCCACTAAACAGACCTTATAACGGTTAAAGCATTTGATAACCCTTAAAGCTGTATAGGGTCGTAGCAAATATACCTTTATATCACTCTTTGCGTATTAATGCTAGTTTTCAGAGCCGTAATGCAGCTTTTAATCAGCCCTAAGCTATATAAATATCATTGAGATCTATTATACAGCTGTAGGACCACGAGTGTGCTCTTATAAGTGTCTTAATACGCACAGAGCGTTAGATAGAACTAAAAGTGAGTAGTTATAGAGCTATCTGTGCTACTTGGGTGGTGGTCACTAGGCAGATCATCATCTGCCTAGGAATATCACTCCTTGAGGTTTGTACGATATGGCTGGTGTTCGCTAGGCATCATGACCATCTGTATATTATTCATTATGTTTATATCGATTTTACCGATATTGGTTTTTATGGTGTCCCATCACTAATATTGGTACGGTGATACCAGAGTAATAAATTAAAAGTGCCTATTTATGTAAAGTGACAGCCGTAAATACCTTAAATTAATAAAATATTTGACATGTTAAATAAAAATATATAGCTGGTCAAGCAAATCTTGTCAGTAAAAAAGGCGCGAAATTCAAATTTTCTATGGGACGATATCCCTTCCCGCCTACATTTTTCAAATTTGCCGCCTTTTTCTACTGACAAGATCTGCTTGACCAGCTATATGTAGAAACTAAAGGAAAAATTAATTAAAAAAAAAGAGTCTATCGGTAATTTTACGTTATTTAGGGGTTGTGCACAAATCACGCGAGATGTTTTCGACTACTTTTTGATCCCCCGTCCCCCTTTTCTTTATTCTTATAGATCTATTTATTTGATTAAATAGATTAGGTTGATATGAAACTAAGGTGTTATATAAAAATAATGTGTTACATAAATTATAATAATATAACAAAAAGCAACGCAAATAGGGCATATTACTGCAATGTTCTGCCGCCAGAGTGTAGCACTAAGCTAGCTAGTAAATTTTCTCTTTTCTCTTTATCGCTCAAATATGCAATAGTGATAGAGAGGTTAGATAACGAAATTTAAATTTTCTTGTTCCGCGGCGGACCCCCAGATTGTGATGGATTGTGGTAGTCGCGCCCCCTACGCAGAGTTTCGCATAATATTTCCTATTAGAAATTCTACTCGTACCTAATTAATATTTAGAAAGTCTTCTTTAGAATTACTCTAAATTAGATCTAATATCATATCACTGGTATCACTGTCAGATTGACAATGTTTTTTAGTTATTTGCAAAGTTAATGCACTATTTGATAATATTTAGATGTAATAGTACTTACATATGATAAGAAACGCGTTCTTTTTGTAGACTAGACGTTTCCGATCTCATTTTGCACGAGAAAACGCTGCAATTCGGCATTTTCGGCTCCTATCATTCCGCTTAGACTGACGTTTGCTGAATGGCGTATGACGTGTGGCAACTAGTTTTATATAACCTCCTTGACCGGCGGCCGCGATCTTTTTGCAGAGGGGAACGCCTGTTAATGGCCGCTCCATAGATATTTACTCCGAGGTGAGTAGTGACGCTGCCTATGAAGCCGAAGGTCCTGGGTTCGAATCCCGGTAAGGGCATTTATTTGTATAATAAGCACAGATATTTGTTCCTGTAGCTGCTTTGTTACTGCACACCGTTGTATGGGGACCTTGCACTTTGAGACTATGCGCTGAAACTTGGCACAGTTGATTCTTAGCTGGTCTTGAGCAGATACAGACCAGGAGACCTCGAGAGCCACGTCTCATTTAGTGGGGGGGAGGGGGGGGAGTTCGACGCCGCCGCGCTTCACTTGGAGCAACATTTCTCTAAAACTATACCTATTAGGGAATGTAATATATCATTTTCGGATAAATTAAGGATGAGGAATCTAGTTTTGGAACAAAAACAATACACTTTCTAACAAAAAAAAAGCATAAAGTAGAAAAGACTAAAAAACGTATTTTTGATTTTTTCATAATTACCATTTTTTTTTTAAAGTATAGCAGGAATCTGAAAACAAAAAATACAGTCGTAAAGCTACACTTATTATGTTTAAGAAAATATATAGTTTAATATACAAAACTGTTGATAAATGGGAGATAAAAAATAATATTAAGCGTGGGTCAGAGTGATCTCAATACAAAATATGATGAATGTGGGAAAGTTACTTATAATTTGTTCTACAATCGTTTATTTTTCTTGTTTTTCGTAAATAACTCGTAAACGGTAGCCCGGTCTGTATCTGCTCATGACCAGCTAAGAATCAACTGTGCCAAGTTTCAGCGCATAGTCACAAAGTGCAAGGTGTCGTGCACTAACAAACTAGCTACTGAGTCATGTATGTTTTCTATGTATTTAAGTATTTGTATATTATATGTATCGTTGTCTGAGTAGGTACCCACAAAACAAGCCTTCTTGAGCTTACCGTGGGACTTAGTCAATTTGTGTAAGAATGTCCCTATAATATTTATATATTAAAAATTTTCTTCATGTTAAAAATTTGCATTTTCGTACAAAAGGCAATAACACAATTTATTTCATAGTATTTTAAAATTCAAAAACACTATACTCCTATTTGCTCTAAAAACTAATATTTACAGGCATATAACGTGCTTAATAATTTTCCGAATGAATATACAACGTATGTACCTACTTAATAGTTAGTTAATGTTTTAAATTTGACGTAAGTCGCAGGTATCAATAAAGCCTAAGATACAATTGTAAGTTTAACTTACGTAAGTAGGGACAAAGGTATTTGGTAGAATGCGATAACAATATTTATATCTCATTCTTTAGTATAGCTGTGTCCCTATTTACGTAAGTAAAACTTACAAGTGTATCATAAGCCTAAGGATCGGTCTTTCGCGGTGCACCACTAACCGACTCCAGTTTCATTTCAAACCGTGCATGTTCCTGTCGCCCCTATTAGAAAGAAGTCTGGTTAGAATAGGAGGGCACATGACGGCACCACAGAATAACCGTACAGAAAATTCACTCGTTCACAAAAGTCACATTTAGGTATAAAATTATACCTATACTCGCCGCCTGCAAGCAAAATTGAAACTTATATACCTACGGTACCGCGCACGAACCGTGAATCTTCCTTGCGCGTCGCAGTTTTATGACCGAGCTGTGAGCGTCGGCACAGGGTTGAAACTTGACAAGTTTTTGTATCTATACCTACCGATTTATTATTTTTAAGATTAATATGTACGAATACTACGAATTACAAACGTTGATTCTGTAAACAATTTTTTTTATCCGGAGATAGTATGTCTGATTATTACGGAAGTAGGTAGGTAGGTATGCCACAGCCGTATTCCTTTGAAAATATGTTGGTCAGTTCCTAATATTGTTTGGGCAACCAATAATCATTTTAAATTGGTCTAAAGCGCTTTAGTTTTATGCAAACAAAACGAATTAGTTATCGAATTTGATTACTTAGTATTTATGTTATGTTTAAAAGTTTAAATTCACCTTTCAATATCGTCCGGAATTTAATAAAATGTTATTTCTACTTCCTTGTTCTTCAGACATCCGTAAACAGTACAATAACAACAATATATTTTATACGGATTAGATCGAGATATAAGTTTCGAAGCCATTGTGTATTTTCAATTTTGCGCGAGCGCCACATCGTGCGAGCCGAGCGGCAGCCCACTGCCTGTGTACCTAAACTGCGTAGTGACACCCCCCTGACGGCACGCATGACTGGCGTTCTCGCCTATGTATGTACCTAGTTGTATAGTAGTTTACTTACGTACACAGACGCACCTTATAAATCTGAGTGTGCAGTTTTGGTCGCTGTGCAGACGCGGCCTTGAGAGGCTGCGCAAGGTTGCGCAGGCGGCGATACAAACAATTTGAAATCGAAAATAAGCACATATTAAATTAAATATAAATACAAACCTATAGACATAATACGCCGTATTGTCAGTTCAATACTATTACCATTAAAGGACTAATAATATAATCATATAATCGAGTGATATTGATCACTCGTAATATTCGTATTACAAGTGATCAATATCACTTAACTTAAGATTCTTAATTTCGCTCATCTATTTCATAAATAGCATGTCATCGTTTTGAGAACCGGTCTGGTATAGTAGGTAACCCTGCCTATGAAGCCGATGGTCCGGGTTCAAATCCTGTAAGGGCATCTATTTGTGTGACGAGCACAAATATTTGTTCCTAAGTTTTGGGTGTTACGTACGTATATGTATTTTAATATTTATAAAAACATATTTATATATTAAATACTGAGGTCTTATTGCTGTACTGTGGGATTTGACTTGGTCAATTTGTTAAATGGTGTTCTATCTAAGATATATCATTTTCAACAGACTATCGAGTAACAAAATCATGCGCCATAAATGTGCTCAAAATTAATAAATCGGCCGTACTCCCCGTCGCGTCGTAGTCATGAGTGCAGTAAGTAATTGTCGGAGTCCGTCCGTCAAAAAAGTTCGTCTGAATACCAGCGGGCCCAGCGGTAGGCAGGCCCCGCGACCCGCGAACACCGAATATTGCATGTAGACCGGGAGATAGTGGCACATTTTACTGGGTCATTTGTACCAGTATGGCGGTTCGTCAGGGGTCTAAGCATGTAATGAAGGAAAGAAAATGCTATGACCATAGCGCTGGTACCGGCGGCCCAATCGCGTGGGCGTTAGTCGAACGTGTCGGATAAAATACGAGTGTCGAACGATTTGTACCACAAAAATCCTCGTATTATTCGATAGTCCATAAAAAAGAAGTAGGCGGTAGCGTAATGCCATACTTCTCCGGTGTGACTTACAGCCCGCCATACTGAGGCGAACACGTTAATTAAAAAAAAAACAATTCAACCATTTGTACCAAGCTAATTTTTGCACAGGTGATCATCGTCGAGCAGCCATTCATGGACATCACCATGCCATACTTTTCGGATGGTTCCAAATGCCCGCCATACCGCCGCAAGGAAGTTATTTTTTTTTTTTTGCTAAACGATTTGTACCAGTATTGCATTTAAATTTTTGGAGAGTATTTGATAAAATGTGACCGTTATTATAATTGCCATACTTATAGTAGGGGGAAAAAGTGCTGCCATACTTGAAAAACTTATTTAATCGACACGTTTCAAAAATACGACTATACAATACGTAAAATAATTTTTTACAGCATGGCATCATCATATTCTGTTTGATTGGATACAATTATACCTAAAAATAAATTATTCCGGATTATAACTACGGGGCGGACGACTGTGAGACTTAAGCCAAGACTTAAAAAATAAAAAAAAAATTGACGATTTGTACCAGTATGGCATTTGGATTTTTGGAAATTATATGATGCAATGTGACCATTATTATATTTGCCATACTTCTAATAGGGGGAGAAAGGGGCACCATACTTGAAATAAAAAAAAAAATATTGTACACATTTGCCACCTCCTACAGGTATGGCATTATGAAATTTCCATTTATGATCACACAGAAAGTCTTGAAAAAAAATTACAAGGTGGTACAAATCGTTTAGCAATAAAAAAAAAATTAACTCCTTTGCGGCGGTATGGCGGCCATTTGGAACCATCCGAAAAGTATGGCATGGTGATGTCCATGAATGGCTGCTCGACGATGATCACCTGTGCAAAAATTAGCTTGGTACAAATGGTTGAATTGTTTTTTTTTAATTAACGTGTTCGCCTCAGTATGGCGGGCTGTAAGTCACACCGGAGAAGTATGGCATTACGCTACCGCCTACTTCTTTTTTATGGACTATCGAATAATACGAGGATTTTTGTGGTACAAATCGTTCGACACTCGTATTTTATCCGACACGTTCGACTAACGCCCACGCGATTGGGCCGCCGGTACCAGCGCTATGGTCATAGCATTTTCTTTCCTTCATTACATGCTTAGACCCCTGACGAACCGCCATACTGGTACAAATGACCCAGTAAAATGTGTCACTATCTCCCGGTCTAATGGGAATCTTTCTCTTTTACTCATCGTAATTAGAGTGGCATCAGTCCTACCAAGCTATTTTATTAGTGTTATTTAAACGTCAAACTTCTATTAAATTATGAATTAAAAAAAACTCTTGCACAGTCTGTGCTATCGAAATCCCTGTCAATTTAGCTTGGTCTAACTCTCGAAGTCTTACAAACTTCGATTTTCGCGGCTAAAGCCGATCGTTGTTTACAACTTAAGGAAATTAATAAACTAGTGGCGCTGTGAGCAACGTGGTTTCCGGTAGGCCCTCTGTAAACCTCGCGAGCATAGCTTTAAACTGAATAAAAAAATAACGCTACGCCGTTTAGAATAATTTGGAAAAACTAAATTAACAAAAAGTTAAATAAAATATTGTATGCTTTGCACTCGCTTGATCAATCAACAATACAAAATTTACGGTTGAGAATGTCTTTAGGCATTAAGTCCGCCATTTGTACTTTATTTCTGCAATAAAGTTCAAAAAAATCAATAAAAATAAAATAATACAAAATTTAAGTGTAAAAAATTACAAAAAGTTCACACACTTTACTGGGGATCGAACTAGGTACCTCTATGCATCAAAGCAATTGTTTGCCAACTGCGCCAATATAGCACTTAGCTAAAGATACGAAATTTGGCTACTTATTCTCGAGTTCTACATACCTACTTATCTAAATACCACCTACACCAGCGTTACAAATTTTTACATTTTTGCCAAACACTGTAAATATCTCTCAAAAAGAAAAAAAAACTCTTATTATATTGATACGACTATTTGTTTCCGCCATTTTGAAAAAAAAAACAATAATCGAATCGAATAAGAACTATTTTATTCTAGATTTTGGTCACAAAATTTGATAAGAATCAGTTGAGAATTGAACCGAGGAGAACGTCCGAACATACGAAATTTGGCCCGAGTTAAAACGGAGACCTTAGCAAACGCTTCGGTCAATAAAGGAGTAAAATGCGCGTTTGACTTGGACTTGGACACCAAGCGAAATAAAAACTTGCATTATGTTTAAAAACAAAGCATTCGTGTGTTTTGAAAGACATCGCCCTGTGATGTGAGTTTATTAATTTGTATTTTAACGTCAGGCAGGCCTACTTTAAAATAAGTAGGTACTCATTTAAATTAGGTATGTATGTTTATTCACCGATCCATTTTATTACATTTTATACTAAGTACTTAAATTCCGAAAGTTATAACTCAAATGTAATTATTCTAATCTAAATCAAACTTCACATCATGTCTTAAAACGAAAATCAAAACGTAGGAAAAGAAACCCACACTCGTTTCGTTTTGGAATGATTAGGTACTAGAATCGTAGGTCTTACTAGAATCGTGGTGGCTCCATCTAGTGACATTATTCAATATTACTTCGACAGCTCGACATAATTGTCCTGCGCTGTTGCTCATAACGTAGCCAGTCGCAATATAATCGTGGTTTCAAATTTTGTAAATTATTGCATTGAATTCGTGTTGTTATTAATGTTTGTATTTCATTTATAATGATTTTAATTTATGACACTTTAAATATCTCTTAATCCATCTTAATATGTAGTATAAAAATTTCATAATGGCTGATTGTGACATTTAGCGCCATCTATGATATCGATTTGAGAATAATTATAACGCCTTCGGGATGGGAGGGCATGACCTTTCTAATCAACAACATTAAAACGCTTCTAACTCCGCAAATATGTCATAATAACTTCATTCGCCTTTCGGTTTATTTCGTGTAATTTTTAAATCGATTTACTATTTAACCCTGTACCAGGCGAAGGGATATATATTTACAGCCACATACGGCACTTCAAACATGTGTTCTATTTTCGATGAGTAAGATTGACATTCGATCGTCATTTTTGAACTGTCAGCCTGGTAAAGGGTTAAAATGTATACGAGTAAACATCCCGAATTTTGTGTCATTGAACCCGACTGGTTTGAACATGAAATGTAACTATCATCGTCCACGTTGCTAACTGAAAATAAGCCTTATTCCAAAGTTATAAGGTCCATTGATAGCCACAAAATTTTCGTTTTAAATATGATTGTAAGATTTGTAAGAATTGTAAGGGGTCATCCATTAATTACATCACACGTTTAGGGGTGGGGGGGGAGGGGGTCCAGAAAATGTGACATGTTGTGACAAGGGGGAGAGGGGAGTCACAAACTTTGTGACGTCACTTTAACTTCATCAGTAACCAAAATTTTATTTTAATCATTTTATTTACTGTACAGTTCAAAAACAAGTTTTTGGAACGATAATCGTTTTTATTAGTTAAATTTTTTTTCATAATCAGTTTTGGGTTATAAATTTACTAATATTTTGACAAAAAATTAATAATACTTAATTCGATTTGCCGATTTCATTGAAAAAATGTGACGTCACACCAGGGGGGAGGGGTTTGCCAAACGTGACCAAGTGTGACAAGGGGGGAGGGAGGGGTCAAAAAACCTTGAAATTCGTGTGACGTAATTAATGGATGACCCCTAAGTGTGGTGGAAGTGGAACATAACTGTGTAGGAATTATTTAAAAAATCGTGTGTGTATATTATATTATTGTGGTCATAGTACTTGAAAGTAAGTGCGATATGACATATCATTTTATATTTTTATATCGCTTTGATTGCTATTTTTATTCTATCCTAAAATTATGTGAAAGTACAACTTCGAACTTTTATATTCAATATTTTTTAGAATGTAAAATTCGTGTTGGTATCTAATGATCTGTAGAAGGTTTAGATATGACTTGTCAGTTTTATCAGTATTTCTATTTATGCATCATTTGTGTTACCTCTGACTGTTTAACTACCTGTGTCTATTTTACTAAACTACAAAACGTAATTCAAGACCAAAAAAAGTAAAAAAATGTTGCCACTTTTTACTAGCGCGTCATGTATTTATGTAAAAATAAGTAAATAAAAGTACTTTTTTAATCGTAGGAGTAAAATTACTAAAAAATAAATTAACTTAGCGTGATTATTAATCAAAAGGAATTTACTATTTTACAAACAAATTATTGCAGTGGCAACATTGTCTTACTTTTATTGGTTTTGAATTACGTTTTTCAGTTTTATATGTATTAAAAAGGTGTGTATTAAATATATATTTGAACTAAGAAGTATAGGTAAACCAGAACTTTGGGAGTATTGTTAAGAGGGCGCTCGTTTTGAATTTTATATAGCAACAATTTGTATAGTGGGGACAATGGAAATTGGCAGATGATTTTTGTTTTATTCCGACAACTTTAATAAGTGCGAAGTTTGATGTTTGGATATTTCTTCGCTTTTTACGCTATAAAATTCGTGAATTTTACGACGTATGACACATAAATCAAAATCACTCAAATCTATTTTCTTTTTTTGTTTTCTTTTTTTTTAGGTTTGGTCGTTTAATTCCGCCCTTACGCCCTTCGCTAGCAATCCGTGATGCCGATGCATGCGATACACCTAATACACAAATCAAATTATTACAAGACATCAACCAAATCGTGACGACCTGACTATAGTGACATTTGTCCATAAGTTTGAAACTTACCCGTCAATTCAGGTGCTAATTTCGTTATGTTTTCTAATGGAAGAAATTTCTCTCCCGCACGTTATTTTTCCAATAAATAACTATATACACTATTTACAACTTTTTCTCTGTAAAATCTAAAACTTTCGGCATGATTATTGCAGTCTAATAATAATTCACACGAAACTAGACAAAGCAATGTTTACATTGTCAATATTGACAACTATCATAGAGGGTAGATGTTGTCTATTATTAAAATTGTTGCCATTGCTAGAAATTAGTACCAACAAATTTCCGTAACATGGCGCACCCTCAATAGATCCTGGTTCACCTATACAAGACTGATGTGCTATAAAGTTATGATGTTAGTGACACGTGTGACAATGCAGTGTCACGCAAAAAATAATTAGATACCTTTTACAAAGTGACTTTGTTATGTTTGACCATACTCTGAATATGTAAGTAGCCTTATAGGTCATACTGAATAACTTTTACGTTGGGGCCTGCCGAAAAAACGAAAAAAAAAAAACCAGCTGTCTCATACGTTTACGTTCTATGGAACAGCAAATTTTTACCCGATTTTATTACATAATTTTTGCGTGTGAATATGAATTTTAGGTTGTAATCATAATAAAAATGTGCTAAATATGATCATAAGAGTCGATGTACAGCAAACCTTGCAAACAAATTTCTATGCATGTGAGGCAAAGAGAATAGAGTGTATAGAAGCGGATTGTCAAAGTAAATTATGTAGCCACTGTAAATGTACTGCCATCTTTCGACAGAAAATTAACACTGTTAGAACGCCATTTGACTTTGATCCTTATTCTTTCAATGATATGTGTTAACTTGTTAAATATTAATATTAACGCCATCTACTCGACACTAGGTCAAAGGTATGGTGCAATGTTTTCGAGCGATGGCGCCATAACCTTCAGCCTACGCTCGAGTAGATGGCGTTAATATTATTATTTAACAAGTTAACACATATCAGTGAAAGAATAATGATCAAAGTCAAACGGCGTTCTAACAGTTTTAATATTCTTTCGAAAGATGGCAGTAAATGTACTGTAGCTACATAATTTACCATGACAGTAACTCTCTATTTCAAATTCTCTTTGATGTGGTCACCTCTCTCTGTAGCTGACTGTACATATGTATAAGCTGAACTAACACTAACAGCGGAGATTTTATGAAAACTTTGAGAAAAGATTCATTGCATGTATAAGATCAGTAAAGTCAAAGACCAAATCGTGTCTCGAATTTGACAGCTGATGTAGATGGCGCCGTAAATTATGCGGTAACTCTGGTTGCCAAAACTTGTATTTGATAATCCAGTGAACACAAAACATGGCACTGTGCAGCGCCATATATTTCAGCTGTCAAACTATGGACATTTCTCTAATACTGTACACATATCCATCACCCACACTGTTAACTGTACATCGATGGACCTTGTCTTATGTAATGAGGTCCACCGATGTACACTTAAGAGTAGTGATCCAAAGGACTCGAGCCTTTTAGCTCTTTTTTTAGGGCTCGCCTCATCTCTTGACGCCTAAAAGGCTAAAGGCTATTTAGCTCTTTAGCCCCCGAGCCTAATTCTATTTAAGAGCCTAGACTCTTGGGGCTTAATAAAGTTATGAGCCCCAAGAGTTTAGGAACTTAAATAGAACTAGGCTCGGGGGCTAATGAGCTAAATAGGTTTTTTTTAGGGCCTTAATAAGGTTATTAGCTCCAAGAGTCTAGGCTCTTAAATAGAACTAGGCTCGAGGGCTAAAGAGCTAAATAGGCTTTTAGCCTTTTAGGCTTCAACAGATGAGACGAGCCCTAAAAAAAGAGCTCCAAAGGCTCGAGTCATTTGGATCACTACTTAAGAGTCTATTTGTACAATTAATATTCTTTATTTTTCATATAAATTGATGTTATTTCTTATAATTAATGTATTGTAAGGGATAGCTGAAAGAAATAACGGAACAAATAGCTATAATAATACCTAATAAAATACTCCGAGCTTAAATTATATTTCACGGAAATAAAATGTGCTATAAATAATAAAAAGTTTATTCACTTTTCAATACTGCTTACACTTAAAACAAATTAATTGACAATTTATTCCTCAAAGCCATAACATAACTAGATTTTAAGTAATATAAACATACTTAGAATAGTGTTTTAAAACTTGTAATTAGGGTAATTCGCCACTGGCCACTGTTAGTAATTGGCCACCCTAGGGGCTGTCCATAAATTACGTCATCGATTTTTGACGATTTTTGACCCCCCCCCCCCCCCCATAATCATCCAAAAATCATGCTTCAAATGACCCCATTTCCTCCTACTTCATGCTACCGTCATCCGATGTCCAGACCCCCCCCCCCTAATTTGAAATGACGTAATTTATGAATAGCCCCCTAAACTAAAAATGATTCTATTGACCTATAAACAAAATTAATTTTAGTATAAGGTTTTCAATAAGGGGCTATTCATAAATTACGTCATTTCAAATTAGGGGGGGGGGGGTCTGGACATCGGATGATGTAGCATGACGTAGGAGGAAACGGGGTCATTTGAAGCATGATTTTTGGATGATATTAGGGGGGGGGGGGGGGGGTCAAAAATCGTCAAAAAACTATGACGTAATTTATGGACAGCCCCTAAGTGGCGAGTCTTCAAAAACTAGCCACCTTATACTAAAATATATTATCTTTATAGGTTAATATATTTTTTTTTTTTTTTTTTTTTTTTTTTTATAGGTTTTTTTTTTAAGGCGGCCAATTCCTACAAGTGACCAGTTACTGGTGAATTACCTACATGTTTTTAGAAATAAATTGTCATTTTCTAAATAAATCACTGGCTACAAACATTTCAGAATGTTTATACAGTGCCGGTTATATACACAAGTACATAAGAAAGTTTGTTCTTAGCTCTTGGCATAGCCAAATAATCCAGCGTAGTGGTTTTGTGATATGCTGTCTAACCTAACTTTGCACCGACTTGAGTATAACAAGTGTAAACGTCATATTTTCATACAAATTTGACATTAATGACGACCATACCCCGGATATGCCAAAAAATTGGTTTAAACTGTAATAACAGAAACTATTTTTAACACAAGTACTTGGAGCTATCTACCTATTTTTAATTCATATTTGTATTTGTATTCATATTCATAACTATTTTACAATAAACAAGTTATAAATACACAAAATCATTTCCGCACCCAAAATTCCCGGGGCATGATGATGACATTACTACATCGAAAAGTGGGGTATTCAATATTCATCAATTTCTTAATTTCATATCTGTATCATTCTTAATGTATAATTATTTAAAAAACTATTTTTATATTTGCCTATCTAAAAGGTTAAGCATTAACCTCCCAAAGCTTCATATCATTCTCCACCACTTCTACATATCGTTTTCTCTTCTCCTCATCTTTAAACAAGGGAGCTAGGGTCTTGAGGGAGAGCCCTAGTAAGGCTCCATCGTCTAACATACGATTGAGGGACAGTATTAAAGCGTTATTGTAGAAGAGTCGCAGTAAACTTGGTCGGTAGTAGAGGTATTGGCTGTCCAGGAGGTTCCGTCGGGCCCAGGCTTCAATGGTTTTTTTGCCGCTTGCTATCTGTAATTAAAAGTTGATTAATGAGTAGGTATACAATGACCTGGAGCCCAAAATGTTGAAGTATGTACAGTCACCTGCAATAATATATTAATATTACACAACGAAGGCCGCAAAAATATCTGACACGATCTTATTTGTAGAGCCATAAGAGCGTGTCACATATTGCGGCCTTCGAAGAGTAACATATTATTGCAGGTGACTGTACATCTAGGACAAAATATGAAACAAAGAGGCCTATCACATATACTTTTAAAAACTATATTACCATAGACAATGATTGGCCGGAATTTTTTTTTTTAATTTACTTATTGGTCAAGCAACTTTTTTGCTGTTGGTCTGTCTCGTGAGCCAGGGGGATAACAGTAGGTAACACAGATTGCTGCAAATAAGTTTCTGACAAAAAAAAAATATGTTTTTAAATGTAGGTACTTTAAGGCTGATTTAGACGGCGTGCGAACTCGCATGCGAGTTTCATTACATTGCGGGCTTTGATCAGTCGGTTGAATTGGACGTAACCCATTGTCCGGAATGCAACTAAAATCGAATGCGAGTCCTCGCGCCGTCTAAATCAGCCCTTATTATTGCCGACTGCATTTAATGCCGCCAAAAATTAGACTCGTCTCGTTAAAGCGAATCATATGAGCAATCTGCACTGATTTTGCAGCAACAAAGTGTGGTGGTGCCATTATTACGGCATTTACGGCTCAAAAAATAAATTACAGGTCTCGTATATAACTCGCAAATGCAATAAAATGTAACTATCTACCTACTAATCTAATAACACATTCATTGCCACCCAGCCAAACAAGACGTCCGCGCCAGGCCACAACAATTTCGTCATATAAAGCAGTAGTACCACGATCCCGACTATCGGGTCGTCCGGCCTGGGAACTAAATTATAAAATACCCGATAGTCGGGTTTTCGGCACTGAATGTGTTAAATTCGAACACTATTGGGAACATACCCTAATATCCCCGACTTGTCTAAGGAAGTTGGAGGCGAAGTGGGACCTCAGTCTGTCCGAGTTGTTTGTATGGTGTTTCCGGTCTCGCACGTACGAACGCAGCATGTTGTACCCGTACCTCTTGAATTTGAACACCTGCAACAGATAATGCAACTTATACTTATAGAAACTGCGCGTTGGGTTCTGTACAGTCTGACAAAAAAGAGTAGAAATTAAAGTGGCAATACTGTAGTGTCGTCCCTTTCAAATCATTTTATATAAAAGAACGGGACGACACTAAGTACAGTATTGCCACTTTTTAATTTCTACTCTTTTTGTCAGACTACACCTAATTACCTACCTAATAACCATTTAGTTTAAATCGCAAGCTTAAAATTGTCATAAAAACTTCATGCCAACAATGGTGATGCCCACTAATTATAATACAGTGCAAGCACGGTCTCTTGGGAGTCTTGGGCGTTGTAGACTACGCCACCTTGTGGCTTAAATCGGTAACTTCAACTTGAAATCGGCTCTTAAGCCCCCTCCTCACTCGTGCGCGAATCACGGCGCGAAGCCGCGAACGTGAGTGTGGCGTCGATTTTCGCAGACAGCGAAATCGACTCCACACTCGCGTTCGCGGCTTCGCCCGCGATTCACGCGCATAGTCTGGAGGGGGCTTTAGGGTTGGCGGATTATTGCTGCTCGTCGAAGATAGCGAAAACTTATGTCGTTGATTGGAAAATTCCGAACCGGGCTTTAAAACTTCCTATTTCTTTGACTCTAATATAGGGCGCTCCGGCCTTGACCGGCGTAAAATCCCCCAAATCTATTCAAAGCGCAACTATATACATGGCTCAAAAAACAGGTATTTTATTCTTTAAACGAGTTCCTCCAAATCTAGTAATATTAAGTAGAAATTATAGTTGTAATGTAAGTAAACAATGTAATAAATTAAGACCACCTATGTATAGCTTTAACTTAACATTTGCATGCTTAACCAGCAAAATATGTCACTGTGCAGGATAATCTTTTCAATATCACCTTGTTGTACAGTCACCTGCAATAATATGTTACTCTTCGAAGGCCGCAAAAATATGTGACACACTCTTATGGCTCTACAAATAAGATCGTGTCAGATATTTTTGCGGCCTTCGTTGTGTAACATATTATTGCAGGTGACTGTACCATATTTTATGCAAATAAAAGAATTTTATTTTATTTATTTATTATTTAATGTCGGGAAATACTATCCGTATACAAAATCCGTATCCGTAACCCATATACATAAAATAATTGGCATGGCTCTCATTCTATTAAAAGTAAATATAATGTATAACATAGGAACTAAATATTACCTGATAAACAAAATTCCCCGTCACATAAGAATCAATATAATGCGTCCCATAACTCCTCATAAACTTCCTGATATCTGCCACGTCGCTCCCATTCATGGCGCCCATCGCCTTCTCCACATAGCTCTTGACAGCCACGTGTTCCAAACTGTCAATTTTGACAGTTTTGTGCACTTTTGACAGCTTTAGAAGAACGTAGCAGCAGTTGTCGCGGACGATGTCGACGTCTATGCCGAGGGTGCGCATGATTTCGTCCTGGATCCAGTCGCCCATGAAGGCTTTCCAGGGCTTGTCTGTTCTGAAAACGAGAGAATGTCAACTTAGCGCCACTTGCACCATCCCACTAACTCGGGGCTTACCGGTTAAACCGTTAACCCAGTGTCAAATTGTACTGGTAACCTTGGTAACTCGAGGTTCAACCGGTTAACCTCGGGTTAGTGAATGGTGCAAGTGGCCCTTAAAGTGTCATTCTATGGAACTGTCTCTGAATGATGAATTTACTAGTGACTTTTGTTTACATAGTTAGCAAGTTCCGTAGAATGACACTTTAGTAATTCTGGTTTTGCATTGAAAGCTAATTTTTGCTTTTAACACTTCGCCGAGACTCATGAATATTTCCAACACCCCGCGTGCCAACCCAACATTCATGAAATGTTATTATTTAGTCATCACTTTTTACCCACGCTGTTTGGGCTTTGGTCCCCACGCTGGTCCAAAGCGAAATGGGGACTTAACATATACCTTGGTATTTCATATATAAGTTCAGAGTAACTCATTGGTACGAGCCGGGGTTAACCGCGCTGTCAGGGTGGAAAGTCGCACGTCTTACCGCTAGGCCACCAAATTGCTCCCATTATATCAAACTAGATTCTGCCCGCTACTTACGGCTCGGCCACGACATGGCGACGGCGGCAGCGATAACCATAGGTTGGAGCGAGACACAGCGATCGGACCTTTCGTTCCTACCTATGGTTGCCGTAGCCGCCGTCGCCAGACGCGCAATGTCGTGGCCGAGCTGTTAGACTGCGTGGAATTATGATAATGGATAAAAACTATTCTATGAAACTAAGTATCCCCATACAAAACTTGATCTGAATCTGTTCAGCAGTTTAAGGGTGAAGAGGTAACAGACAGACAGACAGACAGGAGTTACTTTCGCATTTATAATATTAGTAGTGATAGGCACTGTCTTGATTAGACATTATAAATAACTAAACGCGAAGATATTGTGTGGCAAAGATTAACAATGTAGTTAGATGTCAGTTAGAGTCATGATCTTGACTAATTAATCGTGAGTGTCAAGTTATCGACTCAATGATTCATTTTATCATAAATTTTCCTGTGAATCATTAAACGCAATATCTATTGCACGTTTACGTTATCAGCTTAAACTAGGATGACGGAATGTGTATAGAATGAATCTGAATACCTTCCTGTAAGCTTATAAAAATAAAAGTAAATTTCTTGCCCCTCAATCTGAAAATTCTAGAAGTATTCATCCAGCAACTTATCAAAGGATTCACACAATGGTATATTCATCTCCACCCGGTCTTCACTCAGCGCCTCCTAGCTGCTGCCTTTGAGAAATACTTCAGTGTGAAGAAAAGATAGTATGACTCTTACCCCTCAATCTGAAAATTCTGGAAGTATCCATCGAGCAGCTCGCCAAAGGTCTCACACAGCAGTATGTTCATCTCCACCTTGTCTTCTCCCAGCGCCTCCTTGCTGCTGGCTTTAAGGAATACTTCAGTGTACAGAAAAGAAAGTATAACTCGTACCCCTCAATCTGAAAATTCTGGAAGTACCCATCGATCAGCTCGTCAAAGGTCTCAAAGAGTAAGATGTTCCTCTCCACCCTGTCTTCGCCCAGGGTTTCTTTGCTGCTGGCTTTAAGAAGTACTTCAGTGTAAAGAAGAAGAAGAAACTATAAGGTCTCACACAGCACAGCAGTATGTTCGTCAACACCCTGTCATCTCCCAGCATCTCCTAGCTGCTGGTTTTAAGAAATACTTCAGTGTAAAGAAAATAAAGTAGGTATACCTCTTACCCCTCAATCTGAAAATTCTGGAAGTATCCAACGGGCAACTCATCAAAGGTCTCACACAGCAGTATATTCATCGCCACCCTGTCTTCTCCCAGCGCCCCCTAGCTGCTGGCTTTAAGAAATATTTCAGTGTAAATAAAATAAAGTATAACTCTTACCCCTCAATCTGAAAATTCTGGAAGTATCCATCCAGCAGCTCGTCAAAGGTCTCACAGAGTAAGATGTTCATCTCCACCCTGTCTTCGCCCAGGGTTTCTTTGCTGCTCACATTAAGGAAGACCTTAATATTCTTCTCGCTGAAGGGGTCTGGGAACTCCTCCTCGTCGTCGTCATAGTCCGCTGAGATCACTTGGGTTACTTGGGAGAGGTCGCCGTAGCTGGAAAGGTGTTAGGTTATTAAATCTGACTATTGAAATTGGTGCGGCAGGGGTAAACCATTGAACTATTCTTCTTCTTCCGAGCGTTATCCCGGCATTCTGCCATGGCTAATGGGAGCCTGGGGTCCGCTCCGCTTGACAACTAATCCCATGACGTAGGCACTAGTTTTTATGTAAGCGACTGCCATCTGACTTTCCAACCCAGAGCAATAAGCATTATTGGACTCCGGAGATTTCCGGAGTGCATGACAACGTAAGGAAATTGTACCTACTTGAGCAGATTGAGCTTACTCGTGATTATAAAAATTTGGTCTCGTGAAAGTTATTAAATAAGCCTACTATGTCATTTTGGCCGTATTTCCCCTTTTATCATATAATATAGGTTTGCTACAATCGTAAAATTCAACTGACTTAACATTTAAGGCAAACACGTGTTTTAAGTATTAAATCTCTACGTTATCATTTCCATGCAAAGACATAAATTTAGCCAATATGGACGACATTATCATATTTTAGACTCGACAGAGCCAGGCCAAGTTCGTGAAGTAACCTTGTGTCTATTTCGAATCTACGTATTTATAGGTAAAGTATGTCACTTAATTGTGTATTGCACTTAACTAAGCATTATTGCACTCCGACCCGGAGATTTCCGGAGTGCATGACAACGTAAGGGAATCGTACCTATTTGAGCAGATACTTACTCGTGATTATAAAAATTTGGTCCCGTGAAAGTTATTAAATAAGCCCTACTATATCATTTTGGTCGTATTTCCCCTATTATCATGTAGGTCCATATCATATAGGTTTGCTACAATCGTAAAATTCAACTGACTTAACATTTTTTTTATTTTTTATTTATTTATTTCATAGTTTGGATGTTACATAGGTGAAGTACAGTGAGTGCAAACACGTGTTTTAAGTATTAAATCTCTACGTTATCATTTCCATGTAAAGACATAATTAAGCCAATATTATTATAAGTATCTCCGTTTTGAAACTCGGGTCTTTCGAGCCCGGTCATTTATAACTATAAGGCGTGCGTGGGGATATAGATCCAACACGTAGAGGCCATTTGGAGAGACTTGATGTCATGTGGAAATATTATTATAATATTATATTAATATCCGCAGCAGAACCAAAGTAACCAATGTAGCCCTCCGAATCGCTAAACTTAAGAGGCAATGGGCGAGGCACATTGCCCGTAGAACCGATGGCCATTGGGGCGGAAAGGTTCTCGAGTGGTGACCACGTACCGGAAGGCGCAGCGTGGGTAGACCCCCCACAATGTGGAGGACGACCTGGTAAAGGTCGCAGGAGTCCGCTGGATGCGGGTGGCGCAAGACCGGTCATTGTGGCACTCTTTGGGGGAGGCCTATGTCCAGCAGTGGACGTCCTTTGGCTGATATGATGATGATGACGATGATGATTATATTATCATATTTTAGACTCGACAGAGCCAGGCCAAGTTCGTGAAGTAACCTTGTGTCTATTTCGAATATACGTATTTGGGAGATAAGTTTATTGCTACAGAGATTTGATATTTGACTGACAGTATGCGTGCTCTATCACCTGACTGTAATAAAATAAGATTAATGAACAATTAACAAATTGTGAAACAGTGATACGAGTGGAAGAGTGACGGGTTGAATTTTCTTCTTTGTAATTTTTATGCCGTGATAACGTCTTATAAATCGATGAACACCGGTAGCATGCACGAAAAAGTGTCACGTTGTGGACAAATCTCCTTGGTAACGTTGTGGACATATAATAACGCCATGGTAACGTTACGGCCAAACTTCGAGTAACACGGAAGGGAGGCGGTATTCGCACTATTTCCCCTCTGCCGAGGTACAAGATTAGCGCGTCAATCTAATCTAGCGCGGGTAATAAAACTAGTTGCACTTGGATTTTTCACTAGACCGAGTCCAGACGCGCGCGTGAACACTGCTGCACAAAAATGCCTGTTTGCTCGGTTTTTTGTTATAAAAAGAGGTCGTGGACATCAAATTTACAAAAAGAAAGTGTTACATTTCACATGTAATATTTTTTTTTACATATCATACGTTTAATTACATTCAAACACAATTATTATATTTTAGTCTCATGTAATTGTTGGATTTATCGATTTTGCTCGCTCAGTACAAATTGCGGATCGGTCGAGCGACAAATCCGACTTCTCATCTCTCAGAATACAATAACATACTTCAACGAAAATGTGTTAGTGTGCGTGTTGTGACACTTGTCACTCGTCCGTACACAAAAAGAGATCGAGGTTTGCAAGATTTGTCTTTGACGTGTGTCATTTTCTATGTATTTGTGTCCTCATTACATATTGGATTTTGTATGTAAGTGTGTGAGAAGTGCGACTGTGTGCACCTTTCCCCCCGCGAAAAATGGCAGAAAGATTTGTACGGTGAGGTATCGCTTGGGCCCCTCCCTTCCGATGTGTCGGAAGCCTGTGTTGCTCGAAGCGGCCAAAGTATGCAATTTTTCATCAATGTTTTCTTTTGACGCTATCACTCAAAATTATCGACCGTAAACCGACTTTACAGACAACCATATTTTTTTTGGCTAGCAGCAATCAAGTGTCATTAAAACTATTGAAATAGGTAACGTATTAATGTGTAATTATAAAAAAATTGCACGTCAAAATAGGTACTATATGAGTAATGAGTATGGAAGTGAAATGTAAAAATGCAAGCTGTTTTCGACCACTTGTTGATATGAGATATCCGACGAAGCTATAAATATACCTATCACTTGCTCAATGAATCATATACCTACTACTTAGGGCATATTGAAAATTCCTGGAACTGGCTACTTATAAATAATAAGTGGTCTCATATATCAGAATCCAGAAACTTTCAGTATGGCCCACGTATCTATCTAAATATTCTAAATCCTCCTCGCCTCCTCCAAATCCGCCCAAGACTTTCTGTCTGTCTCTATCTCTATATATTAATTTAATACCAGTGGGTTTTAGGGAACCTGCGCCAAACTCAAGTTTTCATATTAATCTTGCGAACCTCAGAGCGTTTTCACATTGTCCGATCCGATATCGAATGTAGGATCTTACATCCGTCATCCGATAAAATGCTTCCGATAATGTCGGATCCTACTTCCAAGATAATAATAATTATAATGTATGACATCCCACGCAAGTGTGGAGGCCGAGGCTTCCTAAACGCCAAGGATCTCCATAACCGCGAGGTGTACAATCTCAGGAATTATTTCCTTAACAACGAGTGTGGGATGCATCGTGATGTGGTGGCAGTAGACAGGAACCTCACGCCGCTCTCCTTGGCAAACGAGAACTGGCGCAAACCTGTGGTACTAAGTACTGCGGATCGCAAGGCGGCATGGGAGAGTAAGGTGCTACACGGGCGGTTCTACAAGGCCCTCACGGGACCCGATGTGGACCTGCTCGCGTCGGTGTACTGGTTACGATTCGGGGACCTCTTCGGAGAAACCGAGGGTTTTGCCTGTGCAATTGCGGACGAAGTGATGATGACGAACAACTATCGGAAATATATCCTGAAGGACGGTACGGTCGACATTTGTCGGGCATGCCGCCGTCCCGGAGAGTCACTCAGGCATATCATTTCCGGGTGTTCTCATCTTGCTAACGGCGAGTACTTGCACAGACATAATCTCGTAGCCAGGATTATTCACCAGCAACTTGCTCTTCTATATGGCCTTGTGGACTGCGAAGTACCGTACTACAAGTACTTACCTGCGCCTGTTCTCGAGAATGGTCGTGCCACGCTCTATTGGGATCGATCTATCATCACTGACAGGACTATTGTAGCCAATAAGCCTGACATAGTGATAATAGATCGATCGCAACGTCGGGCTGTGCTCGTTGACATCACCATCCCCCATGATGAGAATCTCGTGAAGGCCGAGAAGGAAAAGTCCAGTAAGTACCTAGACTTGGCTCACGAGCTAACTAACCGCCATGTGGGATGTTGATTCGACGATCATTGTCCCGATAGTCGTTTCAGTAAACGGTCTAATAGCGAAGAGTCTCGACCAACACCTTGAGAGACTTTCGCTAGGTGGTTGGATCAAGAGTCAGATGCAGAAGGCGGTGATCTTGGACACGGCGCGTATAGTACGTCGGTTCCTCACTCTGCAGCCCTGACCACCAGCAGCTTGGGCCTTGCCCCGCTGCCGGCGGCACCCTAGCTAATAGGTTTTTTTATAATGTGTTTATATGTATTTTTTATTGTTTGTTATGTGTTTTTGTATTTTACTTTTATCATCATACTATAAATGACCTAGCCTAAGAAGAAAAATAAATAAACGTATTATAATAATAGAGTTAAAGGGGTGTCACTTCATGTAAGTACCTGCTCCAGAATATAAGAGCACTAAGTATTCCGGCTCATCTTAGTTTGGCAACCTAATCACAAGAATAAGCGACTAGTTTTTCCGAAAGCGACTACCGTCAGACCTTCCTAACCCAAAGGGGAAACTGGGCCTTACTGGGATTAGTCCAGTTTCTTTATGATATTTTCCTTCACCAAAAAGCGCGCGGCAGGTAGCTAAATATCAAAGATTAGTATATTGTGCAACATGGGGCGTAAGTTGAACATTGCAAACGAGAGTACGTTAAATCGCGACGGCTTGCCGGAGCGATTTATAGACTCGATCGAGTTTGCAATATTATTACGCCCCGAGTTACACACAATGTTTTTCATCACACTTGCGATACAAAAATTAAGTATAAAGACAAAAAACTGTTAATTATGGCACTAGAAACTTCATGGGAGAACGCTTTTTCTATAACTCCCGCTAAAGCTGCGTGCAATTCCACATTTACTGAGCGAGTGTGATGAAAAAGTATTTAGCTACCTGCCGCGTATTAACTTATTGACACGAACTGGGGTTCGAACCGGCGACCTCTGGTTTAAAAGCAACATCATGCCTTATTGCGACCAACGGTTTACCTACAGCACAAACATAATATAAACAAAGTTAGGGTTTATTTCTTGATACAATTACTCGATAATAAGTAATTACACATGCTACTAATTTACATATAGCTTCGTAATCGGAGTGCACCTGATCTTATTACAATTGCACAAAATATTTAAAAAAACTTACTTGGCAAACACATTTATAGCATTCCCTATACTCAAACTATATCCCAAGTCACTTTCATCACTCGCACTAAACGCCACGCGTAAACAAATCATGAAAAGCACCGTAAACATTTTCGAAAATGCGTAAAAATATGTATATAATATTGTAATATTGTATGTAATATTTGAAACTCCTCGCCGCGTGGAAGCGGCATGTACACTGAGGTTTTTTCACATTTTGCTAATGATGTACATAAGTAAACACATTGTGAACTTGACCTACGAGATTAGACTGAGAGTCGTGCTACACTATACTATTTTAACGCGATTCATTATTGTAAATGAAGTTAATTGAGGAAACTCGTTCGAAAAGCGTGTAGTATCGTACGTATATTGTGACACCTTTATATATAAATACATAGCTGTTATCAATACTTACTGAAAATAAGCGGTATTAAGCAGGCGCGTGTAACTTTTGTATACTCGTATCTATTCGTTGGTTTACCAAACTGAAATCAGTGATTTAATAAAATCACACATAATGTGTATGATATGAGCAATGAGCCTTATCAACGGTACTTTATTATGTACCTACTGATTTATAATCTATCCTATGCTGAAATGGGTATTTGTATGAAAATACCGAAAGTATAACAACTACAATTCTCTGCGTATTCTCCAGTGCTGAGCAAACAAAATTAATTTGTTTTTAACAAATAGAAGCCTCCGGTGTCAGTTAATGTCAAAGGTATTATGACATACCTACATAATAAATATGATAATACCTATAATACCTAGTAGATAAATCGGGCAAATACCTCGATATTTGGTATTGTTATAACAGCAAAAAATATAATAACTTATGTAGTAAATAAAGGTACCTATTGGTTAATGTACAGACTTTAGTATTCGTCTTGTTTTTGTTTTATTTTGTTCATGATATACTTAGCGCCAATCATACGATTCCAACCTCACAAACATTGAACCTTAAACATAGTTTTCAATAGAAAGAATATTTTTTGCCTGACACGTTCCTACTACGGTCATGGACACGTTCCTACTACGGTCATGGACACGTTCCTACTACGGTCATGGACACATTCCTACTACGGTCATGGATGAAGGATACGGTATAGTGGACAGAACACTTTAAAATGCAAATAACCAAAAGTAACTAAACATAAAGGGCGGTAGGTACTTGCTAAAGTACCTAAAGCTGTTTGATTATGAAGCAGCCATGGTGATGCTACCACCGCGCTGCGCTGGCCGTTAGCTGGGCCAGGGGCGTATTTACCCTAGGGCCATCCGGGCCATGGCCCGGAGCGCCAACCCCCGGGGGCGGCATATGCCGTCCCTTGGCGGATTGCATTTTCTTTTTCTTCCTTGACTTCTGGGGCGGCTAAACGTATTGGCCCGGGGTGCCAAATTTCAAAATACGCCCCTGCTGGGCGTTCATACTCACCCCCTAGAACCTGGAATGGTCCTAAATGGTCTCAGTGTAGCTATTCCCATTCGTAACCGCCTTTGTCACGGGGGCCAGACACAGATGGGAACTCTCACTGTGCCGTTTTAGAATTTTACTGCTTTGAAATTACGAACTCACTGGCTGTGGAATGTATCTACTCTTACCGGGGTTTTTCTAGGGATTGAGATAAAAATGAGTGTACCTATACAGGTTTTTAAAGGGTCAACAACACGGTACCGACCATATAGATACCATACGGCTACCTAGAAGATGCTTTCGAACTCCGAGGCCTTATCTTTGGACGGACCGTAGTACATGCATGTTTTAAAAAAAAACATACATTATCAAAATCATACTATATAACTGAACTTCTACTTAATACCGTGGTTAATTTTCTTTTATCATAATTACATATAGAAAATGATCTAAATACCTTATAAAAATTCTTGTTTTAGTAGAGCAGTGGGTGACACATTTTATTACAAACATTAATAATCGATTAGATTTATGACTGTCTCTTGATGAATACCTACACAATAATTTGCATCTATTATCTAGCCTACAAAATATGCTTAAGTAGGTAATTAGGTAACCTACCAAAATTGTATACTTAAATCAGTGGGGAGACACTCCTTCAATCGGCTCAGCATTGCTCCGAGCAATTATTAGGGTTGGCACCACTTTACGTTCTTCTGCGTGCACGACCACAGATAAGATTGACTTGCATTTTGACAACCCTAAATAGCCGAAAGGGATAGTGCCATACATTAGAAAGGGACAGCATGATTTGTCCCTGAATCGCTGTCAAACTTCGGTTTTGTAGGAAGTGTCCTTTCGTATAATATCTAATCACTAAAAATGGTACTAGTTCAGCGGTGTTACTCACGAATTCCAGCCAATCGTGCAGTCTGACGCAACTAGTTGCGACCAATAGCGCGCGTGATGCTAACTCATCAACCAATCGCGCGCGTGATGCGAACTCATAAACCAATCGCGTTGTAGCGGTTTCACACCGCTGTACTGGCTCCTGTCATGCCTCATTATTATTGCCCGTAAAGCCAGTCCCTAGATATAGTCTATGGCAATGGTCCTTTCTATACGGTAGTAGTGCAGTAGTATTTATTCTGTGCTTAAATCTTATTTTTTTACGACGCTCAGCACTCGGGTGGCAAAACTAAAACAAGTGCGAGTCGGACTCGCGCACGAAGGGTTCCGTACCATATAAAAAAAAAACAAAAAAAAAGCAAAAAAAAAAACGGTCACCCATCCAAGTACTGACCACTCCCGACGTTGCTTAACTTTGGTCAAAAATCACGTTTGTTGTATGGGAGCCCCATTTAAATCTTTATTTTATTCTGTTTTTAGTATTTGTTGTTATAGCGGCAACAGAAATACATCATCTGTGAAAATTTCAACTGTCTAGCTATCACGGTTCGTGAGATACAGCCTGGTGACAGACAGACGGACGGACGGACGGACGGATGGACGGACGGACGGATGGACGGACGGACGGACGGACGGACAGCGAAGTCTTAGTAATAGGGTCCCGTTTTACCCTTTGGGTACGGGACCCTAAAAACACTCTCTAGGTACAGTCAGGATCAAAAGTAGCGGATCAGACTATGCGTCAAAATCATCTACATATCATTCTCTAATAAGTTTAATAAGCGTGTGACTATTTAGCATTAGCTCTAAATAATCGTTATCAGTGTAAAGGAGGCCATTATCTCCCATAGAGCGTTCGCAAATCCTACTCTGATAGCGTGTCATTCACCTTCTAACGTCTGCGAAATTGTGGCAGATTGATCTAGAAAATTATTCAAAATGATGACCTACTTACGTAGCCAATACTGGGCTACCTTTTGTGGGGCGCCCACCTTGTTTATTTTAAACTAATTTACTTCATGGGCATTTTAACTTAAAAGTGTAATATTTACTTTTTTTCGAAAAACCATTAAGTACTTATTTCTGCTCAGAATCACGAGGACTATCGATTTAAAAATATAAAAAAAATGTGTCCCAAAACATAGTTTTGTGACACATTTTCATATACCTACTTAAGTACCTACATTTTGTATGGACCGACTGGACCGTCACAAAACTGACACCCAAAATTTGTATGAAAAACTGGGGACACTTTTTTTCTTTGTCTCATTCATAGTACTCGTGATTCTGAGTCTAAATAACCCAAAAGTTGATGATTTTTCGAAAAAAAAGTAAATGGTACCATTTTTTCTGATAACACCCTTATATTAATATTTGTTACTCGCCGAGCTTACTTAATATAAAAACTTTTTACAAAAAAAGCAAACCGACTTCAAAAAGGATGAAATAAAATATTATCATTTTTGAAGTCTATGCGTTACCAACTGATATGTTTGAAGTCGGTGCCAAGCCAAATTTTGAAGCATACCATGATTTTGGTGCGATTCCATAAGGATGTACCTACGTTGGATTGCCTTACACGACGACAATGAACGTACTTTCTGTAGGTACAGTCGATGTTAAAAATATGTTTACACTTTTCGCCTTATTACAAAGGAGTAAGGTGCAAAAGTTTAAACATATCTTTGACACGTCGATTGTATCTTAAGGGGCCCACTGATTAACAGTCCGCCGGACGGTATCGGCCTGTCAGTTAGAACAAAATTTAGACAGTTCCGAACAACTGACAGGCCGATACCGTCCGGCGGGCTGTTAATCAGTGGGCCCCTTAAGAACACACCTCAGAACACACGATCAAACCTTCTTGGCGCAGTCTGTACCATGTTTGTCGGCACATTAGTGGAAATCCAATGCATTTTTTTTCCGTCGTATTTTTTAAAGAGCATTTCTTACTAATGCTCGAACAGTCTATAGCACGCAAGTGTGAGATTGGGACTGAGTAATCTCCCGTCCCTTATCCAGAGGACTACATTTCAAAATATAAAACAATTCAAGAAATTTACCTTCTTGCCAAATTTCACCTAAAGCGGTTCAGTTGTTTAGCCATGAAAAGGCGACAAAGAGGCAGACAGAATTACTTACACATTTGTAATAGTTATTAGTACAGTTCTAATGGGATTTATTATTTTTTTATTATTATTATTTTATTTGATACACTAGCAGCTCTTAGAACTGATGCGTGTATATCGAAGCACTTGTATTTTATTTTGCACTTTTTAAAGTTCTAAAATATGTATCTAGTCTATTTTTGAAAGTGTTGACCGATGGTGCACTAACAACAGTTTCTGGTAGAGAGTTCCACACATTTACCACACCATTCGGCAGGAAGTGTTTATAGCCATAAAGCTGATTATTTTTGACTGGTATTGTTACTACTTGGCTTGGCACCGACTTCAAACATATCAGTTGGTAACGCATAGACTTCAAAAATGATAATATTTTATTTCATCCTTTTTGAAGTCGGTTTGCTTTTTTTGTAAAAAGTTTTTATTTTTCCATTTTTAGTTTTAACGCATTGTTAAGAGCGCGACGCATGAATGAAAAACAAGATCATGTTTAACACTAAATTCGTGTACCTATTACTTTAATAAATATGTAATCAGGAATTTTCTCGAGTCCGTCTGGGAAATTATAATTCCTGTCACTACTACACTAAATCCATCCTCCGCCCCGCCACAGACCCAATCCCTCAACGCCCCGATCACTCAACCTCACAGCGCATCAACCCCTGATCCAGGAACCCCTGGACCCTGAACCAGAAAATTTCTCGAGTCCGTAGGAAATTATAATTCCTGTCAACTAAATCCATCCGCCCGCCCCGCTACTGACCCAATCCCTCAGCCCCCCGATCACTCAACCTCACAGCACATCAACCCCTGATCCAGGAACCCCTCGATTCTGAACCAGCAACCCTTCAACCGCCATTCCCCGACCCCTTAATCCCTGACCCCTTAACTTCTAACCCTAATCCCCGATCAGTAGCCTTACCAGCTTACCACGAATTTGACATTGATATATTCGCTAGCATGTTTGTAACTTACTTCCTATTATGCATCTCGCTCGTACTAACCTTAGTGTGAGCGAGATGCATAAAAAGTTACATTTAGATGCATAAGACGTTAGCGAATATGTCAATGTCAAACTCGTGGTAAGCTACAGTTGCAGTACATCAAATTGGTGGTTTTCGGAAGCAAATGCTCGAGTTACTTTAGAAAACCCCGAAACCACTTAACACGTGCCTTTAAAAATTGAGGAGTTCCCTCAATTCCTCATGGATTCCATCATCAGACCAGAACCAAAAATAATACGGAAACACCTTGGAGGTAACTTCTTCCAAACAAAAAAAGAATTACTCAAATCGGATCACAGGTGCCGGAGTAATCGCTGAACATACTTACATTTAAAGAAATCATCATCATTATCATCAAAATAATCATCATCATCAGGTCTACTTCATCAAATTGGTGGTTTTCGGGAGAAAATGCTCGAGTTGCTTAAGAAAACGCCCAAAACACCATGCATGTGCCTTTAAAAATTGAGGAGTTCCCTCAATTCCTCATGGATCCCATCATCAGAACAGAACCAAATTAAAATGGGACCAACTCGGAGGTAGCTCCTTTCAAACAAAAAAAGAATTACTCAAATCGGACTACGGATGTCGGAGTAATCGGTGAACGTACATAGAAAAAAAAAATAAAAAAAAATAGCCACAACCGAATACAGAACCTCCTCCTTCTATGAAATTGAAGTCGGTTAAAAATATGAAATCAACTGCCTGCATTCCCTTTCTTTATTGTTCTTTGTGTATTTACAATTTTATAGCAACCAATTTAACAGGTGTTTTTGTCCTTTCTATTTTTTTTTTTAAATCATTTATTTACATACAATATATATACAGTGGTACTACTAAACTAAATTAATAGCTAGCTTAAATCTAAAATAGGCCCTTGAGGCATTGTACCAAGGATGCTGGCGGCATTTCCTCGCTGTATCGCAACGTTGTGCGAGGTAGCCGCCAGCTCTTCGGTCACCAGTTACGTCAACCAGACGCTTCGCGATTTCTGCGAACAACTTATGCGCGCTGGGACCCCATGGACCTAGAGTTTCAACTCCAAATGGTACAAAATGGTACTCTCTACCGAGGCTCTTATATTTGTTACGTTTTAGAATTTCGGCGCTTTCCGCCGCTCCGCCCGCTTTTACAGTAGTCCGTTGGAGGTGGGACGGTGCCAGTGTGTCTACGCAGGTAGCATCCCACACCAACATCCGTCCCAACCTCCAAGGAACTAAGGACACTCCATCGGGCCTCTTGCCATCATCTCTGATAATGCCAGTCGGCTCAAGAAGAGCAGGCACATTGATGGTGGCAAGAGACCGACGGACTGTCATTAAGCGACGCATGTCTCGAAAAACGGCCTGCACTTTTTTGACAAGATAATCCGTGGTGTCCCAGTCGGTCCACGTCCGTGCCACAAGAGCATATGTATGGCGTACACACCGAAACCCCGAGTCGCAAACCAGTCGCCAGTCTAAGGGAGGCCGGATCCAAGAAAGTACCAGTATTGGGCGAAGGATGGGCCTGTAGCCAGTAACGGGCTTCCCGGGCTCCGACCGCCAAAAGCCTCGCGCGGTCTGGACCTGTACAGTTGTTTAGGAGAGTATTGTAAGTTAAATCACAGTAAACATTATCCCAACTCCTTTGTAAATTTGGGTTGTCTGGAAATTGTTTGCCTGGGCAAGCAATTTTAAAAGCATTTTTGGCGTCCTCAAAGCCCGCGATCTCACAGTTTGTGGGCAAAGCCCTTAAGATATTTCCTATGAGACCAGACGTGCTATGAGTGGACGCCAAAAAGGCTGGGGAAGCCACACTGGAAATTTTGCGAATTAATAAACCTCCAAACCGAATAGGGAGGGACGCTTGAGACCAGGAAGGCTCACTTAGCTGAATGTTTAGAATCGTCTCTAAATTAATTTTGATCAAATCATCTATGGGCGACAATAAATTTTGATGTTTCCAGAAAGGACAACAGCGGAGCACATACGTAAATTTAGGGACAAAAAGGCAGACTTTAAGAATCACAAGAGCATAATGAGGGCTAATTTCGAGTAAGCGATCCGTGTGACTTTTGAATTTTGTTATGGAGTTAGAAATATAATCGGGAAAAGATTCTTCGAATATAGGAGAACCCAGGAGGCAAAGAGAATACTTGTCTACTGATTTGATATTGGGAGTCAGATCGTCAAATTTGAGTTGTAAGTCGGTCAAAGTACAAGAAGATTTTTGAATAAAGAGTTCGCATTTACTGAAATTCAGTTCTAAACCAATATTTTCGAAACTACTCTTAATAAAAGACAAATCAGAGAGTACAGTATTCACGTCGCCTCCTAGGGTTCCGTCATCTAAGTACCACACATTGAATTTTGATTTTAAATTTTTGATAATTGGATTTATAGCCAAACTAATAATTGCTGGCCCGAGAGGGTCACCCTGCTGACAGCCAACCTCAGAAGATAATTATATTTAATAATATCTTTAAAATTATATTTAATGTTACGTAATCGTATTTTCACGCCGCGCGCGTTTCTAGAAAATGAGGCGAGGAGGGCTGTGTTCAGCGTTGAATAAAAAGTATAAATAATGGAGATACAGTTCTGCAAGTATGGAATGTTTGATTGGAAATATCCTCCTCTTTTATAATATTAATTTTGGTTTCTTAAATATTAATACTTTTTGAGATATTAGGGAAATAAAAAATATCTACTTTTTTCGCCCTTTTTTTGTTTATAACTTTTGATATTTTTTGTGTGCACGCTTCGAATACATTTTTCTAGACATCATTATGAATCTAATGAGGTATCACACGTATTTTTAGGAGTATTATCTCTATTTTTCACCGTTTTCCGTTTCTCGAACAGACTATAGTGTGGTAGTTAGGTGCAGGCACACAGCGGATGTCATTCCAGATCTAGAGCAGAGCCCAACTGGGGAAGTACCTCCACCTTACAGAAAACCGCAGCCAAATAACACTAGACCCTACTCATAGTGTTGTGTTCCTGACGATGAGTAAGGTTGCCAGAGCTCGACGAGGGTGCGTGGTGTTAGAGTCGGCAACGCGCATGTAACACCTCTGGAGTTGCAGGCGTCCATAGGCTACGGTAACCGCAGGCGGGGTATGCTTGTTTGTCACCGACACAGTATAAAAAATACCTCTTGTTGACTATTCTTTAACAAAATATTTAGTATTCCTCATTAGACTTGATTTCTTTATCGGATAATTCTCCCATGTCATAGGTTATCATCGCCCGCGCAATTCTCTAGTTTTCGTCAGTAATTCGGCTGTTTTTGCTATCACTAAACAAATTGCACCTTATTGAACACGTTTTAAGGTCTAATTTATCTAGAACCGAAGTGTTGAGAACATCCGAGCTATTTGCCAACCTTGATCACGACGAATCCTTAGTTTCGTAATGTAAATAAGCGTTAATTTTATAAAATAAATATTTCAAACCAATAAATAAAAGCAACACATTGACGCTCAAGAACTAGCGCGAATCACCAACAAACATTGCCCACTAAAGGCAACTTTGCCCGCTAAGGACAACTTTGCCCGGAGATGTAAGAGGGAAATAAAACTATAACGGGTATTTACAAATTACTTGCATTTTTAAATGTGTGATAATTAACTATTTGTGTCGCTTAACTACAAACTCAGGTAAATCCATTCGACCCTCTCAGCAAAGCAAATATCTACCCTATTACCTTTTTTAGGGTTCCGTACCCAAAAGGTAAAACGGGACCCTATTACTAAGAGTTCGCTGTCCGTCCGTCCGTCCGTCCGTGCGTCCGTCCGTCCGTCCGTCTGTCTGTCACCAGGTTGTATCTCACGAACCGTGATAGCTAGACAGTTGAAATTTTCACAGATGATGTATTTCTGTTGCCGCTATAACAACAAATACTAAAAACAGAATAAAATAAAGATTTAAATGGGGCTCCCATACAACAAACGTGATTTTTGACCAAAGTTAAGCAACGTCGGGCGTGGTCAGTACTTGGATGGGTGACCGTTTTTTTTTGCATTTTTTTCCGTTTTTTTTTCATTACGGTACGGAACCCTTCGTGCGCGAGTCCGACTCGCACTTGCCCGGTTTTTTTAATACCAAAATAGCATAATCTGGCCCCAATTTCACATCGGTGACAGGTGCGACGAATTGTAAAATCACTGTTGCTGACGTGACAGGCATCCATGGGCTTCGATTACCACTTACCATCGGGCGGGCCGTACTCCTGTTTGCCACCATCATTGTATTATTTAAAAAAAACTTTATTATATCGGATAAAAACAGATATTTCTCTTGCGAGGTTTCTGACAATTGTCAAAGATTTAGAAGAATTGTAGGTAATTCTTGACAGGTAATGAGTTATATGTGACGTCCCACGGTCAAAGGTACCTTATGGCGGGTATGGAGTTATGCATACCCCAGTAATCTACAATAAATAAGCTATCGATAACACAAAAGATCAACCTTCTAGGTTGCGTAGTTACAGAGATATGATTTTTTGAAAATAATGTTGTGAAATGAGCAACTTTACGATAGAGAAGTTTTAAGTTTAGCCGCCTAAAAAACTATGTTCCTGAAGTAAGTTACATAGTTGACTACAAATAATAATACCTTATATATCTGAGATTAAAAAAATATTGCGACTTGTTCTGTAATGCAAATAGAAACTTTTGATATCGACTGATTTATGTGTATACTAACCAATCTCTTGAAAATAAAGTTTTATTTCATTTTCACGATTGATTGCAATGAGCTCTCAAGATTTAAATTTTATCTATTAGAAAACGACACTGACAGACAGTTTAAGCAAAAAACAATACCGATTTAGAGGTGAAAATGTATTTTCTGACTTTTTCATATAAAATCACAAAATTGAATATTTTTACTTTTAATGTGACACACAATCAATTTTTCTGAGCACATATGAAAGAAATTCTGTCATTCAAATGAAATAAATCCTAAAACCCCAACTAAATACTATATTTAACCCCTTATGCCACTTTAAACTTACATAACAATAACAGTATTGGCTCCATACATTTACGAAAAGGTACCTTATGGAAATAAATCTAATAATACATCACTACAAAATATCAATCATATTACAGTTTATCTTTTATGAATAGAAAATATTAATTTACATTAAACTGCCCCAAATTTAATTAGTTCTTCGTCATAATAATCTTAAAAAAGACCAATAATTTGTATGTAATGAAAAGGTACCTTGTGATTAAGTTACATGATGAGGCATGATGATGATGATGATGGAACAGTTAGGATAAACTAATAATATTTTGGTAATGGTATAAATCGTCTATTTCTTATCAATAATATATTTCGGTTGCTATTGAAGATAAGAGGCATTGAGGTTCAATGACCTCAGATATTCCATAAGGTAATGCATCGGGTATTGGCATTTTTCAGCAAACCAATGGCTGATTTACTGCATGCGACCAAACCAAATGAAGATTATTCTAGTTAAGAAAGACTTGACGAGAGTAACTTTGGTATAATAGCAGGCTACTTGGATTTGTGATGTCGGTCGATGTACGGTTATAATATTTGCGAGGCGCCCCAACCAGAACTGAAATTATCAAATTAGTTTTGCAGAATGCTAATACAGTTCTCTACCAAACTTCTTTTCCCGTATTGACTAGTTTTTTTGGGAATTTTCAATCTTTTTTCCATAAGGTACCTTTTCTACTAAACTCTGAGACGACATTACTAGGCTTATAACTAACTTATAACAAAAATAAAAACAGGTAAACAAACGTTACGCATTAAGGTTTCAGATCACACAATAAAAAAAAATTGAGCATTTTTTCACCTCTTTACAAAACATTTCATATCTCCGAAACTAGAAACCCTCATAAGGTACCTTTTCCCGTGGAACGTCACATATGTCGGAATTTCGTGACAATTGTAGTGTTTCTTGTGACAATTGTCAGAAACCTCGCAGGAGAAATATCTGTTTTTATCCGATATAATAAAGTTTTTTTAAATAATACAATGATGGTGGCAAACAGGAATACGGCCCGCCCGATGGTAAGCGGTAACCGTAGCCCATGGATGCCTGTGACGTCAGCAACAGTGATTTTACAATTCGTCGCACCTGTCACGTTGGTGAAACAGGGGCCTGACAGATGGATTTACCCGAGTTTGAAGTTAAGCGACTCATTTGAAGGTACGGTCAAGGACTTACTGTAAGTACCATTTCGTTTATCACTGTAACTTTAATATGAGAGCCGGCTTTCATATTGATCGAGACTGTGACATGTTAAAGTGTCATTCTATGGAACTTGCTAACTATGTAGGTAAATAAAGTCACTAGTAAATTCGTCATTCTTTGGTAATTTCAATATGGCGGTTTGTTTACATACCTACTTAGCAAGTTCCATAGAATGACACTTTAGGTACTAAGTAAATGGTAAGGAAATCAAACTCCTGATTTAATCTTAAACATGAGAATTAAACAATTTTTCAGTCATAAATCAATTTATTCCTTTAACTTTTTAATTAATTACCAAAAAATATTTACATCCGTTCCTTACTGGACTAATTAATTATAGTAATTATACATAAAAATAAATGCATTCTCAAGTTTGATCCCGCATTGCGTTACAACACTAAATTGCACGATTTGCTATCTTAGTCTATCTTTTGGACGAATATGAGAAGGAGAATCAGAAGCAAACTATTCATAATTTCAAGTATAATTTGTGATGAACGTTAGGTATATGTTAATAAAACTCTTTTTAATTATATGATTGAATGTCAGATGATGACATTGATGACTTTAAAATATTACTATAAATTGCAAAATTGTTGAATGTAGTACGTGTGCCATTTTATAGGATCAATACAAAAATAGAATAGAATGACTAAGTGTTACGTACCTGCTGTAAAATTTTAGGTATTAGAAGAATTCTATGTCAGGTTCATATACCATAATAGAGTCATTATGTTAGTTCACCGTCCAGTGCCTGTTTCCGTCCACTTGGCGTAGTTGCCACAAAGAATTGTGTATAATTTCAAGAATTGCGTATAATTTCAATATATAGGCATAAATTAAATTATACACAATTCTTTGTGGCAACTACGCCAAGTAGACGCAAACAGGCAAAGGGGGCCGATTTTTGAAATTCGTGCGTTCGATTTCGTCACTCGAAAATCGGCGGAAAACAGTGAAATGCTAATGTTTGAAATACGAGCGATAGAAATTGGGAATCGAGTGGTATTGACCACTCGTTTTCAATTCTATTAGTAGAATTCAATTGCCGGGTAATGGAGATATTATTGAACAAAATACACGAAATCGAGCGGTCGAAATTCAAAAATCTCCCCCCTGGACGGTGAACTGACGCAATGACCCTACCAAGAGTATCAAGTTATTGTTCTACCTAGACATAAAAAAAGGTTAAGTGATGTCAAGCTGTAGTTGAGCATTACCAGAAAGTAGGTACCTATTCGCAAACTATTAAGTTACAATTATTCTAAAATGTCTTCACCAACGAGTTTGAGCAAAAGCCCTATAACAATGTAATATTTCAAATCGACCAAAACATTATACTTAATTAATTTATAGGTATTTCGTATTTAGAATGGCTTAGGAGTGTTTTACTTATTCGAAATTAATTTGACAACATTAAATTACTTATAATATCTATAACTTATATTTATAAGTAGTTCGTTCAATTCACTGCGTCTACATTGTCATTTTTATATCTATAATCACATTTAATATTATATCTAATTTGTTTTTATATGTAATGCTAGGGAAAAATATAAATTCACAAATATATCGTTTATTATAGTCATTATTTGGTAAATTCGAGATTGGATCACAAAATAGGAAGATGATATTTTAAATTGTATTCCAAACATGTACCTGCGTTTAAATTTACGTCCAATTTTAGATATAAAATGAAAAAATGTTGTACTTAAACATGAAATGGCAGTTAATATGATAAACAGACATCCTTTTCTTAGCAAATTGCGCTAAAATCGAAAACGAGCATACTCATATTATCTTCAGAATAACAAGACAAAATTGTATGTAAAATTAATTTAAATTGCATAATTCCGTTTTCAATTTGGCCGGCAGCTTTTTTTAGCACCAATTTATTATTGAACTATTTTTATTTATTGCATACGTATTAAAATACATCATTCATCTTACAGTTAAAACCGTTTAACATAGTTGAATAAGCATCTATAATTAACATTGGTATATTATTTTATTGATTTTGTTTAAATAATATTAAAGGGTTGATACGCTGATATAATATTAGACTAGGCAATCTAAAATAATGATCTAAATTAATGGATTGAAAAAAAATTAAATACCTGCCATTAAAGCAACAACATATATCTTTTAAAAAACAACATGTGATAGGATAAATATTTAAAATTCAAAATACGTATCTCGATATAATAATTCAATCCGTATAATGTGTGCGTATATAAATGGCTTTATAAAAACATTCAAACCAAACTAAACGACTTTAACTGCAAACAATATTCTATAATAACCTAAAAATACCATTCATCACATATTACTCTCCCACAATTTCAAATAATTGTCTATCACCTCCTCGAACCACCGTTTCTTCCTCACATCTTTGAAGGCAGGCGATAACGTCTTCAGTTCCAACTGCAACAAGGCCTCGTTGCCCAGCAGCGAGTCCAGGTTGCGCAGGAGAGACGGCTCGCCGTGCAGTTTGAGGAGACTGGGGTACGAGAATATGTAGTAGTGCACCCGGAGACGCTTCATGGCCCAGTTTTCAACTGTTTTGTTGCCGCTGGCCACCTGGAAAAGGATAGTGTTAGCTTTTGGTTTGAATTTAGTTTTGCAAAAACTATGCGCAAAAACCTTTATTTTGAAGAATGATTAGGTACTTAATCAAAACCCGTATTAAAGGTTTCCTTTATCAATATAAAACAAAAAGTGCATAGAATATAAATTTATGTGATCTTAAATTCATTTACTGGGCAAAGTTGCGTCATCTATCTAAGTTCAATAATACCCAATTATGCGTCATGAATAAATGAGGAAAAATGCAGATGAAAGAGCCGATGACAATGGTACCTAATGATAAGATAAAAAGTTGGATGCTTAGTTTAGTCAATGGCAATGTAAAATATTAAGACACATTTTTCAATTACGACTATGATAATTTGATAAATGCACACTGAAAATATGATTGGTAGTTTCATTTGTTTAATAGAATTTATTACTCAGTTGTATCACACGTCACAGATTCAGCCAACTGGCTGATAGTGATAAAGCAAATTATATTAACACATAAATCGATAGTTGGGTTACCTCTCTCCTTGTCCGAAAGAGACACAGAAAGAAACAAGCAAAATAACATAATTTCATGTTATAATATTTTTCAAACTCGAAGGGTAGGATGACACCTGTCATCTCCATATAATTTATAACCTAAAAACGCCACATCTCGCAAAATTGTCGCATCCTACCCTTCGAGTTTGAAAGCATATAGTTATAGCATTACCGTAGCAACTTATGCTTGACGCCTACATACTTTTTCTAACAAAATTCTATCAAACAAATGAGAACAGCCGTGAGATCTAGCAACTTTGTCAACGGATGTTTGTATGTAGGCGATAACTGATAAGCTAAGCTTCATATTATGTAGGTAAGTACTCTGGAATATAGGACAACTTCTAAATCTGATATGATAGCTAAATATGTTACTAAAAAAATACACTTCGGATGGAATCAAAAAATTCTCCGTCCGCTAAAATATTTACTAAAAACTTCTTAAACTTTTTTCATTTATAAAAATATGATAAGTAAAATCTTGCATTTATGCCTTATTAGAATTTGGCTAACAGAAGTTAAGCTTATCAAATTCACTAAACATAACGACCGTATGTTACATTGCAAAGCTCATTCAATTGTATACCGTTTGAACTTGTTTGTGGCATTTTTGTTTTAATTTTACACCAGCTATTAGGTAGGCATTTATATTTAAAAAACAGTGGGCAAAGTTGCAAGCTCTCACGAAAGATGGCGATTACCTTAATCTGTCCAATATGCTTGGCATGCCAAGGCGAAAAGTAGCCCTCAAGCTCCTTCGCGGTGATATCCGCCACGCCTTTGACTTTAAGTCTCTCTTTTATCATAGAGTATGCCGTTCTAGAGAACACAAACACCTGGAGTGAGAGCATAGACAAGATTCACGATTTTTATTTTATAAAAGTTTCAAATTTGGAACGTGTACTCCGTCAGTGGGCAAAGTTGGACTGAAACTTCTTTTCGTGTTTCTTTGGTTTATAAATACGTACCTAAGTAGTTTAGGCCGAAGTATTGTGTATTACGTATATCCAACTACATCATTCATTACTTTTACCAAGTTTCACATTCGAATTTAATCATAAACTTGTAATAGTGACAACAATTTTGTGTAAGATAGAAAACACTTTTCACAAATTAGAGGTTCTATTATTGACACATTTAAAGCAACTAAATAAAGTAAAAAATCAAATAATTTCTTTGTTTATGCCACTTTTTCTCGTGATGAGTATAGCGTTGAAAATCAAGATTTTTAATTCTCATTGCTCGTACGAGTAAGTAAGTACTATTTTCTCTTTTATTACATTTTTACCTTCAATTAGGAATACAGACCCAGGCGAGAATGATAAGCGAGCTGCAAAGGTAAGAAGTAATGAAGTAATGTGATGGGTAGATATTTGAATGTCCAGGATCGAAAATGGTCAGAAAATGATGAACACAGAAAAGAAGTTTTGATGACACTTATGATCGAAATTGGAAAGCATCTTCACGAGAAATGATGATGATCCATATTTTAGAACACTTGAAGGAAAATTCTAACGTAACGATTATAAAACTATGTTACTAATTCGTTAAAATATACTCAATTCCAAAGCTGCTTTTCCAATTAGTATGATTTACCATCGAACAAGTAAATATTAACTACAGCGCCATCTTATATTACCAGTAGGAACTACTTAATAGTTCTGCTACTCACCGCAAGATGGCGCTGCCGGTCATTGTTACTTATCAGCCACACAGATGGCGCTACTAAGTCTAAGCAGTTCTTAAAGTGTTCGATAGAATTTTCCATTATTTCAAGTGCATGTAACAGCGTCCGTCCAAACCTTGACCGCGCCGATGTGTTCGGCGAAGAACGGCGAGAAGAAGTTGTTGATCTCCGCCGGCGGGATGTTAGTGACGCCTTTGGACTTGACACGGTCTTTGATACGAGAGTACACGCTCCGTGTGAACACGAATACCTGGGCATAGTCACAAAAAGGTGAGAAGTTGAAAGGATTGGGCTGGGGGCCGATTTTTGAATTTCGACCGCTCTATTTCGTGTATTTCGTTCAATAATATCTCCACTACGAGGCATTTAAATTCTACTAATAGAAATACCACTCGATTCCCAATTTCTATCGCTCGTATTTCAAAAATTAGCAATTCGCCGTTTTCGACCGATTTTCGAGTGACGAAATCGAGCGATCGAAATTCAAAAATCGGCCTCTTGAGCTATACATACAATCTCACATCGGAAAATAGGTATTAATGAATTAAGTTTTAAATAGTTTTATTGTTGGCAAATTCTTTGAACTTCTCATTATATTAAAATACATTAAGCGCCACTTGCACCATCTCACTAACCCGGGTTTAATCGGTTAAACCATTAGTGGGATGGTGCAAGTGGCGCTAAATTAAGCAAAATAAGTAGATAAATTATAAATTCAAGTAGGTACCTAAGTACCTATATACTTTCCTACCTAGATTATTTTTAATTTAAAAGTATTTCAATCTCCGTCGGGTATCATGCAGCACTTGTTTGCGGCAATCAAATATCTGAGTAAAGTACTTGTACTTACTACTTATATACTTTATTTAATATAATTAATAATTATTACTTTAGTACTCTTTGATTATCTCTAATCATTCATTCGTTTCAGTACCTATACTAAAAATAGTAAAAATCAAAGTCAAGTTAAACAAACTAGATTATCGCAAAGTTTTGAAAACAATCGTCACGTTTTCGATCACGTCCTGCATCCGTCCTGCTTACTCAATATAAGTAGGAAGGAAATGGATGTCATGTGATCAAACAGCGGTGACGACACGTGCTTTATCACGTTTGGAAAAAAATACAATTTATGGTAGGAACAATTTGATTCGTGACTTGTGATAGTTGTGATCTTCATTCAATCAGCCGTTGTTCATACAGAGTTAGACCAAAAAAAGTTTGCAGAGATTTTGATAGCCCACACAGCGCAAGTGTTATTTTAAACGTCAAACTTCTATGAAATGATGACGTATTAAATAACACTTGCACTGCGTGAGCTATCAAAATCGCTGCAGACTTTTTTTGGTCTAATTCTAATATGTACTTTCAAAATCGGCAAATTCAAAAAATGTAGGCGCGAGGGGTTGAACTTCCATAGAAAATTAGAATTTCGCGCCTTTTTCTACTGACATATCGGGTGTGCCGGTTATCGGTAGTATTACTTTTTCTATAACTTTAACTACAGAAAAAGTACTTTTACTATAAGCATTACTTTTTCTATAACTTTATCTATAGAAAAAGTAATGATTATAGTAAAAGTAGCGATATCAGACCTGATAAAGCGAGTTCCCCGTTATGTAGCTGGATATGTAATGCGAGCCATATTTCCTAATGAAGTCGGCGATGGAGACCGTGTCCCCGATGGTGGAGTCCTGGATAGCGTCGAAGACCACGTCTTCAACCGGTATGTTGGTAGGCAGGTCGCTTAGCTTGGCTGTTTCACGGTACCTGGAAGTTTATGTGAGCGTTTCTTTTATTTTTTCCCATTTTTAAATATTGTGATTTTTTTGCCACTTTTGTGTTATTTCTACTCAGAATCACGAGCTCTTTCGATACTAATGGGATAAAAAAATTCCCAGAGTTTTTTTCCTAATGTGTTACCATTTCCCCATATACCTACTTTGTATGGCGGTAACAAAAAGGAAATTATGAAAAATTTATGGAAATTTTAGGACACTTTTTTTTCAATTTTTTTTTTGTTTTTCCTCGAGTAGTCATGACCAGGTCCATCTTCTGGTGCCAGCTTATCGTTGAATTTTGGGACACGTATAAAATGGCAAAAAATAAAAGAAACGCTCATGTGTGGTTTATACAGAATGTAAGGTCACACTTGGAGTTGTAAGCATCCATACAATTCCATAGCTAATACTAACCAATTTGATCGGCGACGAAAATACTAGGAACGGTCGACTATTTTCGCTCCAAACTACATAATACTTATATGTACAGGTATAGAGATAGTGGATGTTGGTCACAGGTAGCCATTGCTGGCAAAAACTTTTTGAAGATTTATTTTTAGCTAATTGTCGAAAATTGGATAGATTACCTTAAATATGATTATACGTACCCTGTTTAGTATTTAGTACCTTAATTTTGGGATTTAGGACTGAAAGGATACTTGGACCAGGGGCAAGCTTAGTACCTTGAGACCCTGACGAGTACGTAGCAGTGGTCGCCCGTGATGAAGGAGGAATTGATGCCCAGGTTCCTCGCCATGATGTCCGTCGGCCAGCCCGCTGTGAATGCTCGCCATGGTCGCTCTAACCTGGAACCAATATCAATTTTTAATTTATTTGTGACACTATAAATATTACAACACTGAAGAAAGTCAAAGAAATAATACATTTAAATGCCGTTGGCAACTGTCTAAGGTTTGTATAGATGGCGCCATCATAGCTTGCCATTAAAAAATAAATTGTCACATTTCTAGAGCCACGACCACGACCAGTGAAACCTGTGTCGAAACGTCGGTAAATAAAGGTAATAAAATAAATTCGCGATTACCAGTCTTCTAGGGATTGACAGGGCAAGCTATGCTGGCGCCATCTGCTAAATACTTCGACCGGCCAACCCCATTGCCACAAAGTGACCCTCAATTCAGCGTGGTGCTGAGTTTTTACCTAGCGCTGTCTTCAATTAAGGTGAGGTCATTATGAGTAGGTGACACTTAAAAAAACATAACGATAAAGTATTGTTAGTAGGTATTTGGTAGATTCCCTAGCTTGAAAACCGAAAGGCAAAAGAGCTGGGTCAATGCTAAGAAAATGACTCGTTTTATTTCACTGCACTAGCCGAGTATGCTGTGCTATTTCCAAAACAGAGTCTTCGGTTCGGTTCGGCTTCGCTCTCGTACCAGAATTTCTCGGTACCTACCTACGAAACATTGTTGTCCGTCGAAACTGCAATCAACGGTCCTTCAACTTCAAATACTACAATCATAGTTGCAAATATAATTCACAGAATTTCACAATGACCGCAAATCAATAGCAATCATTACAAAAGGATCGATCGATTCAATTTTCATTTTCACAACATTTGCCTTCGATCCAGAAGGGCTTAATTTACTTGTTTTATACAAGACCTTACGCATTACCTCTTTTATCGGCGCGAATGTGTTTTATTCGATTTAGTAATGAAGTTCATTTCAACCAAGTATGGAAGCGTTATAAACATCACGAATATCAATCGACAAAGCAGTAGATGTTTATGAAATATCTAAATCCTGTTTAACAACACTACACAACAGTCTAGTCTAGTATAACAACAGTTATGCTAGTTATAATCTTCTAATAGCGACACTCTTAAATGATCATTGGTGAACCTTATGTTTTGGCAATAAGGTATACCTACGAATTGACAGTTAAAGTGTGGACGAACGGTTCAATAGGAAGTCTTAGTTAGCAAACAAACCGCTACTTGTTTTGGTTACCTCAATAGTTTACCTCATAAATAGGACTAGACATAGATAGAAGTGCAGCGTGTAATAGCGTGTAATAACAGACAATTAACAGTGCACAGTGAAGTGAATATAATCTTCGAGAAAACCTGACTGAATTGGTACTTAACTTAATTAACTTACCTCGTTCGGTATCGGTTCATCAACAGTGCTGGAGTTAGACCAAGAAAAGTCTGCAGCGATTTTGATAGCCCACGCAGTACAAGTATTATTTTAAACGTTAAACTTCTATGAAATTATGACGTATAAAATAACAATTGCACTGCGTGGGCTATCAAAATCGCTGCAGACTTTTCTTGGTCTAACTCTAGCGGTTTTTAAGACCTGAGGAAATCTGTCAACCTTACCTCTCAAAACTAAAATCCCTAAAGTACGCCTGCAACAACTGCTTCAGGTTATCGCAGAACTCCATATGGAAGTCTCCGTCGAACAGGGTCTTGGCCTGCCGCGGCTTCGGCGCCACAGAGAGACGCTCCACGTCTCTGAACACGCTGACGGTGGGCTCTCGGAACACCCAGCCTTCTGTGTCGTTGCGGGGGACCACTCGCATGCATATGCTGAGGTAGCCATATCTGAAACGTGAGGTTTTGATGTCAATTTATTAAGTTTTGGAGGGTGAGCTATAGGCAGACATTTGTTGTGATAAGGCAGTTTTTAACAAACCATTAATAATTAACTGATTTAAACTTTCACGATTATTAAACATTATCAAACTGCACAACGGGACTTAATCGCGTATTTAAGTTTTAAGATCTCATCCACATGGAATCCAGTCATTAGTAAATGTAAGCGGAAACGAATATCGACAGTCGATAAATCGAATATCGTTAGTGTTGTGTGTCGACAGAGTGACATCCCTAGTGCGCAAAACGTTCAAACTGATAAACAAGACCAAGTGCGGGTAGTTCGAAAAACTCGCGCGGCTAGAAGATGTTGATGTCAACTTGAGCCAGTCTTCTCCGAGACCACGGGGACAACGCCGTCCTCGAAACGTCGGAGGTAAATCTTAAAACTTAAATACGCGATTAAGTCCCGTTGTGCAGTTTGATAATGCATTAATAATTAATCTCTTCATTTCTGTAATTTTGACATTTGTGTTTGTTAGAAAGATACCACATGTAACAGAGGTTTGCTGAATCTTATAAATAATATATTGGCTGCCCTGCCGACGCCGAACTCGGAGTAGCGTGGCGGCGCAAAAGACCGCTAGCCATAAGTTCGATACGTACCTCAATTTTCGTAACCTCATTATTGTGTCTTACCTCATAAATATATTGATGGCCTTGCCAACGCCGAGCTCGGAGTCCAGCGTGGCGGCGCAAAGGGCTACCGCCAGCAGCGCGGTGAGGCCCCGCAACATGCCACACGACGATGGGACCGCCTGCAAAAAACAAAAAAGTATTAGAATTGTTTGTGTCACACCACGCCTCCTGAAAGTAAAACGCAAAAGGCTTAGGCCACTAAACAACAAAGTACTAAGTATAACACTTTAAACTCTCGCGTTTTGTACACATATTTTATTACACAAACGGGTCTACCGCGATGGATACATATCAGAATACCGAAAATCGATTTACCTAATGTTGAATCACCTATGCTCGTTTCACCTATTTTTTTAAATACCTAATGATCAATTGCTCAGCACAGGGAGGATTGGAAAGGGAGAGGGGAGGCCTTTGCCCAGCAGTGGGACACACACATAGGCTAATAAAATAAAAAAAATATCAATTAAGTTAAGCTCATAACACCTAATGAACGAATTACCTATTGCACGTTTCAGCTACAACTGGCTTTCCTAAGCTCATCATACCTATGGTCGATTGTTTTACCTAATACTCGAAATACCTAAAGCTAATATACCTAATACACGAAACACCTAATGTTGATATACCTAATGCACGAAATACCTAAACTCGGTATACCTAATGATCGAATTACCTAAAGTTAACACACCTACTGCACGAATTACCTAATGATCGAATTACCTAAAGTTAACATACCTAATGAACGTAATACCTAAATTCGATACACCTAATGCACGAAATACCTGAAGTCGATGAACTTAATGAACGAAATACCTAAAATCAAAAATATTATTATGGTTCAGTAGAATATTATTAGGACATACAACATTTGGTATATTTTTTTTAGCCAAATCATTCAATTGGCTTACTATTTTTTATTATAATATAAGGTCTAGTCATTTGACAGAGTCGAGATAGGTGCGACGACGAGCAAAGCGAGGAGGAGCGTGTTAGGTTAACTGCGACCAAACAGTGCCAAAACCGACTTTTATTTCATCGTCATGATGTTAACTTACAAAAATTGAATTTTTGATAAGATAAGAAAAGATAACTAATTTTGTATTAGACTTACGAAATCATTCTACTACCTAAAAAGTAGCGTTTCAAAAAGTGTATTTTTAAGTTGTTATCCAAACAAACAGTTTCTACTGTAAGGTTGGGAAATCATACCATTTATTGGGTGGAGTTGCCACTTGATCATTCGGCAAAATGATATGAATTTTGTGCTAGGTATGTAGACTTTAGGTATTCCGTGCATTAGGCATATCGACAGGTTTAACAGTTTTAGGTATTTTGTCCATTAGGTAAATCAAGTTTAGGTACATCGTTCATTAGGTATATCAGCTTTAGGTGTATCGTCCTTTAGGCATATCAGGTATAGGTGATTCGTGCATTAGGTATGCTTTAGGTGAAACGTGCAGTAGGTAAAACGTGCATTAGGGGCTATTCATAAATTACGTCATTTCAAATTAGGGGGGGGGGGGGTCTGGACATCGGATGACGGTAGCATGAAGTAGGAGGAAATGGGGTCATTTGAAGCATGATTTTTGGATGATTATAGGGGGGGGGGGTCAAAAATCGTCAAAAATCGATGACGTAATTTATGGACAGCCCCTTAGGTGTTTAGTCCATTAGGTTATTTGAGCTTAGGTATTATAAACTTAGGTCAGTCAATGTTTAGGTAAAATGATCGATAGGTAATTTAAAAATAATTAGGTGAATCAAGCATAGGTGATTCAACATTAGGTAAATAAGTTTTCGGTATTCTGATATGTAACCACCGCGATATAATTTCATACCGTCTTTCCGTGACCACAGCTGGTGCAATTCAGCTGAAACGTCGGAATTTAAGGTAAAAACAATGAAATTATATCGCGGTAGACCCGTTTGTGTAATTAAATAAAGTACATACCTACTAAGTTTAAGTATATAACTTACACTCTTCGAAACCGAAAAAAAAACTAAATGTTAATAAACAAATGAGACTAACTTGTGTACAGTCAAGTGTAAAAATATGGGTACTATAACTTCGCAAAAATATGTCCCATAGTTCTTAATAAATAAATAAAAAAAATATTCGCTGACATAAGACTGGGACATATTTTTGAGTATGATGTGTACACCCATATTTTTACATGATATAAACTGAACATAATATTAAAAAAATGCAAAAACAAAAAAGCAAAAAGTATTGTCAGAAGTGGGATTCGAACCCACGCCCTCAAAGAGGACCAGAACAGCTCATACCCGTACTACGGGCAAGGTAAACCTTGAGTCTGGCGCCTTAGACCGCTCGGCCATCCTGACAGTTGCGGTAGAGCTCGAAATTAGCCAACACGTTCGCGCGCAATAGTTTACACGTCGTTACGATAGATGGCGTTAGTAGTTATAAACTGATTAGCCGAGTAGCACTTTTTTTTGTCGTTTGTGTTGAATGATGTAACTTTATAATTCGTTCTCATATCACGTTTATCTGATATGGACTAGAATACTAAGTGTGAGAATATTTAATAGAATATTATTGTTCGAAATTATACTGCACTGTTTATTACCAAACAAAACCACAAACGAAACATTTTCGTCATAATATTTCGACCATAGTAATACTTTAATCGGGTTTCATGAGATATATTTGGGCAAGTACACAGTAATTACGAATGGACTCATTGATAAAGTGGCCATGCACTTTTGCAGCTGCGTGTAGGTATATCTAAATTAAACTAACTATAACTACTAATTAAAACTAAACTTAATACAAAGACCAAGATCACCCTAATGGTACTCCCACACTGTCAGTTATTAACATTTTGTAAATTTTGTGATAGGGTCAACGGACAACATAATAAAACACTATAAATACTATCATGTCACATTATGTTATATGTATATTTATGTAACGTTATATAACAGTCTTACGTGTCCCACTGCTGGGCAAAGGCCTCCCCCCAATTTCTCCACATATCTCTTTCCAATGCTGGCCACTCCTTCAAAAAGGAGTCTAGTTCATCCCGCCATCGCCGACGGGGTCTGCTAGATCTCCGATTTGAGTTTTCGGGCTCCCACTCTGTAGCATTTTTACCCCACAACTCATTCGGCATTCGGCAGGCGTGACCAGCCCAGTCCCATTTTAGCTTGGCCGCCTTCCGAGCTACATCGACGATTTGGGTTTTGGAGCGCAGCGTGGTGTTTCGGACTCGATCAACCAATTTGACACTTAATATGATACGCTCCATAGCTCGTTGTCAAACCCCAATAATAATATAACAGTCAGTGTAGGAGCACCATTAGGACCCTTTTTGTTCGATACGACACATATGAATGTGTCTGTGAATGAATGAATGAATGTGTGTGTGTGTGAATGAATGAATGTGTGAACAAAAAGACTAGATACAGCAGTTGCAACTGCACAAATGCAATCTAACCCCACCGGCGCCAGAATCGATTGTCCACTTGAACCAATCAAATAGTCATCTGATTATAAATTGGCTAAGTGCGAGTCGGACTCGCTCACTCGGTATACCTACTTTATTAAGGCTCAGTAGGTTCGTATTATAAGTACCCACTTTAAGGCCCTGTAGGTTCGTGTTCTTCTATCTATCTCACTGAGCGAAAGCGTGAGCGAAATGAATGTGCGTGCTCGGGACCGCGGATATCATGTTTTTAAATTTTTAATTTTTCGTGTTTTAATAATAAAAAAAAGTAATCGCAGAGTTCCCTCAAGCATAATATGGCTCATTTTTTGAAATTAGTAATTTTCATATTTGTCGTTTTTGTGCAAAATTTTTAATATTTTTTTAAAGTGCATTTGAGACCTATGTTCTATCGAGCGAAAGTCAAAAACTCAGGATTCGAATCGCTGAAGTCCCTAGAGTGGCCTAGAGAAAGACCTCAAGATTGCTAATAAAATTTTTGGTAATCGTACTGTAATCTAAAAAGCGCTACGACTTTTCAAAAACTCCGTTCTCTGAGCTCAGCTGAGGTTTTATATAACTACTAGCAAAAAGAATAGATAGTATAGAGGGGTCCTGTCATTGTAAATTTTGTAGTCACTGTAAATTTACTGCCATCTATCAACACACGACTAAAACTCAAAATGAAAACGTATAAAGTTATCAAAAAATGTATATATATGGATAAATGAATTTATAATTTTTATATCATTTTGATCCATGTTCATTCATTGATATCTATGTGTTAAAATTGTTAAATATGAAACGGTGTCGTCACGCCATCTAGCCGAGGATAGGCTAAAGGTGTGTGCGCCACCTATTCGAGAATGACTTTTACTTGAATTCCGAGGCACGTTTTTTCCTTAGACTTTATTCGTCTTATACGAAGTTACATATGTCTTTGCTACTAGTATAGGGTGATTCAATTAGTTGGTAGGTAAACAAACTGCCTTAAAATGTCTGAAGATCCCATCAAGATGTATTTAGTAACACACTGTTCTGAAGTTTAGTTCCGGCACAGATGGAACCGCGAGTAAATATGGCGACAGATTACCGACTCGAATGCTGAATGGCCGGTGACCACAGCCCTTGGCCTACTTGCCGATAGCAACAAATCTAATTATAGAAACGCAACCAAACGTTTACAAACTTTATTGTAGCTAACATAGATAGTTTAAACTAGTAAAAATGTTATCATAGGTTGGGTCAAAATTGTTACCTGCTGAATGCTGAATGGGTCCTACGGGACACTATGTCAGATGGCAACTGGGATAAAAAGGAGATGGTGGGTCGACTTCTATGCATTTTGATGGTGAGAAAATACTACGAATCAATTGTACCTATGATGACTTAATGAACCCTAATCCATTTATTCGCAAAAAATAGGAATTAACCTGTATTTTGTCTATATCAAATACTTAATTAAAAATGTCAAATTTTAAACGTTAATCAATGGCTTATTAGATTAGAAAAATGTTTATGAATAACGACATATTATGACAGTCAAGTCATGTCAAGTGTAAAAATATGTCCTTACTGAAAAATATGTCCCATGGTTCTTAATTCGCTGAGATAAGAGGTAATGGGACATATTTTTCAGTATGATAAGTTCACCCATATTTTTACACATTTGACTGTACAACACTATAGGAACGTATACGTTTATTTCGAAGTCTCACTTATACTAAACTTAGTCGTTTACACGATCCACTGGCGATGCACCATGAAGCCATGAAGTATGAAGTAAGCCAAGGTTCGCATTTGGCACGCTGAACGCTGAATAAATCACGTAATTGAGCAACCTACTATCAAGCCGGATTACAATTTTTACAACTATATTATATTGATTTTATATTGATTAATTAGTTGTACTGGGCATTTTCCACAAATCGACAATCATTTGTGCCTATTTTGCGTGAAAACGAGGTAGCACTACGCTGGCCACCCCAGCTCCTCCATGAAACCTAGCAGTGTTCAGGTTGCTAACTGCCTTGCTAACAGTGTGATACATTTTCATTTTATATTGGTACGATACATTATTATTCTGTAGGCGCTCGCACCCATAAGTATGCGAACACACTCACATACTCAGAGACGCACACACGCAGCAACACACATCAAATCAATGACAGATCTTCTGAATCTGAATGCCGCTCCGAGCGTCATGCTCGTGGCGTCATTGATATCACAATTATTTTATGGTTTTATGCATTTTACTGCGTTATTTTCGGTATCGCCTTAAGGCATGTACATCTTAGGTACATGTTCAAACAAAAATATGACAGCTTTACGGTATGTAATTCACTATTGAATACAATTTTTTTTCATTTAGTCTTTAAAAAGATTTTCGGGTGGATTTTTGTTTTGTTGTCTTTTTTTGACAGAAAATGCGAACTCTAAATAGAGTTCCCTATTCTGTATATATAAGTGCAATTTTATCGTATGTTCTACAGAATCTTTCGTTGAATAACGAAAACGTGCGGTATTTTCTTAACTCAACGAAAAATGATATAAATATGAACTTATGTATACTCTGTATCTTTAGGTATGTAAATAAAAGTAAACAAACAATTTGTACATTTTCGGGTAGTTATAACATTTATTGGTTAACCAACCAAATACAAAACCGTCTGGATCTGTCACTGAACGACCTGACTTTAACCTACTTTATTTGATCATGTAATGTTTTCATCTACCCTCAACTGGCTTTAGGAGCCATTTGAGGGTAGATTTTGTTTACTTTTATTTAAATAGGTACCTAAAGATACAGACTATAGGTAGGTATATTTTTTTGTCCCAAATAGGGATTTCGTATTTATTCAGCCCAGAAAAATTTATTAAAAAAAGTAATAAAATAAAACTATAGGTATATAATTTTTAGGGTTCCGTACCCAAAGGGTAAAACGGGACCCTATTACTAACGCTACGTCTTACGTAAGCGAAAAACTCGCGACGGCGGCGCGGCGCGGCGCGGCGCGGCGCGGCGAGGAAGAAACAAAACGTTGATACGTATAGGTGTGTCCTACTCACACATGAGCGATTTAGACGCGAAGCGGCGCGGCGCGGCGCGGCGCGGCGCGGCGCGGCGAACGCGCGGCGAACACGCGGCGCGGCGCGGCGCGGCGCGGCGCGGCGAGGTGAAACAAAACGTTGATACGTATAGGTGTGTCCTACTCACACATGAACGCGGCGAAGGCGCGGCGCGGCGCGGCGGCCTTGTCCGACTAGGGAGACACTCCACGATCGCCATGGCCGCACGCAGACACGGTTTTTAGTAAATTCGTATTTAAATTATGAGTAAACTGTGTCTTTATGTGGTTACTTGCATAAAGTAAGTGCAGCGTTCTTCGTTGTCTAAAATTTTGGTTTACTGGGATTTTGAATTGGCACCGCCATCAAAAACAAGTACACAATTACCCGGGTGGTTATTAATTTGCTTATTAGGTACTAGCTTTTGCCCGCGACTTCGTCTGCGTGGAATTAGTAATTTTTAAACAAATCTGCTTTTTATTACTTCCTTCTTTTCGCCCCCAAAATGGATGACTAATTACAATTAGTCAAAAATGCGAACTTTCTTTATTTGTAACGAAATTAAGATATTATTTTCTTTTATTTATTAATTAATTTTGACGTGATAACGTCTTATAAATCGATGAACACCGGTAGCATGCACGAAAAAGTGTCACGTTGTGGACAAATCTCCATGGTAACTTTGTGGACAGATCTCCATGGTAACGTTACGTAATGTAATGGTAATGTTTTCTTATGACGTTATCACGCAAAATTATCGTCCGTAAACCGACTTTACAGACAACCATATTTTTCTATCTTAACATCACTTCCACCTCCACTCCAACTTGGAGGTTCGAGAAGTTGAAGAAGTTGGAGAAGCTGTAGAAGTTGGAGAAGTTGATAAAGTTGAATAAGTTGGAGAAGTTGAAGTTGGACAATTTAAAGTTGGAGAAGTTGGACAATTTGAAAAAGTTGAAGAAGTTCGAGTTGGAGAAGTTGAAGTTGAATTTGAAGAAGTTGGAGAAGTTGAGTCGAAGAAGTTGAAAAGGTTGGAGTAGTCGAATTTGAAGAAGTTGGAAAAGTTGAAGTTGAAGAAGTTGAAAAGGTTGGAGTAGTAGAAGTTCAAGAAGTACGAGAAGTTGAAGTTAAAGAAGTTGGAGATGTCGAAGTTGAAGAAGTTGAAGAATTTCGAGTTGGAGAAGTTGAAGTTGAAGAAGTTGAAAAGGTTGGAGAACTTGAAGAAGTTGAAGTCTAAGAAGTAGATGTTGAAGTTGAAGAAGTGGGAGAAGTTGAAGTTGAAGAAGTTGAAGTTAAAGAAATTGGAGAAGTCGAAGTTGAAGAAGTTGAAGTTGAAGAAGTAGGAGAAGTTGAAGTTAGAGAAGTTGAAGAAATTGAAAAGGTTGGAGAAGTTGAAGTAGAAGAAGTTGGAGAAGTCGAAGTTGAAGTTGAAGTAGGAGAAGTTGAAGTTAGAGAAGTTGAAGAAATTGAAAAGGTTGGAGAAGTTGAAGTTGGAGAAGTTGAAGAAGTTGGAGAAGTTGAAAAAGTTGAAGCAGTTAGAGTTGGAGAAGTTGAAGTTGAATTTGAAGAAGTTGGAGAAGTTGAAGTTGAAGAAGTTGAAAAGGTTGGAGAACTTGAAGAAGTTGAAAGGTTGGAGAAGTTAAAGTTGAAGAAGTAGAAGATGTTGAAGTTGAAGAAGTGGGAGAAGTTGAAGTTGAAGAAGTTGAAGTTAAAAAAGTTGGAGAAGTCGAAGTTGAAGAAGTCGAAGATGAAGAAGTAGGATAAGTTGGAGGAGTTGAAAAAGTTGAAGCAGTTCGAGTTGGAGAAGTTGAAGTTGAATTTGAAGATTTTGGAGAAGTTGAAGTTGAAAAGATTGGATAACTAGAAGAAGTAGATGTTGAAGTTGAAGAAGTGGGAGAAGTTGAAGTTGAAGAAGTTGAAGTTAAGGAAGTTGGCGAAGTCGAAGTTGAAGAAGTTGATGTTGAAGAAGTAGAAGTTGAAGTTAAGGAAGTTGGCGAAGTCGAAGTTGAAGAAGTAGAAGTTGAAGTTAGAGAAGTTGAAGAAATTGAAAAGGTTGGAGAAGTTGAAGTAGAAGAAGTTGGAGAAGTCGAAGTTGAAGTTGAACTAGAAAAAGTTGAAGTTAGAGAAGTTGAAGAAATTAAAAAGGTTGGAGAAGTTGAAGTTGGAGAAGTTGAAGAAGTCGGAGAAGTTGAATTTGAAGTTGAAGAAGTTGAAAAGGTTGGATAACTGCAAGAAGTAGATGTTGAAGTTGAAGAAGTGGGAGAAGTTGAAGTTGAAGAAGTTGAAGTTAAAGAAGTTGGAGAAGTCGAAGTTGAAGAAGTTGATGTTGAAGAAGTAGAAGTTGAAGTTAGAGAAGTTGAAGAAATTGAAAAGGTTGGAGAAGTTGAAGTAGAAGAAGTTGGAGAAGTCGAAGTTGAAGAAGTAGGAGAAGTTGAAGTTAGAGAAGTTGAAGAAATTGAAAAGGTTGGAGAAAATGAAGATGGAGAAGTTGAGGAAGTTGGAGAAGTTGAAGTTAAATTTGAAGAAGTTGAAGTTGAAGAAGTTGAAAAGGTTGGAGAATTTGAAGAAGTTGAAAGGTTGGAGAAGTTGAAGTTGAAGTGGGAGATGATGAAGTTGAAGAAGTGGAAGAAGTTGAAGTTAAAGAAGTTGGAGAAGTCGAAGTTGAAGAAGTTGAAGTTGAAGAAGTAGAAGTTGAAGTTAGAGAAGTTGAAGAAATTGAAAAGGTTGGAGAAGTTGAAGTTGAAGTTTGAGAAGTTGAAGTTGGACAATTTTAAGTTGGAGAAGTTGAAGAAGTTTGAGAAGTTGAAAAAGTTGACTAAGTTCGAGTTAGAGACGTTAAAGTTGAATTTGAAGAAGTTGAAGAAGTTGAAAAGGTTGGAGAAGTTGAAGTTGAAGAAGTAGGAGATGTTGAAGTTGAAGAAGTGATAGAAGTTGAAGTTGAAGAAGTTGGAGAAGTTGAAGTTAAAGATGTTGGAGAAGTCGAAGTTGAAGAAGTTGAAAAAGTTGGAGAATTTGAAGAAGTTGGATGAATTGAAGAAGTAGGAAGATAAATAAGTTGGAGAAATTGAGGAAGTTGAAAAAGTTGAAGAAGTTAAAAAAAGTTGGAGAAGTTGAAGAAGGTGCAAAAGTGGAAGAGTTAGAGTTGGAGAAGTTGAAGTTGAATTTGAGGAAGTTGGAGAAGTTGAAGTTGAAAAGGTTGGAGTAGTCGAATTTGAAGAAGTTGAAGTTGAAGAAGTTGAAAAGGTTGGAGAACTTGAAGAAGTTGAAAAGGTTGGAGAAGTTGAAGTTCAAGAAGTAGGAGATGTTGAAGTTATAGAAGTAGAAAATGAAGAAGTTGGAGAAGTTGAAGAAGTTCGAGTTGGAGAATATGAAGTTAGAGAAGTTGAAGAAGTTCGAGTTGGAGAATATGAAGTTAGAGAAGTTGAAGAAGGAGAAGTTGAAGGACGAGTTGAAGAAGTAGGAGTTGAAGTTGAAGAAGTTGAAGTTAGAGAAGTAGAAGTTGAAAAGGTTGGAGAAGTTGAAGTTGAAGTAGGAGAAGTAGAAGTTGAAAAGGTTGAAATAGTTGAAGAAGTAGGAGAAGTTGAAGTTGAAGTTGAAAAGGTTGAAGTAGTTGAATAAGTAGGAGAAGTTAAAGTTGAAAACGTTGAAAAGGTTGAAGAAGTTGAAGAAGTAGGAGAAGTTGAAGTTAGAGAAGTTGATGAAGTTGAAGAAGTGAAAGAAGTAGGAGAAGTTGAAGTAGGAGAAGTTAAAGTTGAAGTTGAAAAGGTTGAAGAAGTTGAAGAAGTTGAAGTTGACGACGTTGAAAAGATTGGAGAAGTTCGAGTTGGAGAAGTTGAAGTTAGAGAAGTAGAAGTTGAATTGTTGAAGAAAAGGTTGTTGATTCCCCATACAAACTTCCACCCCCTTTTTCACCCCTTTAAAGAGGGATTTCTGGGATAAAAACTACCCTATGTCCTTCCCCGGGACTCAAACTATCTCTATACCAAATTTCATGAAAATCGGTTCAGCGGTTTAAGCGTGAAGAGGTAACAGACAGACAGACAGACGGACACACTTTCGCATTTATAATATTACTAGCTTTTGCCCGCGACTTCGTCTGCGTGGAATTAGTGACAGCAGCTAAAGTAGGTATGGCGCCTGGATAATTCTAATAGCAATGATTCAATTCGCGCATTGCTTGCTTCAATTATTAGGCAATTCATTAACTCTTTCAATTCCACCCCCCCTTGCACTCTCTTCAGGGATGATTACCGACATAAAAACTATCCTATGTACTTCCCCGGGACTCAAACTATCCCTATACCAAATTTCAACTAAATCGGTTCAGCGGCTTAAGCGTGAAGAGGTAACAGACAGACAGACACACTTTCGCCTTTATAATATTATATATATTTATAATATTAGTATTAATATAGTATGGATAGTATGGATTAATTACGTTTTGGCAGAAATTGGCTTTACGACGGGATAGGGACTGGACAAGGACCTATAGGGGTGGGGTCTGGTATATAAAAAAATATTTTGTGCTTTTCAGTGGGTTGGAAGGACCTCAAAAGGAAACAACGGAACCCTTATACTCCTTATAGGATCACTCGTGCGTCTGTCTGTCTGTCCGTCTGTCACAGCCTATTTTCTCGGAAACTACTGGACCAATTAAGTTGAAATTTAGTACACATATGTACATTAGTAACTTAAAGATGGACATGTTTTTTTTATAATTTTAAAATACATAGGTTCGAAGTTATTTAAGAAAATAGCCAAAAAATGACCATTTATCTCCAAAACTACTGGGTCTAAAATTTTGAAAAAAAAATATAAGTACAAAATAGTTTTTTACCTATAGATGACAGGAAAACCTATTAGAAATGTGAAGTCAAGCGGGAGTCGGAATTATGTACGGAACCCTAGAAACGCGAGTCTGACTCGCACTTGGCCGGTTTTTTTAAAGAAATTATATTAAGTTATTTTGCTTTTATGTTTGTTTTTTTTAATTGATTTATTTATATTTTTACTTTTTTATTTCGTTTTATTTATTTTTGTCTCATTATGACGATCGATTGATCTTGCTGCGCGCACGTAATACAGGGACCCACTCCCTCTCCCACTCGCACTCGCACTCGCACTCTCAATCCCACTGAAAACCGCATCAAAATCACGGACAAACATACATACATAAATACATACCGGTCAAACTGAGAACCTCCTTTTTTTTAAGGCGGTTAAAAACCAAAGTAGTTGCTCTTTTCTGTGAGCTGTAACTTCGCAATTAGCTTAAAAAAATTAAAATAATGACATAAATTACTTTGCCGAATCTTTATTACAGCGAACTCAGAATAGTCGTAAGTGCCATAGACGCTACTGGAGTTAAGTCTTTTATGCCAATTTCCGCGAATTTGAATATTTTTTAGTTTTGTGCCTATAGATTACAGGAAAACCTATAAAGAAATCAAACGGGAGTCGACTAATCAAATCATAGCCGGTAATTCTATATACGCAACGCCTCTAGCCGCGTCATATTCGCGTCTAAAAATCAAATGGATTGATCGCGCCCGTTCCGCGCCGCGCCGCGCAGCCGCCGCGCCGCTTCGCCATCGCGTCAAAATCGCTCACCTAGGACACTTCCATATGCAACAACGGTTTGTTTTTTCCGTGCCGCGTCTCGCCGCGCCGCCGCCGCGCCGCGCCGCGCCGCGCCGCGCCTCGCCGCCCGACATTCGCGTGCAAATCGCGCCGCGCCGCGTTCGCAACGAGATCGCTTACGTAGGACACTTCTATGGGCATCAAAGGATTGATTTAGCCGCGCCGCGCCGCGCCGCGCCGCGTTCGCGCGTTGTTCGCCTACGTAAGACGTAGCGTTAGACTCCGCTGTCCGTCCGTCCGTCTGTCACCAGGCTGTATCTCACGAACCGTGATAGTAGACTGTTGCCGCTATAACAACAAATACTAAAAAGTACGGAGCCCTCGGTGAGCGAGTCCGACTCGCACTTGTCCGGTTTTTTTTAATCAAAATCTGACGAAAGGAATCGACAACAAAACAAAAATCGGGGTGTTTAAAAGATTTACACGATCCGCCGACGATTCTTGAAGATGTAAGCCAAGGCTCTCAGTTACAAGCTGAATGAACAATAATAATGTAGCAATGGCAACCGTTTACAATCGGGTGCCGCGCTCGTGCCGCCAGTTGTCGTGAGTTATTTACTGGCATTTAAAGATTCATTGATTGTAAGTAACATTCAACAACAATTCAAGTAGGTAGTAGGTACAAAGTATTAATTTCGCTTTAGGAGGAATACAATTTAAACATCTTACAAACTACTAACAAAAATTGCAAAAGTCTTACCATAAACTAAAACTATTCACAATATTCTGGAATCCCCAAGGAAAGAGGAAACGTTGCCGTCCAAAACAGACCTGGCGCCGGACTATTGTTGCAGAGGCGAAGGCTATCGGGAAGACTTGGAGCGAACTCAAGCACGAAGCTCAAGACCGATCCAGATGGCGGCGCACTGTGGACGCCCTCTGCCCCACCTAGGGGACATAGGACAATAAGTCAAGTCATTCACAATATTCGCCCCGCGCCGCTACAGATGCAAAAGAGCTCATCACTCTGTCATCACGCTCGCCGCGTTGCCACGTTGAACCGCGATGGACAACCTTTGCATAAGGAAAGACCCGGAGCGAGGGCCAAGACCACTCTCAATCGTCTGCCCACTTACCCAATAAAAGACTAACAGATAATAAAAGACCAAGAAGTACAAAGTAGTGTAAATTGTGCGTATTGCACCCAAACTATGTATTGCACGTCACATACATGTGTGGGGTATTAAATGAAAGCTGATACCACATTTGACTCTTACATTAAAGAAATCAAAATGATCCCAACCCAAATAACGGCGCATTTTACGCACCTTTATTTGGGTTTAACAACCAAAACAACTAAAAAGTTGGTTCACGTTGGTTGGTTGGTTGGCGTGGGTATATGTTTGTGTTGTCCTTTGTTCGCAGGTGTACACATCAAAACACTTGACATTGGCAAATTTGTGCCAACTTGTTTGGCCAGACCGCCATTAAAATAAAAGAAGAAGAAGATTTACCAACAAAGTAGCAGTAATAAATGTCCTAATAAACCACTTAGAAACAATTACCGTCCGATTTGCAGCGTTATCTAACCGTAAAAACAAAAAGCGACTAAACAGCTGATTTAGAAGCAGTTTCTTTTTTATAGCTGCATTATCATGACAGTTCGTGTCGGTAACTACACTGTAGTGGGTAATTGGTACGAGGTTGGGTCATGAATAGAATCGATCGATAAAATAACTGTATCTTTTATAATTACTTGCAATTATTTGTCAGATTATTTTATTATTGTCTAGATAAAATTGTGAGTAGAATCAGCATCATAGGTGAGTAGAGGATGAAACGACATGCCAAATGTAGGCAATAGCCACTCTGCACCTGCAGACCTATTATGGATGGGTTATTCCACGTTACAAAATATCCGTCACTTTTTAACAGAGCGCGATTGAAAGTGACGTATACCGTTTTATCATGCTATCGCGTAGACAAGAACGACCTGCATATCCGTACTGGAATAGAGTTAGACCAAGAAAAGTCTGCGATTTTGACAGCCCACGTAGTGCAAGTGTTATTTATACGTCATAATTTCATAGAAGTTTGACGTTTAAAATAACACTTGCAATGCGTAGGCTATAAAATTCGCTGCAGACTTTTCTTGGTGTAACTATTTACTTTTCAAAATAGAGACGCATCTCAATCTCTAGTTCGCGTTCAAAAGTATCTGCCACAATCTAATCGATCTACATCTCAAAAGAAGCGTATCAGAGTGTGCGTCAAAAGTATCTACCATTCTCTAATAGCTTAACGAAAAGAGATATGTCCATTGTCCCTACATGTAAAACAATTAGCCCCAGCAGATACTTTTGAACGCGTAATGTAATGTACAAATATGTATCACTATATGGAAATAGATATTTGTTTTACAAGGGGGCAAAGTTGTTGTTTAACCGCTCGTGCTAATATTGATACCCGAGCAAGCGATAGATTCCAAAATTGAACCACAAGCGTAGCGAGCCTCAGCCTTTCCGAGCTGGTGTGGTGAAAAGTATTTGAGTGGCAGATGTTTTGGTAGTTTTGGTAAGTTGCCTGATCCGCTACTTTTCATACTGACTCTACATAGTTGTGTACCCTTTACGTACATCTATTACGTAGTATATTTGATTCGACTGACATTACAATGAGATGACAATGGTGCTTGCAAAAGGACGCTCGAGTTGACCCAGCCTTGCCCTCGCGAAACAAATTGAATTACGGCCGATTTGCGCCGGCGCAGGGCGCTCTCCGGTACACACGGCCCAATTCGAACTTTAAGATACGTCAATTAATAGATCTAGAAACGATATCAAACGATATGGATTAGATATGTCAGTGTCAAATGTGACGTTTCTTCAAACAAAAACGTCACTTTTGACACTGACACATCTAATCCAATCGTTTCTAGATCTATTAATTGACGTATCTTAAAGTTAGAATCGGGCAAACAGTGTAACGATCAAATCAACTCTCAATAATGGGTATTTCTACTACTTATCACGCTAATAACATAACAAATTTGCACAGTCGCATTCAGATATATCGGAGCCATAGTCTAATAAAACATGGTCTTCCATTCCCAGAGTGACACGGGGCTACGTCACAACAACATGGCCGCTATATATAGCGCTATCGCATATTATCATATAGCGCTGTCGCATGATGACATAAGCCCGTGTCAGTTAGGTGACCTAGAAAAGACGGGAATGGAGTACCAGGCGGAGTATATTATTATACCATGATCGGAGCGGCCAAGGTGCTTACAAATATGTGAACACAGACACACCTCTACTGTCAAGGCGCTATCAGAGGGCGTGTTCAGATATTTTTAGCGCTTAGGCCGCTACGTAGAGTATGCTTATAGTAGGGTGGGTACCTGGGTACCTGTAGTTGACATCATCATCATCATCATCATTCTAGCCTTCAGTCGCCCACTGCTGAGCATATAGGCCTCTCTCTCTTCATGATATCAAACTGAGTGAAAACTTTCAGTGACTTTGAATTTACACGTTTATAAATACAAAGTGGTAATATTGTGAGCGATCTGAATATGTTTATTTTTCCTTCTTCTAATTAGTTTTATATTTAGATCTAGAGAGTTTAAAAAATCACCTAAAACAGGTTAACACAACAAGTTGTGCAGCAGGAAGGCGCGGGCGCAGGTGCCCTAATTTAGGAACGGGGCCGTTATATAACTATACTTTCAAACTTTCTATAACTAGGTATTACTAGTATTTGATTTTATCCAGAAATATTTGAAGTGTTAAAGCACATTAAAGACCACTTGCACCGTTCACTAACCCATGGTTACTAGTACAATTTGACACTGGGTTAACGGTTTAACCGGTTAACCCCGAGTTAGTGGGATGGTGCACGTGGCGCTAAATGACTCAAAGTACATAGGTGCATATAAAAATTACAATACAGAATACATCAGCATATACCCAGTAAATACTTATATTTCGAAAATACCACTCTATCCTAAAGAAACCATATTCGCTCAGAGTGCTCAACCCAATCACAGTTACGCAAATGGCAATCAAACTTTAATAATCTAATTAACCTCAATCATATCTTCTCCATTTAAAATGGCGTAACCGCCATACTTCGCCTTAGAACTTGTGCCCTTTTGTGTGAGGGGAAACTCAAGAGCACTCGAAAGCATAATGCATTAGCAGGAACGCATTAAGATCAGTAGCATAAACAATATGATCGTTCTTGGAAGAGTTCTTCAAATTTTTTAAATACTTGCATAATGTTATTCAACTTTGCTTTTATTTTCCATTACAGTATTATATATTTTGAAGCAAGTGCACAAGCTTATTGTCTACGAGTCCCGAATTCCCGATATGTCTTTGATTTTCGAGTGCTTTCAGGTGATTAAAAGGTACCTAGGGACACAAACTAATTTGTGACCTACCATGGAACGTTTTCACAGTAAATGTCTTAATAATTTTACTTTTTAAATCAATATAATACCGATCCAACGACGTAATACCTAAGTGTGAAAATGTTTCACAGTGCGTCAGGAGTCAAAATGTTCGATAATACATTAAATGCACGACCGGTCGTTGTGGTCATCATTGTGATCACCATTGATGATGATGATGACCCGGAAGCCAGTGCCCTCTACATGGCAACGCAAGTTACATTCCTTCTATTTATAGAGGCAACAATTCCACTCCGGCCACTCCGGCACATCTGGGGGTAGCGACAGCAAAAAAACGTTTTCTAGGATAGTTAATTAAATAAAAATAAAAACTTTGGTGCCATTAATATTAAACTCTGTTTAATTTTATATGTTTTTAAAATAAGGTACCTAACGAAATACCTTGCGACCATTCAATAAAAAAGTTTATTGTTAATAAATTCAAAGTAACAAGCGTTTCTTTAAACAAATTAAAAAAAAGTTGCGTTCAGCTATCAATGCTATCAGAGGGTCAGCTCCATATGGTCATCATAATATTGCATTGTCACTGTCTTTCATAAAGTACACCAATACACTACAAAACAGTGTTGGCCGAAAGTTAATGCGAATTGAAAATGTTGGCAGTTAACCATTATAAATTGAACCTTAAACCGTAATCGTCCGTTACGGTTTAAGGTTCAATTTATAATGGTTAATGGCCAACATTTTAAATTCGCATTAACTTTCGGCCAACACTGCTACAAAATCAGGTTTGACAAAAATACACAATATATTTTATGTCAGTAATAATTTCAATATCAATTATAAACGGCCAAATCTCGTTTTAAGTAATTAAATTTCGAAAAAACGTGTCAAGAATTACCACATAATTAATATAATTACCTATTAATCAATTAACAAAATGATTGCGGTTAGACGAAATTTGATTGATTGATTCACTGATTGCAATTTAATTAAATAAATAATTTAAATGGCGCTTGCGACTGGCAAAAGTAAATTGATTCGTATCGGAGTATCGGTTTGATTAAATTCAGGCCACCAGGAACAGTCATTTTACGAAATATACAGCAACAAATTGGTCCATGTCGGTATATATTTAAATAGATTACCTACCAGTTGCTTCTCGGTGAACGAAAACATCGCGAGGAAACCATATAACTGCGAAGAAAAAAGGAGTGTGTGTGTTATTTAATAGTAGGTTGTAGGTAAGATTTTAATTAACATACGCTCTGATGATGATGCTCTCCTGACCGATTTCGGTCACAGCGATTGTGTGCTCTGGAGTAGCAAATTTTTAACTCATGTTATTAGAGTGGAGCTGATCCACTCTCTGGTGCGCCCTTAAGTGGCTCACGTACCCTAATATCTTCTTGCTAACTAACATACGCTCTACCGTTTACCGAAGGCAAGATATTATGGTCAGCTACAGATTGGTTGAAAGTTTGCCTGCACAAAGCTGATTTGTGTTGTCAAAAGTCATCATCATCATCTCCTAGCCGTTTTCGGCCACAGCGACTGCTTTCTACCGTTGAGTGTCGCTGGCGCGCTCTCGAGTGAATGACGTAGCCAATGTTTGCAGCAAATGTACGGCCACACTCGCTGCAGGTCAGCACCCCTCCGACTTAATTATATGTGATGGCCACAAGTGGTCTGGGCTTTAGCTCGCCACGGCGTATTTTGAAATTTGGCGCCCCGGGCCATGGCCCGGTTGGCCCTAGAGTAAATACGCCCCTGCTTGAAGCTAAGCTAAGCGGCTTAGCGTCGAGTTCTATGCGTCGCCTGGCTTCGAATTCACGCACCTGCGTCTGCACATGCAATATGCCTCCACTGTGGACGGTGTCAAAAGTAAGTAAAAATGTAATATACGTATAAACTAGTTTTAGTCCCAAAACTCAGCTACGTTCTACAATAAATTCACTGCTCAACACATTTTTCCAACAGACTGAAAGAAGAGGTATAACTTTAGTAGCTAGCGGATTTATAAAAAGTGGATTTAAAAATAGAGAAAAATGTATGTGTTTAATTTACAGATGTATTCATTTTGATTGCAGATATCTAGTCAGACGCCCGATTCGAACTATAACATACGTCAATTACTAGATCTAGAAACGATATGGATTAGATGTGTCAGAGTCAAAAGTGGAGTTTTTGTTTGAAGAAACGTCACATTTGACACTGACATATCTAATCTATATCGTTTCTAGATCTATTAACCGTCGTATCTTAAAGTTCGGATCGGGTCGTGTGTTTATTGTGCGTGTGTGCAGCAAGTAATCAAACAAATCTACTACAATTTTTATTTTAGTGTCATAGCTGTTGGATCTCCAGATAAATAAGAAAAAAAAACTAATTTGCTGTCCGTACATGATCTCGAGCCGGATTTGACGCGTTAGCATTTAAGTCCTAATTGGATCCCGTGTAAACACGCTTCAAAGGGATAAAAATACACCATAAAGACCTCATTCGTCATAATATGGGGACTAGCTGTGAAATCGTTTTAATTGGGTTGTAAAGAAATTAAGATAACTAATTGTTTTGGAACCGTTCAGATGGTGGAACACCGAAAAAAAATAATTTTCTACAATACTACCAGAACGTATAGTAATTAAAAATATAGTTATACCTACTAAAATCCGGTAGTAATAACAAAAAATGTTGTATCGTGTAAAACTTGTTTTTTTAAACATCACTGTTTAATTCTAGTTAAATGCAATTTAGTACTGCTTACAATTTCGTTGTATATGTAAAGATGCAAGTGTTGTAAATATTAAACGTTTGTCTCGTTTAATATATGCATCGTAACACTAACTATTGATATGTAAAAATAAAGATACGAGTGTACACGTTACAAGTTATTATGTTGTGGTTACTATAATGCATTGTATTCTGAACGAATCAAACAGTTGTGCCAACACCACGGTGTATGCGCGGGTGGCGGGGGGCGGAGAAAGGAATTGCGCAAGTCACAGAACAGCAGCCATTACGCCAGCGTCTTACGTTGCGGCCGGTCGATGATTTTATTTACGTAGATCCTGTCCATAATTTTATTGTAAACTAGTACAAGTGTATAGTATAGTATAAGTTCGTGTTGTTTGCGTGTTGCTGACACAGTGAAATGTGCGGGCTCCGATTAAGGAAAAGTCCTCCCGCACCGATGTGGATAAGGAGGGATTCACACTGGTGGAAAGGAAACGCAAGGCGCGCAGGGCGCCTCGTAAAACTCTGTGTGGCACTGCGGAGCCGGTTAATTCTGCCCTACGAGTTGCGACACCGAGTAAGGCGCTCTACGTGTCTCGCCTGCATTACTCCGCCGGGGCCGACGAGGTGGTGGAGTACGTCCGCCGGAAGACTGGCTACACGCTGAGGGTGCACCAGCTACAGTCGCGTCACTATGTGCACTTCAGTTCATTTGTAGTGCGCGTGCCGCGGCCTCAGCAGGACACCATCGCAAGCGCGGACTTCTGGCCGAAGGGTGTGGTGTTTCGGCGGTTCCGGGGCAACCTGCCGAATCCTACGCCGAGTCAGACGAGGCTACGGAGCCACGCTGTTACGTCGTCGCCCAAATCCAATGTTTAATTTGTATGTCATTTTTGTGTCTATTGTTTCCTTTGTGGAGACAAAATGTTTTTTTCATTTGTAGTGTCACAGTGCCTTGGTTTTACTGTAATGCTGTGTTACTTATTTGATCAATAAAATAAAATAAGTGTGCTTAAAAACTTGTCTGTATTTACTAGAAGAGCAGTGTACTGGTTATATATTGTTCACGTAACTAGAACCCACTGTGCTGAAGGGACTTCTAAACGGGCCATATGTTCACTGCAATATGTGGCCGGCAACTATTAGTGTCCCTCTCTAACATGTGAGTAAGAGGACACCAATAGTTGCCGGCCACATATTGCAGTGAACATATGGCTCGTTTAGAAGCCCCATTAGCACAGTGCGTTCTGGTAACGTGAACAATATAAAACCATTACACCGCACAAATCGTTCAGTTACATATACTGAATACCTTGTTATAACAACAGGACAGGAACGTATATGTTACTGCATTATTTAGTAACCATTAACAGACCGGCTAGTTGGGTTTACTAAAAGTCTTATACCCACTACTATACACTTCATAGAATTAACAAATTTAATTTAACAAGAATGGTCTGGTTATGTTTACAAAGTGTCCTGTCGTCACATATACAACAAGACAATATAGTACAGCTAACCAGATTCTGGTTACCAGTACCAGGTTTTTTTTTCAGTGAATAAAGACACTGTCGGCCCAATTCGAACTTTAAGATACGTCAATTAATATATCTAGAAATGATCACCATCATCATAACTAAAGAGCTTTGCTCTTGTCGGTGAAGTAATCGCCAATCATTTCGTTCCTGTGCCAGTCTTTTAATTTCCTCATACGACGCATTATTATTTATTTGGCTGAGATAAGTAATTCTAGGTCTCCCTTCTTCTCTTGCCTTTTCAATCCTGCCTTCCAGGATGTTTAGGAAAAAGTTATCATGCTGTATAAGGTGTCCTACCATCATGCCTCTCCTATTTCTTATTGCATTTAACAAGCATCGCTTTTCTCCTATCATACTCAGGACCTCTTCATTCGTCTTCCTTTCAGTCCAGCTAATCCTCTCCATCCTCCGCCAACACCACATTTCGAAAGCATCCGCAGCCTCTTTCTATCTTATTGTCTCAGTGTCCATGTCTCACCCGCATACAACGCAATCGCATAGAAATGATATGGATTAGATATGTCAGTGTCAAATGTGATGTTTCTTCAAAAAAAAACGTCACTTTTGACACTGACATATCTAATCCATATCGTTTCTAGATCTATTAATTGACGTATCTTAAAGTTCTAATCGGGCAGTGCGTCGGTAATATTTGGACTAATCGTTACTTTAATTCTATTAAGTGGTTAATATTAATCCGATCAAGGAATTAAGCAAATACTCGTACTTACCAATACCTCATTTGTTTTAATAGAATAATGTGAACGTGAATTTAATTAAAAACTAATAAATATAAGAGCCTCGGTAGAGAGTACCATTTTGTACCATTTGGAGTTGAAACTCTAGGTCCATGGGGTCCCAGCGCGCATAAGTTGTTCGCAGAAATCGCGAAGCGTCTGGTTGACGTAACTGGTGACCGAAGAGCTGGCGGCTACCTCGCACAACGTATCAGCATTGCGATACAGCGAGGAAATGCCGCCAGCATCCTTGGTACAATGCCTCAAGGGCCTATTTTAGATTTAAGCTAGTTATTAATTTCGTTTAGTAGTACCACTGTATATATATTGTATGTAAATAAATGTTTTAAAAATTAAAAACTTTGTTGTGAAAAAGGTTCTTATTAAAGTTTATTCTTTTTTTAACCTCCGACGCAAAAAGAGAGCTGTTATACGTTTGACCGCTATGTGTGTACCTGTCTGTGGGAACGTAGCTCTTAAACGGGCGAACCGATATACGGCATCCGTTTCATTATGATGAGGGTGTTTTATAGTTTTTTTCTTTTTAAAAGTCTCTTATTATTTTATATTAACATGCTGCCTGATCGGAACTTTAAGATACGTTAAATATTTCGACCAGATACGATATGGATTAGATATGTCAGTGTCAAAAGTGACGTTTTTGTTTGAAGAAACGTCACGTTTGACACTGACATATCTAATCCATATCGTATCTAGTAATATTTGACGTATCTTAAAGTTCGGATCGGGCCGACAATATTAGATTGTAATATTAGATTGTAGGGTTAACTGGAAGAGATCCCTGAAAGGGATAAGTTGGCCTTTGTACTAATAATTTGTGTTCTTTCATCTTTTATGTTTCATTTTGTACAATAAAGTATTTTACTACTACTACTACTTAGATTGTTCGGTATCTATCTACCTAATGTTATCTAGGAAAAGGTTTAGGAATTATAAACTGTTTTACTAATAAACTATTATTTAGGTATTTTAGGTAATAAGGATAAAAACAAAAATAATATACATTTTTTTTAAGTTAACCTACCTACCTACCTACATGTTTTTGTTTGAATAGGTTTTGCCTCCCGACTACTGAATAATGACTGTGACGAATACTCGGTGCTAATGGTAGCCGTGCCAATGAGTCGATAATTAGTTTCGTCATGGGTTACCGTTCGCATGACGAATAAGACGACGAACACAGCCGTGGTACAGTCACCTGCAATAATATGTTACTGTTCGAAGACCGCAAAAATATGTGCCACGATATTTAAATTCGAAATAAGAATTTGTAGAGCCACTTATATATTTATATATATTTCGTTGTGTTACATATTATTACTACATATCAGCCGTAAGTAATGTTCAATGGTTTAGGGACTGTATGGTATCACGATCACGGTAGTTATGCATGGTACAGTATACAAGGTGGAACAAAAATAGGTCGACTAAGTATGTTTAGGATCATTTTTCTAACACGTCTTTTATGTAATTATAAATTAAAACTATATTAATTTTAATTAAATTCCTTCAAAATGTATCCTTATAGCTTTGATAACGCAAATGTTTGTTCATATTATCAACACTATGCTGCCATAAAAAAATTTGGCAACTCATTTTTGGGACATTCTGTAATATAATAATATAACTACAATATGACTAAGCATAAAGGAACCTACAAGTCGTACAATCTACTTCAAGAATTTTATTTTACTCAAACGGCCTGATTCGAACTTTAAGATACGTCAAAAATTTGCTTAAGATACGACGTATATCGGATGGGTTGTTGCCCAAATAGTTTTATGTCATAATGAATTGTTTGTCCGAATTTTCGTTAGTCATAATTGACTTTTCTCAGAAACGCGTAAATTTTCAGGATTGCCATAAAACAAACCTAACCTAACCTATCTACAGAATAACCTTACGAAAATCCTGAAAAGTTAACGGTTTCAGTTTTATGACTAACGATAATATGACAAACAATACATTATGACTTAAAACTTTATGGGAAACAAAGTGACCCCGTATCGGATAAGTCAGTGTCAAAAGTGACGTTTCTTCAGATAAAAACGTCACTTTTGACACTGACGGTCTGATATATCCGATCCATGTTGTATCTTTAGCAAATTTTTGACGTATCTTAAAGTTCGAATTGCATAATAAAATACAAGCTAATACTGAATAATTTTACGGTTTAAACTCACTTGTTTTAAGTCGCACATGTTAATACTTAAGTGAGTCAAAACCGTAAAAATTATTCAATATTAGTACGAGTATGTCTCACAACAGTTTAAATTCGACAAGCTAATACTATTGGTGATTTTGTATGTAAAATTACTACCTACCTAATATTATTAGCTCGTCGTAGGTATTAAATATTAATGCAATAGGCCCTAAGTCGTAAGACTTTAAAAGATTGACATTTAAATGCATGAGTAAGGTCGACACAAAAGATAATGACATCGTTTTACTTTGTTTTTTCTGTCTGTGCAAAGAGCTGTGACGCTATTATGTAAATTATTGTTTTTTTAAGAGCAAGAACAAAGGACCGAGCATCCATCGGACGTGTAAAAAAACTACTAAATATAGTATATGAACCGGATATCGTCAAACTATACGTAATATGTATGTCATTATGTGTATATATAGCAGATACAATTATCATGATGATTTGTTTTTTTTTAAAAAACTCGTCAGTCGTCAGCGGAAAGACTACTCTACCTGTGGCTATACAAAGGGCCTATTAACGCCAACATTGTAAAATCCAAAATCATTATCTGCCTCTCTATCGCTCTTGCACATTCGTGCGACAGAGAGGTAGAGAAAGTTTTTCGATTTTTCGATGTTGGCGGCAGGCCCTCTGGACTCAGCCTCCGCCAATAAAATGTAGGTACCTAATGTACAACGACTGGGACATTTCCACTCGACTCACTGACTCATATATTGACTCGTCACTCGACTCATTGGGAGTTCGCACCGCGCCGCCGTCGTGACCGCACGTATACTTCGTGCCATGCCACGAAGTCGTGTGTGTCACGCTTACCATCTTGGCAACACAGGCTCCAGCAACAAAGCACCATCGACGCAGCGGACTCACGTCCCATCCCGATGGCGCCCACAACTTCAGACACCATCGCCGTAGCGAGCCACACCACCCGCACGACTATGGACGCTACTACTCTACAACTGCAGACACCATCGCCGTTCGGACAAGATGCGCCGCTCGCCCATGACCCTACACCTCTAGCACCTCAGCCGGAGCGGGACACACCACCCGCACGACTACATCTACAGACACCATCGCCGTAGCGGGCTTAACCGCCCGCACGACCTTGGACGACCACCACAGCTCCATCTCCTGCAGCACCAGCGCGTCTGCCAGCAACATGGACGCACAGAAACCCACCTCACAACAGAAGCACTGTCATCCTCAAAATGATGACGTTTGACCTCCCCACGAGGTGGGGAGCGACCCGAATCAGCCGTCACAGCCGGAAGGCGGGCGCGGCCACGCATACCTCCTCTGAGGTATCGCAAGAATATCCATCATCACAACGACTGGTCAAGTGGTGTCTTTATCCTGGTCCTCCTTGTTGGGGGTCTCCACAAAAGGTAGATTTTAATATTGACAAAAAGAGAGGCTAAATAAATTGCAATAGTAGAGCAACAGCCAAGTTCTCAAATTTTAAAGCACGAAAATGACTTAAACCATTTTCCCGCCCCTCCTTGAAGAACATTAAGCATACGTGATGTTCTTTAATATAAAATACGCTATTACCGGTTACGAACGTGCATTCTGTAAAATAAGGCTAGGTTCACACGGCGTAATTTTTTCCCGTATACCGTATACTGGATTTTATCGAATACCGTAGTGACAGCCAAATTTGTAAGGAAACGTTCAAAGTCGTTCACACGGCGTCTATGCGGGAAAGCCGTCTAGCCGTCTGAACGATTTTGAACGTCTCTATACAAATTTTGCTCTCACTACGGTTTTCGATAAAATCCCGTATACGGTATACGGGAAAAATTAACGCCGTGTGAACCTAGCCTAACGGTTTAAATGTGCAGCTGTTTTTTTACAGCCGGCACATTAGGTACCCAATGTTGAAGACGAAGACACAACATTGTATAAAGGATGACTCACGTCAGACCGGGCCGTGTCCGGGCCGGAGCTTCCGGGGCTTATTTTTCTATGACATGACAGGGGATCACGTGATGCTTTCCATAGAAAACGAAGCGCCGGATGCTCCGGCCCGGACACGGCTCGGTCGGTCTAACGTCAGTCACACTTAAAACGGACAGTTCCCAAATAAAAGTAGTTATTCTTCTTTGGCTTATCTTAGAAGTGACATAAATATTATTGAACCGAAATTCCGAAACTGAACAATCAAGAACGTTATACGTACTTATATTATAAACGTGGCTCATATCACTTGATCTATAAATCATTGCCTAGACCATTAGCGACAAGCGGACATGTAAAGGCAAAGGTAAATTCTCACGTAGGTGGACTAATGGCTCTGGCATGCTGACTACTACCCTACAAAAAAACCGTATCTCCATATGGAATCGTACTCTGGGGTAAGGAATCTAAGTGCTTGTTGCGGATTGTTGAAAACTGAACTTTACCGTAAGCTGCTTTTGGGTTAATTTTATGCTAACTGCAAGAGAGCACGAAGGTACGTTTTATCACAGCATGATATGAGTTATATTTACTTTTTGTTTCAAGCCATTGTATACTTTTGATACTATTAAAACAGAGTATAAACTTTAGCGTCAATGGCATATAAGCCTTTTAAATAATGTTATGTATTCACAGCACGTGCCTAGTAGGATATGTTTTGCATATTGACTGATAACGGAAAGGTCTCAATGCTTATATGATAATTAATGTGGTGTATATTTTATAAACGATAAATTATTTACACATGTCGATTAAGATTCCTAACAGTTGATACTCTTTGCATAATAAAGTAAACTCGTAACTTCCTTCTCGCTATCGTAGTTGATAAGAAAACGATTATATTCTCGATTCATCTACTCAATTCAGGGCTTAGTATGTAATTCAAATCTAAACATGATAAAACCTCAACGCAACAGGTAACTTCAGATCAGACACAACCATTGTGGCTGTAAGCGTGGCTATCTAAACGTAATTTAAATATAATTTGTGTTTGCCCATTTCAGAATGTGGCTCTTGTCTTGTTGAATGAATCGTAGTAAGTTACTAGTTTCGTTACTACTAGTAACGAAACATAATATTTAAAAATGTAAAACATCAACTAAAACTATGTATAGAAAAAACTCCGACTCAAACCTTCTGCCTTGGCCTAGGTTAAAGTGCAAGAACAAAAACAATGTGTTAATGTTAAGCAAGCGTAACCGACTTATACCTGTTATCTTTTTTCATTCTCACGGTAAAAGCTACATGAGATTGTGGTAATTGTTCCGTATTTACTAAACAAGAGTTGGAACACGTCTTGATGTGATTTCTATGCAAATGCAAACTTTAAATCTTTAACTTAGAGGCGAACTTTGAATGATAATAAATTAAGATTTCTAGAATCGCTTACAATGTGAACTGTTCATAAATCAAGGAAATGTATGTGTTGTTGTCTCAGAATTTGCGAGTGTTGAGGATATTATACCAATCAAACAATACGATAATTATTACTGTGACAAATAACGCATCGAATATAGTTGTATTATTTTGAACTTTTCGTTACAATTTACTAATGATAATCGCAAGAAAATCTTTAGCACCTGAACCTATTCCTACATGTCCTACTGTTTGGTAAAACCATAGAGAATTGAGGTTTTTACAAAACGAGAGGTTTATTGAAGTTCCTAAATCGTATCAGAAAAGCACAGAGATTAAGTATTATTAAAATCATTAAATTTTAGGGTTTAGGAAGCGTTTAAACATAGGTACTTCCTATAACAATTTTACTATATAGCTATCAATATGTTTGTTAAATCTAAGAAATGCATCACAATTTCCACAAAATGGCGTCACTTGGTTCAACGCCCTATAAGAGCTTGATCGTCGATATCCTGCAATTGATGCACTTCTGTTCCGCTACAATGTAGTTTTCGCAGGGTGTGACCAGCTTTCGTATTGTGTTCGATGCCATACATTATCACATATATATGTAAATGTATACATATCATGTGTTGTATGTTATTTACCTTTAGATTACTCGTATTATTTTACGGTCAAGTAGCTATGACGTAAATAAATATATACCATGGAAGTAAATCTTATGAACGACTCCTAGAAGATTATTGCTTTAAATATCAATGAAATGCGCTATATGCATGCAACGCTTCATACGAAATATACATATTCAACATAATTCAACACCTAAATAAAACCGGACAAGTGCGAGAAGGACTCACCCACTGAGGGTTCCGTACTTTTTAGTATTTGTTGTTATAGCGGCAATAAGTTTTTGGCAAAAATTTCATTTTTGGTACAAGCTTTTATCGCCGACTGTACTTTTTTTTCCACAGGCAACTAATACTCATCGAGACAATTCTAAAAACCCCAAACACAATTAGGTTTCCTTGTTTTATCACAGAGTTCCTATGGCCACCTCCGGTCTCCATCATCAGATCAGCTCGATGACACCATAATATTGCATTGTCACCCGACTTACGTATGTATGCAAAATTTCAGCTCAATCGGAAACCCGGAAGTGGATCAAATTTAACTTGCAAGATTTGATTACACACAGACAGACAACGGTCAGGTGAAACTAAATAAAAGCTTGTAATATAAATACATCATCTGTCAAAATTTCAACTGTTCGTTTCGACTAGCTATCGAGGTTCATGAAATACAGCCTAGACCGAGGTGACAGACAGACGGACAGACGGACAGAAGGACAGTGGAGTCTTATTAATAGGGTTCCGTTTTTACCCTTTGGGTCCATTTCTCCATTTTTCTGTATGCCCCTGAGACCTGGACAATTAAATCGGCTGATAGGAAACGCATTGATGCCTTTGAAATGTGGTGCTGGCGGAAAATGCTAGGCATATCATGGACCGAACACCGGACCAACGCCTCTATACTCAAGGAGCTCGGAGTAACCACCAGGCTCTCAACCACATGTCTCCGGAGAGTACTTGAGTTCTTCGGACACATAGCCAGGAAGACTGGAGACAACCTGGAAAAGCTAATGGTCACAGGTTCGATGGAAGGAAAGAGAAGGGGCCGCAGTCCAACGCGATGGTCCGACCAGATTAGCAAATCGCTATCCATGAAGGTCCATGATGCCTTGGAAGTCGCAAGGGATCGGACAGGCTGGAAATCTGCAATCCGGAATCATGTGCTCCACTAGGAGGTCACGACCCTCAGCACTGAGGAGTACGAAGCAAGGAGGAGGACGGAACGCTAAAAAACAACGTTATTGAAATATGAAAAAGAAAATGCAATTTGAAATCACTAGACTGGGCTCATTACTCTACCGCGCTCAAAAATCTCTAAAATACTAACAAAACAGAACAGACCTTTTGTCTTTCCTAATTGTTTTTACCATTGGTAAGGATTACATTACAAAGCTGAGTGGCTATTATTGTCATTCCAAACCCTCACCAAGCTAGCCCGGGAAGGCTTAGTTAATCCAGTATCGTACGCTCTGAGATTACGTAAGCTTCTTACGAACGTCAAGGTCATTGAGCAGGCTCGCCTGCGCTCGCGCATGCATGTGTTTAGAATACGTGCAAAGCACTGACATTCCACATTTAAATGACCTAATTAGTGATAGGTGTTATCTAAGAGTCTAATGTCAGGCTGTTTACTAGCGAGGCAGTTTGTGAGTACTATCTTTGGCTATCTGAGACGCCAGTGCATTACACATGAACATAATACACGTGCTTGTTACAATAACGTTTTAATAGTTATTTGTTTTATAAGGGGGCAAAGTTGTTGTTTAACCGCTCGTGCTAATATTGATACCCGAGCAAGCGAAAGATTCCAAAATTGAACCACCACGAGCGTAGCGAGTATTCATCCGAAATACATCCAAAAAAATTACCAGTCTGAAGACTTTAAGTTAAATCTTTTCATCATATCAGCACACAGAAAACCGCCTAGGGGTTGGTCTGTGTATCAGCAGCAATAGGCACAGGCTTCATACAAGGATATTTCCTGCGATATTGACTAGATTGTCGATCCTTGACCTTACAATCGTATTTTGATTTTAATAACAGGTTATGAATTAGATCTGGATTAGTTAAGGATCTGATCTGTCAATGTCAAAAGTGACATTTCTTCAACCAAAAACGCCACTTTTGACACTGACCCAAAACCAATTATTAAAATGAGAATACGATTGTTACTCGGATACGGGTCGGCTCGCCACTCAAGAATACAAAATCAAAATATAAATATTACAAAAAAATCTTTACACGCCTCATGATCCAAGCAGTTATCTCCCGCATCCCGACATGCAGTAGCTCATCTCATGTCGTAAGCACACTGTTGCATAACAATCGAGTCAGACCGTGTATCCTAACCATTGCTTATCGAAGCCGACCGACTCTCTTGCTCTGGTCGACCAGTGTGTCTAGGCCTTAAGTTCCGCGAGTTCGTTCAAAGAATAGATTGTTGAATAAAGTTTATGAAGTTTAAATGGTGTCCCCGAGGACAGAGAATAAGCGCCATATAAATTGTCAGCTTTGTTAACCTGATATTAACCTTAGCTGTCAAATGCGGAGAACGAATTTGTTTTGGAATTTTATCTTTGGTGACAACTGAGACGTGACACGTGACACATATGGAGCCGCGATCGTGTACGTGTTAAATTTCCCATTTTTGATCAAAACAAAAAAAATTGCAGAACTTGACTGTGGAAGTAACTACTAAATAATAAATCGGAATACATACTTACATATAAAAAGGCGCGAGTAATTTTTTCGTAATTTATTATTTTAAGAGTTAGGAGCTTTTAAAATTTTGTATGTAGGTACCTAAATTGTTTTTCGCTTCTAACTCTTATAATAAACAAAAAATCTAAAAAAGGCTTTCGCAAGTTAATAATATACATTAAATAGTGTAAAAAGTTTTTCCTTGGTGTCAATATCTAGGAAAATGGGAACTACGTTTGTATGGGGCAGAGTTTGTCCACTGGTCAGGTGTTAAGCGTTTGGAATAAATCAGCGTGCATCTCGAAGGTCGTAAATTAAAACCAGTAGTAAATGATGTCCGTCCATCATTATCATTGCCGCGTATGTTATTAATGGTAATATTAACGCGGTTTCGTAAGTGAGGATGATGGACGTTTTGTTTGGTTGTGTGAGCTTGGCTTTACCCCTTCATGGCCCGTAATTACTGACTATTGGTACATGTTATAGTTTTTAGGGTTCCGTACCCAAAGGGTAAAAACGGGACCCTATTACAAAGACTCCAATGTCCGTCCGTCTGTCTGTACGTCTGTCTGTCACCAGGCTGTATCTCATAAACCGTGATAGCTAGACAGTTGAAATTTTCACACATGATGTATTTCTGTTGCTGCTATAACAACAAATACTAAAAAGTAAGGAACCCTCGGTGGGCGAGTCCGACTCGCACTTGTCCGGTTATTATTCTTACTTCTTTTGTCGCTCGACTGTGTTTATACCTAAGATGTAACGGATAACTTGATTTTGGTTTGTTATAAGGGCCGATTTTTAAATTATTTTGTTGTCGAATTTTTTTCCGTTTGATCTGGATAAAATTTGGCTGATTTGAACAGCGTCTCATTCTGATAGGCGGAATTCCTGCTCTTATCTAGTTAGTTTTTGCTATGTCGATGTTAACGCTATTGAACCATAAGATATTAGCATAACTAATACATTTCACGTTATTTATAAATATTTGTACTGTCGTTAGAGTCCAAGGCCACCATACCGGGTCAAGAACGAATAATCATAAATAAAAAAAAAATACTGCTAATTTGGTCATTAACAGGTTTCCATTTATAAGCATGTTTTCGTGTTAGGTAATAATTAAATTGAGTAAAACTGCAGTGTTTTGACGGCGAAGTATTGATTTGCCAGAAAATCGACGATTTTATTTTAGGTTTAGGTAGGTAGGTACTTATTTTATAATTTGTATATATTATGTTAGATCTATTTGACTCGTCGCATGATATGTTGTGATATAGCTACCGCAATGACAATTGTAAAGGTGACTAACATTACCTATAGGCCAATAGTTGCCTGAAAATAAATATTTTCATTTCATTTTCATTTTATTTCATTCGCATCATTACTACAGCAGTATTGCAGCGCGACATGTCAAATGTCATAAATCGGATAGCATATGGAAGGAAGAGGTAGGGAATACAAACTCCATGTATTAAATAGTGTCCGTGAATAAACCTGGGGATGGCGCCATAATACCTAGAATAATTGATAAAAAAAATCAAATCTTTGACACCGCACTTCACTCCGTCAATAACGCTTACGTTCTTAGCTAGTCTAGCGCTACTCTGAAGAGATTTGGCACTATTATTTATAGGACCAGGGACCCATTTCTCGAACGGTATTAGTCTAATATTATTAGTGTGTTGCCATGGTAACCCATACTATTGAACAGAGGCCCATTTCTCGAATGATATTAGTCTAATATTATTAGTGTGTTGTCATGGCAACCCATACGATTTGACAGTTTGTGGACTAATAATATTAGTCTAGTATCGTTCGAGAAATGGGGCCCAGTTAGTGGACTAATAATATTAGTCTAATAAGTACCGTTCGAGAAATGGGCCCCAGTTCTGTCATAAGAGATTGTCGTTCCTTCTCTAGTGTCCATAGGAATGGGTTAACATTATAATTTGTGACATTTGCGGCGTAACGCTTTCGGCGTTTAATAGAAAGTTTTCTCGCGCTGAAATCCTGCTACAGTCAGCTGCATTTTGGCTCCATTACTGCAGGAAACGTCAAAAAACTTTCCATTTGACGACCGAGCCTTGATTGAGGTGGTTGATAACACTATGTAATTGTTTACCAAATGAATTTGGTATTTTCAAATTCAAACTGGTTGTCCAACCGACCCGAAATCGCCTTGTTAATATGCATGAGCGTCTTCCCATTCACAAAGATCTCGGTACCTATGCGCTTTAGAAGTAAGGACATAAATATGGCATATTGTCAAGTAGGTACAAAACAGTTTCATATTAGTCATATTAAACGCTTTAGAACTTATGTTGACATTGTTGACGGTAAGTATAAGGTTTTATTTTGTATACTACTTACATACTTTATACTAGTAATTAAAGTGTGAACTTTAGGATTAAACTGAGACAATAAAGTTAATCAAAGATCATCTTGCTTGAAGCGACTTATTGCTTTTCTGACATTTTAGTTAAGGTTGCCAAAGCCAGTGGTAGGTCATTCATAGCTGTGTTAACAGGTTTTTATTGAAGGTACAATAAGTTTGAAATTTGATGGCCTTTCAAGACGAATTACTTGAAGAATGAAAAAAACCCCGTGTGGGACTAATCCCAAGCTTTGCAAGCTATTTTAATAATATCTTATACTTACCTTTAAACCAGGGACCGAATACCGGTATGTTTTTCATACAAATTAACCGGTATTGAATTTCGGTATCTCGGTTGTTTATGTTTATTTTTGCATTTAATTTAGCTAATCTGATCAATCATTATCCTTACCTAAATACTATTCTAGAATCGCAAAAAAATATTGTGAATGCTATGTGATATTTTGATTTATAGTTATACCGGTAACGCGATAACGGTCCCTGCTTTAAACGAGCAATTCTTGTATATTTATTTATTTATGAAATTTGCTAATATGGGGGTTTTCGGGGTCGAAAAATCGATCTAGCTAGGTGTTATCTCTGGGAAAACGCTTTCCGAAACGTTTTCCGAACAAAGCTCGGTCTCCCAGACATTAATTATATACTTACTTAAATTTTTAAGTACACAAGCTACGTCACTTTCTCGACTGAGACGAATCGAATGACACCTCGTACTTTGTGATACTGATCCGATTTAGATTTGATTATACCTTTACTGCAATACCAAAATTTATTGATCGATATATACATATAATAACACAACAAATAGCTTTTTACGAATACATAATGAATCAATACATATTTTATAACACAGGAATGACTGAAGAGACCTTGCCATAAACTTTAAGAAGTCACGTTTATTCGTGTTGGTGGTTCGAATTCCTGCACATAATAGATGGTTTGTGCAAAACAAAGGTCTTAGGTTGATAGTGTTGATATTCGCATTCATTACGCTTATCTGAGGAGTAAATGGGTTATTTGTTTGTTGGAATGAGGGCCCACCCACCAAGACCATTTCTAAGTCCGGTCATAGAGAAATGAGTAGGTACTTAAGCTTAGAGTTCTTACTCCATAGGTACCTACAGTCAAAGAATTTAATTTCCGACCCATTTCGTACATTGTCACAGTGACAAATTGACAATCAATATGAAAGTTGCTGGAGACCTAATACTATTGTCAATGTGGCAAAGTATGACTTTACAAGTTGTATGGGAGGCTGGTATGCGTATGGTTAAACTTAATACTTCTTAAGCTTGAGCTTGAGTGAATGAACGAAACGTTTGCGAACCATGTTATAATTTTTTTAATTAAAGGAAAAAAATTAAAAATTCATTGCCTGTGGCAACATTAGAAGAACTGAGTTGTGTCACTTGTGTCATATTCATATCGCATCAAATATGTTGGCTTTAAATAATTTTATTTCTTATAAACATTTTTGACCATACGTTTTGGTAGGGTTATTATATCTTATGATTATTCATAAAGTATTTGGTTCTAAGGCGAAATGGGTTCAAGCAGATTATGTGCTATACTTATTTGAGTAGTTTTATAGATCGAACATACATAGTTAATAGCATTTACTAATGTAAGTAACTTATTTATTTTAAAGATCGCGCCTTTCGAAACGTAAGTCCAATTTTCTTGTATGATCGATTGATCGTAAAACCCTAAGAGACCGTTTTTATTACGATTTTTCCCAAGCAAGTCCGATCTTCCACCTTAAAAAATATTTTTATGACCTACACTTATTTCTCGACCTACCACGTAATGCCTTGAATCGCCGCAGGAAATCCCGCGACCTTGCGCCGCGTTTGCACATTTCGGCCGCGTCCGCGCAGAAACAATCAACTACAATACTCAATAAACAATACTCTCACTACGTGCTCGAGTTGTTTGGGCAATAGTTCTACCGCCAAAGTTTTTCTGTGGTAGACCATACAGGCTGGCTCGGTCACCTGTACGGATATGATGGTCGTTCTTGTCTACGTGACAGCGTGATAAAACGGTGCCCGTCACTTTCTACCCCGCGATGTTAAATAGAGACAGTTATTTTATCACGTGGATAAAACCATCCATATATAATAGCCTTCCTGGAGAGGATGGGACAGGATCATGATGTGAGAAGAGAGTGTGTGGGGCACCCGGCCGGAAAACGTCCGTCTGGGCGTCCCAGATACCGCTGGAGTGACGAAGCCCTAAAAGACCTGTGCGCTCTTAGGATACCCAAATGGCGTGAAGTGGCGCAGAATAGGGCAGAGTGGCGCTCTCTTGTGTCAGAGGCCAAGATCCTTTTTGGGTCACTGAGCCAGTGAAGTAGTAGTAGTAGGCTGTGCAGTTACGTAAAGAGCTAAGGTGTGTTAGTGTGACTTCTCCTTTGTCGTATCCTCATGGCAGAGGAGTCGGATTCTCTTCACCGGTGCTCTCCAAGCCGCTCTATCTCGGGCCCTATGCTAGCCTGTACGCTTCCTTGCCATGCGGCCAGTGATCATGAGCTTCTCCAGACTATCTGAGTGATGTGAGTGTGACAGCACTATGCAAACACATTTAAAATTTAACTTGTTTTCAACTACCATTAAGCTGTAGTGTAGTCTCATGATTTTCTCGATAGAACGTAGAATAACCTTAACATACCTACCTAGTTGATTACGAAATTATAGCAGTCACATTGTATGACACAATTTTGCCAAAAGCAGCGGAGCAAGTGTGGAACGAGTATGGTATGTGTATAATGTGTACAATACAAATACAAATAAAATGGCGAATGTTATAAATAGCCCCAATGAAACATTTTGCAACGTGATAGTGAAAGGACACGCTGTAATCTATATCTGGTGTGGTCTAATTTTAGTTTAGGAGCGTGTGTAAGTCGTTTATAATACGGCCCGCCTGATGGTAAGCAGTCACAGTAGCCTATGGACGCCTGCAACTCCAGAGATGTTACACTCGTTAATGAAGAACCCCATAGATAATGTAGACCCTCGGGAAAACCTCGGCAGGGAGCTTAAACCACAGCCGGAGCGTCCGCGGGAGGAAATTCCTCTTAAACCGCACAGAATAGGTTCTCGGGAGGTTTGGAATGGGGGTTTTTATTATGAAGTATCTTGCATTTTTATCTTAGGCGACATCGCGTGATATGTGCCTAGTAGAGTGGAAACTGAATTACCAAAGCTGTATTTTCAACATCTTTTAGAAAGAATCCAGTAATAGACTTGGCTGTAACGGCATTACAACTAGCTTAATTCATTAGAGAGGACGTATACAACTTATCGTCAACTTGCGGACCAGGAAAAACCAGGGGATCTATCTTCGGACTAGAGCACGGATGTTGCGAGTGTTGTGTGTCGTGCCGCAGAAAAGATTGTAATGACAAGCTTTAAAGGTTGCCTACTTTATTTTACGGTCAGTAGGTAAAAACTGGAAAAGTGCGAGTCGGACTCGCCCACGGAGGGTTCCGTTTCAACTGTCTAGCTATCACGGTTCATGAGATACAGCCTGGTGACAGACAGACTGAATGACGGACAGAGAAGTCTTAGTAATCGGGTCCCGTTTTTACCCTTTGGGTACGGAACCCTAAATAGTAGCACTAACGCGAAAACACTAAAATATTTCAATCATTTTGAACCTAACTTGGAGTAACCGATGCTGGCCGGCTCAAAACTAGTCTTGACATATGACACGTTGTTGAACCAACGGAAAATTAAACAAAAGAACATTAAATTGTATACTTTACAGGGTGTACCGTTAAGTTCAAGGGAACATATTTCCATAAGTTTCAACGTCGGTTTCTCTAATATGTATAAGATATTTATTTTGCCTAATCCAGTCCAGTCGAAGCCAGTCGCGCAATGTCATGGCCAGGCCGTTAGGCTTTGTTTGGCTTTTTTTAATGGTTAGCTACTTTAGCACAAAAGTTAAAGCCTGTCTCGGTATATTTAAATATCCAAAATATTTGAACATGTTGTATGTTGCATGCCATCGATGGATAAGAAATTATTATTTTTAACTATAATAATCATGCAGATATTACATATTTGGAATAATTAAATTATATCCATTAGATTCTATCAATGTGACGGGTTCGAGGATAAATATCCTGTAGGTATCATTGACTTATCGAACGACTATGGAACGAAGCATCCTTGGTATTAAACTTACAGATAGATATAGAAGCGAAGATATCCGCAGGAAAACCAAACTGATAGACGCCGGACAACACGCACTACAATTAAAATGGCGATGGGCGGGAAACGTAGCGCGAATCACAGACCAAAGATGGACAAAACGGGTAACCGAGTGGATGGGCCCCACTGGTAAGAGGAGCAGAGGGAAGCCAAAAGAACGCTGGATAGATGAAATTCAAAAGAAAGCTGGTAGAGACTGGATCTTGAAAGCGCAAGACAGGAAACAATGGAAACTGATGGAGGAGGCCTTTACCCTAACTGGGGCCATGTGACACTCACTCACAAAAACTATAACTATTTAATTCTTATTATAACTGTTTAATTGTTTAAATTGTATTTATTTCCTGTGTTTAATTATGTAGTTACATGGCAATAAAGGCTTTTTTATTTTATTTTTATTTATTATCATTGACTTATATATTCGTCAAGACGGGCCTTACGGGCACTACGAGGTGGGCCAGTTCATTGGCGCGCAAATCGCGTTTGTGCACGTATTCGTTGGTGCGCCTCGCCTGTTCGCTCGGTATTACCTATATGAACGGGCCTATCTTTACTTTTGAAATCTTTGGTATGTATCTGACGCATGACAACGTTTTCCATACTTTGCGGCCCGCAATGCAACGTTGCCAAACCGATCCTTATCATTGGGGCGTTTTCCTTGACCGAACCGAATGCATCGAAATATTACAAAAGGTTTGAAAGTTATAAGTTGAGAAATTACATATGCGCGTACTTAATTCGGTTTTTAGAACGTACTTAATTCGAGTAATTATTATGCTAATTAAGTACAGTAGAGTCCGGTTAGTACCTACGACTTCGCATATAACAACCAACCGCTTCTTGCGACGTAAGTATAGGCACTTGTTTGGTTTTAGTACAAGCTACTATGAAAGTACAACCGTTTAGAACGACTCCGCTTATAACGACCGACCGCTTTTAACGACGGAAATTGACACAAAATCCGTCCGTCAAGTCCGGTTACAACGACGAGCGACGTAGTTTTTACAAATAAATTGTTGGTAAGAAACTTACTCCGTCCCGCGCACTCAACTCCTCTCCCCCCTTTGCCTATACGCAGCAAGATGAAATTAATAGTCATGCGACTTATCGTAATCTTGCAAACAAATTAAAACCCAATTCCCATTATTCAATTGAGCTTAAACTTCATATACACAATTATGTAAGTTGGGTGACAATGCAATATTTCAGTACCTGCGAGCTAATCTGACGATGGACTCAGGAGGTGGCCAATGGCCATAGGAACTGTGTGACAAAACGCATCCTAATTGAGTTTGGGATTGTAAGAATTGTCTCAATCGAGTATAAGTTGCTTGTTGAAAAAAAAGTACACAGCGATAAGCTCCAGTGAAAATTGAAATATTTTTTGACATTTTTGATTGTCGATGTACGATTGTCATCTTGACTAGATTCCCAAGAATTACGACTTTTTATTTTACGGTATTCGAGTAATTTGCGGATGATGAGTCTTACGCGTTGCCTACAAAAGTACCTTCTTCTAAACACACAAAAGTGTCTCCGTTGAAGACAAAGGGTTGTAATACTAACGTAAATAAATATTTTAATTGAAATGTTTTTTTTTTCTTTGATTATCGCATATGTATTAATAAATACAAAATGATGTAATTATTTTGTTTAAAAATATATTTAAATTGGCAGTTCGTTTAGTGCGACGTCCGGTTAGTACGAAGTAATATCAGCGGTCCCTTGAGCGTCGTTATAACCGGACTCTACTGTATGTGTATTTTAAGATAAAAAGATAAAAGATAAAAAATAGTTTATTCAAGTAGGCATATTACAATGCGCTTCAAATAAACCTTTACCGGCTCCAACCGTACACCTCTGCCCCGAGAAGATTTAAATCCCCCCTCAATTGGAGGAGGGTATCCCAATATGGGACCGGCAACAAACTCGGCGGGACACATCTTTTCAAAACATTATTACATCTTATAATTAACATGCATTACGAGTCATTAAGAAAAATACAATTTAAATTACTATAGAATTCATGCAAGTGAGTACATAACTTTATACAAATACGTAGCTCTTTCAGAAAACATATCATTTTCTTACAAAAGGAAAACAAAATAAAACCAATAAAAGAAATGAGAATACATATTATATGAATCTGATTATTATGAGATGCTTTCATACAATTTGATGTGCTTTCTTACCTGAGCTGAGTCACCTTTAACTCTACACATAATACAATGCTTTTAATTGCTACTTGTCGTCATTACAGTTTCTGGTTTGGACCATGCATGTTTGTCTGTCAAGTAGTCCTCGACTCTGTAATAAGCCTTCAACATCAATGACTTTTTTAAGTAATTCTTAAGAGCTGGAAAAGGTAATCTTAAAGAACGTCGTCTTTTTAACGCCGAAGAGTCTAATTACAGCACAAATTATCATTGCATGGATCAATGCAGTCATTGTATAGAATACCTAGCTAGTCATTCTATAAATAATAGATATGAGAAGATATGATGACAACTCTTGTCAAAATTCGTTTCTGCGATAACACAATGAATAACGCCTTTTTGGCTGCGACGCTGCCACTGTATGAATTGGTTTAGGCTTTTAGACATACCTACTGACGGATATTAGAGTTTTAAATACAGGAAACTTGCAAAGTTTATCTAAAAATAAAAATACTGACCTAACTTATTTATTGTAACGATTTTTTTTTCACTTTCGCCAAGATGTAAAAAAATACCGTGTCTTGTGCAGAAAGAAAAAAAACACACACACTCACAAATATATTTTTTGGCGTTTTCAACCAAAAGTCATATATATTTTTCTGCTCATTATGAGATTTTGCGTATTCCTGAGGACGCGTGGTTAAAATCTGACGGGTTACCTACTCGAGCCCACGGTGTATATTTAACTATTTGATATACATTATGGTAATAAATATTAACATTGTCTAGCACGAGCAAAGCGACAACCTTCAAGCGGAGTCAGGGATCAAGTTCGTTCTGCACGAACAAACAAACATATTCCTGTTGTATCTCTAATAGAGTTAGACCAAGAAAAGTCTGCAACGATTTTGGTAGCATACGCTGTGCGTTATTTATACCGTTTATAAGTCATAATTTCATAGAAGTTTGACGTTTAAAATAACACTTGAACTGCGTGTGCTATTAAAATCGTTGCAGACTTATCTTGGTCAAATTCTAACTATCTCTATCCAGTCTATTTTAGGTATCGCAAACAAAAGTGCCGTAGCCACACTTGCGTCACGTAGTATGTACATTAAATATAGTTGGTCAAGCAGATCTTGTCAGTAGAAAAAGGCGGCAAATTTGAAAAATGTATAAGAGGCATATCGTCTCATATAAAATTTGAATTTCGCGCCTTTTTCTACTGACAAGATTTGCTTGACCATTTATATGTTTGATTACGTTCCCATAGCCATAAAAATAAAGTATATCTATACAGCTTTTCAACCGTAAACTTAGTTATCCCTACTATAGTAAAAAACGAAGGGTTCCGTACCATTATCTATACTGTAGTACTGACCCCGCCCGACGTTGCTTAACTTCGATCAAAAATCACGTTTGTTGTATGGGAGCCCCACTTAAATCTTTATTTTATTCTGTTTTTAGTATTTGTTGTTATAGCGGGAACAGAAATACATCATCTGTGAAAATTTCAGCTGTCTAGCTATCACAGATCACGAGATACAGCCTGGTGACAGACGGACGGACGGACGGACAGCGGAGTCTTAGTAATAGGGTCCCGTTTTACCCTTTGGGTACGGAACCCTAAAAAATAGAAAAATACGTAACAAAATTTATTGCTATTTTTTGTATTGGAATTGTTTGGACTTCGTACTTATAATTTATAATTCGTATTCCCAATACATTTTAATATAAAAAATAGGTACGCTCGCACTTCTAGTTTGGACCGCCAGATGGCGCAACCGCGGCGCGGCGCCGCAAACGGATCGTGGGTAAAATGTTACTATTTGCCTACTTTGATGAAGAAAAGCGGCTAAGTATGCTCGTTAGTGCTCACAGGGTTCAGTATAAAGATAACGAGTACCTATATTAGACCAAAGATATATGTAGGTAACTCCATATAAGATAAATAAAGTCTAAGAAAAAAACGTGCCTCGGAAATCAAGAAAAATTCATTCTCGAGTAGATGCATGGCGTCACACCTTTGGCCTATACTCGGCTAGATGGCGTTGATCAGTGAAAGACCATGGGTCAAAGTCATATGGCGTTCTAAAAAAAAGTCGTTTATATACATATAGGTATTCATTTTTTGATATTTTTATTCGTTTTCATTTTTAGTTTTAATCGAGTGTCGATAGATGGCAGTAAATTTACTGTGACCACAAAATTTACTATGACAATAAGCCTCTATACTATCTATTCTCTTTGATTAGACATAGCAAATGAACTTATCGCAGAATACATTCGAGCATGCAGTCATTGACAGATGCAGGTTCATTCTAGTGGACATCGGTGTTCAGTATAACAAGTCCACAGTTTTAATACCGTCAGATAAATTCTCTGATAGGAAGTGTTATATATTTTTCACCACACCAGCTGGTAAAGGCTCTATTGATTGTTATATTATAGTTATTTGACTTACTTATTTGTTTTACAAGGGGTTAAAGTTGTTGTTTAACCTCTCGTGCTAATATTGATACCCGAGCGAGCAAAAGATTCGAAAATTGAACCACGAGCGTAGCGACATAACCATTTTCATACATACGGTTGGAAATTATGCGCTGGCACGCTTAACAACTTTAACCTAAACTGGTTCAAGGAAATAAGACAGGTATCCTTCGAAATTTTCTGTTAAAGATTTTTACAAAGCCAGTTTTTTTTTACAAAAAAGCAAATTGAAAATTATAATAAAGTACCTACCTAGTTAAACAGTATGTGATTCAAGTTCCTGTATCATACATGGCGTGTAGTTCATTATTTATTTTTTGTTGTGCACAAACATACAATTTAAACCCTTTGTCGAGTAATCAGTATCCACTGTAATGATGTAATCAGTCCCATTGTCCTTCAAAACACCATAACACCATTTACGCTATTATTTTTTACCTTGAGATGATGTATCTGTCAATATTGACTGTATCAACTCGATCACACCATCGCCGTGCGTATTACCTGAAAACAAAAATACAAAATAAATAAATATTTAGGGGACGATATTACACACGTCGACCTAGCCTCAAAATAAGCAAATTACAGGGATTCGAACCCGGAACCTCCTGCTTCGTAGGCGTGTCACTACCGACTAGGCTAGGAGACCTTTAAAAGCTAATAGTGAGTAGGTAGAGGTACACATTTTTGAGGAACTACACCCCTTCCAAAATATATTTTTCATGTAATACACTCTCTCGAACAGCGTGGCGAACTCGATCGTCGTGGACTAGCAAACATATTTACACAGCTGCAAACTTCAAGACTACCTTGCTTGAACTACAATACAATTAAAATTAAATACTTATTAAATAAATGTAAAATACAACCAAGACAAATTCTCCAGGACTGTCCCCTGTGGGTGGATAATGGAAGGATTGGAAGGGTACCCATAAGGCTGGCTACATTCCCACGCTGAATGGCGATGATGCCCATAGATTAGTATATGTTATTTGGCCTATTGCTTGGCCTTGAAATGAGCCAGCCCCGAGGAGTTTTATTAGACCCTGAAAAGTGTTGTGCGCGTCACGTCACGGCTCCACGGCTCTAGCAAACGCCGCAAATATGTGGTAAGTATTTAAGGGACCAGCACATTTGCGACGCTTAAGGGTGTCTGCCGCTGCCACCGCCAAAGCTAACCAGGTTTTAAAAAACGTATATTCATTTTAAAATACTCAAGACTTAGATATCTCTTTTTACAAAGTTATTATGAATAGTAATAGATACTTCTGATTGAGTTGAGGTTGAGGCTGATTTTTCAATAATAATCAAACTAGTAAAGAACCCTAAGTTCGTTCCAGTGGCCTGATATTGGCATGAACCATGAAGCGAGCCCAACTAGCGCAACTTTATTGCCTGGGAACTAACGGTACAGCACAGTTGACGTCAAAGATATGTTTACACTTTTGCACCTTACTCCTTTGTAATAAGGCGAAAAATGTAAACATATCTTTGACGTCGACGGTACCTACAATGAAGACTTGTGGCTTGACAACGATCCCATCAGCTCTAACAAGCTAGCGGTTTCGACATATGTTATAAACATGTACAAGAAAATAAAGCAATACCAAGGAGTTACTTTAAAACACGTCGAAAGTTACTACTTTCCCTCTGGGCATTTTCACTTAAAAGTGAAACCATTTACTTTTTTTCGAAAATCCATCAAGTTTTGGGTTATTTCTATTCAGAACCACAAGGAATATCGATTTAAAAGATTTCATAAAAACCTGACACTCAAAATTTGTATGAAAAACCGGGCAAGTGCGAGTCGGACTCGCGCACGAAGGGTTCCGTACCATAATGCAAAAAACGGCAAAACAAAAACGGTCACCCATCCAAGTACTGACCCCGCCCGACGTTGCTTAACTTCGGTCAAAAATCACGTTTGTAGTATGGGAGCCCCACTTAAATCTTTATTTTATTGTTTTTAGTATTTGTTGTTATAGCGGCAACAGAAATACATCATCTGTGAAAATTTCAACTGCTAGCTATCACGGTTCGTGAGATACAGCCTGGTGACAGACGGACGGACGGACGGACGGACAGCGGAGTCTTAGTAATAGGGTCCCGTTTTACCCTTTGGGTACGGAACCCTAAAAAGTGGGGACACTTTTTTCTTTGTATCATTCAATAGTACTTACGAGTTAGACCAAGAAAAGTCTGCAGCGATTTTGGTAGCCCACGCAGTGCAAGTGTTATTTTAAACGTCAATCTTCTATGAAATTATGACGTATAAATAACACTTGCACTTCGTGGGCTATCAAAATCGCTGCAGACCTTTCTTGGTCTAACTCTACTCGTGATTCTGAGTTTAAAATCTAAATAACTCAAAAGTTGATGGTCTTTCGAAAAAAGTAGTACCATTTTTTCTGAAACCCCTATGCGGAAGAATTAAACATACAAATACATACATCGATTAGATTATAGGTACACAGTTGAAAAACATAATACGTACTCCTTCGGCAGTAAAAAGTCACAATGCCTTAGCAATTTATGACGTTATATCCAGAACAGCGGGGTATTTCAAATTAGTTCCATGAAACTGTGAAATCCTTGAGAAAAAAGTTCATATTCAGACAAGAATTAGTAATAGCTAAAGGAACTTTTTTGGAAGCAGTTATTACAGCTGCACTGCAGAGGTCCAGTCAGTAGGTATAAATGATGACTTACGCTAGACCGGGCCGGGGCCGGGCCGGAGCTTCCGGCGCTCCGTTTTCTATGGAAAGCACCACGTGATCACCGATCAGCCGTGAGAAAATGACATGCCGGACGCCTCGGCCCGGGCACGGCCCGGTCTAGCGTGAGTTCGTCATTAAGGCTGATGTTCGATTACGCGAAGTTGTTATCAATATTTTATTTAGGGGTCAGAGTCGATTCAAAATAGTTTTATTATGTTGAATTATTCTTAAAATCAAGATCGGTAATTACGTTATCGACATTGGTTATAAACAGCCAATAATAAAAAAGGCCCCATTAGGCTACCTTTATAATAATGACGAGTATAAGAAACAGTTAACGGCTCGTCCACGACATTGCGTGACTTGCGACGGCGGCAGCGATAACAATAGGTTGGAGCGAGACACAGCGATCGGAGCTTTTTCGTTCCCACTTATGGTTGTCGCTGCCGCCGTCGCCAGCCGCGTAATGTCGTGGCCGAGCCGTAAAGGTTGGTAGAGACCAATTTGTTATTAGAGAATTAGGTAGGTATCTAATGTCTATAAAGGAAATCTCGCGCCAGCTTTTATGAAACAAGTCACACAGGTACGCAATAAACCCCTTTATTAAATCATAATTTTCAAAACCACTTAAAACAATACCATCAACAATGCCATTGTCGTATCAAAGATGCATTTTTCCTGGAATATGACATCGTCGGATGTCGCCACGAAGGCCCAACCGGTTCGAACCGAGCTCAAATAAGGCCAGTTTTTGTACTTCGGCCTTCACTTGCCGCCTTTTGTTACCATAACTTACTTATTTACTATACTATCTGCAAACCAAAACGACGGCCGAGATCATATTGCCATCTTTTTCGCTCCTGCTACGACTATGCAAGTGTGAATGAGAAGTTCTACGACCCCGGTTGTTAGTTTGGTTTGCGGATATGATCTTTGTAGCTTCCCTCGCTTCTCTTGGCACAGCGTCCAACAAGGTTCGATATTGGGCCCAATTTAAGAATGACACGCTACAACGGCCCGGGCCCTGGCTTCTGTGTACACTGAGGTACACAGAAGGTACAATATGCTATTTATAAATATTTCTTTGAAATCGCTGAGGTCCACCCGCCATCCTGACGCTCACCTAAAGTGAGCTTATTTATTTTACTTTGAAGCAATCATCTTGCTGGAAGGTTATTAAATCCGGAAAATGATGAGGATGCATTTGAAACAAACATGGCGGAGGTGATGCCGTGAGCACTTGTGATTTATTGAAGGTTGACATGGTGGAAGGAAAATGTGTAGCGTGACGTAAGATTCCACGTATTGGAATTACAATTTTATGATTTTTATACGCTACGCGTTAGCTTGCATTATAAATGGATTTCTTAGCGTCATTGGTTAGACGTAAAACCTAGCAGGATGATGATTAGGTATGTTCTTAGACCCTGTTTTATTTTTTAAATATTTTTTATCGTCTAAATTACCTACAATATTTCTAAGAAACGATGGTTCAAATTGCTTCAAAAATAAGGGCAATTGTACCTATAGGATTAATGAATTCATACACATTGGTACCTCAAGAATGTATAAGTATAACAGATTTTGTTACAATAAAGTTATTGAAGTCAACACGAAGTTGTATGTATAAAATAGCTAGTGATAAGAATAATTAAGATAAACCCGCGCGATGGACATATTTTCCGTCGCAAATTTCGCTGGACGCGCCGTATCTTTTGTCTCCTTCTAATTTCCTGGCTTTACGCCCGCTCTTAATTAAAATTTTTGGAAGTATAGCCAGTGGGGAGACACTCCTCACTTCGGTCGAACTCGGCTCCGTTCGGCTCAGCATTGCTCCGAGCAATTATTAGGGTTGACACCACTTGACTTTCTTTTGCGTGCACGACCACAGATAAGATAATCACTTGAATTTTGACAACCCTAAATAGGCGAAAGGGATAGTGCCATATATTAGAAAGATATAGCGTGATTCGACCCTGAACCGCTGTCAAACTTCGGGTTTGTAGGAAGTGTCCTTTCTGTACAGTAGTAGATACTATTGTTTATTCTGTGCTATAGCGCGCTGACTATACAAGTATACAGCTTGTTCACTTCATTTTGACACTTAATTACTGCAACTACGAGTATATTAGGAAACAAGATGGAACCGAGGCTCGCCTGCAATAAATACTTACACAATTTGTTGTTTTGTTTTCATTTGGAAGCATTTCGAAAGCGAATTTTTGTTATATTCAAACAATAAGCGGCCGCAGGCCAAATTAAGAAATTCGCCATTGTACAAACAGAAACACTCCTAACTGTACATCGGACTTTATTACAAAAGGCATAAGGTCTACCGATGTACAGTTGTCAGTGTGGTCGATGGTACCTATTGTTTGTTAATGTGTGTGAATCTTCATTTTACAAGGTGCACCTTGGGTTCGCTAATTGAATGTTATCAGGCAAATATTTAATTTTTGCACTATGATTTCTGTGCAATCAGCTAATACACGGAATCTCTATCATCTGTGCAGGTTGTTATGTAGGCATTACGATTTATAATAACTACACAGAATGTCAATTGCTAATATAACTGCTATACGTTTCTTCTTTTTCTCAAAAGCACAGCTTCTTTGTGTCTTTTATTTAAAAATCGATGCTATAATATCTGGAGAATCTGTTGCCAGTCTTTTATTTACCACATGCGTAAAAAATGCTAAGAGTTGATCTTCTTCTTCAACCTAGCGTTTTCCCGGCCTAGCGCCAGGGTCCGCTTTCCTGCTCAATCTTCTCCACTTTGCCCGGTCGTCGGCATCCTCAGGTGTGAGATCGTTCTCTTCCATGTCCGCTGTGACGACGTCCAGCCAGCGCTTCTTAGGCCTTCCCCGGCCGCGTGATCAGATAAGATTTGATAAGTTAAAAAAAATACCGGATGACAATGAAGACGTATTTTACGATAACCACTTAGTAGTTTCGCAATTAGCCAGGCAAGCTAGCAAACTAGTTAATCAGCACGACTTGTATGGCTAAGTGATCTACAAATTTCCGTAAATTGCTGATCAACCAATTTTTTTGTGTAATTCAATTAAATCAACGTCAATATTGATGAAGTCAACTCACGTTTGGTTCTGATCTGACGAGCGAGTCGAATTTCCGTGTTTTTAAATAGATGCTTCGGCCAAAGACATATCTAACTTTGCTTCGGCGATCGAATGTCAGACGCGATTCGCTTTGACATTTTAAAATATGCATAAAATACAAGATAAATTTTCAATTCTAAATAAAATATCGCCAAAAATGCAGCTATGTATTAAATAAATGGTCCCACGAACCTAAAATTTAACTAGTAGCCGCTTAGCTAGGTGAAGTCAGTTAACGAATCAAAATAAAATTTATAGAAAATATACGTGTTTGTTATTTCATAAAATACTAGCGACCCGCCCCGGCTTCGCACGGGTTAACAAATACACCTAAACCTTCCACAAGAATCAGTCTATTGATAGGTGAAAACCGCATGAAAATCCGTTCAGAACTTTATGAGTTTATCGCGAACATACAAACACACAGACAGACGCGGCGGGGGACTTTGTTTTATAAGTTGTAGTGATGATACGTGCTTGTTGCAAGAATATATTAAATCCATGCTAAATCTACTTATTTTAACTAACTGAAGCGTGCCTAATGTTAAAGCTAGTACTAAAGTCCATTCATAATGTGACAATTGTAATCAGCTGTCAAAGAAAATAGTCACCGCTCCAACGGTGGCCGTAACCATCCGTTAAAGGCATTATGTTCGTCTTTAACTAGCTATGTTTACGTCTTGTATTTAGAGATTTTAGAGTTGCGCAGCAGGCGATGTTAACATAGCATCGTATTACAATGATACTTGAGTCAAAAAGATTTTTAGTTTGAGTTAGACATATTTTTATATAATTAGATGTAGTGGATGTATCAGCAACTAAACCGGGGGCTTTTGTGCTGCTCTCAACAGCTCACGCTTCTTCTTCAATTTAAGAGGTGTGGAGTATTTTCCATTTCTCCCTCTCGTATGCCATATCCTTGACCTCTTGATACGACACCAGCTTTATCTTTTATTTGGTCTAACGTAGCTACTCTTGGTCTGCCCCTGCCTCTCTATCCTTTTATCTTGCCTTCTATTATGGTTTTAAAGAAGTCGTGCCGTATCAAATGTTCAATAATTTTTCCCCCTCTGTTCTTTATGGTATTCAGTAGAATACTCTTCTCTTTCACACAGTGAAATAGTTCACACAGACTCCCTAAATGTAAGATAGTGATGAAAGTAAACAATCAAGTACAGAGTAATTTAACATTACTTAAGTTTGGTAAGCGGTTTGACCTTCTGTGATCTGCATGGCGATTGATTTTCGCAACTCTGCGACGGTTGGTGGTTGATTCGGTTATTTGATACATTGCAGTCGGCCACAGATGTAGATTGAACCACAGTTTACTGGCTTGACATAAATATTTGCTATGTCTATATATCAACTTGACCGCAAGTTGCCTAATTCCTTGGCTCAGCTCGTGATGCTGTATTTTGTTATAGGACCTCCTTTACGAAAATCGGTTAAAAATATAGCATATCCCACCAAGTCAACATAGAGAGAACAGCGAAATGAACAATACACCTGCTCTAATTTCATAAAAAAAATGGTTTATTACCACAACTACAAAAAAATGCACAACAGAAAAAAACACTTCATATTTCACAAATTCACAAAACATGCACAAAAAATCTAACAGTAAACTATGTTCATATACTATTAGATTGATCACCTAAATAAATACATGGTATAGGCAATGGGCCAAAAAAAAATGGCAAATGAGCAATGGTACAAAGTTGTAGATCATTTTGGATTGGACATCTTTTACGTTTAGCTTCTCCATGTAAGTATGATATTATGTATATATGTATGTAAATAATTATTAATTTGGTAGATTTTTAACCCAGATTTGCATTTTTTTATACAGAATCCCAGCTTGTAAAAGAGTTTGCGAGACGGGTTTCGCGTGTATTCGCCATTGGCGGTTGGCTAACATCCTCATTAGCATGACGGTCAAGGCAGGGCGGCATGCGGGCTGAAGGCTTCGGATCATTGGAGGCAAAACAAAGTATTTTAGAGTCAAGAGTGCTACGTCAAGTATGGCGCTCCCATGGGACACGTATACATGTCGGCGGCCGATCGTTAAATCTGCCAGATCGTAAAGTTCATGCGTGTAATGTTTTGATGGTGGTCACATTAAATAGATAGGTAGGATAGGTTCGTTAGGGTTAGACTGCTTAACTGTTCAGAAACAGGAGCCCGTCGACTCAGGGAACGACACGATGCGTTTCAAGTTTCACGATATGCCTAGTAATATCATGATCTAGCGGATTTTTTTTACGGCCGCCGACACGCATATACCCATCGTCATTGTTTAAGTACGAGACGAGAGGAACAAATTGTTTGTCCAACGAAAAGTGACCATGATACTGGTCGATGTGTTTGTGTTAACACGGCACGACGGTCAAGGTAGAGCGACGTGATATGGAGGTGTTGCGTCTCCATAAGAACGTAAAGTTATTTTAAGATATTATGTCTTCGATTATTGTGATATACCGGTATGGGAACTAGATGCCCCGAATAGTGGTTTTGGCCGAATACCGAATGCCGAATATTCGGCATGATATGCGAATGCGAACATTTTGAGTCGTAATTATTATGAAAACTGTTCGCCGACAAAGCACAACGTTTACTAAGATATATTTTTTGTTGAACAGCATTAATGAATGTAGTTATTGTCAAACAAAACAGAACCCATGAAAATATTAAAAAAAATTGTAATCAACAAATGCTCAAAAGAGGGTCTTCGTATTTAACAACTTTCCAAGAATAATTTTAAATAGGTACCTACCTACCTACCTAGTTTTTGGTTATTTTTATTGTGTAATATTTCTTTTTAGGTAGGTGCAACAGATATTCGGTATTCGGCCGAATAGTAGGTACATTCGGCCGAATACCGAATATTCGGCAAAGTGGCCGAATAGGCATCTCTAACGGGAACCATATAATTACATTTAGAACTCGTAAAAACTAACAACAAACTATTTAATATCGTAAAAAAAATCTACTAGTTTTTGTAGCTCTCTATTAGTATTTGTAGAAAGATTAAGCAAGTGTTTTTTCTCTACCATCATCAGGTTTCGCATTTAATTAGTAGAACATTCATTTTATAAAACTCTCTTAACGAAACTGTAATAAAAAGTTATGTTCATTACGACCATATTTTAGTATTTTATACAATAACAGAACAATATGTTTTGTTATTGTATCTATATGTACATTACGTCAGCAAGAATACTTGTTGACTTGAGAATTCGCAACAATGTGGACCTAGATAAGATAGTACAGAGAATATAAGCTATTATGCACTTGTCGTCTGAACGAACATTTGTGGTGATTCAAACATTGTAGTTATTTACAATTACTAACGTTCAAACTGTTGCGGTTTGCGGTCTATTGTCTTTAAGATTACTAGATTATTTACAAAGATAGTGTAACTGACTTAGTTAGCTTATGACTGAGTTAAGTTTTAAGAAAACATAACTTGGTCATAAAAGAGTGGTAAAAATAAAATGTTATATGATTTAGAAATTGCTCGATGACAATAACACTTGATGCGATATTGAATTAATTACTAGCACTGGTACGTTTTTGCTCCCGAAACCTGGCTATGCCTAGAATATGATAATAACTAGAGACCCGCCCCGGCTTCGCACGGGTTACACAAAACGTTAGCAATTTATATAATTAAAACTTCCTGAATAATCACTCTCTTAATAGCATGAAAATCCGTTCCGTAGTTTTTGTGTTTATCGCGAACATACCTACATACACACGAACTGACTGACGCGGCGAGGGCTTTGTTTTATAAGGTGTAGTGATTCCTAGAAAAGGGTTTAAAACATGACAGATGTTTAACCCACAGTGCAAATTTAATTAAACCAACAAGTTTACAAACTTGACCGTATTATTTCTAAACCTCATACAACGTAACTCATTGCGCTTGTAAATACCCAATGACATAACCCTACGATATGACCTGCTTCTTGTGTCACTGTCACCATACAAAATGTCATAATGTAGCTTAACATTACTGTCACTTACGCTCTTCTTAATGTACAAGCTGTTTATTTATGAAATTCTATTAACAGGTAATAAGTTGTAATTTCTGTTGCACATAGTTGTTTTGAAGTTAGGGCCGGTAAACACGGACTGCAACTTGTATGAAAACTGCACGACGACGTTGCAGTTGGCATGCCGTCTACGTGCAGTTCCCATACAAATTGCAGTCAGGTTGCAGTCCGTCTGTATCGGCTCTTAGAGTTAGATCGAGTTTAAAGCGGAATTTGAAGGTTTTTTCTGAGTTTCTTAGCAAAGCTTAACCAAGGATGTTAGAAACATTAACAAGAGAAACACTTTTAAGGAATCATCATCAGTGTTTTTAGGGTTCCGTACCCAAAGGGTAAAACGGGACCCTATTACTAAGACTTCGCTGTCCGTCCGTCCGTCCGTCCGTCTGTCACCAGGCTGTATCTCACGAACCGTGATAGCTAGACAGTTGAAATTTTCACAGATGATGTATTTCTGTTGCCGCTATAACAACAAATACTAAAAACAGAATAAAATAAAGATTTAAATGGGGCTCCCATACAACAAACGTGATTTTTGACCAAAGTTAAGCAACGTCGGGAGTGGTCAGTACTTGGATGGGTGACCGTTTTTTTTTGCTTTTTTTTTTTTGTATGGTACGGAACCCTTCGTGCGCGAGTCCGACTCGCACTTGCCCGATTTTTTCCGTCCGTTCTTTAAAATAATCTGTGTTCCCTTTACCCCACTTAGCGCCACTTGCACCATCTCACTAACCCGGGTTAACCGGTTAAACCTGGAGTTACCACGGTTACCACTACAATTTGACATTGGGTTAACGGTTTAACCGCTTATCCCCGGGTTAGTGGGATGGTGCAAGTGACACTTAGCGCCCACACCACTACCCGGGGTTAGAGTCTGTTCGGAAAGAGAAGAGTCGTGGAATGTATTCGGCGCCATACATTCCACGACTCTTCTCTTTCCGATCAAACTCTAAGTCAGTGTCAAATTGTACTGGTAATCATGGTAACTCCAGGTTTAACCGGTTAACCCCGGGTTAGTGGAATGGTATAGTACTTATAATAAAATTATACTGCGTAATCTGAACGGACACGAGATTCGAGTAGGTAATTAATTAAATTCACTATACTTAGTATTCTTAATTCTAACGTTATGAATAAATCAATTATTAAAAGCTACTCACTATGCTGATCCACACTACGTGACGCGAAAACGTGACGCACAGCAGGAACTGCCACAAAACGTGTCTCACGCCGTTTAAAAAAAAACTAATTGTCTCTGGCACAGCAATTTTGGACGACCTCCGAGATTTCAAGTTTCGAACGCACGTCACGTGACACGAGAAACTTATCTGTGAGGATGGTCAAATGAGGACTAAACGCGTTCCCGTAAGTATCTCTTAGTGATTTTACACAACAACGACCCTGATGATGGCAAAGATAATTTTGTCATAATTAAAATGATTCATCGGTACCTTCGTGCATTAACCTATTACAATTTTCTTATTGTTTTATTGCAATATGAACTTGAATAGGTTCTTGAAAATAAGCCATTATTATCTAATGGAGATGTTTTTTAGTGTGTTACTACAAAATATAGCAGGTTTTACCAGTAAGGTTAGCTGATTAAGCAAAAAGGTCATGTAAAAACGGTAAGCAAAAACTAAAAACACGAACAGGTTGGTATAATAATAAGTAACTACTCGTGTTGGACGAGCTATTAAATGTGTAAGTAATTATAATTTAATCGTCAGCAATTTGTTACGCCTATTATGACATTGAAGAATATTGTTTAGATAAACATATTATATTATTTATACCTACCATTCGAAGTGCACTTAAAAACATGTTGATTTATCTCTGCGAAACGATTTTTTTTTATCACGGGATCAATTCCAAAATCATGGAATAAGTAATAGGCTGTCCCATCGCGACAAAACAGTAAATTTTTCGCATTCTGTTATCTATCGCTCGCGTGTCTCGTACGGACAAGAACGAGCGAATGTTAAGGTTAACTAAATGTCATCATTTAGATACCAAAATGTACCTACTTACCTACTAGTAAGCTGCAGAGATAAGTGACCCCCCTGGATAGAAATTTGTTTGCAGGGGACTTGGACAGGGGATCTCTGCAGCTTATTGTACGTTTGAATTGGCCTCCCTGTATACGTTAAGTTGCCAATGTTGCCATGTAATATGTACATGGCAACATTGTACATGTACACACAGTACATGTGTGGTGGTGAGTGACCTTGCACCGCATTTCCCCGCACCTGCGCGTACGCAACGCATCGGTGAAAGGACGCCCTTGGCACTGCGGCATGTTTAGGCCGATGGTTACAGACAATATGCAGACGTTAACATTCATCATCACGCGCCTAAGGAGTCTGACCAAGCTAAACCATAACTTTGCACTGATTTGAATTGAACAAAGTGAGTCATTACTTATTATAAACGTCATGTTTTCATGAAATTCGACATGAATGATGACATTTCCACATTTTGTCGTTGCAGAGTTAGCTTGGTTCGAATTTAACTCTGCACGAACTTTGCATTGACAAACTATGGCCTTCAATACCAAACGTCAAATTGCTATTGAAATGAATCACTTTGTTTTGTTCAAGTCGTGGACTTTGCTTACACAAACCCAATCTTTTTTGTGTTGTCCTAGTTTTTTCTTCCATTAATGACAATATTTTGCCTTAGAACTGCGAGTTTCAAATAATAGTCACACCTGAACTAAGATACATATTAGAGTTAATTTTGGACTTTATTTTGGTGGTTTTACGGCACCCAAATCGCTGGCCCAATACTTATTACAGGGGTTCTATGTTTCATTTTCAAGATAGTTTAAATTCGACTTAATGTCACTATGAGAATGTTCAAATTTCAGTTCGATAAAAGTGAAACATAGAACCTTGTAATATTGGGCCAGCGAAATGTATCGCTGAGTGTGGCTATTAAGGGTAGCAATAACTATGAGGAATATTTTAATAAATAAAGTGTTCATTTAAAACCCGTAATATATGCTGGCAATTATAACCTTAGAAATTATACAAGAATGCGCTTACGCATAGAAAATGTGGAAAAACGTGTAAAGTGTAACACTGTTGAAGTAGAGCCGTCGCGCAACGTGATTGACAAAGGTACCTACAGACAGCATCAAAAGTAACGGGTAAGACTAGACGTTAAAAGTATCTATTTTGTACTTAACAAAAATAATATCTCTATAGAGGGTGTAACAATAGTGGGGACCCGTTTAAGGGTATATTCAGTATCGTGTTCTGATTAGGAAAAAGTAGAAGAAAAAATCTTTGAGGTAAAAATTTTTTGGGCTTTGTATGGAGGGTTAGCCGACTTGGACGAACTAAAACGAATCCTCACTATTTTTTGAAATAGGTACGTCGAACAGACTGTGATAGATACTTTTGAAAGCGAACTGTAGGCGTTTCTCTATCTGGAAAAGTATTCCAGGGTTGCAGATAGTTTTGCCGCCAGAAACGACGTGGCATTTGCGGCAAAAAAATGGCACGTCAACCTACTTATAAAATACACAGATGCTCGTAGGTACATTACTTGACACTTAACGCAAACGATCACGTTATCGAATGAAATTTACACTAGGGATACTGTTCGGTTCGGTTCTATCATTAAATATAAGGATATGTTGACAAGATCTAGTATTTCTCTTCAACTATACGGTTCCTTCTCCACTTTAGGACCGTAACTGCGACGTGAATGACCGAGGACCGTTAGTATGCAAGTCGGGTATCCGTCAACCGCTGCCGGTTTATAGTTTAACCCTCTGAACGCTATGCTTATCGTGTGCGTCATAGTGAACCCTGTCGGAATGCACGAAGGTGGTATTGATGGCATTGGCTTGCGCGCGTCAGTTGACGTATTTGGCAGACTGGCAGTCAAAGTGTTAAAGGCAGCTTTACACAATCAGTTCTATTGTATGTACGCCCTTGAGACCTGTGAGGTGAGTCTAAATTTGAAGAATTTCATTGAGTCAAGCCTTCGCGTCTAGTCAAGAATCGAGCTCCTACTTTTTCGAGTCTTTTTGAAACGTGACTCAAAAAGACTGGAGTTTGCTGCTGACTGCGATGTTTTAAGAATCCAAACATGGTTTTAAAGTGTTTTTCTAAATAGGAGTATAGAAGCTAAGAACGACTTTGCTATTGAAAATCGTTATTGTATCTCTCTTGAATTGAATGTGAAGACGTCTCCAGAGAATTATTTAGTCGGTAACAACTCCACTTCATAAATAATTGATTAATATAGGAATACAGAATGTTTTTGAAGCCTTATGATGGTAATGGTCATTGCAAAAGTCGGCAACTGACCTTTGCGAAGCAATTATCACACGTGCGCTGGTATTTCCAGAACCTTTAGTTTTACAATTGTTGTTAATTTAGTTAACTACTGCTACAATGATATAAATGTTAGTTTAATTAAAAACCTTAAGCTCTACCAACCTTGTTGTAGGGTTTTACACGATTCTTGCAAAAGTAATTTTTAGATTAGATTTGTTTTACCGCAGACTCTCGGCGCGATTCGGGAAATGAATTAGAGATTCACTAGATATGAAATAGTAAACATAACATCTTTACTTTAAATATATTATCTTTACTATTTCATATCTAGTGAATCTCTAATTTATTTCCCGAATCGCGCCGCGTGTCACCGTGTTCCAACTTGTACCTTAATCGTTAAAGGGGCCCACTGATTAACAGTCCGCCGGACGGTATCGGGCGGTCAGTTGTTCGGAACTGTCAAAATTTTATTCTAACTGACAGGCCGATACCGTCCGGCGGACTGTTAATCACTGGGCCCTTAAGGAACATCGGCAACGTTTATCGACCAATAAGTCTATTAAGTTCCTCATTACCGCTAATTCGTCAAATCCCCCCAATTCATCCCAATCCAATTGAGATCCGAACCTAAGTCACTGCACAATTGACCTCATAAAAGATCACTCTAAATTGGTCCTTCCCGTCTGGCAGCTATGTTCCGAGTACCAAAAAGGCGGTAAAGCTGTAACTCTCAGATTTACATAGTATCTTTTTGGAAAGGAGTATTGGCTATTCATCTTTCTACCCACAAATGGACAGGACGCAGTACAGTCACCTGCAATAATATGTTATACAACGAAGGCCGCAAAAAGATCTGATACGATCTTATTTGTAGAGCCATAAGAGCTTGTCACATATTATTGCGACCATGGGGCCTATTTCTCGAACGATATTAAACTAATATTATTAGTCCACGAACTGTCAAATCGTATGGGTTGCCATGACAATACACCAATAATATTAGTCTAATATCGTTCGAGAAATGGGCCCCATGTAAGAGTAACATATTATTGTAGGTCTGTACGTAGTGCAAATGGCAGTCACAAAAACTCAAATAAGCTTAGTAAGTACACTTTGCTGACGCGGAGGAAATGGGCCGCTACGTTTGTATGGAGAAACTCAAACGCCTATCGTCTTAATATTTTTTACCAACACCGTTAATATGACTCAACTGTACTTTTTCACAATCTATCCAGTTATTGTGTAGCCCTGTAAACCTTTAGGTACTTGTTAATTTATACTAAAGAATGGAGCCAACACATTGTTTATTTACCATAACTTTGACTCACGATAGTCACGATCAAAACTGCTCGTGACTGACTCACGCAGCTTCAAAACGACGCATGCGCCTGTACAACTGAATGCAGTTACGATTTTCCAGCTTTACATATTCCTGTGCGCAAATTTGAGCCATAATATGGATTCGACGTGGAACTAAATAGATTAACTGGAAGAGATCCCTCTTAGGGATAAGTTCGCCTTTGTACAGTCACCTGCAATTATATGTTACACAACGAAGGCCGCCAAAATATCTGACACGATCTTATTTGTAGTGTCATAAGAGCGTGTCACATATTTTTGCGGCCTTCGAAGAGTAACATATTATTGCAGGTGACTGTACTACACATTTATGATTAATCTGATGTAACCAATATTCCGTTCTTTTCGTACAATAAAGTGTTTACTTACTTACCTACTTACTTATTAAAATGTCATATATGCAATGGTTGCATTTGTATTTAGATTAACCATTTATATTATATTACATATAAGGGCAAAAATGATCACATGAATTATTAGGACTTTAAGGAGGCGATTAGGCATTGGGTATTTTTTTTTTATCTTATAAAGGGGACACGGATACCGGTTTACACTCTACAACCCAAAGAACTAAGAAACTAGCTCAAACAAATCCTAATTCCAAGTTTCTTATTTAATGTTAGTTGTGAGACTTGTGAGGTGGTTGTGAGTCTTGTGAGTACACATAAAAAATAAAAAGGCAAGTTTTATAATATTACCTATCTAAAACACTAGTTTATGGAAATATTTTTGTGTCAAATCATTTCAACGAAACTTACTAGCTTTGTTACTAGGTAGGTACCTACAATAAAATTGGAGGTGCATAGTTAAGACGTTTTATGAGTACGCAACAGAAATGCCGTGGTTCACGGCCTGGCCTTTCAATTTGCCGCCATTATTATCCGATAAACAACTGATTGAGAAATTACTTGATTTCTTCAATAGTCCTCTATTGATTCGTTTGTAAAAATAAGAGAAATTGATTGTTATTGTAGTCGGTCACGTTGCGATAATCATTAAGGTGTAAGTAGTACGGCTACCACCAGTTTTGACATTGACATAACGCTCACGTTTACGTAACTTACTTTCTATGCATCTCGCTCGTACTCGCATATGCGAGCAATAGTGCAAGCGAGATGTACAGAAAGTAAATTACGTAGACGTGAGCGTTATGTCAATGTTAAAACTGATGGTAGAGGCTTAGGTGCCTTGATTATCACAACATCAAGTTTTTTAAACAAAAATTGGAAACATCTGAATCTGAAGTACTTACACCTTTGGACTATTACCTTAACCCTCATACCTATATTAATCATAATCATAATAATTTATTGTAAGTATAAAATATTTACTACAGAAAATTTGGCGAGATCGAAATATTACGCCCAAAACCAAGTTGCAGCTAGTGCGCACGCTCGTATTCTCCATTTTTCTGTATGCCTCTGAGACCTGGACAATTAAATCGGCTGATAGGAAACGCATTGATGCCTTTGAAATGTGGTGCTGGCGGAAAATGCTAGGCATATCTTGGACCGAACACCGGACCAACGCCTCTATACTCAAGGAGCTCGGAGTAACCACCAGGCTCTCAACCACATGTCTCCGGAGAGTACTTGAGTTCTTCGGACACATAGCCAGGAAGACTGGAGACAACCTGGAAAAGCTAATGGTCACAGGTTCGGTGGAAGGAAAGAGAAGGGGCCGCAGTCCAACGCGATGGTCCGACCAGATTAGCAAATCGCTATCCATGAAGGTCCATGATGCCTTGGAAGTCGCAAGGGATCGGACAGGCTGGAAATCTGCAATCCGGAATCATGTGCTCCACTAGGAGGTCACGACCCTCAGCACTGAGGAGTACGAAGCAAGGAGGAGGATAAAATATTTAGGGTATGAACACCACACTATAGGCCCCGTGCATGAACTATAGGGGGCAGCATAGGAGCCGTCAGATTTTTGGCGCGAGGCGTAGATGTGTTGGTTATGCTTCCGATGTAGCCCTCAAGATGGCAGAACTTACTATGCACAAGGAAACGTACCGACGAGAACAGTAGATGGTAGCGCTTGCTGTGGCAATGTACATGTGCACATATGATTCCGATTCAGGCCACAAGGTGGCAGGCCCTCCAACGCGCACCGTCCAGAGATAGAAGCTAGCAAAAATTTGGAGTTGGGCCAGGGGGGTGTCACTACGCAGTTTAGGTACATTTGGTCGGCGCACCTCCCGGGCAGGGCAGGCGTATGGCAGTGCAGGCCGCTCGGCTCGCACGATAGTCGTGTCACGTGGCGCTCGCGCAAAGGAGATTCACGGTTCGTGCGCGGTTATAAGTTTCAATTTTGTTGCAGGCGGCGAGTATAGGTATAATTTTATACCTAAATCTGACTTTTGTGAAGGAGTGAATTTTCTGTACGGTAGTACTATTAGTTATTCTGTGGTTGGGCAGAGGGAAGAAAAGGTAATACTGTAGCTACAGTTGAGCTACAGCATATGGTGGCAAAAACGAGTGCTTAACAAAATTAAGAGATTTAAAAGAAAATCTTCGAGATACGGAGGTCTAATTAAAGATACTAATAAGGGGAAATTTAGGAGAAATGACTATAGGATGATTTATAGGATGAAGAGGAAGACAGAGAAAAAAATATTTCAACCAAATAAAAGGTTCAGGTCGTGTCATACCAGAAGGTTAAGGAGTTGGCAGAGGGCCGGATGAGTTGGAGATTGCTCCACCGACAAGAGCACAGTTCTTAAATATAAAGAAGACAGGATGATGTCCGGACTTTTGTCAGGGTATTCCATATTCATATGATTCATAATATATGCATGATTCTTCTCACCTGGTGGTCTCATCGGAAGATCAGCGCTGGAAGCCACCAGCAACATGCTGAGATGGGGCCATTTCGTGGCACTTTAATCTTACTTTGTGTTTTCTTTTATATTATGTATTGTATCGATTGTTTGTGCTTACAAATAAATATATTCTATTCTATTCTATATGGTAACCCTAACTCAGGACATCATTACGAACTGGTTTCACTGCCCGATTTGAACTTTAAGATACGTCAACTAATAGATGTAGAAACGATACGGATTAGATGTGTCAGTGTCAAAAGTGATGTTTATGTGTGAAGAAACGTCACATTTGACACTGACATATCTAATCTATATCGTTTATAGATCTATTAATTGACGTATTTTAAAAGTTCGAATCGGCCGTTAGACGTTTCGGTCCTCGACTTAATTTTCCAGTCAACTCGTGTTCGCTAGGCGCCACTTGCACCATCGCACTAACCCGGAGTTAACCAGTTAAACCGTTAACCTAGTGTCAAATTGTATGGATAACCATGGCAGCTCCAAGTTCAACCGGTTAACTCCGAGTTAGTGAATGGTGCAAGTGACCCTAAGTGGTGTTTAAGTGAGCTTCTTTTGGTTAACTTCTGTTCGTTAAGTGGCGTATAAAAAGTAAGCAGCTGGTTTTGTTAGTGTTTGACAGGTTTCTTGATACCAGCGCCCACACTGTTAACTGACAGTCCGTACTTAAACCTTATTACAAAAGGCATAAGTTCACCCGGTGGACAGAAAACAGTGTTGCTGTTTGTACGGTGGAGTGGTCGACCAATACTTGAAGAGGTTTCACGTTTGTGCATGGACGGTGGACGGGAAAACAAGAATTTGTAATGGAGTAACTTAGAAACTGGATATTTTTGCATGTTATGAATGAGAATATAATGAAGATTATAAATACATTAATAATAACGAGGTTTTAGAATAGAATATAATGTTTTTATCCGTAAACACACACAATAAACATAAATAAAAAGAAGTATAAGAACATAGTGAAAATAAAGTATCACGACATGGCCCCATCTCAGCATGTTGCTGACGCCTTCCAATATCTTCCGATGATACCATCAATAATAAATCATCTTGGTTTTCTGTAAATAATGGCAGTATTATCATTGTAATTACGTAAATCTGTATAAGTAAGTAGAATGCTTAAGTATTAAATTTTTCTCAGGCCTCAAACTATGTATCTCTATAACAAATTTCAATTAAATTGGTTCCGCGGTTTAAGCGTGAAGAGGTAACAGACAGACATATAATATAGGATGTAGGTAACTATTAAACAAAAGGATTTTGTAATAGTATTTAATTAATTTAATTAATTATCAGTCAATTCAGTCACGATAAGGAATACTATAGTATTTATTAAACGCTTAACTCCTTGATGTAAACATTAGCGATCGGAGAGAAAACATTTAGTGCTCAGCACGTGCCAATTTCAAACAATTCTGAGGCCTCCCTGTCGCTCGAATATGTAAGAGTGATAGAGAGGCAGATAACGAAATTTCGATTTTAACGGTACGCAACGCAAACGCAAACAAGCATAGGTACGGCCCGTCCGACGGTAAGCGGTTATCTTAGCCTATATGCAGACTAGGGTTTGCTCCCAGGAAATACCGGAACCGAGAGTACCGGGAATTCCCGGGATTTTGAGCCAAGCAAAGAACCGGGATTTCAAAATATAAATGCCGGTACTTTCGGGATTTTCGGGACTAACATTTCCAGTACAATTTTTGACTGTTTTCTGTTACTTAGCTTGAAATATCATGTTTTTTAAAGAAACATACTTTGATAAAAAATCAATTTAAGGCTGATAATGCTAATACTTTTATGGCTGTCCACATATTAAAATCAAAATAAAAATATTCAATGGGTTTGACAATGCCGACAATATAAAATTGCGTAATTGGAAACTTTAAGGGCGTAAGTGTTTCTACAAAAAATAATTTTATACGAGTTTTTATTAGTTATTTATATACTAAGCACGAGAGTTAATGTAGGCAATGATTGTGTGGCTTAAAAACACGTCGTAAAAAATTAAATATCATGTTTGGAGAAAGATTCATTGTCGTTTTACGCTTTTTATACTGAAGATTTAGATAAAAACTGATCTTTTAAGGCAGTCCCGAAAGTACCGAAAATACCGGGAAATCCCGGTTCCATTTTTGCCTGGTACCGAAAATCCCGGTTCTTTTAAACAGTACCGGCAATCCCTAATGCAGACGCCTGTATATCAAGAGGTGTTAAATGCGCGTTACAGACCCTTTAAAACGTGTACATTATGTACAGTCAGCATCAGAAGTTGCTAAGCGGGCGAGGTGATCAAAATTATCTTGACGCGACTTTATAGTCTCTTTTAAGAGCGTGTCAAGGTAATTGTGAACACCTAGCCCGCTTAGCAACTTCTGCTGCTGACTGTACATACACTCCTTTTTTTATAAGAAGAATGAACTGTATTTCCTCGAGAAAAGCTCGTCAGGCATCGGTTTACCATAACAAATTAATCGTACTTAAGGTGTGTGTGAACCTAGCATATCAAGTGCTAGCATCTCAAACTTTTATGAGAGTTCTAGTAGCATCCCTAATAGTTCTACAGTTCTAGATGGTTTTTTTAAATAGTTCTGCTCATTTTCGCGAAAAAAATGAAATTTTAAAATGAGATGCTAACTTCACATTTTGACATTCCAGCATCCCAGCCATTACCCACTCCACAGCCTCGAAATAGCATTTAAATGAAAGATACTAACATTTCTAGACGATATATAATGAGTTCTAGTCAAAACTGTAAAAAAAATTTTTTTCATATATGTATGGGACACGAACATGAAAAATAATTCTAGGTAAATTCTGATTAATGCTAAGTTTGAGCAAAAATCCCAGTTTGGACAACCAGCATCTCAGCAGTTCTGGATAGCCAGCTCCCAAGTGCACTAGAATAACCACAGTTCTATCTTCTAGAAGAAAATTTGACAGAGTTTTGATAGAATATCTCCGAAAATAGTCTCAAAATCGAGTAAATGCTAAGTTCTCAGCGTAGCATACCAGCCAATGCAGGTCTGGTACCCAGCATCTCAGCAGTTCTGGATAGGCAGCTCCCTAGTGCACTAGAATAACCACAGTTCTATCTTCTAGAAGGAAATTTGGCAGAGTTTTGGAGGATTATGTTTGAAATAGTCTCGAAATCGAGAAATAGCTAAGTTCGGAGCTTAGCATCCCAGCCAATGCGGGCTAGATACCTAGCATCTCAGCAGTTCTGGATAGCAAGCACCCTAGTGCATTAGAATACATGCAGTTCTATCTTCTAGAACGAAATTTTGCAAAGTTTTGAAAGATAGTCTTTCAAAACTCCAAAAAAGTATCAAAATCGAGGAATTGCTAAGTTCGGAGCTTAGCATCCCAGCCAATGCGGGCTAGATACCTAGCATCTCAGCAGTTCTGGATAGAAAGCACCCTAGCGGATTAGAATACATGCAGTTCTGTCTTCTAGAACGAAATTTGGCAAAGTTATGAAAGATAAGTCTTTCAAAACTCCGAAATAGTATCGAAATTGAGGAATTGCTAAGTTCTGAGCTTGGCATCCAAGCCAATGCAAGTCAGACACCCAGCATCTCAGCAGTTCTGGATAGCCAGCTCCATAGAGCACTAGAATAACTACAGTTCTATCTTCTAGAAGAAAATTTGACAGAGTTTTGATAGACTATGTCCGGAAATATTATCGAAGTCTCGAAATCGAGAAATAGCTAAGTTCTGAGCTAGCATCCCAGCCAATGCGGGTCAAACACCCAGCATCTCAGCAGTTCTGGATAGCCAGCTCCCTAGAGCACTAGAATATTCACAGTTCTATCTTCTAGAAGGAAATTTGACAGAGTTTTGACAGACTATGTCCGAAAATATTCTCGAAATCGAGTAAATGCTAAGTTCTGAGCGTAGCATCCCAGCCAATGAAAATCTGATACCCAGCATCTCAGCAGTTCTGGATAGCCAGCTCCCACGTGCACAAAAATAACCACAGTTCTATCTTCTAGAAGAAAATTTGACAGAGGTTTGATAGAATATCTCCGAAAATAGTCTCAAAATCGAGTAAATGCTATGTTCTCAGCGTAGCATCCCAGCCAATGCCAGTCTGATACCCAGCATCTCAGGAGTTCTGGATAGGCAGCTCCCTAGTGCACTAGAATAACCATAGTTCTATCTTCTAGAACGAAATTTGGCAGAGTTTTGGAGGATTATGTTTGAAATAATCTCGAAATCGAGAAATAGCTAAGTTCGGAGCTTAGCATCCCAGCCAATGCGGGCTAGATACCTAGCATCTCAGCAGTTCTGGATAGCAAGCACCCTAGTGAATTAGAATACATGCAGTTCTATCTTCTAGAACGAAATTTGGCAAAGTTTTGAAAGATAGTCTTTCAAAACTCCAAAAAAGTATCAAAATCGAGGAATTGCTAAGTTCGGAGCTTAGCATCCCAGCCAATGCGGGCTAGATACCTAGCATCTCAGCAGTTCTGGATAGAAAGCACCCTAGCGGATTAGAATACATGCAGTTCTGTCTTCTAGAACGAAATTTGGCAAAGTTATGAAAGATAAGTCTTTCAAAACTCCGAAATAGTATCGAAATTGAGGAATTGCTAAGTTCTGAGCTTGGCATCCAAGCCAATGCAAGTCAGACACCCAGCATCTCAGCAGTTCTGGATAGCCAGCTCCATAGAGCACTAGAATAACCACAGTTCTATCTTCTAGAAGAAAATTTGACAGAGTTTTGATAGACTATGTCCGGAAATATTATCGAAGTCTCGAAATCGAGAAATAGCTAAGTTCTGAGCTAGCATCCCAGCCAATGCGGGTCAAACACCCAGCATCTCAGCAGTTCTGGATAGCCAGCTCCCTAGAGCACTAGAATATTCACAGTTCTATCTTCTAGAAGGAAATTTGACAGAGTTTTGACAGACTATGTCCGAAAATAGTCTCGAAATCGAGTAAATGCTAAGTTCTGAGCGTAGCATCCCAGCCAATGAAAATCTGATACCCAGCATCTCAGCAGTTCTGGATAGCCAGCTCCCACGTGCACTAGAATAACCACAGTTCTATCTTCTAGAAGAAAATTTGACAGAGGTTTGATAGAATATCTCCGAAAATAGTCTCAAAATCGAGTAAATGCTATGTTCTCAGCGTAGCATCCCAGCCAATGCCGGTCTGCTACCCAGCATCTCAGCAGTTCTAGATAGGCAGCTCCCTAGTGCACTAGAATAACCATAGTTCTATCTTCTAGAACGAAATTTGGCAGAGTTTTGGAGGATTATGTTTAAAATAATCTCGAAATCGAGAAATAGCTAAGTTCGGAGCGTAGCATCCCAGCCAATGCAGGTCAGACACCCAGCATCTCAGCAGTTCTGGATAGCCAGCTCCCTAGAGCACTAGAATAACCACAGTTCTATCTTCTAGAAGGAAATTTGACAGAGTTTTGATAGACTATGTCCGGACATAGTATCGAAGTCTCGAAATCGACTAAATGCTAAGTTGTGAGCTTAGCATCCCAGCTAATGCAGGTCTGATACCCAGCATCTCAGCAGTTCTGGATAGCTAGCTCCGTAGTGCTCTAGAATAACTACAGCTCTATCTTCTAGAAGGAAATTTGACAGAATTTTGATACACTATCTCCGAAAATAGTCTTGAAATCGAGTAAATGCTAAGTTCTGGGCGTAGCATCCCAGCCAATGCTGGTCTGATACCCAGCGTCTCAGCAGTTCTGGATAGGCAGCTCCCTAGTGCACTAAAATAACCACAGTTCTATCTTCTAGAACGAAAGTTGGCAGAGTTTTGATAGACTATCTCCGAAAATAGTCTCGAAATCGAGTTAATGCTAAGTTCTGAGCGTAGCATCCCAGCCTATGCAGGTCTGATACACAGCATCTCAGCAGTTCTGGATAGGCAGCTCCCTAGTGCACTAGAATAACCACAGTTCTATCTTCTAGAAGGAAATTTGGCAGAGTTTTGGAGGATTATGTATGAAATAGTCTCGAAATTGAGAAATAGCTAAGTTCGGAGCTTAGCATCCCAGTCAATGCGGGTTAGATACCTGTCATCTCAGCAGTTCTGGATAGCAAGCACCCTGGAGCACTACAATAACCACAGTTCTATCTTCTAGAAGGAAATTTGACAGAGTTTTGATACACTCTGTCCGAAAATAGTATCGAAGTCTCAAAATCGAGAAATAGCTAAGTTCTAAGCTAGCATCCCAGCCAATGCGGGTCAGACACCCAGCATCTCAGCAGTTCTGGATAGCCAGCTCCAAAGTGAAATAGAATAACCACAGTTCTACCTTCTAGAAGGAAATTTGACAGAGTTTTGATAGACTATGTCCGAAAATAGTCTCGAAATCGAGTAAATGCTAAGTTCTGAGCGTAGCATCCCAGCCAATGCAAGTCTGATACCCAGCATCGCAGCAGTTCTGGATAGTCAGCTCCCTAGAGCACTAGAATAACCACAGTTCTATCTTCTAGAAGGAAATTTGACAGAGTTTGAATAGACTATGTCCGAAAATAGTATCTAAATCGAGAAATAGCTAAGTTCTGAGCGTCGCATCCCAGCCAATGCAGGTCTAATACCCAGCATCTCAGCAGTTCTTTATAGCCAGCTCTCTAGAGCACTAGAATAACCACAGTTCTATCTTCTAGAAGGAAATTTGGTAGAGTTTTGATAGACTATCTCCGAAAATAGTCTCGAAATCGAGTAAATGCTAAATTCTGAGCGTAGCATCCCAGCCAATGCTGGTCTGATACCCAGCGTCTCAGCAGTTCTGGATAGGCAGCTCCCTAGTGCACTAAAATAACCACAGTTCTATCTTCTAGAACGAAAGTTGGCAGAGTTTTGATAGACTATCTCCGAAAATAGTCTCGAAATCGAGTTAATGCTAAGTTCTGAGCGTAGCATCCCAGCCAATGCAGGTCTGATACCCAGCATCTCAGCAGTTCTGGATAGCTAGCTCCGTAGTGCTCTAGAATAACTACAGCTCTATCTTCTAGAAGGAAATTTGACAGAATTTTGATACACTATCTCCGAAAATAGTCTTGAAATCGAGTAAATGCTAAGTTCTGAGCGTAGCATCCCAGCCAATGCTGGTCTGATACCCAGCGTCTCAGCAGTTCTGGATAGGCAGCTCCCTAGTGCACTAAAATAACCACAGTTCTATCTTCTAGAACGAAAGTTGGCAGAGTTTTGATAGACTATCTCCGAAAATAGTCTCGAAATCGAGTTAATGCTAAGTTCTGAGCGTAGCATCCCAGCCAATGCAGGTCTGATACCCAGCATCTCAGCAGTTCTGGATAGCTAGCTCCGTAGTGCTCTAGAATAACTACAGCTCTATCTTCTAGAAGGAAATTTGACAGAATTTTGATACACTATCTCCGAAAATAGTCTTGAAATCGAGTAAATGCTAAGTTCTGAGCGTAGCATCCCAGCCAATGCTGGTCTGATACCCAGCGTCTCAGCAGTTCTGGATAGGCAGCTCCCTAGTGCACTAAAATAACCACAGTTCTATCTTCTAGAACGAAAGTTGGCAGAGTTTTGATAGACTATCTCCGAAAATAGTCTCGAAATCGAGTTAATGCTAAGTTCTGAGCGTAGCATCCCAGCCAATGCAGGTCTGATACCCAGCATCTCAGCAGTTCTGGATAGGCAGCTCCCTAGTGCACAAGAATAACCACAGTTCTATCTTCTAGAAGGAAATTTGGCAGAGTTTTGGAGGATTATGTATGAAATAGTCTCGAAATTGAGAAATAGCTAAGTTCGGAGCTTAGCATCCCAGTCAATGCGGGTTAGATACCTGTCATCTCAGCAGTTCTGGATAGCAAGCACCCTGGAGCACTACAATAACCACAGTTCTATCTTCTAGAAGGAAATTTGACAGAGTTTTGATACACTCTGTCCGAAAATAGTATCGAAGTCTCAAAATCGAGAAATAGCTAAGTTCTAAGCTAGCATCCCAGCCAATGCGGGTCAGACACCCAGCATCTCAGCAGTTCTGGATAGCCAGCTCCAAAGTGAAATAGAATAACCACAGTTCTACCTTCTAGAAGGAAATTTGACAGAGTTTTGATAGACTATGTCCGAAAATAGTCTCGAAATCGAGTAAATGCTAAGTTCTGAGCGTAGCATCCCAGCCAATGCAAGTCTGATACCCAGCATCGCAGCAGTTCTGGATAGTCAGCTCCCTAGAGCACTAGAATAACCACAGTTCTATCTTCTAGAAGGAAATTTGACAGAGTTTGAATAGACTATGTCCGAAAATAGTATCTAAATCGAGAAATAGCTAAGTTCTGAGCGTCGCATCCCAGCCAATGCAGGTCTAATACCCAGCATCTCAGCAGTTCTTTATAGCCAGCTCTCTAGAGCACTAGAATAACCACAGTTCTATCTTCTAGAAGGAAATTTGGTAGAGTTTTGATAGACTATCTCCGAAAATAGTCTCGAAATCGAGTAAATGCTAAATTCTGAGCGTAGCATCCCAGCCAATGCAGGTCTGATACCCAGCATCTCAGCAATTCTGGATAGGCAGCTCCCTAGTGCACTAGAATAACCACAGTTCTATCTTCTAGAAGGAAATTTGGCAGAGTTTTGGAGGATTATGTATGAAATAGTCTCGAAATTGAGAAATAGCTAAGTTCGGAGCTTAGCATCCCAGCCAATGCGGGTTAGATACCTGTCATCTCAGCAGTTCTGGATAGCAAGCACCCTAGTGCATTAGAATACACGCAGTTCTATCTTCTAGAACGAAATTTGGCAAAGTTTTGAAAGATAGTCTTTCAAAACTCCAAAAAAGTATTTTAATCGAGGAATTGCTAAGTTCTGAGCTTGGCATCCCAGCCAATGCAGGTGAAACACCCAGCATCTCAGCAGTTCTGGATAGCCAGCCCCCTGGAGCACTACAATAACCACAGTTCTATCTTCTAGAAGGAAATTTGACAGAGTTTTGATACACTCTGTCCGAAAATAGTATCGAAGTCTCAAAATCGAGAAATAGCTAAGTTCTGAGCTAGCATCCCAGCCAATGCGGGTCAGACACCCCGCATCTCAGCAGTTCTGGATAGCCAGCTCCAAAGTGAAATAGAATAACCACAGTTCTACCTTCTAGAAGGAAATTTGACAGAGTTTTGATAGACTATCTCCGAAAATAGTCTCGAAATCGAGTAAATGCTAAGTTCTGAGCGTAGCATCCCCGCCAATGCAGGTCTGATACCCAGCATCTCAGCAGTTCTGGATAGCCAGCTCCTTATAGCACTAGAATAACCACAGTTCTATCTTCTAGAAGGAAATTTGACAGAGTTTTGATAGACTATCTCTGAAAATAGGCTCGTAATCGAGTAAATGCTAAGTTCTGAGCGTAGCATCCCAGCCTTAGCAGGTCTCATACCCAGCATCTCAGCAATTCTGGATAGGCAGCTCCCTAGTGCACTAGAATAACCACAGTAATCTTCTACAACGAAATTTGGCAGAGTTTTGGAGGTTTATGTTTGAAATAGTCTCGAAATTGAGAAATAGCTAAGTTCGGAAAATTCGAAAACAGACAACTAAAACTCATCGAGACAATTCTAAAAACCCCTAACACCATTAGGTTGCGTTGTTTCATCACAGAGTTCCTATGGCCACCTCCTGTCTCCATCATCAGATCAGTTCGACAGTACCATATTATTGTATTGTCATCAGAACTACATACAGCTGCCAATTTTCATGACGCTACGATCCTTGGAAGATGGTTAAATTAGTTACCTTAGATTCCATTACATAGTTAGTTACATACAGGTCGAGAGTTCCTATGGCCACCTCCTGTCTCCATCATCAGATCAGTTCGACAGTACCATATTATTCTATTGTCATCAGAACTACATACAGCTGCCAATTTTCATGACGCTACGATCCTTCGAAGATGGTTAAATTAGTTACTTTAGATTCCATTACATAGTTAGTTACATACAGGTCGACCTAATAAAAGCTTGTTAAAAACAATGTCTCCCGCCGCCGCGTCGCTATGTCTGTATGTTCGCGATATACTCATACGGCGCGATTCGGGAAATGAATTAGAGATCCACTAGATATGAAATAGTAAATATATGTGACGTTCCACGGCTAAACGTACCTTATGGCGGCTGGCGCTTACGCTATTATTAACGCCGCTCCAATATTCAGCCGTGGCAATGGTACCTTTTGCCGTGGATCGTCACATATCTTTACTAGGTATTTCATATCTAGTGCATCTCTACTTCGTTTCCCGAAATGAAACAAAAGAAAATCAACACACAACAATAACGTTTACAACCCACGACGCCGGACCTGATGGCTACGTCGCGGTTTGTGCCTTTAAATGTGGACTCTACATATTGATAATATGTTTTATTTTATTACATCGTTTCACAGAAGCATACTATATACGTTTTTTGGTGTCTCATTCATTATTTCATTATGTAAACAATCAAGGTACCTACGTGGTCTTGTATATAATATATGTAAGGGAGACTCGGTTTATCGTAATTATATCGTAGCAGTTTTTACTTAATCGCGGATATTTTGTTTATGAAGGTTTGTTATACTATATTATTTTTCATCACACTCGTTCAGTAAATGTGGAATTGCACGCAGGTTTAGCGGGAGTTATAGAAAAAGCGTTCTCCCTAGGGAGTTATGAAGTTTCTAGTGCCATAATTAACAGTTTTTAGGGTTCCGTACCCAAAGGGTAAAACGAGACCCTATTACTAAGACTCCGCTGTCCGTCCGTCCGTCCATGTTTCCGTCTGTCACCAGGCTGTATCTCGTGATGTGTGATAGCTAGCTACAGCTGAAATTTTCTCAGATGATGTATTTCTGTTGCCGCTATAACAATAAATACTAAAAACAGAATAAAATAAAGATTTAAGTGGGGCTCCCATACAACAAACGTCATTTTTGACCGAAGTTAAGCAACGTCGGGCGGGGTCAGTACTTGGATGGGTGACCGTTTTTATAGATAATGGTACGGAACCCTTCGTGTGTGTGCGAGTCCGACTCGCACTTGGCCGGTTTTTTGTCTTTATACTTAATTTTTGTATCGCAAGTGTGATGAAAAACATTGTGTGTAACTCGGGGCGTAATAATATTGCAAACTCGAGTCTTTACTTACTCTCGTTTGCAATATTCAACTTACGCCCCATGTTGCACAATGTACTATAGTTTAGTACATTGTGCAACATGTTACAAAATAATTTGTCTAGCAAGTATGAATGTGTCATGTGTTTTCTTTATTTTATTTATGAGTTTTACCATGCGAAAACATCAAACCCATGACCGGCACAAAAGGGGTATTTTTAAACAATCTTATCATCAAGTGCACATGCAAAATAGAATTTTACGTAAGAACCAAAATGACCGATGTAACTACGCGTGACCTAACGATTATAGGCTATCAAGAACTGCTGAGATGCTGGGTGTCTGACCCGCATTGGCTGGGATGCTAGCTCAGAACTTTGCCATTTCTCGAATTTCAGACTATTTCAAACAAAATCCTCCTAAACTCTGCCAAATTTCGTTCTAGAAGATAGAACTGTGGTTATTCTAGTGCACTAGGGAGCTGCCTATCCAGAATTGCTGAGATGCTGGGTATCAGACCTGCATTGGCTGGGATGCTTCGCTCCGAACTTAGCATTTACTCGATTTCGAGACTATTTTCGGAGATAGTCTATCAAAACTCTGTCAAATTTCCTTCTAGAAGATAGAACTGTGGTTATTCTAGTGCACTTTGGAGCTGGCTATCCAGAACTGCTGAGATGCTGGGTGTCTGACCCGCATTGGCTGGGATGCTAGCTCAGAACTTTGCCATTTCTCGAATTTCAGACTATTTCAAACAAAATCCTCCTAAACTCTGCCAAATTTCGTTCTAGAAGATAGAACTGTGGTTATTCTAGTGCACTAGGGAGCTGCCTATCCAGAATTGCTGAGATGCTGGGTATCAGACCTGCATTGGCTGGGATGCTACGCTGAGAACATAGCATTTACTCGATTTTGAGACTATTTTCGGAGATATTCTATCAAACCTCTGTCAAATTTTCTTCTAGAAGATAGAACTGTGGTTATTTTTGTGCACGTGGGAGCTGGCTATCCAGAACTGCTGAGATGCTGGGTATCAGATTTTCATTGGCTGGGATGCTACGCTCAGAACTTAGCATTTACTCGATTTCGAGACTATTTTCGGACATAGTCTGTCAAAACTCTGTCAAATTTCCTTCTAGAAGATAGAACTGTGAATATTCTAGTGCTCTAGGGAGCTGGCTATCCAGAACTGCTGAGATGCTGGGTGTTTGACCCGCCTTGGCTGGGATGCTAGCTCAGAACTTAGCTATTTCTCGATTTCGAGACTATTTTCGGAGATAGTCTATCAAAATTCTGTCAAATTTCCTTCTAGAAGATAGAGCTGTAGTTATTCTAGAGCACTACGGAGCTAGCTATCCAGAACTGCTGAGATGCTGGGTATCAGACCTGCATTAGCTGGGATGCTAAGCTCACAACTTAGCATTTAGTCGATTTCGAGACTTCGATACTATGTCCGGACATAGTCTATCAAAACTCTGTCAAATTTCCTTCTAGAAGATAGAACTGTGGTTATTCTAGTGCTCTAGGGAGCTGGCTATCCAGAACTGCTGAGATGCTGGGTGTCTGACCTGCATTGGCTGGGATGCCAAGCTCAAAACTTAGTAATTCCTCGATTTCGATACTTTTTTCGGAGTTTTGAAAGACTATCTTTCAAAACTTTGCCAAATTTCGTTCTAGAAGATAGAACTGCATGTATTCTAATTCACTAGGGTGCTTGCTATCCAGAACTGCTGAGATGCTAGGTATCTAGCCCGCATTGGCTGGGATGCTAAGCTCCGAACTTAGCTATTTCAAAAAATTTTTTTTACAGTTTTGACTAGAACTCATTATATATCGTCTAGAAATGTTAGTATCTTTCATTTAAATGCTATTTCGAGGCTGTGGAGTGGGTAATGGCTGGGATGCTGGAATGTCAAAATGTGAAGTTAGCATCTCATTTTAAAATTTCATTTTTTTCGCGAAAATGAGCAGAACTATTTAAAAAAACCATCTAGAACTGTAGAACTATTAGGCATGCTACTAGAACTCTCATAAAAGTTTGAGATGCTAGCACTTGATATGCTAGGTTCACACACACGTACTTAAGTAAAGATTAAACTAATTGTTACAAACCGGGATTCGAACTTCGACCTCAGCCAGGCGTGGCTCACTCCGCGATTTCGTCGCTTTGCTACAGGACACAGGTAGGTAAAAGTACACCCGTTTGGCCCCAATTTTGGGGAAAGCCATAAGCCGCGCGTGGCGCTGTCGCCACCTAGCGGCCATATCTGTGCTGATCGTAACAGACGCGTTTTGTTAGAGAGTGAGTCTTCTGTACCTAGTACTATTATTTATTCTGTGCCTCAGCCAGCCTTCATTACGGCTCAACTACTGGTTCATTAAGCAAATGTCTTATTCAAGGATGTTGGCAGAATTGGTTGCATCTGAATGAATTTACCCAATCCCTTGCGCAAGTCATGAAATGACGACAAAGATCGCAGAACGAGCTCGAAATGAAGATCATTAATAGCAATCTTTCATTTTAATAACAACTTAATATTGTACAGCATGTACAGTATCACCATCCATAGGTAGCGGATCAGACGACCTACCGCGAACCACGTTCGACGTGTTGCCTCTCTGTCGCACTTGCAGATTCGTACGTAAGTGTGACAGGGAGGCAACACGTCGAACGTGCTTCGCGGTATGCCCTCAGACGCGTCAAATAAAGATTGGCATGACTGAAAAGGGGTCGTTCATTAATTACATCACACGTTTAGGGTGGGAGGGGGTCAAGAAAATGTGACATGTTGTGACAAGATGAGGGGGGAGTCACTTTGTGACGTCACATTAACTTCATCAGTCATTTTGGAACGATAATCGTTTTTATTCGTTTAATTTTTTATCCTAAGGGGCTGTCCATAAATTACGTCATCGATTTTTGACGATTTTTGACCCCCCCCCCCCCTATAATCATCCAAAAATCATGCTTCAAATGACCCCATTTCCTCCTACTTCATGCTACCGTCATCCGATGTCCAGACCCCCCCCCCCTAATTTGAAATGACGTAATTTATGAATAGCCCCTAATCAGTATTGCATTGGAAAATTACTAATATTTCTTTTGTCAAAAATATTTTGCTAAAATATTAATAATATGTGACGTCACACCAGGGGGGAGGGATTTGCCAAATGTGACCTAGTGTGACAAGGAGGGGGGGAGGGGTCAAAGTGTCCCATAATGTATTCTACCTGTAATTAAACGTCCCAGTGTTTGATAGCCTAATTCCAATAGTTGAGAGTAGGGCCTCTAGAAACGTATGTAAAAGTATGATATAGGTACCACCGAGTGCTGTGATTTCGAAAAGCAGGAACGATTATATGTTTAATCTTGCAATTTTTAAACACGTGATAATGCATTTTTGGACAAAGCTAGTTGACAATTAGGTACTAATTTCCAAACCTGTCAAACCTAATTAATTAATAAAGCAGCATAGAACCTGTAAAGGCTAACAGGTTATACCTACCTACTTAATGTAACATTACAAAACATTGCTAATTTGTTTACATTACTTAGGGGCTATTCATAAATTACGTCATTTCAAATTAGGGGGGGGGGGGTCTGGACATCGGATGATGGTAGCATGACGTAGGAGGAAACGGGGTCATTCGAAGCATGATTTTTGGATGATTTTAGGGGGGAGGGTCAAAAATCGTCAAAAAACGATGACGTAATTTATGGACCCCTTACACCTTCATAGCAACTCTACACCTACGCCTCCGCTGTTCGTCTCTCTGTCAGTGGGATGTCTTGGCAATCGTAATAAGGGTAGATGGGGTAAGATGAACACTGGGGCAAGAGTAACACTTGCTTGTAGGGAATCCTTATACTGTTACTTTTGCCCCGAGTAAAATAAACTATGTTTGTCTTACAGGGTTACCAGATCCAAATTTGGGATTTCCTGACAAAATTCCTTATTTGCGAATATTTTTCCTGACGCTAACCGTAAGCGATATCTATGTATGCTTGAAATACATTGTGTTAATTTGAAACGTGTACCTTTCTACCTTTTTATAATGTTTTAAACTTTCGCGTTTTGAACACATATTAACTCACATTTATAGACGGGTCTAACGCGAATTTTATTCAATTCGCGTTAGACCCGTCTATAAATGTGAGTTAATATGTGTACCTTTTTAGATCTGAAAAGTCTGTTAATTCACTGAAACTCCTGACATTTTCGTATTCCGGTCGCATTCCTGACAAACGGCCATAGTCCCTGATATGTCAGGAGAATTTCTGACATATCAGGAAAATTCCTGGCATCTGGTAACCCTGGTCTTACATGACCTTATGTTGAATTTCTTACGGAATTACTATTGCCACTACGTCAACAACGAAAAGGTAAAGCGTCCGACTAAAACTTACTTATACTCATGGTATAATAATATACTCCGCCTGGTACTCCATTCCGAGATTCGCGTATGACCTAACTGACACGCGCCTACGTCATCATGCTGTTTACAGGTTCTCAAACTTTGAAATGTGGGAGAATTTTAACCAACGGTGAAAATTATTTTAACGACATTAATTTTAAGTTATTCATGTAGAAACATAGTAAAATAAAACAAATCTAATGTATTAAATTAAACTTTATTTATCTATACAAGACAAACGTTTAAAAAACTAATTCACAGTTACACATTCATTACCAAGCTTACGACGTGAAAAGTTTGGAAAACACTGCGACTGCTGACACTGAGCGAGAAGGAAATAACAATTAACACGCGTTCGACAAGGATGACGGTCAGGGCATGAAGTTATCTAGATCCGAATTGTCAAATGTCCACAGCGCTATCCTGTGTTGCCAGTAGTATAAACAGAATTACCCGAAAGTCTGAAATTTCTTTCGTGAATCGGAAGATATTGCTAACGAGTAATTAAAAATGACGTGTTATTGTAAAATTTAAGCTAAAATACATATAAATGAAAATTATAAAATTATAAAGAAATATTTTAACTTATTAACCATAGGTATAATGTACCCATGTAACATGTTATGTTGAAATAAAGTGGCAATGTTATTGTGACGTAATCGCGTGTCACTCTGGGAATGGAAGACCATGTTTTATTAGACCATGCTTATACTCTGTATCTTTAGGTATTTAACCAAAACTAAACAAAATCTACCCTCAAATGGCTCAGTCAGTTGAGGGTAGATGAAAGTATTACATGATCAAAATAATGTAGGTTAAAGTCAGGTCGTTCAGTGACAGATCCAGGTGGTTTTGTATTTGGTTGGTTAACCAATAAACCTTACAACTACCCGAAAATGTAAAAATTGTTTGTTTACAATACAATACAATACTCTTCATTGCACACCTCACATACTCGTAGTTAGTTTACTTTTATTTAAATACCTAAAGATACAGAGATAAATCATGTTTTAAAATGATAGTGTAACTTTATTGTATGGGAGCGGCTTTCTGGCGAGTTCGTGTGACTCAGGTGTTCAAAAATGGATGGCAGCCCCCATGTCTATAGATAGTTTACGACTCTCTTGAGATAGATCAATCTTGAGTCGAAACTGTCTTTTTTCGTCTCTGGAAGTAGGTCGATGCAACGGCTGTGTCGCAGTTTGGTCACGATTGGGTTCCGCGCGACTATTGGAAGATTTGGGTTCTTTTTAGCATAAATAGAACTAAAGATGGAGAGTTAACATGAAGACTTATTGATAATTGTTTCTTAGTTTTTATTAATGGTTATATTATTTTGCTATTTTATTACTTACTGTATTTTTGACTGCTCTAATTATTGACTATTAAGTTTATTTCACCCTAATAGAAGGCAATAAAAAAATGCAAAAAGTAAGTTTTAGTATCAAATATTGTTAGTCTAACTAAATAGACGCCATCAGAGTATATAGGTATATCGGAGCGGCCAAGGTGCTCACATATATCTGAACTTGCCTCTGTTGCCAAGGGGTTACCTAAAGAGTACGTGTTCAGATATTTTTGAGCACCTCGGCAGCTCCGATATATTTGATGGCGACTGTACCTCAATTAGGGTTGAGATATTTCAGGTAGGTACTTAAAGGCCCAATACTTACTAACTTTTTTTATTAAGTATTTTTAGAAAGAGCACAAAGTCGAAATAGGTACCTACCAGTTTCATTTTATACTAATTCGATTCCAAGCTACTGCTTATAGTGGCTACAATTTTATTATATGTACCAATTTAATTTTAGATACCTACTTATAGGGTGCGTGCGTAGGTATGATGGATATGAGATACGTCGGGTAATTCCAAAAATGGACTCTAAAATGATGGAATCATGGGTAATTTTCGGAATTAAGTACTGACAATTTGGAGTATTGGAATTACCCGAATACACCTTAATGCCTTTTATAAAGTCAGAAGTGTCAGAACTTACACAGCTACAGTCTTTATCTTTAGGTATTTAAATAAAAGTAAACAAACAGCCGTATTCGAACAATGAGATACGTCAAATACTAGATATTGAAACGATATGGATTGGATATGTGAGTGTCAAACAAGTGTCAAAATTGACGTTTCTTCAAACAAAAACTTTTGACACTTGTTTGACACTGACATATCCAATCCATGTCGTAAAAATCGACCCTATACTGGCTCCTTAAGCCAGTTGAGGGTAGATGAAAACATTACGTGATCAAATAATGTAGGTCAAAGTCAGGTCGTTCAGTGACAGATCCAGGCGCTTTTGTATTTGGTTGGTTAACCAATAAATGTTATAACTAGATAACTACCCGAAAATGTACAAATTGTTTGTTTACTTTTATTTAAATACCTAAAGATAGACTATAGACCACCAACCTAAGTTGACAGCGGTTTTGACAGCCCAGGCTGTGCAAGTGTTATTTAAACGTCATAATGTCATAGAAGCTTGACGTTTAAAATAACACTTGCACAGTCTGGGCTATCAAAATCGCTGCCAACCTAAACCTACCTAACTAACTAACTACTCTAAGCAACTCAATTATATTATATACCTATTTTTTTTTATTAATTAAACAATATAGGTATTTTATTGAAAGTTACTAGTAGGTAAAAATTATAAATAAGTTCTATGCATTCTTAAGCTCTGGTTCAAGTTAAAAATTCACTCTTAAGAAACTTGTTAGGTGGCTAGTTCTAATATAAATTAACAAACTTACCTGAGATTACAATTCCATCAAAATCCAACCAGAAACCGATTTCCTAGGAACATGGACGATATCGAAAACATCCTCTTAATACAACAACATCGGTAGCTTTCAACAATAGAACACGATACCGCGAAATCACAGCAATTTACAAAAAACTAACCGACCGAACTAAAAACAATCACTTTAGACTTTTCGTGGCACAATACTGTTTAAAAAAGTTGTTCTTTGATACAATCTCATTTAGGAAATTGTTTCTAGTTTTTTTTTCGTCCGCGCGCGTCTAAAACTCGCGAACGGCACCAGCAACCCACACGGCGCCCGGTCACTGACTGAGCATTTGGTCTAGGTATTTGTTTTGACTTGCGACTGTGGTCGGGCAACAAGTTGTTAAAGTTACTCGAGTAATTTTATATTTTCATCGGTATTGTTACTAATGCTTTAGTCCTTATTAACTAAATTTTCGCGATATAACTGTTCCAAATACTATAAAAAAAATTAATAGATTGACAAAATAAAGTTAACTTTAAGTTATGTAGTTGTATCGCCATCTATCCGCCATTGTGGTTACAATATATATGCTAACGTATACATATAATAATTTAATCAACGATTACTAGATGGCGTTAAACCATGCGGTAACGCCATCTTACGGGTAGTAGCGGAACTAATGCATGCCCGTGCGAACTAACAAAATGTTGGTTCCTTGGATTCATATCGTTATGATTTTTAGTATTATGGATAGATGGCGCAAAATTTAAGTTAAAATTAAACATTTAAGTACCTACGTAGAGACTTGGTAGAGACAAAGGTAGAGAGAATAGAGTTCGTGCGGAATCAGAAGAGTCGTAGAATGTATGGGCTCCCTTACATTCCACGACTCTTCTTTTTCCGCACAGATTCTAGAGTGTTTAAATTCTCTCTTTGGTGGAATCATGAGCATTTATTAGGGACTACCTATTAGTTTTTTACTTACCTACCTAAACTTTATTGCATACGTGGGTGTAGTGAGAAAAATATGATTTTTATACGATCATGGTGGAATTAAATGGAAATAAATAACCTGCTTCTGGGATCCCTTTATTATGCTTCAAAAATAGTTTTGGTAATACGGATACTAGCCTGGGTCGTCAAATTAATACCTAAAATGCATAATAAGCATTTCGTAATCTATTACTTAGCTCTACTTAATATTAACACAATTAGGGATAATTTGCCTTAGCCTCTTTATCCATATAAACCAGATCTTCCCTTCCACTTCAATGGAGTGCCACTGCTAGTTGCAGATTTCCCTCCTATTATCCTCCACTCCGGCCTCTCAGGAGTTATAATTCTATGAGTACCATATTTCCCATAATCCATGTGCGTTACTATCCCTCTTCCTTGTGGCAAGGGTGTTAGTGATCCACTTGCGTGTTGTGGCTGCTGTATCTCTGACCAAGCTTGCCTCAGTAATGCAGCGTCTTTGGATATATTTTTGCTTGGGACCTGAGGTCTTTTAGGTTTGTTTATGCTTGAGTCCTGAAGTTTTTTCTTCTTTGACTTTTGGGAATCTTTCCTAAACGACACTAGTTCTTCAATAGGCAAAACTCTCAAACCTTTTTTAGCTTTGGAACTACGCCCACTGACCCTGGCCTCAACATGATATTTGTGTGAAATGGACAAAGGCACGATACCTAAAATTTTTGCAGGCTGTATCATTGTGAGTAACAATCCTTCTAAATAGGGAACTTTTGATGACGTTGTATACTCGTGTGTGCTTTTTTTCATAAAGCGATCGTAAGAAAATGTTTTTCCCACTAATATTGGTCTGAGCTTTAAGTTATCAAGGCTTGACGTTCTACCGTTGCCATCTAAAAGAGTTCCCTCACCCGTAACAATCCAACCATTTTGCAAAAGAACGTTTCGTATCGCTCTGTCCAATGCTGTGATATCTGATGTACTTGTAGGTATTCTATTACCATTGAGAGTTGTGATTCTGAGTTGCTCTCTAAGCCAATGGTCGAAGGCTGGATCTTCTATATATTGATAATGGTAATCAAACGGTCTGTACCTATTTATTCGATATTTCTCCCATTTATTAGGGAATCGTGAACCCCCTTCCCAATAAGTTTTAATGGTCTTGTATGTCCAACCTATAATTCTGCCGTATTGGTCCTTTCTAGGCACTTTCATTCTTTGGAACGTTGGAGTTTTAACTTCTTTATCATCCGGAAACCAAAATCTCTCGGTTAGAGGAGGTCTGATGTGAATGGAATGATTAGGTTCGTCTAAAGATTTTTGTTCTTTATGCCAAATCGTTTCAATTCCACCTGGTAAAGTATGTTCTGGGCTACTTTCTTCAAACAGATTTTGAGGTTTTAAAGAGTCAATTAAGGTCCAATCTATTGGAGGTTTATCCAAATTAAGATCATTATTTATTAATGGTTGTACAGACGCGTGGATTTTTTCGTGAGAATTTGGGTATTCTTCGCCAGAAACAGGTATAAGTTCTGACAAAACGTCTTGTGTTGGAGGCTTAATATTATCAATCACAATTTCTGTCTTTGTTTGGTCATTTCCTCCTGGTACAAACTGTGAAATGATATGTGCAGGATTAACTTTATTTTCATCAAGTTCTGTTTGTGATTTCGGGACATTTATGCCAGTTTCATCAATTATAATTTTTGATTCGTCACTTGGAGATGGAATAAAAGGTTCAGGTTCATTGCTTTCATCGAGTTGGATTTGCCACTCTGGGAGTTTAATTCCAATGTCATCAATTATAATTCTTGTATTTTTGTGGTCATTTGGATGAGAAATAAAATTTTCAGGTTTAACTTTGATTCCATCAAGTTGCATTGGAAACTCTGGGATTTTCATTCCAATGTTATCTATCATTATTTCATTGTTGTGGTCATTTGGATATGGAATAAAATTTCCAGGTCTAACTTTGATTTTATCAAGTTGCATTGGCCACTCCGGGATTTCTATTCTATTGTTATTAATCATAATTCCTGTATTTCTGTTGTCATCAGGATATGGAATAAAATGTCCAGGTTTACCGTTGATTTCATCAAGTTGCATTGGCCACTCCGGGATTTTTATTCCATTGTTATTAATCATAAATCCTGTTTTTTTGTGGTCATCAGGATATGGAATAAAATGTCCAGGTTTAACTTTGATTTCATCAAGTTGCATTGGCCACTCCGGAATTTCGATTCCACTGTTATCAATCATAATTTCTGTATTTTTGTGGGCATTTGGATGTGAAATAAAATCTTCAGGATTAACTTTGATTCCATCAAGTTGCATTGGCAGTTGCTCTGGGTTTTTCATGCCAATATCATCAATAATAATTTTTGGTATTTTGTGGTCGGCGTCGGGTATAACTATATTCTTATTTATTTGTATTTGCCATTTCGGGATTTTCATATCAATGTCATTGTTTATAATGCCCCCATTTTTGTCGTCATTTTCTCCTGATATCTGCAGTGGATATGAATCATCAGGTTTTACTTCGTTTTGATCAAGTGACATATCCCATGTCGGGATTTTAATGTCAGTGTTAGAATGTTGTTCATTAAAGACTTTAGGAATTTTATCATCAGAATCTACAATGTTTTCTTTACCTTCATTACTGTCATGCTGTGATATAGGTTCAATATGTGTTATATGTTCCCGTATATCTTTACTAGGACTGATTTCAAATATATCTTTAATAGACGGAATCTGGTCAATATTATAAATGTGACCATATGAGTCGGGGAAATCGGGAATTTTTCTCTGATACTCCTTTTGGGGAATGAAGCTGATAATTTCGCCTGTGCCTGGTTTCTTGTATACGAATACAACTAGTCTCTCGACACCTGAATGATCTGAATCCAAACTGTTGATGATCGTAGGAGATTCCGCAGGACACACACAATTTTCAAATTGCTGTGGGTCAAATCCTGTTAACCTGAAATTAAACTAAGTGTAAATTTTCGGGTATACAAATGGTAATACCTAAATATTATTATGTAGATATATTGTTTTTGCTTCTATACGTAATCGTGAGATGGAATTAAATAGGTATTTGTATATAATAGAATTAAGTTTTAAGTAGGTTTTAAGAGAGGTATGGGTAGTGTGAAATGTCATCTCGCTTGTGTGATAGGATAGGGCACAACACAGCTCATGTCATTCCAGATCTAGAGCAGAGCCCAACCTTAGAGAAAACCGCAGCCAAATAATACTAGTCCCTACTCATAGTGTTGGTGTGTTGTGTCCCTGCCGGTGAGTAAGGTTGCCAGAGCTCAACGAGGGTGCGGAGAGTAAGGGTCGGCAACGCGCATGTAACACCTCTGGAGTTGCAATCCTCCATAGGCTACGGAGACTGCTTACAATTAGCCATATGCTTGTTTGCCACTGACGTAGTTTAAAAAAATTGATATTTAATGCTTAATACTGACCTCAGTGCAGATGCTTTCACCATCAAGTACATCAACGGTAAAACCTGAAACTTCTCGTATGTATAAAAACAACGATGACTGGTAGAAAATGACTCTTGGAATTAAGTCTACCTTTTAAGTAGGTACCTAAATGTTTATTTCTTTGTTTTAATAAAGAATATATATAATAATAAACAGGTTTTTTTGCCCTGGTATATAACCGAATTACGCTGCATAGGTATACAATTTAATGGAGTAAGAAAACTTGATCTCTATATTATATTAGTGAAATGTCTAACGGCTTAACCTTGGTATTAAATGTATCAATATTTTAATAACAAAAAAAAAGAAACGACCTTATACAGGATATTAAAAGAAATGACAGCTTAAAACTTAATTCGACACACTTTTCTTAGGCATTATTCTAATTGTTAATATTTTTTGTTAACTAATAGGTAATATTTTTTGTAACTTACCTTCAATATACTCATGATTACACAAAAACTAACACTTATCAGAAAATCTCCATCTCTGTGAACGTTCTTAGTTCGGAAAACACGTTTTATAGCAATAATTAAACATAATTAGTGCACCGATGAAAAAGGGAAAACGCACTAAATTAGCGAAGATAATTAATTAACTTCTTTGTCACGGTTTTCTTAATTTTACCTTTATTTAGCTAATTGTACTTTATGTTAATTTTCGATGTGGTTCCGCGCTATCGGTTCTGTCGTCTGGGTGTTTTTTAGGGTTCCGTACCCAAAGGGTCCCTATTACTAAGACTCTACTGTCCGTCTGTCCGTCCGTCTGTCTGTCACCAGGCTATAATTCATGAACCTTGATAGCTAGAGCGATGAAATTTTCAATTTTGATGTGTTTTTGCTGGCGCTATAACAGCAAATATTAAAAACCAAATAAAATAAATATTTAAGTGGGGCTCCCACACAACAAACGTGATTTATTTGCCGTTTTTTGCGTAATGGGCCGAAGCCCTTCGTGCGCGAATCCGACTCGCACTTGGCCGGTTATTTTAAAAAAGGTACCTAGTGCTTACACAGCACGGTAACAGTAGGGTAGTAAAAGTGGTTTACATACGTATATTTTACATGATATATAAAAACATAAACACAATAACAAATCGGTCAAGCGTGGGTCGGTCTTCAGAAAAAAAAACATTGAAAGCATAGGCGCGCGAGTTCAACTTGCGCTTGGTCGAATGATTAACACATACACATACCTACCTATGCGAGATTATTACTATTGCTACGTGTTTTATATTTATAACTGTCGATTAATTAAACTTGGTCAAGCAGATCTTGTCAGTAGAAAAAGGCGGAAAATATGAAAAATTTTGGCGCGAAGCGATATCGTCCCATAGAAAATTTATACTGACATTTGCTTGACCAGCTATATTAAAATTTTATGATACATACAACTAAAATAAATATGTCCTCAGAATAAGAATATATACTTACTGAGGTATGAGGCTGCTATTAGCAAGTTTCAGATTAATAAGACATTTCAAAATATTCAAAATCAATCAGCTTTATTGAAAATTAAAACTCATTACTTAAGTAAAAGTATAGCTATAATGCAGACATAATTACATAAATTTTAATTGCACAATTTTCTTCAAAATTAAACTTTCGTGAGACATCACAATTTTCTTAATTAAAAGAACATATCGAAAAAAAACATAACTAAAATAATTCTTCCTTATCACTTGGGTATTGTCATAAATAAATTACTATTCTTCAAGTAAAAGATTTCCTGCTAACATTAATATAAAAATTCATTTTTTTAGTCACAGACTTCACGGGATTTAACAATCAAAGTAGTATTAGGAGTGCAATAGATATTAATGTAAGAGTCAATAAGTTGAAAATCAATCAGTTTTCGGTTTCTGTTCAACAGGAGGATGCTTTTGGGGCTGACTCTTTAATTTTTCTTTAATTTTCTTCAACAGCTCAGTCTGTTTCTTATAGAAATACCCTTCTTCCTGAGCAACCCCGTACTCCCCCAACGCCCCTCCACTTTGCCTGACCGATCCACCCCCTCCTCCACCCCTTCCTACTCCTGATCCTGGAGATCCGGACCCCTGGATCAACCTGAACGGGGTACAATACGGAGACTTTACATGGGCACGCACGGCAATTTTGGTGAACATTTTTATTTTTGTGTTTACGATTTTTTGATAGTTCACACTGACGTTTGAGTTTGTTTTTATTTTCTTTGGGTATGTTACCTCCTTATTTGACCTTTTAATCATGAAACATACTTTTTGATGCGTAGAAAAGAAAAGTCTGTAGCGGATTTGATAGCCCACGTAGTGCAAGTGTTATTTTAAACGTCAAACTTCTATGAAATTATGACGTATAAATTTACACTTGCACTGCGTGGGCTATCAAATCCGCTGCAGACTTTTCTTGGTCCGACTTCTATCTACTGTCGTTGAACATTTATCGTAAAATAGGCCCCGTGCATGAACTATAGGGGGCAGCATAGGAGCCGTCAGATTTTTGGCGCGAGGCGTAAATGTGTCGTTTATGCTTCCGATGTAGCCCACAAGATGGCAGAACCTACTATGGAAAGGAAACATACCGACGAGAACGGTAGATGGTAGCACTTGCTTTGGCAATGTACATGCGCACATATGTTTCCGATTCAGGCCATAAAATGGCAGATCCTCCAACGCGCACGGTCCCTATACATGTAAAATACAAAATACTAAAGCCTGACAACAGTTTATTTAACCCTGAGATAGTGTCGCTGCAAACAGCTTACGTATGGCAATAATGTGCGTACGTCATGTATAGTCGGGGTAGTGGACATTGGCTTCATGTTGATACTCGTATAATGTCAAAACATTGCTTACAGAGAATTCGGTTCTTTCAATTTACCTATTCGTCAAAATCTGATTCTAAATATTCAATATTTAAATATTCTTCGTTTTCTAACTCTGACGAAGTCTCATTTTCATCAGATGTTGTGTCGCTTTCAGGACCACCAACCTCGATTATAAAACGTTCAGTCTCCAATTCGATTATAGGATTTTTAGGGTTCCGTACCCAAAGGGTAAAACGGGACCCTATTACTAAGACTTCGCTGTCCGTCCGTCCGTCCGTCCGTCCGTCCGTCCGTCCGTCCGTCCGTCCGTCCGTCCGTCCGTCTGTCACCAGGCTGTATCTCACGAACCGTGATAGCTAGACAGTTGAAATTTTCACAGATGATGTATTTCTGTTGCCGCTATAACAACAAATACTAAAAACAGAATAAAATAAAGATTTAAATGGGGCTCCCATACAACAAACGTGATTTTTGACCAAAGTTAAGCAACGTCGGGAGTGGTCAGTATTTGGATGGGTGACCGTTTTTTTTTTTTGCTTTTTTTTTGTTTCTTTTTTGCAAGTTAAGCAACGTCGGGAGTGGTCAGTATTTGGATGGGTGACCGTTTATATTTTTTTGCTTTTTTTTTGTTTTTTTTTTGCATTATGGTACGGAACCCTTCGTGCGCGAGTCCGACTCGCACTTGCCCGGTTTTTATCGTCGATCTACATAAACCTTAAATGAAATATTAAAGTTTAAACCAAACAACTAACCAGTTCAATAAAACCGCACTATAAAATGACAATACCGGTCATGTCAACAACCAACTTTAAAACATTGTTTATTGGAATGCTATGTAATTCTTCGTCCTTTTTAAGCTGTAAGTATTTGATTGCATTCACTACAATTTATTTCGCATCTTTGGTAATTTTTTTTGGCATTTTTGTAATAAAACCGTTTATATTTGAATATATTCGTAGATATTTTCCGTTTGTTTATATCGGTGACATTCGATGACATCCAACGTTCGTTGTCAAAGAGTACTTGTTGCCAGTAAAAGAAATTAGTACCATTGAAAATCCGCAAAATGGCGAGGGTCAAATAAACTGTTGTTAGGCTTACAATAAGTGGAGTAGCAACGGACCTATTTGGCTGTTTAGGCTTAGTATTGGTTCGTTAAAAATAGCATTAAAAAAGTACACAGCATAGAACAATGACGGGCAATAATTGACATATCTTCCAGGCTCAATGTCACAATAACACAAAATGTCTTTAAACTAAACAAACCATCAATTAATAGTTTTGTTACCTATGTTTCCTTCAGTCCATAATATATTTTAACGCCACCATTTCTTTCTAAATTACCAAAATCATAGTCATGAGTACCAACACTTTAATCCGTAGTGCTCTAACCTACAAAGTGTTCTCAAAAAGTCAATCGCCAATGTGTGCACAAGTCCGGTACGTGGACAAGTCAGCAAAACCCCCGGCGAAAGCAGGAAGAATAGATAAACTAAACATGCCAGGTTTCGTCACTCCAGATAACGAAAAAGAGGAAGGGTACTTCACTCAAAAGGCGAAACGTGAGCTGGAGGAACTGAAGAAGAAGTTAGATAAACCTAAAGTTAAAAATTACGAGAAGAGAGATTAAGTGAACGATTGAAGACTTTTCGCGGGTTTCAACAATTTATTTTCACCAAAATTAGAGAGATGTTTTCAAAATTGTACTGTGTTTTTTTAATAATACCTGTTTTTTTAAATAATAATAGCTTTGCTCGGAAAACATGTAAAAACTCAAAATTGCGCATTTTCCCATCGATATTTTTGGCCCTGTAAACCCCCATATAGCCTCCTGAGTCCTATATGGGAGTTCTCAGAATCACGAGCTCTTTCGATCCTAATGGGATAAAAAATGTCCCAGAGTTTTTCCTATTGTGTTACCATTTCCCCATATACGTTGTATGGCGGTAACAAAAAGGAAAGTTTGAAAAATGTATAGAAATTTAAGGACACTTTTTTTCTCCTATAAGTATGAAAAGGGCTCGCGATCCTGACTAGAAATAACACAACAGTGGCAAAAAAGGTCACGATATATAAAAATGGCAAAAATTAAAGAAACGTGACCTATCCCATTTTAATTCAAAACTCGATTTGGATTAAATCCTTTATAAAGGCCTCAGGGACTAGGGAGGATAGCAAATTTCATCGAAATCGTTAGTGCCATTTCGGAGATCCCCGAAATATATGTATATAAATAAATATATATACAGGAATTGCTCGTTTAAAGGTATAATAGATATATGTATAGGGTGTAATGTTTTAGGTGATAGATATAAATACATATAACTCATTACTTTTAGCAACTTTTGTTGTGAGGACAACCCTGAAATCGGTAAGAAACATCGCGCGGTGATCCGTACTAAAGTTCGACAAGTGTATGGAGACTAGAATTTTCTTTTAGGATACAGGTGCTTTTATGTTACTGCTATAATAAATTTGATCATAGCAATGAGTACAAACGCGTACATAACATATATCTTGTATCATCTAAAAAATTACACAAACTGACTTTCTCCTACATAACAAAGGTATAGTAGAAACAACACACTGGTCATTACATAATTTATTTCTTAACAGGATTTGTTACAAACATTTAACGCCCATTTATTGTATCCTCCGGATTCTTAATTACTATTTCTTTCATAACACCATTGTTTCTCAATCGTTCTTTTTCTTTCCTCATTCTCTGCTCTTCGGGTGTTGCCAAATCAACATCAAAATAGCTCTTCCTAAAAGGACGAGACTCTTCTTTTTCATTGGCAAAATTTCTAGCAGTATTTGTAACATAAGTGATATAACACATAATATTTTCTGCCAAATGATGATCGTTTAAAGAGTGAGGTGTGCCATGACTCAGTTCCAGTCTTTTGTTCCATTGGAAGAACGGTTTCATACAATTTGAAGAGTGTACAATGGAATGTTCACTAGTCCAGATTAATGGAGAATTGGAGAATGAGAAGAATCGCCTTGGTAGACAAGACAATAAATCTTGATTTTTATACGATGTGCAAAACTTCTTGATGAATAAATTCATGGTAGGTAATTAAGAAATAGCATTATTTATGTAAAACTGAGATTTTAGAGAAATTTGTCGAAACTGAATTTAATTTTCAAATTTGTGAATGAAGAATGACATAATGTCAGTCAATTTGACGATTTTAACGAAAAAGGATAACACCAATATGCCTGCTGCCCTAGATACAGAGTCTGTGCGGATAGAGAAGAGTTGAGTCGCTTAACTTCAAACTCGGGTAAATCCATCTCTCAGATTATGCGATTTTGGTATTAAGAAAAGGTAATAGGGTAGAGATTTGCTGAGAGGGTCGAATGGATTTACCCGAGTTTGAAGTTAGGCGACACAGTTATATCTATGAATTTATTTATTTATTTATCTATCTAAACTGAATATCGTAATTAGATTCCAAAGTTGCCACTTTGTACTAGCGCGTCTTGTATTTATGTAAAAATAAGTAAATAAAAGTAGGTACTTTTTTAACTCATAGGAGTAAATTTACCAATAAATAAATTATATTAGCGTCTTTATTTATAAAAAGGAATTTACTATTTTACAAACAAATTATTGCAGTGGCAACATTGTCTTACTTTTTTTGGAATCTAATTACGATTTTCAGTTTATCTATTTTGCAAAGCGGTGGTGGCAGAGTGGATCTGACGTCCGACTTTCAATTCGGCGATAGCGGGTTCAAATCCTGGCTCGTACCAATGAGTTTTTCGGAACTTATGTACTTACGGACTATCATTTTATATTTACCACTAGCTTTTCGGTGAAGGAAAACATCGTGAGGAAACCTGCATACAGCAAAGAAATTCAAAGGTGTATGTGAAGTCCCCAATCCGCATTGGGTCAGCGTGGGGACTATAGCCCAAACCCTCTCATGCTTGAGAGGAGGCCTGTGGCCATCAAAGGGACGTATACACGGTCTAAGATGAGGAAACCGAATAATTTTAACCACGCATTTCTGAGGTCAAAAGAAGGAAAATATGTAATATGAGTTTAGGCCAATTTCGCCAAAAAATATTTTATTTTGTTTTGTTTTTTAAATTGTTTGAATGTAATTGTACATAAGAAATAAATGTTATTGGTAAACTTGTCACTTAAAATTGATTTTTACATGTTTTTTTCGTAAAACCTACTTTTTGCAAAGTGTTACTTGTCACTTTTTGACATCTATCAATAAGGATATTTAGACCACGTCCCATAGCAGCAACATCACCATCAAAAAGGCCTTTTACACTATGTAACAATAAAAACTTGTATTTTTTTAAATTAATATTATCTCTGAAAGTAGGCGAATTTGAAAAAAAATTATAGGACATTTTTGTCTCTAAATATGATCAGGAATACGCTGTTAAAATTATTCGGTTTCCTCATGTTACACCGTGTAATAGGCTAAATTATTTATTTATTTGATTATTTATTACTCCGCACAGACTAGTTATACACAACACCACAACGCTTGAAAGAGAAATATTTAAAATAACATTTATTTTGAATCGATTTGCTTTGATTTTGTTTAATATTTTACAGTTTGTATTTTCCGTGTGTTGGTGTGAATAATTTTGTTCACTCGGTGGCAAAATTTGTTTGTCCCTCGTGCCTTGAAACCCTCGCGACGCTCAAGATTCCTCTTGTCGATTTTGGAATCTTTCGCTTGATCGCGGGTATCAATATTATCACGAGAGATTAAACAACAACTTTGTCCCCTTGTAAAACAAATAACCACAGACTTAAATATACCATAGATGACGCAAATGCATCTACTTCGCGTGTCCGAACCCCGACCAAGCGTCGAAGTTGGCCGTCGCTATTGACATTCCACGCGCGCCAGTTGTTGCAGCCCGTAAAATATTAAAAAATGCCTCGTTGCGTGATAATTAACTGCAACAGCCCAAAATTTGCAAGCACCCAAGGGCAAGGACATATTTCCTATCACCTTGGCTTATCGTTGATACTTGGTAATTCGGTGATAATGCGTTTTTATCTTACACTGAGCTTACAGTGCTGAAATGTAAGCAATTTAATCGCTGCCAACCCGATTGCAAGCATCAAAACTGACAGCTGCCAACGATTTTATAGCTCGCATTTCCTCATGGTGAGAACTGTGTAAGATTATAACGGAGTATCACCGAATTACCAAGTATCACCGATTAGCCAAGGTTTGCCCTAAGTCATTTTAAAATTATATTATGCGTATATTCATTTTTAAACAATTTTTTATGTATTCCAAGTTGTGATTCCAATAATATACCTAAGTAACTATACATAGATTAACGTTACAAAACTATATTTACATTACATTGCGCGTTTGATCTGACGTTGTGAGTTAAGGGACGATGAATATCGGACTAGCGATACTGCCGCGCATCGCTTCGACTAGTGTTGTTCGTTCTACCGATCGCTTCTAATAATCGATTTTAATCGATATCGGACAGATGATATTAGTCATTTAGTCATTTATTCAATATTGGATTGTCATGTACATAATAAGGTGTTACAATTTAAAAGGCCAGTTCATGACACCCTGTAAGGGCACACAATAGTAGATACATGCTTATTTACAGTTTTATACGTTTTAATTTTAACGATTTAAGTCTAGAAGGTATTATTTAAACTTATCAATTAATCAATAAAATGTCAGCTAGTCACATAAATTAATTCAGGATTGCAATGTCAAAAAATATATTGAAATAATAAATAGTTAATTAAATTATTTTGTCAACTTATTTTATAGTATATTTTACGAATGTCTTAATTCTAATCTTATAGGTAATAAGTTTTATTAGTGGTACGAATAGGTCAAAAAAGAAAAATCCTAAATTAATTCAATGTCATACTAACTAGCGTATTATCTTTGAGAAACGATTCTACTGTGTAATAACAATTTTCTATTAATAGGGTTTTCAGTTTAGTGTTAAACATTTTATCATCTGGTTCGGCTTTGATATTATGATGATGATACGAGTATGATATTAACTACTTATTCAGAAAAAACTATTAGTAGTTATTGATAAAAAAAATCATGTCCTAATTTTACACGACACCTTTATAAAGAAGGGTAATTTAACCACATACGAATTATATGTCTGCCTATACGTTTTTTGTGTTAAAAAATCTTTCATTATTTTTGTTTTCCACATGATCAAGTCATAGATTTTTCATTGAAGGGAAAAGTTGGGAAGAAGATCATTCGTCTGTTTTTATCATTCGTCTATCTTTATCATTCGTCTGTCAGAAAATCGATGTCAATCATGACAATCGATTTGTGATTTTTTACGTGGTTCGCGGGGGAGCGGGGAGTGAGCGAGCGAGACCGCAGATATAAAATCTATGAGTATGAGCAAGACAGTTGAATAGTAGCGGGGCAGAGGGGCATCGGTGTCTTTGAATCGACTTTTCTTCCCATTTTCCCATCACTAAATTGCGGCTGTGAGGTCACAGTAGGTGGTAAAAAGTCGGCACGCTTGGTTTCAATACAAATCGTGATAGTTGCTTCATCTACTTATGGTACATTTAAGTCTATGCAAATAACTATTGTCTAGAGTTACGGCACTCAGACAGACAGACGGACGGACAGACGGACAGACGGACAGTGGAGTCTTAGTAATAGAGTCCCGTTTTACCCTTCGTGTACGAAACCCTAAAAACTGACAGCCATAGGTACCCATTGTTTATCCTCCCATCGTCAGTCGGTTAAAATGGGGAGCATTCTTTAAATAGTAAAGAGTAAAGAAATAAATAAAATAAGTCTACTTTTCTTCTACGTCTAGGTCGTCTAGCTCAAAAAAGAAACATCATTTATATAAAATATTTATTAAGTACTCAAGATATTATAAATAATTGTTGAAAAGACTTATCAATTCATCATTTATATAAAATGTTTATTATTTCAGTTATACTCAGGCACAGTTATACTCGCGTCATATAAAAGGTCAAAGTACACATTTTATTTAGGTGTGTACTTCGGGAATTTTTCCTCATCCGTATCTCTTTTTAATTTCTGCTCCCTCTGAATTCTTTTCAATTCCGCCTGCTGTTCCTTCAAAATCTTCTCATGTCCATGTTCTTCTCCAGATGGATGGCGTTTATCCGGCTCATAGAACAGCGTCGCAAGTTTCTTCAATTTCTCAATCCAGGTATTTTCACTCCTAGCTTCTACATAGAAAACGCCATCGCACGCCGTGCTTATGATGAATGAGGAGTTCCTAAGGGATCTAAAATACCCACTTGGGACCACCTTTCTTGCTGGTGAATATAGTACGGTTTTGATTTGACAGAGCTTGTATGGAAACATGTTGCTTTGCTGCGTAGAGGCGATTCTGTATGATGTTATTGGCAGGGTATTGGTCCGGAGCACTAGCTTTATGATATTATTCGTTGCTAGTGTCTTCAATACGTTGTTGACGCGAAAGATAGCTTGAAAAGCTAGGAGTGATTGATTACAATGATTACATTATGGGCTCTTTGTCAATGTTTGAACCAAGATTGAAACATATATTATTATACTCTTTGGTTTGAACTGATTTAACTATTCTGCTATGTCAAATGACATCGTAGTTTTTTTTTACTGATAGCCGTCTTTGTAGCTGACAAGTTATAAAAGGATTTTACTCGTTTTCAGATTAATCCTTTTGAACTTCTTTTGAACGACAAAAATCGGTAGAACATTACAGTAGATTTCATTTTTCATCAGTCGCACATATTCGGGATGCACTGTGAGTAGTGATGCACTGTGGGTAGAGTTAGACCAAGAAAAGTCTGTACGATTTAAATAGCATACGCAGTGCAAGTGTTATTTATACGTCATTATTTCATAGAAGTTTGATATTAAAAATAACAGTCAGAAAAGAAGTCTTCTCACTTCACTCCTAATGCTCTAGAGTTAGACCAAGAAAAGTCTGCAGCGATAAGTGTTATTTATACCAATTTATACGTAATAATTTCATAGACGACATTTAAAATGACACTTGCACAGCGTGGACTATCAAAATCGCTGAAGACTTTTCTTGGTCTAACTCTACTGACCTTCAGTAAGTGGTGTATGTGTCGCAGGCAAATTGTAAGAATCCGCCGTTTGTAAACGGCGTCGTTAATATGCCTTGCCATACTGTGCCTTAAACTGTTTTTTGACAATTTTCACAGACAATAAAATATGACATTGATGAATCAAGGCGGTTTGTTAACAAGGGCCTACCGGTAAACGCGAAAATCGAAATTTATATAGTTATCTGCCTCTTTATCGCTCGAATATGCAAGAGTGATAGAGAGATTAGAAAACGAAATTTAGATTTTCTTGTTTCGCGGTAGGCCATGTGATTGACGTGACGTGTGATGTGTCAATGTGGTTTGTTTACTGCATGTGCCACAAAGGTGCCACCTACGCAGAGCTTTGCCTAATATTCCCTATTTACAAACGCTTGTAGACGGTCTTTACTTATAGAGTCTGTGTGGAAAGAGAAGAGTCGTAGAATTTATGGGACACAATACATTTTACGACTGACTATAGCTGTAGCGTCATAAATGTTGCTATGTATTTTTTATGTCACTATATGATGTCACTGTAAATGTTGTAGAGTCTGTGTGGAAAGAAAAGAGTCGTGGCATTTATGGGGCACAATACATTTTACGACAGACTATAGCTGTAGCGTCATAAATGTTGCTATGTATTTTTTATGTCACTATATGATGTCACTGTAAATGTTGTAGAGTCTGTGTGGAAAGAAAAGAGTCGTGGCATTTATGGGGCACAATACATTTTACGACAGACTATAGCTGTAGCGTCATAAATGTTGCTATGTATTTTTTATGTCACTATATGATGTCACTGTAAATGTTGTAGAGTCTGTGTGGAAAGAAAAGAGTCGTGGCATTTATGGGGCACAATACATTTTACGACAGACTATAGCTGTAGCGTCATAAATGTTGCTATGTATTTTTTATGTCACTATATGATGTCACTGTAAATGTTGTAGAGTCTGTGCGGAAAGAAAAGAGTCGTAAAATGTATTGGTTTTCACGACTCTTCTCTTTCCGTACAGACTATCAACTTGTGAAAAAACCCCCGACACCTTACAGACTTACAGAATAAATGTTTGAATTTTGAGTAAGGTGGATAACCCTTGCAGGTTCAAATGCCCAGGTTCAGATCCCGGTATACGGCTACGAAGCTGGAGATACTGGTATCTCCAGCTTCGTAGGGTCACTGCCGACTGGACTACGGAGGCTGTATAGTAATGTACATCATCTATTTAATGATATTATATAACTATACATAGGTTACATACATAAGGAACACAAACATATAATCCATACCTATTTATTAAATTTCATGAATGATGAATCTGTTTTTCTCATTGTTGAACATATCTCTTATCTCTTAATTTTTCGGTGCGCAGAGGGCCTACCGCGACCCACGTTCGACGTGTTGCCTCTCTGTCGCACTTGTAAATTCGTACGTGAGTGTGACAGGGAGGCAACACGTCGAATGTGGTTCCGCGGTAGGTCCTCAGGAACTCATTAACACGTGCACAGCTGTACCTTGCCTAGGTGCGACTAAAGAGCTGTACAATTTAACCTATCTGGAACCTATAGATGGTCGAGAAAATTTTGTCAGTAGAAAAAGGCGCGAAATTCAAATTTTCTATGAGACGATATTAAGGAATGATTAAGGAATGCAAATCGGTTATTTTTTGTATGGAAATAACCGCGGTTTCGGTTAAAAACCGATTATTTCCATACAAAAAATAACCGATTTGCATTCCCTAGTAGATATCCCTTCTTGCCTACATTTTTCAAATTTACCGCCTTTTTCTACTGACAAGATCTGCTTGACCAACTATATAACCTACTTGAGTTATACCATTGCATCTATTTATGAATACAAAGGGAAGATAACGAGGTCTCAGGCTATTTGCTTATACAGTTGGATTGGAGTGAAGTTGTTAATTTGTTTTTATCCCACTGCGTACGGATTGAACTGTGCTCCTGACAGCCGACCACTGACGGACGGATAGCAAAACAAGTCCGAAACAAATCTTTTTTCATAGCTCGACGTATAATGAAGACGGTGTTCCTCTAGCCGGTGCCTTTCTGGAAGAAATAATCTTTGGCGATAAGCCCGCTCATTAATAGTTACGCTCTGATTTTAAAATTACATTCTAAAATAACATGAAATTTGTCATGAATATTCAAGCATTAGAGAGAGTGAAGAGTTTACAATACAAAACTTCTACTCGGTCTATTTTCTTTCCAGAACAATTTTTAGAAACGAAAATCAGACAGATACGAGGTAGGTATGTTACGTAAATGTTCATGTCATGTTTTATGTAATTTAAGCATGTCGTTTTAAAACAAGAGCGTAACTTCTATTGTATGGGGGCATTGGGGGCGGCTTATTATTGGCGGCGCGTTAGTGTGACGCTTAAGCCTATATATGATAATTGATGTGACAGAATGTTTGGTATCTACTTTGCTTCTTAAAAACACTATTTAATTCAATTCCCATTCACAAGATTCGGTATCTAGTTATCATTCATTTAAATTTTGGATAAACTTGGATTTTCAGTCAAATTAGAATCATCATCTAATACCTTTAAACGAGCAATTCTTGTTTTTTTTATATATACCTATATTTCGGGGATCTCGGAAACGGCTCTAACGATTTCGATGACATTTGCTATATGGGGGTTTTCGGGGGCCATAAATCGATCTAGCTAGGTCTTATCTCTGGGAAAACGCGCATTTTTGAGTTTTTTATATGTTTTCCGAGCAAAGCTCGGTCTCCTATTTGTATTTGAAAAGATAATTATTATTTTTGCTTTATATCGAACAAAACAAAACAAACTTTGATCCATTTAGTAATGATATAAATTTAATTGAAAGTAAATAGTGCTAGTATTAGGAACGTGGGAGGCTAGAGTTGATGCTGCTGTCTGTATGCGCGGGCGCACGGGAGCTGTCTGCTGACGAGCGCAGCATGAGCCCGCCCGAGATAATCTCGCTGTCCGCCGTGACCCCACTCACGAGACAACGAGCCAACATTATACCATACTGTTATAAAGCTTATAAAAAATACTTAAAATGCGTAAGAGAAAAATTAAACGTAAGAAATCCTGGGAGCGTTGCTTGAGGTTTTAACCTGAGAACGATTGTACCCAAATCAATTTTTAGGGTTCTGTACCCTAAAACGAAAAATCGGTACCCTTATAGGCATACCTGTGCCAATTCGGGGCATCAAACTAAAGTGATGGTAAGTATTTTTTTTTACCTTAAGATGATATTAGATTAGACATGATATTGAACCTGTTTACAGTAATATCCTGGTTACAGGATTTGCAATAAGCAAATAATGCATAAATATACGTCAATAAACTTTAATAATAAACATCAATAAGGTATTCGTGTCCCGAGTTAGCACAGGTATGCTTAAAGGATCTGCGTGGGCGGGCGCGATGTGTAATCAACGCGCCCACTGAGGTGAAGGGGTGATTTCCCCTAGAGTCGGGTCCGAGTCCGGACGGCCGCTGGCGAGGTTGCGGAAGAGTACTTCGGCGTTCCTGGGACCTCGCCATATAGCAGCGAGGCGGCAACAGAGGGGTTTTAGTGGGTAAACCTGGGGTCTCATTAGCCCACAACAGGGAGTCCCACATAACCATCCCGGCCCGTCCCCGCGCCGGGTGGTATGCGTAAAGCATTTCCCCTCTTAAAAAAAAAAAAAAAAAAAAAAAAGGTATGCTTAAAGGATCACTTTGTTGTTCGTCTGTCTGTTTGTCTCTCAAGGCCCTTTATCTTGGGAACGCGTGGAGGTATCGAGTTGAAATCAAAACCATATATAGCCCAACTCGATACGCCGAACCGAAAAGTTTCGTAAAACGCGAGTGTTTCGATATCAAGTGGCCAGCCGATGTGTCCGTACTAATATACTTACTATACTCTTTGGTCCGTACTGTCCGTCCGCATTAAACCTCCATTCTGTCCGCTTCAAACGGACCGCCATCTTTGAGTCGCCGCTTTGTGCGCTACCGAGTTGCGTATGCGCTGGTTACAGCGTACTTATTGACAGTTAATACACTACGCACATTATGAGGACGTTGATAACTTTTATAAATAGTAGACGCATATATGATTTCTATTGGATGTCCTTATCAGATCTTTGTACTACCGCTTCAGATGACCTTTCAACTCACGGATCTGAAACACCAACCTCCGCTCTACCAATTAACTAGACCTACAGGGAATTTTACATTTGACCTTTAAGTAGGTATGTACTTCAAATTTTTTGTGAGTTAGTGCTCGTTTGTTCATTTCTCCCTCACTTCGTTCTTGAAAACTTTTTCAGTTCATATAAACTCAAAAATCATATACTTAGTACGTAATTACGTAACGTATGGAAGTTTTCTTAGAAAGCTTGGTTGCGTTATAATCAAGGATGCTTTGGGCTGTTTTATACTTAAATATGCCTGTAACCAGTAACTTACCTACAAAAGGAAATCCGACAACAAAACGACGCGCTACGTTCTGACAACTAAATTAACCTTTTGCTTGTATTAGAGGCTATAAATGTACCCTCTGTTTGCTTATCTACGCTGTATAAAACGGTATTCATTTCAAGATTTTCAATTGATAATTAAGTCCAGATACACAATGATACTTTCTACTTGTCCGATCAAAGGAATACTTGTAAAAAATAGTGAATCAGACTCTTTTGTTGCTACTCTGACACTAGGCTTGAGTCTGAAATGATACAGGTCATTACTTAGCTTTGTATTGACTGTGTGTTAGTGTACTGTTATATTTGTGAATATTGTTACATTTATTATACTATTTTCTGAATATTGAACCTAGTGAATTCAGCCACATATCTAATCACAAACGCGCATCATTCGGATAATTGTTTATTAGACTTTAAGTAGTATATTCCATCAGAGTACAAAATCAATCTCAACATGGCCATTCTTGTCAGTATCATCATATTTCGCTTTCATCATTCTCTCTTCCATAACACCCGTCATCTCATCATTCACTTCCTTCATTTTTATATCACACTTCCCTCACACAGTTAGGGAATGCAAATCGGTTATTTTTACCGCGGTTTCGGTTAATAACCGATAATTTCCATACAAAAAATAACCGAAAATAACCGATTTGCATTCCCTACACACAGTCCATCTACCTTTTCCAGGGTTTGCCTTTGCCTTTCTTCTCACATTCCTTCAGATTCCTAAAATCCTTTTAAACATTAGCCTTACTTAGTCTTTCATTGCTGAGCAAAGGCCTCCCCTCGTTTTTCCTTTACTATATGTATATGTATGGTGTTCCGTCGGTCCCACTCAGCTAAAATCCTTACCTACCTATCCTTCCTAAATAGCTTATCCTTTTATGATAAAACTAAAGGCCTCCTCAGTACTCTATCACATAACATAAAAGTACCTACTACATTCACTTACATACATACACTTACATATTATCAAAGACATATGTAACTTCGTATAAGACGAATAAAGTCTAAGGAAAAAACGTGCCTCGGAATTCAAGCAAAAGTCATTCTCGAATAGATGGCGCACACACCTTTAGCCTATCCTCGGCTAGATGGCGTGACGACACCGTTTCATATTTAACAATTTTAACACATAGATATCAGTGAATGAACAGGGATCAAAATGATATAAAAATAATAAAATCATTTATCCATATATATATACATTTTTTGATAACTTTATACGTTTTCATTTTGAGTTTTAGTCGTGTGTCGATAGATGGCAGTAAATTTACAGTGACTACAAAATTTACAATGACAGGACCCCTCTATACTATCTATTATTTTTGATATTATGTAGACAAGTCTCGGTCACTCTAGTAAACAATTTTCAAATTAAATACCCCAACAATGCATCTATCATCACATTCATCTCAACTTGGGAGGCTGCGGTGCTTTGACGGATAATCCTCACCAAAACTTGCATTTGCCAAAACGCCGACTCTCTTCCACTTACTTTTAAAACAGCTTAAGTACCGAAGCATGTCATACTAACATGAGCCTTTTATATTTTCCAAAAGTGTGATAAAAGATTTTTGTTGGTTTAATTCGCCTTTGTTGGATGTTACGATATGGATCTGAGACGCCGACGGTTATCAATATTGGCGCAGGTTTCGGCGTTACTGATGTTTTGGGATTAAATGCGGTGTTTTAGTCGCTAATGTAAAAAATATTTAAGACCACATAAAGCATATAACGCCGTAACAGTTTCAGCACTACTATATATAGATAAAATAGGGCGAATCTACTTTTAGACAACCTTATAACATCTCCCAACTATAGGACAGTACCTACAACTTCTACGTGTCAGGGATCACCAACTAGTTTCTTCAGAAATCCGGTTTTTAAATTAAAATGACCATCGCAGTCCGTTTCTACTTGAGTTTATTAAATAAGCAAATTAAAACCAAAATATTACTTTGCTAATCCGCGAAAAAAATCCGCGCGGTTTTTCGCGGATTAGAAAAGTAATATATTGGTTTTAATTAGTATGAATTTCCGCAAAGTAACGCCTGATTCTATTCACTAAATAAGCAAATGTAATGTACATACATCCGGATCCGGACCGCGGTCCCTGTTTTAGGTATTTGATATTTTGCCTTAGAACTGCGATATTAAAATAATAGTCACATCTGAACAAAGATTTTGGTGAAGTTTGGACTAGGTAAAATTGAACGTTTTTGGACTCTAGATGGTTGGTTTTACGATACCTAATATAACAACCGGAATATAACCCAAGCGTAACCCAATAGCCAAACGAAACTCCAAGTAACATACATCCTTCAAATTCCACAAAGAAATTGAAATCGATTCCAAGATGTTTGTGAGCTTACACCGTATGCACACCTATCTATCTAAGTACCTACTTGTGCCTTTGACCAAGATAAATCGATTCAAGATCATCAGACGGAACAAAATCACGACAGAACGCCCGCGTTTAAAAACCTACACACTTCCAATTTCAAATCACGCCAGCGGTCACTTTGTATTTTTTTAAACTTCGGCGGCCAGAAATCTTAAGAAGGATTTAAAATAACAATTGTTAGTTGTAATGGATATGCACTAGAGCGCAAATGGCTTGTTTGTTTGTCTGCCGACACCTCAAAAACGTATTGTTGTTTAAGAGTTTTGAATGCGGATTTTAAGAGCGGTGACCAGTTGCCATCTGGACCCATTAACTGATGGTCTGCTGGGCGCTTTCATGGTTCTAGTAGTTGATATTGGTGCAACACTTCAGTTCAATAAATTTGGTGACAATTCTTCTACACATGCATTTTTCACTCTGATGATTTGATCGCCAAAGTGTGTCTGAGTGTTTGCGTGCACCTTTTATATTTTTTTTCCAAGTTGTTGATTTTTTAAATGACTTTCTTACAAAATCGACCTAGTTTCACAATAAGCTCAATAAGGCTTGTATATAAGAAAAAAAACTTAGTTCTTCACTTGTTTAAATGTAACGTAGCTAGAACACAATTTGGTACCTACTTCATACAGACCACACCAGCTATGATGATTACACAATGATCTTATCAAAAATATACAGCTTACGTATTTCATATACGTCCGACGTATCATGGAAGCCTCCATTTCTCACTTCACTGATCCCTGACGAGCGTACCTACAGGTAATACTGCCAACTTATACTTATCATTCTAAATAATACAATTTATCAAATATACACTTTAATATATGATTAGTAAGGTTCAAAATAACTTAGTTTTAATAAGATAAGTGAAAATAGTCAGTTCATTTAAGGGTCATTGCGCCTAGTTAACTTTTTCATTTGATAACTGAATATTTGTGGCTACTGTTCGATTTGCTATTTAAATTTTGATTAACCGCTTATGGAAGTTAATTAAATTTCATTGTTAATCGTGAATTGGATATTGAATTAATCATTGGTGATATTGCATTAACGGGATGTTTGGGAATAATTTTATAAGTACCTGGGAAACTGAGCTTTGCTTGGAAAACATATAAAAACTCAAACATATGGGTTTTCCTAGAGATAAGACCTAGCAAATTTCATTGAAATCGTTAGAGCCGTTTCTGAGATGCCCGAAATATATAAATATAATTATACAAGAATTGCTCGTTTAAAAGTATAAGATAAGAGTGGGGGACAGATTAAACACCTACTAGACGTGTACCTACCTAAGAATCAATATCTTCTCATATTTTTTTATGAATTTTTCATATCTTCTATGACTTTTTTAATGTTGTAAGAGGCAAACGAGCAGACGAATTATTTTTTACATGTTTCGGTGGCTGCCATTCCTCAACCCACTAACGGAGCGGCAGCTAACGTCCATGAGGGTTCATTATACATGCCATTAACCACTATACGAGTTATCACCCGGGAGGGCCGGGAGGCGATTGGTCATGGAAATCTGTTCCTGGCTCGCGGTCTAGATGTTCGCTCTTTTCTTGAAGGTTTGAAGGTGGTATCGCTCCGGAATAGTTAGTTAGTTAGAAGTTTCGCGGGCGACAGTTCATTCCACAGTTTAGCTGTGCGAAACAGGAAGTTTGTTGCAATGAGCGGCGTCAGAAACTGACGTTTGCTCCTGATATTGCGTCTGATACACCAGTGCCCTGTTTATCAAAACTTGTAATACAAGTGCAAAGTGGAAGTCCCTCTTTGACAGCTTTTGTTAGAAAGGGACTTCCACGTGTGTAGTTACAAGCTTTTGATAAATAGGGCGGCAGGGCACTAGCTGCTGCAGTGGAACGTATGGGCTGTTGATGATAAACATCTTGATATTTGTTTATCTCATGTCAACAATAGTTGTGAGCATCGGGTCCCTATTGTTTCCCAAAAAGTTTTAAGTCATAATGTGTTGTTTGTCCGCATTTTCGTTAGTTATAATTTGTTTGGTTCAGAAACACGTAACTTTTCAAGATATGCCATAAAACAAACCTAATATATATAACCTAACCTGTCTATAGGATAACCTTACGTAAATCCTGAAAAGTAAACGGTTTCAGTTTTAGGACTAATGATAACACGACAAACAATACATTATGGCTTAAAACTTCATGTCAAACAAAGGGACCCCGTGAACATCAAAGGTCAACAGTATTTTGATTGTAAATCCCTACAGTAGAGCAACGGCGTATCAGAATGGAGTGGAATTAATTAAATTACAATTCGACCTCTGCTACCGCGGGATAATTGTGTGTGGCCGCGCGGGCGCACCTGTGGTTGCCAAACTAGATGAGCCTTTGGGCTCCTACACTAATGGCTCCTCTTCACGTTGGGCCAACGCCAACGCCAACGAGGGACGCATTTATGCGTTAGAGGGAGCAAGTGATATTGCTATCTCATTCTACCGCATGGCTGCGTCCCTCGTTGGCGTTGGCGTTGGCCCAACGTGAAAAGGAGCCATAACGCAGCGTAATACGTAGGCGAACAACACGCGAACGCGAAGCGAAGCGATGCGGCGCGGGGTGAATCAATCCTTACCTATAGAAGTGTCCTACGTGGGCGATCTCGTTGCGAACGCGAACGCCTTGGGCCCGCCACGCCGAGCCGCGTCGCGTTCGCGAGTTGTTCGCTTACGTAAGACACAGCGTAAGCATAATGAAGAATCAATGAAATACGATAACAGTACACAGTACAAACTCTAAAATCCCAGTACTACTGTACTATCTTCATCCTACCTAGTAGGGGGGTGTAGTGTAGGCCCTAGTAGGGGTGTAGTGTAGGGATCGAAGCATAATCTTCCAATGACTCTGGTCCCGGGCATTTTGGGTAACCTCCTCCCACCTTATCCAGTACACCCGCACCCAACTTATACTCATCATCATCATCATATCAGCCATCGCCCACTGCTGAGCATTGGCCTTTCTTCGAGTACGCCACTTATCCCGGTCCCGAGCCAATCTCATCCAGAAGTGACCCGCAGTCTTCCGAATGTCGTCCACCCAACGAGCCAACTGACGCCAGGCACTCCTTTCGTCTGTAAGCGGCCACCATTCCGTTAACATTTTGGCCCACCTGCCATCACTCTGCCTGGCAACATGTCCCGCCCAGCTCCATTTAAGTTTGGTAATGACGTATCCGACTTTTTTTTAATGACAATATCCGCCGCAAGTAGTTACAGTTAGTATAGAGTAGTAGTAGAAGCAGCTGAGAGGGCGAGGTTTTCTAAAATAAGTTTAACGTGATTTATTATTGAGAAAAAAGAGTTTTCAGTATTGCACTACTTCCTACAATCATTTCTTCTACTTCTGGATTAAAGTATCATACTTACACTCAAAACCTTTAAGGAATCCTTGCTCCTTCCAGCATTTTACCTGTCAATCCATAGGTGTCGATAGATCAGTCATATTGACAGCGATATATGAAGCGAGCGTCGACCCCTGCCCGACGCATTTGTTCCTATTACTAACATACTTGACCATAGATGTACCTTCTGTCTTTGGCAATAAGGATTAGAATTAGTCAGTAACACTGGTACAGTCGCCATCAGATATATCGGAGCGGCCAAGGCGCTCACAAATATCTAAACACGGCTGTATTGTCAAGGTTAGTGTGCGTGTTTAGATATTTTTGAGCACCTCGGCCGTTCCGGTACATCTGGCGACTGTACATGTTCGACAACGTATTGGTTCCTATTATCAAATTATTAACATACTTGACCATAGTATGTGCCTTCTGCCTTTGCATATAAGGTTTAGAATTAATCAGTAACAGTGTGGACGATGGTACAATTTGGTACATGTCTGGCGCAGCGCGGGAGCATCTCGCTAATTAAGATTTACATTTATAAATTATAATGAAGTGTTATAGAAAAATTTAACACATATAACGGCTGCTTTAGCCTATGCCACGACTGCCTTTGCAGTATCAAACTGATATAGAGTTAGGCCAAGAAAAGTCTGCAGCGATTTTGATAGCCCACGCAGTGCAAGTGTTATTTGTACGTCTTAATTTCATAGTAGTTAGAGGTTTAAAATAACACTTGCACTGCGTGGGCTATCAAAATCGCTGCAGACTTTTCCTGGTCTAACTCTATTCGGTAACGTCTGAGCAAAGAGAATAGTGTATAGAGGCGGTTTGTTAAAGTAAATTATAATTAAAATTATAAATTAAAATTGTTAGAACGCCATTTGACTTTGATCCTTATTCTTTCACTGATATGTGTTAACTTGTTAAATATTAATATTAACGCCATCTACTCGACTGTAGACCAAAGGTATGGTGCAATCTTTTCGAGCGATGGCGCCATAACCTTCAGCCTACTCTTCAGCCTATTTACCATGACAGTAGGTAACTCTCTATTTCAAATTCTCTTTGCTTTCGCAGGTTATTGTTATTTCAATTTATAAAATCTTATATGATTTCGGATACCTTAAGCACTACTACATACTGCATGAAATGTAAATAGATTTATTTAAGATATATCTGTACATATTTTTGCATGCTATATACGGCTAAATGTGTGATACTTATAATTACAATAAGACCTACTGTTAACCACATTTAATGCAAATAAAGAATTTACTTTACTTTACTTTACATACTTACATATTTGTATGCAGCTGCGGGGTTCATTCACCTATAGACAATTCATCCCTTCAAACATTGAAAAATATCACAGGATAGCTATCACCAATCACTTTCTATCAAATTAGATAAACGCATACCACAAAACTTGACAAGCGACCGGCAGCAGACCGCCCAGTAGCAGCCATATTACCCACCCATTGTCGAAACTTATTGGCCAGAAGTTAATTTCAAAATTCGCATAACTTCGCAAAAACTTCCCTTAGAAAACCAACTTAATTTACAGCTACAATCACAAGCAAACGCTTTTAAATCCTATGTCATAAGAATCATTTTCAACTGGACCAAATGTAATCAATAGGCAAGTTTAAGTAGCATTTTTTTTTTGTAGAAATGTCATTATTATAATCCCTTTTCGGATTCATAAGTTGTTTGTTTGTAAAATATTGTTTGAAAGGGAAAGGATGCGTTCCAAGAAACGACATTATTGTAATTTTATAAACTTCTTAGTTCGGGCCCCTTTTTGAGGAGTTCTTTAGTACCTAAGTATAGTTGGTCAAACCAATTTGTCAGTCAGTAAGAACCAGGAAAACTATACCAGATAAAACGCATCCTTTTCTTTTGGGTTCTTTGTGTAAGACAAAGATAGTATGATTCTCTCTGTCTATGATTAAAATGAGACAGTCCTTTGACAAACTATAAGCAAATTCTTACCATTAATCTGTGGTAAGTATTCGTTTGGGGGTTAACACGTAAGCGTGTCAAACATATTTTAGAGAAAGGTATCTTCTGTGGACAATACAATAAAAGTTAACGACCCGTGTACGTAAATTACAATTTGGTTAAGATGTACATATGTAGTTATCATCTAACTTCGGTAGGTATAATTTCCTTCATCCACTATTTTCCACTGCTGCTGTTCGACCAGCCAATCAGACATTTTAAATTAAGGCCAGCCCGCAAAGCATCATCATACTTTTGACAGCACTAACCCAAAACGTGGAACGTTCTTCACCATGCCCTGCCACTTACGCCCTTTTGTTAGTCGGAGAATGCTCGTTGCCGATTGGTTGAGCATGTGGGTTGTCGCGGCGCCGGCGTCGGTGGACGTCTTTATAGCGAAGTGGACGTCAAACTTTGCGGGCTAACGTTTTTATTTTGGAATTATAGGTGACGCCTCATTGTAAAATGTTAGGGCTACCCTGCACTAGCGTCTTCCGAGCATCGGCAAACTCGGCACTTAGTTAACAAATAAAATAAAACTCTATGGCTGCTGCTAGACGCAACGTTGGCGTAACTGCGCAGCGACGCCATTTTCCATAGTGCTGACTAGGCGCTGACGCTTAAAAGACGCTAGTGCAGTGGGGTGGGGTGTGGGGTTTACACTGCTGCAACGCTCATCATGGCATCTTGCGTACTGTTGCTGCAAAAAGTGCTTCTAGTTTACCTGTAGATATTAGCAAAATTGGTAATATCTAGGTACTAGGTAAACTAGTTTTGTCACAATTACCCCGCTTTCGAAGTTAAGTTATTCCAATATTCCGAATGCACCTTAAGGCGATTAGCAGTCTGTGTAGTAATATTAAACTCATGTTTTACTTGCGCCAAAATCAACGGCCTTTTGGTCAACTTCTACTGATCGATCAACCACCAAACCAGTGGTTAGGGAAACTTACTGTAATTGGCATAAATCTGAGACAACCTATATGACGAATTGACCTATAATGTGGTGAATTGAGCGTGAGCAAAAATAGTGTAAATCTTTGATAGCTGCCTCCCTCGACACACATAAATTGGTTAGGGTATTTTTTTGTACACGCATGATAAAATTTCGCAGAAGTCCAAACCTTCCATCGCCGCTAATCAGCCCTTGACGACGACTCGATTCGATTACGGGACTTCTCGACACCTCCTCGGGTTCGGCCGATCCATCATCATGCCACGATGAGGCGGTTCTCAAACCTTAACCTTGGGATTGCAGACCCATTGAGGCTGAACAAACGCTAATAGTTTGGCTTCCCACAAAGTAATATTTTAAAAATCTTTGCGAGCCGACCAGTTACAGATAATTATTCAGAGCCCACTGTGTCCCCTGTTGGGCAAAGGCCTCCCCCTCTTTCCTTTCTCTCCTTTCTCTCTCAGATGTAAGTGCATAATCCTTTACCATCGTATTTTCTCAGAAACGTTCGTATTTGTCATGCTACTTCTGTCAACCTCAGTGTGGCTCCCACCAGTATGCCACAGATATAAATGCTATCGAGAAAGTAACTTTGTGTGCATCTCGCACGTACTCGCATATTGGTGCAAGCGAGATGTATAGAAAGTAAATTACGAAGACGTTAGCGTATATGTCAGTTTTGACACTTTCAGTGACTCATGGTACAGGCTCTGTAGGTAGGTAGGTACTGCGATTGACTGAAATAATATGACATGTTCGTACGTTTCCGTGAAAATACGATGGTAGAATTATGCACTACATCTGTACATAGAAACCTGGTACACTTCTTGAAGAACCCCGTAATGTGACACCTCGAGAAAACCTCGACAACGAATTCAGTACATAACCGGCGATCGTAAAGTCGCAGAAATAAATGTCATATAGGTACTTACCAAGGAAAAAATGGCCAAGGCCAGTGTCCAAGGCTGGAAACGAACAAGGCGTCCTCCGTTTACACGACACGCGACAGATGCCATAGGGGCTACCGCGAAAACCGAAATTCGCAAATTGCGGGGATCTTTCCCTTTTACTCCAATGAAAGCGTAATTAGAGTGTCAGAGAAAAATACCCGCAATTTGCGAACTTCGATTTTCGCGATTATAGCCCTGAACTTCTCGTTCGTTTTTTTCCTTTGTATATGACATTTATGTCGGTTTATATACCTACACTATAAATAGTAGTGAGTCTACTTGAAATAACACAAATTAAAATATTTTTATAGAAAATAATTTAATTTGTTCTTAGAGCCTTCCAAAGTTTGAGTGTCTGCATGGTCTTGGGCGGTCGCGCGTTGTCACCCGACTAATTATCGCTACACGACGATTATTCCGAATAATTAGGTCGCCGCGCTCACAAACACGCATATCTAAGGTGTATCTAATTTACTACAGCGTTCAAACGAGGCGCCATCGCCGTTTCTAAATGGATACACTAGGATTGGACAGTCAGCAGCAGAACTTGCTATTAGGCGGACGAGGTGTTCAATATTACCATGACACGCTCTTATTCTCTTAGCAATAAAGTCGCATCAAGATCATTTTGAACACCTCGCCCGCTTAGCAACTTCTGTTGCTGACTGGACCAAGCTAACTCTGCAATGACATGAAAAAATGTGGCAATGTCATCAATAATGTCAAATTTATAGGAAAACTACCGACCCGCCCCAGCTTTGCACGGGTTATACAAAACCTTAACAAATCATAATCATAATCATAATCATTTATTCCATCCATCCAAATTATACACGTAAAGCTTCCTGAAGAATCACTCTATTGAATAAGTGAAAACCGCATGAAAATCCGTTCAGTAGTTTTTGGGTTTATCCCGAACATACAGATACAGATAGACAGACGCGCGGCGGGGATTTACGGCGCGATTCGGGAAATGATTTAGAGCTTCACTAGATATGAAATAGTAAATGGCGGCTGGCGCTTACGCTATTATTAACGCCGCTCCAATATTCAGCCGGGGCAATGGTACCTTTTGCCGTGGAACGTCACATATCTTTACTATTTCATATCTAGTGAATCTCTAATTCATTTCCCGAATCGCGCCGTTAGTTTAATATGTATGAATTATGATGCAGTGATGTGACGTTTATAATGATACTACCTCACTGTGTTCTGTTCCAATTGGTACAAAATTAGCTTAGACGGAATCTAAGGGCCCTAGCCAAAGTGACAATCGTTAATACAAAATGCCAATCGACACTCAAATAATGAAAACTCCTCTTAGATCGCATTTTTCAATCGATTTTACTAAATTTTTTGAATAGGTTCGACAATTATGTGGATATTTTCAGATTCAGGATTATTTCAAAATCGCGAAAACATGGGGGTTCAAAGAGCCACATTCATTCAAAGAGTAACATAATATAACATAATATAAAAGTGAGATGACGTGACGTTCCACTGTACTAATAAATATGGCAAAGGTATTGTTTAGGAATTGTCGGTTAAAACCAAATTATAAGTACATACCTACCGTAAAACCATAAAACTTTGCCCTTTCACATAACTTCGCCCACCGCGTCTGAAAGTGTTTCTGTAACTACTTTTAGGTTATTTAGCTTCTTCAGAAAGTGTTTCTGTAACTACTTTTAAGTTATTTAGCTTCTTCAGAAAGTGTATACCTACTTTTAAGTCGCTTTTACTGAACTGTGACGCGGTGGGCAAAGTTATGTTAAAGGCAAAGTTTTATGCTTTTACGGGAATATTAATGAGCATTATGTCGGTCTAGTCTGTCACCTACAACCCTCGTTATCTCCAAAAATTCAATAACTAAAAATCACTAAATACCAATTCCGATCCATTTCTTATCATCATCATCAAAGTTTTCATTACCAAAAACCCTTCCAAAAATGCAGGGGAAATTAAACTTTATGCACTTGGTATAAAATGCATGGGAGGTGTACAACTGTCAAATGTGAGAAAGTTTTTTATAGGGCGGTGATCGGTCGACATTTTGACAATTTTGTTCTCCAAAATGTCAAGCAGTTTGAAGACCACCAAAAAGTAAGATTATGTTTTAACTTTTTTGGCAATTTAATTAGTAAAAATGTATTTGTGAGTTAGGTATTCATTGTTATTTGTTACAAACATGTACCTGTCAAAATGTAATTTAGGTTAGGTTTGGTTAGATACGTCTCGGTAAAAACTTTATGTGTCAAGAGAAATATTCATCAAAATATTTGTAAATTTTCACAGGAACGTACCATTTCATCACACGCTCTTAACTGTCAATCAGTAGACCCATAAGGTCTACTGATTGACAGTAATAAGCTCCACCTTTAGTAATAAGCTCCACCGATGGACCTAAGCTAAGTTGCTGTATAAAAATATACTTAAGACGAAACAGGAGCTGAGTTTTAAATATTTTAGGTAAATATACCCGTCTCGCTAACGGAAGCGGCACCTAAAAGTAGTGCGATAAGGACAAGGCGAAAAATCCTGCGTAAAAATCTCAAAAATCGAGGTTACAAAACTTAACCAATCGTAACCAAATTTGGAAATCTAAATGATTATGAAATTATCTGTGTCGGACCGTTTTGCTTTTTTGGCTAATTGATATCAGTTTTGAATGCCACGCCTCTCATTGCGGCATAGTCAATTAGGCCATTTTGGCCATTTTTGAAGGGCTCTAGCGCCTTAAAAAACAAAAATATAAAAAAAAGCAAAACGGTCCGACACAGATATTGACAATATTAATCTGTGTTGAAAAAATCATTGCTCTAGCTTCAAAAACCACGGAGGAAAACGAGGAGTACGTTTGTATGGAGAAATGACCACTCCCGTTGGCTCTTAACATAATTTCATAGGTTACCTAATTGCTTTGCTTCGACTTGAACTGTAGAACAAAGCGAGGGAGTGTCATTATATAAACGTCATGTTTTATATAGAAATTTGACAATAATGACATTGCCACACTTTGTCATTGCAAATCTACAAATACCATAATGTAATAGCCTGTCCTGTCCGATTTCTAAGACCAAGATCGCCATACATTTGTTATGGCGTACTTGATCTTAGAAAAACGGACGGAATATAACTTACACCACTAATTCATTTGAGTATAGCAACAATAAATAAAATACCTACACCCATAGCGCACAATCAACCCATTGAATGCAGTAAACATATAATTTCAACAAACACCTACCTCTAACAGCCCGTCAAAGCGATGCCGCAGCATAAAGAAGCTTTAAAAAAATAATCCCCCCAAGTATCAAATAATAAACTTGGTAGCAAGTGAATTTTGGGGATCGGGTTGCGTTCCCGACGCGGCACGAATAAAATACCTTTTTTTGGGTTCCAAATTCAAATATGAGGACGACGGCCGGTAAAAAAAGGATGGACTTTTACTTTCGTTTTAAATGGTAGTGAGATAATAATAATAGATGTCAAATATTGCTTGTTTATTTGGATTTTTGTTGAAAGGTTCAGTTTTCAGAGTTACCTTAAACTTTATAATGTTGCGCAGAGGTCTCTAGTTACCAAACTACTGCCTGTTATATAGTTGGTCAAGCAGATCTTGTCAGTAGAAAAGGCGGCAAATTTGAAAAATGTAGGCGCGAAGGGATATCGTCTCATAGAAAATTTGAATTTCGCGCCGTTTTCTACTGACAAGATTTGCTTGACCATCTATATTTAGTCGTATCTTGCTTGGTTAGTATCAGTAATATATTGTCACAATATTTAAACGTAAAGTGTCATTCTAATTATGCTAACTATATAAACAAAAGTCACTAGTAAATTCATCATTCTTTAACAATTTCAATATGGCGGTTTGTTTAATACATATAGATGGTCAAGCAAATCTTGTCAGTAGAAAAAGGCGCGAAATTCAAATTTTCTATGAGACGATATCCCTTCGCACCTACATTTTTTAAATTTGCCGCCTTTTTCTACTGACAAGATCTGCTTGACCATCATAGTTAGCAAGTTCACAGACCAGCTGGTCTAGCTTTAGCTGGTCTGTGGTAGTATTCCTATTCCTACCTCTTACAGCTAAACTGTAGGCTAAACTGTCACCCGGTATTTCCGGACCTATACGACCTTAAAACCTTCAAGAAAAGAGCGTATTATGGGCGCATCTTAACGGTCGGCAACACAACTTTAAATCCTTCGGTGTTGCAGACGATATGACTGTCTGCCCGATTGTTGGCTTCATACATCATGAAAAAGATTATAAATAGGTATGTCAATTTCAAAAACTACTTACTATTTAAGAAATAGAACTTGAACCATGCGTCACGTGAAGTATGACGGGGTCGGATTAACAAAATCATAAAAACGCTTCCACTTAATTATGCATTCATCGCGTCCGATGCAAGAACGAAACGAAATACCCCACAACAGGCCATCGAGATAACCGGCGATTAAAAATTAAATTCCAATTTCGAAATAACCCATTCGAAATGCGAACGTAGCATTATGGAATCTAAGTTTAAATTAGGAACGCGCTGGCCGGTGATTGGCCACAGATAAAGAAAAAAAGGCGGTGTTTGAATAACGAACGTCACGTCAAGTGAAACGTCAAATTGTGACAGTTTCTGCGCGGGCGAGCGCGAGCGTTGCTCCTGAGTTCTTGGAATTGCAGTGTTAAAACAATTGGAGATGCTCTGATGAGAGATATGGGTAATTGAGTACGATGATGCGAGACCATTATGTTTGCTTGAATCAGGAATGCTTCACGTCCACTTAAACAAGTCATTAATAAGTACCCACTAACCACATTTCAATTTGGATTACTAGGTCTAACACTGTGTAAAATTAGTACATTTTGATACAAGGTCTAACACTGTAAAATAATGTTTTATTATTGAATCCGTTTTTTTATGCAATAGGTAGTAAATGAGCGGACGAGCCGCCTGATGGGAAGCGTCATCGCGGCCTATAGACATAAGCAATATTAGAAGATTTCAGAGGAGCACCTTATGTCTGGTCAGCTTTAGCATCCTGAATACCTCCTCGTTTCTTGAAGAACCCCATGTAATGCTGCAAAGCTTCTAACTAAAGCAAAGGTTCTAAATAATTCTATGGAAAGAATTATAGTAAACTCCAAAACGTAATTCAAGACCAAAAAAAGTAAGAAAATGTTGCCACTTTTTACTAGCGCGTCTTGTATTGAAGTAAAATTAAGTAAATAAAAGTACTTTTTTAAATAGTAGGAGTAAAATTACTAATAAGTAAATTATCTTAGCGTGATTATTTATCAAAAGGAATTAACTATTTTACGAACAAATTATTGCAGTGGCAACATTTTCTTACTTTTTTTGGTCTTGAATTACGTTTTGGAGATTAGTTTGCGACAGACGGACAAACAAACAACTTTGTTCCCTTATCTATTCCGTTTTTGAACATCATTTGCTCATTTTGGAACCAATGCCCGGACGTCCTACCCGCACTTACTTTTTTTAATAAAAAGGACTAACCTAAGTAATTTCTATCTACTAAAAAAAACAGTTTCCCATAATTACAAACCAGTAATGTGACAGATGATATCTCGCAGCCCATTACCCGCAAGTTATTATAGATTTGTCTACATGATCACACAGAGAGGCCAGCAATTGTTATATTACGCACTAGGACGGAAACGAATTAAGTTTTCACAAACCATATTCGCAGGTGAATGGTTTTTGACGGTTTTTACGTGACGTTTCTTCTAACAATGTTTTTTTATTTGACAGATGACATTAATTGATATAATATGAAACATATTTTAAAAGTTACCTACACTATAAGTAAATTGTCTAAAGTGAATGGAATGGACTAAGAATAATTTTGTACCTAAGTGATGAGGTGCAGGAGGGCAATTAAGACTGCGGGATAATTTAAACTAATCGAAATATCTTCCATGTTTTACATTATTAACTAGAGTCAGTCACACACAACACATCTTTTTCGGTGTCTGCGGCTCTAGTGAATAATGTAAAACATGGAAGATATTTCGATTAGTTTAAATTACCCCGCAGTCTAAATTGCCCCCTGCACCTTACCTATATCAAACTATGCTTCCATATCAACAAGATCAACATAGGTAGGATACAATAATTCAGTTCAGAAACATCTTTACAAATCAAAGTTCCATAAATATATTTCCACGCCTGTTGGTTAGAGTTAACCTAAAAACTATTTTAATCAAATAAATGACACATACCTACACAGTCACACATACACGTCAAGCCCTATTCTTAACCGCGAGTACAAAATTTGTCTAACCGTGGTTTGTGGTCTCATTTCAAACATTAACTTATAGAAATACCTACGTAACCATAAGGCTGCCTATTGTATAAAACCTTTAAGGGTCCTTCCCACCGAGCCTCTGTTTAAATTGAAAATATGAAATAACTTTGTAAACATCTAAGACGTTTGTAGGTCTCTTGAAACGTTTTGGTACTTGATTTGAAGAAACATGTTGTGGTTACATGTTTTGAAGAAAATGTGTATTTATTTGTATGTTTATCACAAAACGTCAATTCAAATGGTAAATGGCAATTTTCGGTTTGTCTAATATAATGTGGTTTTTTAAATCAATTTAAAAAAAGGATGGGGTTTCGTCACACAGTTACGATGTCACCCTAATGTGTTTTAGTTACTGTACTATTAAAATATAGTACTTAAGTATAACGATAACGTAATGTTTTCAATTCGTCCATATGACTCAAACAATTCAGGAAAAATACCGCATTTCCTTTAATTTTATGACCGATAGGTCCCTACTTTGAACTAATAAACTAACTTAAGAATTTAAAAGCATTGCCTAAAATATACTTTAGCCTTTAATTCAAAGTTCCAAATAACCGCAGCATTTCAAATAAATTCACTGTAGATCTATCTACTAGTAAAGTCTACACTCTAGTGCGTCTAATCTAACTTAGTACCATATAAATTTAATATTAATAGTGACGTTTCCACATTTCGCCGGACGATATCAGCCTGTCAGTTAAACGCAAAAGGTGACAGTTCCGAACAACTGACAGGCTGATATCGTCCGGCGAACTGGTAATCTGTGAGCCCTTTTACAGTTAGCTTGCTCTGACTCTAGATATATTATACCCTGTGTAGGTCTACCAATGATACGATTGCTTATAGTCTGTATCTTAATAAAAGTAAACGAAATCTACCCTCAAATGGCTCCTTAAGCCAGTTGAGGGTAGATGAAAACATTACACGATCAAATAATGTAGGTTAAAGTCAGGTCGTTCAGTGACAGATCCAGGCGGTTTAACCAATAAATGTTATAATTTAACTACCCGAAAATGTACAAATTATTTGTTTACTTTTATTTAATTACCTAAAGATACAGAGTATAGACCCCCATTTCTTACAATTACCATGGTATAATAATATACTCCGCCTGGTACTCTCTTCCGACCACGTGACTGACACAAGCCTACGTTATCATGCGACAGCGCTATATGATAATATGCGATAGCGCTATATAAAGTGGCAATATTGTGACGTAGACTTGTGTCACTCTGGGAAGAGAAGACCATGTTTTATTAGACTATGACAATTATCAAGAGTTCCCATCACCCTATACTCCAGAAGCCCAATGCAGCGAAGCGTGCTAACAAAGTTACGGCGGTTGGTGAACTGAACTATGAGAATAGGATTTCTTCACCCCCTCCACCCGGCGAGGGGGGATTAGGAAGATTATCGAGAATTGATATCCAGCGGTGTTGTCGCGTAGTTTTTAGGGGTTTTAACGGGGGCAATCAAATTGTCAACGGAATATTTTGTTTACGTTGGTTTTTCGAAGCCACAGTTAAAATTATGATTATCTGTGCGCATTTTGTCGCATTTCATTGCAACCAATCATAAAGATACATAAAGCTCACACACTAGCGGCGGCCGCTCAGCGTTTTCCCGGCGCGGCGGCTCCATACTGATCCGACGTGTAATTTTTAAAGATGCACCGGATATTCGGTTACTATCCGGTATCCGGTCTATCCTGCCATCATTTTAATATCCGGCCGGATACCGGATAGTGGTCTACTATCCGGCCGGATACCGGATTAACAGTAACATTGCTTGATTTCGCAGTAAACAAAATTGGAATAAGAAACAGTCACGGTCATAATCGTACCCGTTTATTATTTAAAAACAATTTAAACATTCCCTCACTTGCACGCGCACTCATTTCCAACCTAGAAATGTGTCTGCGCGAACGTTCACTAGGAAACAGGTCAAAAACTGCACAATGCGCACCTGAAAAACCGAAATGTAGGTATAGTTCAGCCGGCCGAATATTCGGCGGCCGGATACCGAATATTCGGCCGAACCCAGGCTGAATATCCGGTATCCGGTATCCGGCCAAACAACGGATAGCCGTTGCATCTCTAGTAATTTTGTATGGCGCCGAGTAAACCTGGAGAAGAAACGTGTGTATACGCCCTGAGGCCCCTGAGCCTCCTTATTTCCCGCCAGGCCAAACTTAGCTGGCTTGAAAACAGAGTGATTTTCTACCAAATACATATTTAGCTGCGTTTCCATAACTAATATTCAATAATCGTTGCCTTTCTCAAACAGCACCTTACGATTTTTCATGTGGTTGTTTTCGTAAAAGTATTTCATTCGTTGGAAAATGTTGTACCTATTTGTAACATGCTTATAGACAGACAGTAAAACCTACTAATATTTTCTAATGCATGTAGGTATGTGTTAATAGTACCTACATTACGATACAAGTGCGAGAAATAGGAAATTCGAAACGACTGGCGATAAATTATAATATTACCGAAGGGAGAGGCGAAGAGGATTTAAATCGACATGACTTGCGAATTATCTATTCGCACATGTATCAATGGCTAAGTAACTACAATTTCTATAGCACAAATGAATTCTTGGACATGAAATTTAATTAATTAGACTTGACCTGTATAACATTAATAATTAATATATATAAATAGCGACATTATTTTATATTTTTTGCATGATATTTTTTAAGTTTTGTACATATTTTGCATACCATTTATGGTTAAACATATCGCATGAACACCGATGTACCTGGTAATGTTTATCGCAAATAAAAGATTCTTATTCTTATCGCATAACGTTTTACATATGGCCCTTAAAAATTTTCAACATAGTTACGTAATGGGCTAATTATAGCACTAGTGCGGTAAAGTAGCACACGTGTAGTACCTACTGTAATAGTTGTTTACGATACAAGTGCGGAAAAGAGAAAACCTTTTCGCACGTGTATCGTACAACGTTTTACAGTACATATGGCCCTTTAAACTTTTGACATACGCACGAAAAGTGCTATTTTACGCACTAGTACGGGAAAATAGGACCATATGTACTGTAATAGTTATTTGTTTTACAAGGGGGCAAAGTTGTTGTTTAACCGCTCGTGCTAATATTGATACCCGAGCAAGCGAAAGATTCCAAAATTGAACCACGAGCGTAGCGAGTGGTTCGAAAAATGGAATCTTGAGCGTTGCGAGGGTTTCAAAGCACGAGGGTTAAACAAAATTTGCCCCCGAATGAAACAAAATTTTTCACCACACCAACCCGAAGCAAATATTAAATGTAAAATATCAAAGAAAATCAAATCCAAATGAATGTTATTAAATATTTATCATCCAAAATCATCATTTAAAAGTCAATTCTACCAGCAAACATAAGAAAACAACTCAAAATTTACATTTGATTACTTTGCCTCACATGTGAATAAAATGCAACTTTGTTATCAGTTTTTGAAGTGCAAAGTAAGCCTTTCCGAGCTGGTGTGGTGAAAAATATATTTTCTCAATCTTTTTAGACAATTTAATAAGGAGCCTAATGGAAGAGGCCTTTGCCAAACGGCATACAGACCAAATCGATGTTGTCTGAAACAGTAATAAGTTAAATTTTATATTTTGATAAGTTAAGTACAATAATATGTAAACTCTTAAACTGTATAATTTGTCTGAATAAAAGGCTTATATTATTATTATAAGGAGCCTGTGTGCCGACAACTATTATCGTTCAGATGCGATGCGTGGGAATAAATCTTAGGTAGGTACAAAATCAGTGAAAGTATTAACCCTAAAGCGAATACACTTTGAACTGAATTTTAAAACGTATCGATACACCAAAATTAACCTTTATCTCGGCTTCTATGGCATACCGCCTTAAAAAAATCTAAACAATATACTTGTACAAACAGTAAAAACGCAAGATTATCGCTTTGTGCGCCCGCGCCGGTTACTGATGCGCAAACGCACCGAAAACATGTAATACGCCGCTCCTATTGTACCGGGCTTTGTGGATCCTACCGCTAATTTTAAAAAGAATATCTGTTACTATGACTTGTACAATACAGCCGCAAGCTTAATCCAGAACTCAAAATGTTTTGCAAGAGCAGGAGATAACTGTGTACTAGAGTAAGATAGTGATATAGACGAGTCATGTTCCTTGTTTTTGTGATGGAGGCAAACGAATAGACGAATTGCCTGATGGTAAGCAATTGTCGTCGCCCTTGGACGCCTGTAACACCAGCACGGCTACCACAAGTTTGACACTGACTTATTCGCTAACGTCTGCGTAACTTAGTTTCTATACATTTCGCTCGCTCTAATATGTCAGTCCAGCAGTACAATACATTGTCATGAGTTCTAGACAGCGTTAAAACTACTGCGAGCCTTGCCGAGACGACAATAGGCACCGTGCGCGTTGGAGGGTCTGCCATCTTGTGGCTTGAATCGGAAACATATATGTACATTGCCAAAGCAAGTGCTAATACCATCTACCGTTCTCAAGGGTAAGTTTCCTTGTGCATAGTAGGTTCTGCCATCTTGTGGGCTACATCGGAAGCATAAACGACACGTTTACGCCTCGCGCCAAAAATCTGACGGCTCCTATGCTGCCCCCTATAGTTCATGCACGGGGCCTATCGTTGATAGAAAACCAATCAAAATTAAAATAATCTGGTAATACTTAAACTCTAAATCATAATTAGATTCCAAAAAATGTTGCCACTGCAATAACTTGTTTGTAAAATAGTAAATTAATTTTTATAAATAAATACGCTAAGATAATTTATTTATTGGTAATTTTACGCATACGATTTAATAAAAAAGTACTTATTTTTACATAAATACAAGACCCGCTAGTAAAAAGTGGCAACATTGTCTTACTTTTTTTGGAATCTAATTATGATTTAGAGTATAGTCATGTGACTTTTCGTAGCATCTACCTACATGTCATCCCGGAGATATTTTTGTATTTTCGTTTGGCGTTTGTCGATGTACGATTGTCACCTTGACTAGGCACTCTGGTGGCTTTAGTTGGTGTCTATATACAATGTTAACATAAAGAACGGGTCGGTTACCATGGGCTACATTTGTAACTGACTCCCAAAAGATCCCTCCCTGAAGAAAAAATCAGATTCCAAAACAACATTACCAATTAGCTCTTAATCTACGTCATAGTGCATAAAATACAATATTTCTCTATGTCTCCGTGTATAAATACAGTCATGTCGCAAATTAACGACAGCGCCCTCTTTTGGGTGGTAGAGCAAAACCTTGACCCCTCTAGACAGATTCTAAAAGCTCACTGTGACGTCATCTGTTGTCTGATAGCAGAACACGCCCGCCCTCTGAGGAGGGTAGCAACCCTCCTATTATTTGCACATTTTCCGGACAGTTGCGAAAATATCGCAGGAAAATGAATACAGATGGCGCTAGTAGTTTCAAAGTGAAATGCTTATTCTTATTAGAAAAGAAGTCTGAAGTATTAACATAATAGTTCTAATAAATTATTAATTGTATGCATAAGGTGATAGTAATTTACCTGACTTTAGATATATAGCTATGTTTTAAATTTAGCCGTAACACCCCTTACAATCTGGACGAAACCAAAGTAAGAGTATGTATGTAGGTATGTATAAACTCTTGATTGTTCAAAACACTTATTTATTTTAAGAGTTTATTGCTTTACGATTTTTTTCCGACTGATATCTACAAACTAGGTGTTCTAAGGTCCGCGGGTGGAAACTAAGCTATGAATTTGACATGAGTAAATTGGCACAAACAAAATTGTGATATTGCGATGCGCGAAGTATATAAAATCCGTCTTACTTAGCTAACTTAGAATAGAATAGAATAGAATATCGTTTATTGCACCATGGTAAAAACAAGTACCGACTTGAACGGAACAAACTTTGTTCAACAAAGTGAGGGAGTGTCATTATAAACGTAATTTCATCCCAACTTGAATGATTCAATTTTCCTATTAACTTAGAAATTCTTAAGAAAGCCTTATTACTACAACATGTTAACCAGGCATTCAGAAAAGATAGGGGGTAAAAATAAAAGTAAAGTAGGTACCACCGCCCACACTGTTAACTGACAGTTCGTAAACCTTATTACAAAAGGCATAAAGTCCACCCATGGACAGTTAAGAATGTTGTCACGGCTGACCAGCGGCTCATTGGATCGTGTACACCTTTTCTGAAACAGCTTATCTTATTCAGATACTAACGGCACTTACGCCCTTTTACGATCGCGATTATGCCTTTAAAGAATATTTTTAGCACTTTACATTAAGGTATTTCTGTTGTAAGGGCCCTGTATTTTTGCATGTCCAAAGGCTCCTACTTTATAGTAGGGTGGATGCAGCAGTAGTTGACCAATGGCCAATGGTTGACCATATGAGTGTGACAAAGATAAAAAAAAAATAGTATGATTTTTTCTATGTACTGGTCAACTACCGGTGCCTGGTCAACTATAGGGTCGACCATCCTACCTGGGAGACCGAGCTTTGTTCGGAAAATATATAAAAACTCTGAAATGCGCGTTTTCCCAGAGATAAGACCTAGTTAGATCGATTTTTCGCCCCCGAAAACTCCCATATATAGTAAAATTTATCGAAATCGTTAGAGCCGTTTCCGAGATCCCCGAAATATTTAAATATATATGTATACTAAATATATACAAGAATTGCTCATTTAAAAGTATAAGATAGGCTGAAATTGTCACAGAGAAAATTAAGGTCTTGTGGCAAGTTACACGTAGCAAACCACACATACCAAAGACAGGGGCCAATTCGACTCGAGTGGCTATCATAATTATCGCTGCTTTTGCCATAAACCGACTAAACTGACAATTTTTGACAGATTACACACAATAATAAGCCTAGAGTTAGACCAAGAAAAGTCTGCAACGATTTTGTTCGCACACGCAGTGTAGGTGTTATTTTAAACGTAAAACTTCTATGAAATTATGACGTATAAATGACACTTGCACTGCGTTGCGAACAAAATCGTTGCAGACATCTCTTGGTCTAACTCTACTATAGTTTTGTTCCATTTCCGTCCACTTTCAGCGGTAAATTGACTTGCTGCCCGATTCGAACTTTAAGATACGTCAAATATTACAACTATAGTAGTATACCCTATAATGGACACGGAACCAGTAATGGGACAAAAAAACACAATTCCTCTAAAATAAGTATATAAAAGTAGTTTATAAACACTGGATATATTTTTATCATAAATAAGAGTCCTAGAGCGGATTATGTTTGAATTTTTATTAAATTCGGTTATTTTTTAAGAAATGTGCGTCAACCCAAAAGTTGTCGTGCCACTGAAAAAAAATATCACTAAAAATTCTTAACAACTTCGCTAAGAGAGGTGAGTTAATTTATTAAATTTTAATTAATTAATACTTGATGAAAACTAGAATGTGTTTTGTTAATTGCATTTACCATGAGATAAGGTATACAACACACTATGTTGTGACTCCACAGATGTAAAAAAATAGTAGTATTTGGCCCAATCCCATTATAGGAGCTGTAAAACTGCATACCTCCTATGATGGGACAATTGACATAATGATGCTTGCCATGCCATAATTTCATGTTTTAAACAATACAGAAGTAAAATGTAGTTACGAAATATGTCAACCAGGAGGTATTCTCGGACTTAGGATAAATTAATATCGTTTTTCCAAACTTTTATTTAACTTGCCTTGTTAGTTAGTGTGGGTCAAATCTTGGTAGCTGAATTTGACCCTCTTTTCCATTTCCGATTCAGTTGAAATACGTGTAAGTACGTAATTAAGTATGCAAATCGGATGATAATGCAATATTATGATAACATGGACTTGATCTGATGATGGAGACAGGAGGTGGTTATGGAAACTTTATCGCAATAAACCCTAACTAATTGTGTTTGGGTATATTAGAATTGTCTCGATGAATCTAATACAATAATAATTGGCTGTGGAAAGAAAAATACATTAAGCGATAAAAGCTTATACCAAAAATTGATTTTTTTGCCATAACTTATTCCCCATTTCTATATTTTATACTGATAGAGCAATGTCCATTATAGGGGGCCCATTACTGGATCCACGTCCATTACCGGGGGCCCATTACTGGAGCTTTGGTGTCCATGACTGGAGAAAAAAAGCATAGTTTTAATTTGTTAATTATGTGGAAACTCATTGCAGTATCTTTGATACAACACGCCTAAAACATGAAAGGCGGATAGGACTTTCATCTTTTAACACGCTAAGCGGAGGACCATTTACATGTACAAGGGAAATATCATAAATACTCCAAATTTCCTCTTAAATGTCCCATGACTGGTGCTGTTACTATAGATATGTCAGTGTCAAACGTGACGTTTCTTCAAACAAAACATCACTTTTGACACTGACATATCTAATCCATATCGTATCTAGTCGTAATATTTGACGTATCTTAAAGTTCGAATCGGGCCATTGATATTATGTATGAATACGCATCTCCAATGTCAATGTTACGTAATAACAAAGTACTTGCTGTCAAGAAAATAGCCTGTATTCAATATGAAATTCTAAAACTTAGCCACGTGCAACTGACGCGAAAGTTTCCCACGCGAAGACGGCTCTTAAAGAAAACGCTTTAATGTCAAAATCGCTTGCAACCCTCGATCCTCATCCCGATACAATTACACTCAGGCCAATTCAAGTTTTATTTATTCGATCTGTTTCCGATATGACACTGTCAGTGTCAAAAGCGACGTTTTTGGTTGAAGAAATATCACTTTTGACACTGCCAGATCAGTATCACATCGGAAACACATCGAATAAGTAAAAATCGAATTGTCCTGCTATACTCGTTACAGCAACATCTTTAACGACCGTTCAAGGAGAAATAAACCTTAAAAACGCGACGATACAGTTTAGATTCCAATGCCGTTCCGACCCCAAAACTTTCACCTCTTTCAATAGGAGTTTAAACCTAAATACCTTTGCGTACGAAAGCTTTCACTTTTCAGGAATCATTTTCAATTTAGACCAATGAAAAAGCGACTCTATTCTAAGCTTGATACGGTATATTTTTGCGTTGTTTTCTGTAATTTCGTAGGCTTAAACTCTCGAAACCAATTCTCTAGGGTGCCAAAGGTTTAAAGCCTCCAAACAATGGATGGAACAATTCAATACTTAGCCGATTATAAATGTTTGTAGGTAATGCGCTTATCGCCTCGCTCTTACGACTGAAAAACAGGGTTATAGTGAGGGGTTTGTTTTAGGAAGTGGCTATTGTTAGTATGTATTATATTTTTATATAGGCATTGTAAAGACAATCGAAGTTAAATTGTCATGATTTATACTAAAATTATTGTACAATTTAATTTACGTATTAGGTCAATTCAAGACGCGTTAGGTCTAAAAATGTGTGTGTTAAACCGTAATAGGTACCTACATCTTAGTTTAATGATAAATGAAATAAAAATAAAAAAGCCTTTATTATTCCAAAATTATACGTAACATGCAGTATTAAGTTGTAGTTATTTTACTTGCATTGCATTATAATTATTTCCAACTAGCATGCATTTAAGAATAGTTTTAATTTTAAAGTGTTCTAAAATTATTGTTTATAATATAATAGATTAATGTTTTTTTTTTTTTCAATTTACATTCGTGTAGTTTAGTTATATTTTAATTAGAAATTAAAATATATTATATTTAGAAATTGTCCATTTGATTAAAAAAAATATTGATTAAAATGTCATCTTTTAAAATTTAAATTTGAACACATTATTTAGGTGTGGCCCTCTTGGCGGGTAAAGGCCTCCTCCAGGCATTTCCAATTGTCTCTATCGGAGCTATTTCTGCCCAATTTTCTCCGGAAATCTCTACGATCTCGTCTTTCCATCTCCCTTTTGGTCTTCCAGGTCTGCGGTCTCCGTCTGGCCCTTTCCATGTAGTCGCTCTCTTTGTCCACCTGCCATCTTGGTACCTAGCCACGTGACCTGCCCACTTCCATTTAAGGCCTTGGGCGTAGGATAGAGCGTCGAGTACTTTTGTTTGTTGTCTAATTTTGCTGTGTCTGATCTTATCTTTTAATTTTATTTTTAACATGCTTCTTTCTAGTGCTCTCTGAGTAGTTAATATTTTATTTCTAATTTTTGCATCAAATACCCATGTTTGGCAGCTGTACGTAAGACATGGTAGTAGGCTCGTATCCATGATTTTTTTCTTTACTGATGGGTGTATATTGGACTTCATTACCTCTTTAAAGCTCCAATATTTCTTCCAAGTCAGAGCGATTCGTCTATCGACTTCTATTTCGTTCCTGTCCTTATGGAATGACACTTGCTTGCCGAGGTATATGTAGTCGTCGACGTAGTTGATTGAGGATCCAGCTACGTGGATTGGGTCTTGGGTGTGGTTTGTCATAACTTTCGTTTTGTTTACGTTGAGCTCCAATCCGATGTTGTTACTGACAGCTTGAAGTTCCGCCATCATGCTTTCTAGCTGTATGGCGTTTTCCGCGAACAAGACGATATCGTCCGCGAAGCGAAGGTGGCTGAGATATTTGCCGTCTATGTAGACGCCTTCATTACTCCACGGCAGGTCTTTCTTTCATTATGTTTTGGAGGACTGATATAAATAGTTTTGGAGAGAGTGGGTCTCCTTGTCTTACTCCTCTTAGTATATTTATTTTGTTTCCAGTTCGGTCGAGCTTGACTATGCTTGTACTATTTGAGTATATGTTTTTTTATAATAAACGCTTTTTTATAATCAATAAAGGCGATGTATAATGGTTTTCTAAACTCTACATATTTTTCTATGATCTGGTCTAATACCTGAATATGGTCGTTTGTACTGTAGCCTTTCCTGAAGCCTGCCTGTTCGATAGGTTGGTGCAATTCTATGTCGCAGATATATATAGAGACTAGAGTTTAATGATAGTGTTGACATATTTTACAAACACAGATGGATCTAGTTATTCTAATTCTACTCTAAGGCTTGTGTTTTGGGACTTGTGGGTACTAGACGACGGTACTTATACCGGGTGTGGCCTGTAACATGAGCAAATAATTAAAACATAGATTGTACTCCTCAAACGGTGACACTTTTGTTCAACAACTTTTTAAAATAATGAAGTATTTAGACTCCCTATTTTTCATACAAAATAAATATTATCTTCAATGGACGCCATCGCCACGCCATATCATTGTGATTGACGTTGCTTGTCACGCCTTAAACATAATAAAATTCGCAATACATTGCGTCTTAGAATAAACTTTAAAGTGTATTAAAAATCAAACCACAAGTTATTTTAAAAGTCGCTGAACAAATGTTAGTCAGTATGACGAGTACAGCCTACAGTTTAATTTTTCGCTCATGTTACAGGCCACACCCGGTATATAAATACGTAGAAAACATCTATAACTCAGAAACAATTATTTGTGTTAAACACACAAATAGGTACCTACATGCCTTATCAGGATTCGGCAGGGTCACTACCGACTAGGCGAGGTGAGGAGGCCGTTAAGCTTTAAAAACAACACAATAAAATTCAAACTGTTAACTTTTTCTTGTTTTTCTCCTGAAATGCACTTTGTTGACAACGAGGCTTGCCCCTTACTTCTAAACTTCAAACGTTCATAGATATGATGATATCGGCGCGATTCGGGAAATGAATTAGACATTTACTAGATATGAAATAGTAATAATGATATGTGACGTTCCACGGCAAAAGGTACCTTATGGCGGCTGGCGCTTACGCTATTATTAACGCCGCTCCAATATTCAGCCGGAGCAATGGTACCTTTTGCCGTGGAACGCCACATATCTTTACTATTTCATATCTAGGGAATCTCTAATTCATTTCCCGAATCGCGCCGTAAGGGTTTTTAAGACCTAAATAAATGTTTTTTTATCGGCTACGGTCTACGATAAATTGAATCTTAGTTCTTGCAATTAAAGTCCACATTCCTTTGACACCGCGCGCTCGTCACGAACGGCTGCGTATGCGCCGAGCCGAATAACGCAGTAATTGGCCGAGTGCCGTGTGCGCTCACCCTTACAAAGATAAACAGGGATCTCGATAATTATGGTAATGTTTGTAGTAATAATGAAGATGGTATAAATATAATTTTTTTACGTCCCACTGCTGGGCACAGGCCTCCTCTCAAGCACGAGAGGGTTTGGGTTATAGACCCCACGCTAGCCCAATGCGGATTGGGGACTTCACATGCACCATTGAATTTCTTCGCAGATGTATGCAGGTTTCCTCACGATGTTTCCTTCACAGAATTTTTACAGATTTTTTTATTTTTTTTATTACTACAAACTTTTTTATTTTTTCCACACAAGAATTTCAGTCATTTATATACGTATACGCCACAACGGCATGGCACGACGAAAGTACAGCGCTGTCGCTTAGACCGAATTTCCCATTCGTTCAATGTATCGATTTGCCATTCACTCTCCGTTGAGGATAACAGAGCGGCGTCGTTTCTGAATGGTGCTAAAAGTGCCTCACTTTCAAGAAATACTTTTAGGTACCTACACATATAAATACATGATACTATATGGCGAAACATTTTAGTTTTAAGTTTTAAGTACAGTCAGCAGCAGAAGTTGCTAAGCTGGCCAGGTGTTCAAAATGATCTTGACGCGACTTTATTGTTAAGAGAATAAGAGCGTGTCAAACTAATTTAGAACACCTCGCCCGCTTAGCAACTTCTGCTGCTGACTGTACGTTTAGTTCACAATTGTCCTTACAAAGCCAGTGTTCCAAAATATGTTAACAAGTCTCTAAGAAACAGACAATAAGGTCGTGTATATATATTTTTGGAACGTTGGCTTGTAAAGATGTTTTTGAACTCCACCGTACTATCAAAGTTAGTAATTGTCCCTGAAGATAATAAAATCACAGATAGGTAAATGTGTAATGGGTTAGTCTAAGGTTTTACCGGTCTAGTTTTGTTCTATGAGATTTGGCTTAAAGGGGCGCTTTGGCTAGCATCCAGACCAAAAATTAGTAACCGGGCAAGTGCGAGTCGGACTCGCGCACGAAGGGTTTCGTACCATAATGAAAAAAAAAAACGGAAAAAACGCAAAAAATAAAACGGTCACCCATCCAAGTACTGACCACGCCCGACGTTGCTTAACTTTGGTCAAAAATCACGTTTGTTGTATGGGAGCCCTATTTAAATCTTTATTTTATTCTGTTTTTAGTATTTGTTGTTATAGCGGCAACAGAAATACATCATACATCATCTGTGAAAATTTCAACTGTCTAGCTATCACGGTTCGTGAGACAGCCTGGTGACAGACAGACGGACGGACGGACGGACAGCGAACTCTTAGTAATAGGGTCCCGTTTTACCTTTTGGGTACGGAATCCTAAAAAGGGATTTGATTAACAGGCACAATGCTGGTGCCATCTGCAAATGAGTTCGACCAGCCAACCCCATATAGGCACTTATATAATAATAGTTATAATTCTTATAAATTATTGAAGTAGCGAACGGTATAAAAACAACGGTTTTTCAACAACGGTATAAAAACAAGTTCCATAAGGGCATGTTGCATTTAATGGTTACTTCATAATATAAATACCTAGTTTATTTTGGCCTATGAACCATTTTGCAGTTGAATTAAGAGTTGTTTTTAGATTATTAGCAATACTTATATCCATTCCAACGGAAACCATTATTTTTGAACTCTACCCACACCTTTGTAGAGTTCAAAGGTAACGCATTTATGCTGTATATTTAACAAGATACACGACATTTTTATCAACTTTTTTCTGAGGCTTCCAATATCTATACCAACACTGTTAAAAATTATGTAATTTTACATGCAAAAAAATTACATAATCCTGTAAAATTCCCGAAAAATCTGGGAAATTTACGGAAAAATATGACATTTTACGTAATTCTCGTAAAAATGTACGTAATTCTCGTAAAAATTTACGAGAATTACGTAAAATGTCATATTTTTCCGTAAATTTCCCAGATTTTTCGGGAATTTTACAGGATTATGTAATTTTTTTGCATGTAAAATTACATAATTTTTAACAGTGAAGAAATAACTAATATCTACGACTGTAAATAAACTTGCTAGATATATTTCATATAGGTATACTACTACATAATATCTGATAATATATAATACGCTGTCGGATTTTTTCAGCTTTTTTACACATCAGAACAGGAGAAACGACAATCACATTTATTTGATTAGCCTCCGTAGGATATTTAAAATGTTTGTTTCTATTTAAATAATTTAAAACGAAACAAATATAAATGCAGATATAGTTGTAAAATGAGTAAAACGAGCAACTGTATTTTTTACTATAAAATGTTGCACAAATTTCACAAAAAAAAAATTGTAGCACTAATATTTACACCGTAAAATAATGGACGCCACTAACCCGAACAGAATGTAGCCAATAATATGTCAATAATACATTTTCATAAAACGAACAGTCGCTCACGCATTTTCGATTTTGGAACACGGAGCGTCGGGAAAATGCCGTCGGGAGGTAGCCGTCGGATTCCGATAAACGCCATTCTCCCCTCCACCAATCACAGGCCAGAACACGCCCAGACAGAGAACGAGATACCGCCATGCGGGAAAGCTTAGCGCCAGAGCGAGACGGCGCGTATACGTGTGTTTACATGCTATGGGGGAATATGATGCATCTGTGTTGTTTTAGTATCGGTTACTGTTCGGTTATTTATGTATTTTGTTTTTTTTCGCGATAGGTAAGGAGTGGATTAAGTTGAAATTATGTGAATATTGTATACGAGTTATTGCGCTTAGGGATTAAATTATAAACCACATAATTTATAATGTCGGCAAAAATAATAAATATACTTGTGAAACTACAGAAGTTGAAGTGAAACTCTTGTAGCTTGTTGGTAATGTTTTTAAACTTGGTATCTGACATTATCGATGCGTTGCTTCCAGCCATAGAGTATAGACTTACTTATAGTCTATAGGTCGTGTCTGTGTGTGCGTGAAGGGGAAACCGCGGGAACGCACTGGCAGCGAGGTGCGTCACATTTGAAAATGGAATGCCTTTTCAACTTTTCCAGATATTCGGAGAGCGTTCTTTGTTCGAATATTTCTTTTTCGTGTTCCGCACGCCATTGTTTTGATTTTGTTTTATCTTTAGGTAATGTTTTGTTTTTGTTGATTTGTTTTAAATGAGCGGTATTAATGAAAGCGACGTTGTTGCCGGGTTGGCTTGAATTTTGATGTTTTTTTATAGCTACGTTTGACCTTCAAGCTTTTGAATTGTAAATGAGGTAGAGTTTGAGGACTGTATCTGACTCGTTGTTAAATACGGTCTGGCAGACGAAAGTTAAATGTAATGAAACAAAATAATTTAACAACGTTATTGGTCAAAATGTACGAAACCATGTACCGTATTACTGGAACTGGAATTTAAGTACCTACACTTATATTGTATTTTAAATTTAAAACCGAACTCTGTTAAATTATTAAAATACGTTATACTTTTTTCAAATTTGAATTCCACTAAGTACCTACTTATTAATTAATTTAGTAAACAAAAAATAAATAAGCTCACAGACCACAATCTAACTTAGACCCTTAACTACATCAAACAAGATACAAAAACTCCCTTACACGGTCCGCCACACAAAAACAATGCGACGAACGAATTTACAATATTAATTATATGTACCCTCGTAATAAATTCATAAATAAAGAACTGAATATGTAATCGTTGTAAGGGGAATATTAACACTGGCCTGGGGTATGAATACATTGTTTCTTATATAAGAGTTAATTAAATCATCGAGACGATATTAATATATGACAAGGCTGTTTTAATTTATTTCATTTGAGAGTTTTATCTACACCATGAATGTCACTTTTCTATGAAAATATGACGTTTATAACCTATTCCCTCACTTTTTTCTGTTCAAAACGGTGCAAAGTTAACGGAGCTCCCGGGTTCGAATCCTGGTAAGGGCATTTATTTGTGTGTTCATCACAAATATTTGTTCCTGAGTTATGGATGTTTTCTATGTGTATTAGTATTTGTAAATATGTGTACACACAATACAAGCCTTATTGAGCTTACTGTGGGACTAGGTCGATATGTGTAAAATTATCCTATACCTATATTAAAAAAAATGAAGTTACTTAGACGTTAGTTAGTTAGCTCTGATGGACTCTAATACTTTCCGATTGGCGTTTGTATAATTATAATATAGGGTCATTGTGCTAGTTTCCGTTCATGCTCTAGTTTACGATTGTCGTCTTAGTTTCGGATCCTGAATGCCTTAAGTTTTCCCCAAAATCTTAACCTAAAAACTTTTTCCTACAACTGTTATTTTCAAACCAGCACCTCAAAACTATCCTACACCTTTGCAAAAGCGTCATAAGGCGTGTCACACACCTAATCCGCCGATCGAAGGCCGCGATCTAAAACCGCACAAGCCGCGTATGCGGAACGATTGACGCTAATCTGTAACCTATCGGTGAAAACGCACATCCTTTTTTAATGCACTATGGTGGACCAAGTCATAAGAGGGAGCGGACAACTTATCTCTATCCCTATCATACCTAAGGTATATGATACCTACAGCGGAAGTACCTAGTAAATATTTATACAGCCACAATAATTATACGCAGATGTGTATAATTGTCGATGTTGTGCGTAGCAGATCATACATCACGGAATCGTAATTTGGGAGTCGAGTCGTCAAGCTCGTTCACTCAATGCCAGAGATTTTTGCCTATTCACTTTAAGATATAGGTAACAAACATTAATAATAAATTAATAAATAACATACAATTTAAAACTTTGAATTAATAAACTAAACGTCTAATATGCGCCTTCACCCTGCATCGTACCTGGCTCACAAGTACCCATAAGGCCTGTAGTATTCCCTCGCTGCACTGCAATTGAGATCTGCTGAACCAGGTACGATACAGAGCGTATAGGTAAATATAGGTACGTTCTGTACTGTACTGTACATTAATGATATAAATCACTTGTCGCTCGTTACATAAGATGCAATGGAACTTTGAAAGCGAGGTAGTTTTGTTAATTCCAAATATGTACTAAACTAGAAGCAGGCGTGGCTCACTCCGCGATTTCGTCGCTTTGCTACAGGTAGCTAAAAGTACATCCGTTCCACACCAATTTTGGGGAAAGTCATAAGCGGCGCTGTCGCCACCTAGTGGCCATATCTGTGCTGATCGTATCAGACGCGTTTTGTTAGAGAGTGAGTCTTCTGTACCTAGTACTATTATTTATTCTGTGCTAGAAGCACTTTCTATTGTGACAACAGTACCTGAACAAGATGCCATGATAAACAAGGCCTATAATAACAAAGTACCTTATTAATATGTTCCGTGAGCGCAAGTGTTGGTAAATTACGAAGTAGTTCTGGTTTAGCAGATTTGGTATTTTCAAATTTATCCCGCTTTCAAAGTTGCCCCAATGTTCACCTCTTCCTCTCATCCCTTGGGCCACTCTCGCCTATCGGCGTGCACAAAGCACATCCCAGCGCGTGCGGCGATGCGTGTAAGACGCGGCAGCTGCGCGTACTATACCCAATATACCCATACCTCATAGATAGACCTTAAGTCATGGTAATAAAGTTCAAAATAGGTCAGTGGCAATGATACTATGGGGTTGTATTGCTAGCTGACTGCTGGCTCTGCTGCGTTCATGATCGCCTGGTACATTTATGGGATGCGTTTAGAAATTATAGGTTAAAATGAGGTACGTTTAGGTCAATTTGTAATCAAAGTATTTGCGATCCAATTCTACTTATGACATTGAATCAAAGCGAATTTGACTGCTAGAAACATAAACTAAATAAGTAAATAGTTACAGAAATACCAAAAAGTCATCTCGATAGAAAATTATAAGTCGAAAATACATCAAAACCTGGGGATATCTCACTAAGGCCCACTTGCACCCACTAACCCGGGGTTAAGCAGTTAAACCGTTAACCCAGTGTGTCAAATTGTACTGGTATAACCACAATTTGTTAACCCCGCTTAGTGCACGCAAGAGGGCGTAAGAATTACGCATAGGTATATGTAGAAGAAGAAAACGCCGATTTTCCCTAACGTTTTTGATCTTAAAACATTTTAATACCTACCCATACCCATACCTAACACTTACGTGATTGAATCTACTGTAGAGTACAGGGATCCGATACCGGTATTTTTTGTATGGGAACGAAAACGGTATTTTTTCGTTCGTTGTTAATTATTGCATTTCTAATTGGGCAATCTAATTATACGAAGTCGTTACCTAAAAACACAGTCCTATATTCGAGTATAGAATAATTTGAAAAATATGGTTATTTCGAAGTTTTTGCAAAAAACCGATGCTTGGTAGAGTACCTATATAATAATGTACTCCGAATTATAAATAATCTAGTGTATTATTCCTATTTAATTTTTTCCAATTTTTTCTTTGATAACAAAATCAAGATCAATACTCCACACCATAAGGTCAAAAGTTTTATGTTTTCCAAACAACGCAACTTCGATAAAATCGCACCAACAATGGAACTTGCGCTAATTTTAAATTTCTACTCATATCAAGTCAAGCTCGAAAACCCTGCACAATGACGTATAAAAAATAAATAATACTTTTTATAAAGAAAGTGTTTGTCTAAGAACAATGTATAGTACCACAGCGGGTTGTCCCTTAGACCAAAATTCTTTATATTCTTTGCGTTTAATTTACGCATCGGCGGACTTATTTAACTTATTTTGTACCAACGGATTGTTCTTAAGACGTTTTTTAACGTTTTGTTACATTGTTATTGTTGTTTAGTATTTGTAGACCGTGGAAAATGAAATTGGGTGAAGTAATGAATTGCAAGCAGTCAATTATCTTAGGGTTTTAGTGATTTAATTGATTTGAGGGTCAGTTTTAGGCTATAATAACCAGACATCGTAAATTATTAGCATTTTCGGTGCAGCGGAGTGGTGTTAACGGAATTGGTATAAACAATTTCGAAGCTAATGATTAATTAGCGTTAATTACGTTAATATTAACCTTAATTTACCATTTCTGTTGGAATTAACTATACCAATTCCGTTAACACCACTCCGCTGCACCAAAAATGCTATAACATTTACGATGACTGATAATAACACGGTTAACTGAAGCTCAGTTCAAAGATGAGAACTATCTATTATGGATTTGAAATTTTACGTAGGGCTAAGTTTTCGATTGGACCCTGTAATATTACTATAGAACATTTGTAGTTAAGCGCGCTGTGCATTTGTACTGCCGCTAAGCCGCCTGCTGTGTCCAAGCCTAAGCAGCGGCCGAAGAAAGGGGTGCAGAGCCTTCGTGATCCTGTTCACAAGGACCAATCACAGCTGACTCTAAGGGAGTCGCGATGTGACGAGGACGGTTTCAAGAAGGTGGAGAAGAGAAGAAAACCGGCTCGTCAGAATCAGTGTGGTACCGCACCGACTGGACCGAACCATTTGCTGCGTCCTGCAACACCGTCGACGCTGCTGTATGTGTCCCGTCTACATTACCTTACGAAGGTCGATGACATCGTAAAGTATGTGAAAACGAAGACCGGATTCATCCTGAGGGTCGCGAAGTTGGAATCTCGACACAATGCGAATTTTAATTCGTTTGTGGTGAGCGTTCCGACTGACCATCTAGCGACCTTCACCAAGGAGGAGTTTTGGCCGAAGGGTGTCAAGTTTCGGCGGTTCCGCGGCCGGCTCCCTGACACTGCGGGGTTGCGTAATGCATCGCAGCCATAATGTGATATGTAGTGTTTAGTTTTTTAAAGTTTAGTTATAAAATATATTTTTATATAATATGTATGCTAGTTTTAAGGTATTTATGTATGGGCCATTAGTTGCCTGAAATAAAGATTTTCATTTCATTTCATAATTTATTAACAAAAAAAATAACAACTCAATCATACCAACCAGCCGCATCGAAAACCATGACACAGTATCGCGAATATCACAATGGGTAAGTAGCGAGCGTGAAATAAGGCCGACATTGCGTCTACTTGCACTCACAATGTCGGATGTGCTTTTAGAGCGCGGTCACATGCGACCTTGCGATTTAGGGGCGCGAATTAGGGCTTGGAATGATGTTGTTCTTATTGGAGTTCCAGCACGCTTAAATGGGCCAGTTTAAGTGTGAGCTATGATTTAGAGTAGTTATTAAGGAGCTCAAGGTCGTGTTTTATACTGGTCTTTTTGAAGTCACGGTATGGGGAGAGAATAATATAAGAGACACCCGTGACGACGGCCGCGTGTCGCCTTTGTTGCGTCTGTTGATTTTTAACCGACTGCAACTAAGCTAAAAGGGTATTCGTTCTAGCAATGTTATCCCCTAATACTATAAATATAAGGTATAATATTGTGTAGTTTTAGTAGTAAATCGGCGTAATGCTAGTAACGACATGATTAAGTTTTGTGCAATAATTGTGCGTGGCGTTACAATGTTAATGGCGTGGCGTGAGAGATTTTTGGCACAGACAATTATTAAAACAAATTATATTAAAAATACTTGCAGTTGTTTATTTTTATGATTTAAATTTAACTTCCTTTTCATATAGACCGCCAAGAAATTGTAGAAATTAAAAAGTGGCAAGATCGGAGTGTCGTCTCTTTCAAATCCATCTAAGAAAACGGTGACGACACTACGACGTTGCCACTTTTTAATTTCTACACTTTCTTGTCGGTCAATAGTGTCGTGCGGAAAAAGAAGAGTCATAGAATGTATTCGTTCCCTTAGGTATATTATACGACTCTTATCTCGATATTCCGCACCGACTCTACCTTATGTTTTTTGACAATTAAATCATAAGTACATTAAAAAATAGCAGAAATAGAGAGATTGTAACTCTAGAGTGCTATATTTCGGTCACCACGGTTTTATGCAAGCTACAAAATTAAAATTTAGAAGTTTACACAATTGCAACTAAAATGAAACAACTAAATTGGTAGAAATCCTGTTAACTCTAACCAACTTCGCCAAGAATCAAATATAATGCAAGTTCACCCTAAAACTGTTTAAATAGTTTATCCTACTTAAAGTAGTGAAATTACACAAACCCCTTTATATTTTCGCGTCGAAAAAATCAATGAAAGCCTCACCCGACTCATTCCGAGTAATTACTTAGCTTATACTTGCCTGTCGAGTTCATTAGCGGAAAGAACTAACGGCCCGATTCGAACTTCAAGATACGTCAATTAATAGATCCAGAAACGATATGGATTAGATATGTCAGTGTCTTTTCAGTTTCTTCTAACAATAACGTCACTTTTGACACTGACACATCTAATCCATATCGTTTCTAGATCTATTTATTGACGTATCTTAAAGTTCGAATCGGACAGTAGGGGTCGATACAGACGGACTGCAATTTGTATGGGAACTGCACGCCGACTGCGCGCCAACTGCAACGTCGGCGTGCAGTTCCCATACAAGTTGCAGTCGGGTTGCAATCCGTCTGTACCGGTTCTAAGACTCCACCGTGAGCACCGTGTTGCGAAAAAAGTCTGATAGTAGCATACGACTTCACACGACTTTGGGCCCGATTCGGATTTTGAAATAGACCTATTAGACATCTTTTAGACATCACCAAGATACGATAACGATATGTTTAAGATCTAACCTGTCAAATTTGACATTTGCGCGATTCTGGAGATACTGTTGAACGATTTCCACAGGGTATGACTTAGAGATCCAATTCACATCTAATAGATATCTTACTCTATCTAACGTAAAAGTGACATTGGTTGCCCGAATTGCGCTGCAAAAGAGAACTAGTTGATATCTAAACTATAACGTATCTAGAATGGATCTAGTACGTGTCGTCTCTTGTGAACATCTTGAAGTTCGAATACGGCACTTTTGTTCTAAGAGTTGATAGAATTAAAACTACCTTCCTACTCTAGCGTGTTGTGAAAAACGCGTATCTGCATACCGGTTTATTAGTTGTAACATACGACTTTTTCCTATTATAAAGCTAAGCGAAAAGGCTCGATCTGCATAATAGGTTTACAATAACATACGCTTTAAGGTTTAAACTAACCTCATATTTTTATTTAACCCGTTAAATGTTCACTCTCCTGTTCCTACCCCAGGAACGGTCTAAACCCTAATATAGTCTGACGTTTCAGGGTTCAATGAGCAAGATTTTTGAATAAGACAATCTAAACTTATACGACTAGCCATAAGCCAAATGACGGTTCGTTAATGTTCCTGCTAACGAAACCTTTTACGGGCTTTAACGTAGACCGTAACCGAGACTGTAAACTTTACGACTGACTTCAGAAAGACGTATACCTACAGGAAGACACGTAAGGTAAGCTGGTCTAAGAGTACGCACTGAAGGTTACATTTTTTTTTCTTAGCCTGTTATAGTGTCCCACTGCTGGGCAAAGGCCCGTTTTTCCCGGCCAGTTACTGATGAAGGTGTCTAAGTCGTCCCGCTGTCTCTGTATGGGCCTTAAAAATTACAAAAAATGAAAATGATAAGTAATCAACAGTGTCATTATTCCGTGTATAATTTAATGATCTTTCATAAATATTAGCGACGCCAACTATTTGCTAAAAAAAATATTAAGAATTTCAGAGAAAAGCAACCAACGTAAAAAGTTGTTCGTGTCGTTTGGTGGAAATTCATAAATACCTACCTGCGGTCCTTTAGTACAGTCGTCATCAGATATATCGGAGCGGTCAAGGCGCTCACAAATGTCTGAACACGGGGTCCCTTTGCTTCCCATAAAGTTTTAAGTCATAATGTATTGTTTGTCATATTATCGTGAGTCATAAAACTGAAACCGTTAACCTTTCAGGATTTTCGTAAGGTCATCCTATAGACAGGTTATTAGGTTAGGTTAGGTTTGTTTTATGGCAATCCTGAAAAGTGACGCGTTTCTGAACCAAATAAATTATGACTAACGAAAATGCGGGCAAACAATACATTATGACTTAAAACTTTTTGGGAAACAATAGAGACCCGTCTGAATACGATTTTATTGTAAGTATACATATATTTAGGTAAGTTACAGCTTTTTTTAAGTAGGGACCAAGTAAACACTTTTAAAACAAACGAACACGTAAATTAGCAATAAACCCGAATTTCAGTAAAACTCAAAAACAGCACTTCCCAGCCATTTCCAATTTCCAAAAATCATAAAACAGTACAATCGGCAGCATTGTCAAATTCTCAAGACGTCCATACAGCGCGCCAACAACGTCTGTGTGCGCCTCACTAGTGTGCGTTTGAGTGTGTGCGTGCACCCACCCTAGGAACAGGCCCCGCCCCCCCGATGCTCACACGGCTGACTTGGAATCAGATGGCTGGGCCAGTCGCTAGCCAGCCGTGACATCGTGAACGGTTGGCGGGTTATTTCTCACCCAATACTTTAGGGCATTAGGGTTACGCTACAGTGACCATTGAGAAACCGTAAGGTTTTATTGACTGTGATGTTTGTGTTTGTGTTGGACTGTTAGTGAGATTTGAGGTAGGTGGTTCTTGATTTTTAGTGTTTTGGGTTAGGTCTTAAGTTTAGGTCATCTAGGATACCTAAGTCATTGATGTATCGACTGAAGTAGGAAGTTTAAGTGTCATCGGCTTTAATTTAAAACCTGTTTTGAGGTTAGGAAGTCTCAATAGAGTTTTCAGACTTTTCATCAAGAATGCATCGTAAAACAAGACCGTTAAGTAATTAAAATTAATTATCGGAATAATTTAAGAAACATAAGCATTTATTATTACAAAAATCTAAACGTTTTTTTATAAGATTTATATTGCAATAATAAAAGTTTTATTTGGCTCTACCTTGTGTTACGCCGTCTCTACTATTAAAAACTCAATATTAACAAAAAAAATAGGTACTTCATAATAGTGGTTGTTAATTAAGTATAAAGTAAAAGCTAGGAATTTAATTTTGAAGCAAATATAACAAACAATATTAATGCCTAGACTAAAATCATCATGATCATTTTCCATTTTATTAAAATATGGAAAACATTCCGAACTCCAAAACAAAAATTACAATTACAAATGAAAGTAAAACTGAAATACTATCAACAAATTTATATATAATTGATGTACAAAAGCTACCTGTTCCAATAAAAAAAAACTTTATCCCTATCTGTAATCCGATATTTTAGTTTGAGCCAAAGGTTGGCGTTACCCGAAATTGAAATAAAATACGTATTGTTATAGATAATTTGTAAAAGTAAACATTTGGCGTTATTGTGTTTTTTTTCTGTAATTTGATATTTTATTTTAAAAGTTATCTGAGGAGATTAAACGCGGTATAACTTACTAAGGGTAACTTTTCACTTAATTCCTTAAAATTTCGGTTATAGGTTTTCTACGTTTAAAACTGTTTATGTATAGAATGAAACATTTTAAATAAAATAGTAAAAATATGCTGGTTTGTACCAAAAAAAATACTAACCAGTATCTAAAAATATTGAAACTATGAAAGAATATTTCTGAAAACATTCCTACTTATATAAAAAAAAAAGATAAAACATGCCTAATTACACATTCAATCGAACTAGAATAAATAAATAATGAATTAAATTTATTAATTGAATGAGATTAATCTTTTTAACAAGGTTCGATTAATACACAAACGTAGAAATATATTCAAAAAATAAAAATTCCATCGGCAACATTTATACGCAACAAAACTGAATAAAAAAAATATCGACCCAAAGCAAACAAACGAAAAACGTCAATTGAAGATACATCTGACGACTTTGATCCCACCGCCATGAAAGCGTGTAAGTCCGAAATTTGTAATTTCGTTAAATAGAGATCTCGAGAGCATTGTTGGCAGCAAATAATTTTTGCGGTAAGCGATACTTGGGACACAATGGTGGACGGCCGGTCGCAACTCACAAATCTCACAATAGATTTTTTTTATTGCTGAATTTAAATGGATGTAGGACCGAAAATGTTGTATTTAGGCATTTTATATTGAGAAAATTATGGGATATTTTTTTTTTCTGTACTTTCAATCTAAACTAGTATTGGTTATCGATTTTATTATTTAAAAACGAAGAGATAACTAATAAAATACGATTCAAAAACTTTAAAAAAACTCATTTGATTAAAATATTAATCAAGTGTTTTTTAATTTAAGAGAAAATATGGTTAACGAGTGAACTACTTGAAATATAATAAAAGTAATACTTAGTGTCTGGAGTCAACACAAATAAACTTATTTGTACTTGACATCAAAGAACGCCATAAAATGTATAAAAATCAATAAATCGAGTGATGTCAAGTCAAGCGTGCCGACAAGCACATTCATTCACAGGACTATTATTTATTTCAAACTCTCTTCAAGTGTTGACACGCATTATAACAACTCAGAGGGGAATCGGCACTTTTGACATTTTTTTTGTCATATTAATGACATTTTTTGACAAAGAGAGACATAACCATTGACAGTTGCGCTCTCACTGTCATTACACGGCTAAATGTGTGAAGTTGTGAACGGCGTGTAATGTGACATTTTAGTGTTAAGTAATCGATGTCATTTTGAAGTTGAGGGTCTTAATTTTTGACACTAATCCCTGTTTGGCATTTCCTACCATATTGGCATCTGATTTTTTGTCAATTAATTAAAGATTCATTTTTGATGATTTATGAGAACTTAGCCATAATTATGATATTATGATTAAAGTAAACTAAGTAAAGGAATTAAAACCGTCGTACCAGTTGGACATCATAACTTTTAGCAATAATTTAAGGAAAAAACAATTATTTATCTAGTGAAAAGCGCACAGAAATAGTTTTATCAGCCGGAAGAGTATTAATAATAACAATCTTTTAATATATAATAGGTATATCATTCAGCCCAAATTTACTTCATTCCATTAAACCGTACTCTGAACTTAAGATTTCCTCTGTATAAGACTAAAAAATAAATTTAAAAGCCAGCTCAGCTTAAGGAAATGATTTTATGTAGTACGTTCAAATAATCTTCTTAAAACTGAGCGAAGCCGCCCCCGTCTTACGGCCAGATATGATACCGAAGTGTTATTAGCCAAAAAAATAATCCTTCTCAAAATAACAGGTCTCAATATCCTCACCCTTTCGGTCTTAATAAGGATTAAGATATACCCTTTTTTAAGTAAAAAGCTTTTCATGTATTTGTGACATTTTTTTTTGGTGATCCAAACGCCGGCAGTGTTTTAAATAGCCGGATCGGTGATGAATGTATAATTTTTATTCAATTAATTTGTTTCGTTTTTGAAAGTAAGTGACTTCTTTTTATAAAAAAGCGTTTTGTACTGTCGTGCGAACGGTTAAGCTGATTATGCAAATTTGGTTTAAACTTGTGAGTATTAAAATGCAGTAGCAATTGAAGTATTAAATGATTAATTAAGGTTAAAGGTAAATTTCTTTAACCAAGCGCAAGCTGTTAAAAAATGCATAAAATTGCTGTAAAAATACACAATAGAGTTAGACCAAGAAAAGTCTGCAGAGATTTTGGTAGCCAACGCAGTACAAGTGTTATTTTAAACGTCAAACTTCTATGAAATTATGACGTATACATAAGACTTGCACTGCGTTGGCTATCAAAATCGCTGCAGATTTCTCTTGCTTTAACTTTAAAAACATTTTATCTGAATAAAATAAATACATCCTGGTAAAAATTAACTGCGTCTAAATAAAATACCTTAAATTCCATACAAAGTACCTAATCACCAGCTCCTAAGTTTAGTGTATGTTGGCTGTAAAAAAATGACTAAAACATATTTGAATAGAGTACGTTATTCAAAAAGGCGAAATGAGCTCGAATCATTAGTATGAATGGGTCGGATTCCTACGAGATCACGGGTCAAGCGCGGCGCAGAACCAAAACAACATAAGTTTATTTCTAAGGTTTTTGGACTTATGTTTTTTTAGAAACGGACGATATAATTCAGTAGTAGCCGGTAGAAAGGCGATGTTCTACACATCACAATAGTGGACGATTGATTTATCGTGCCGACAAATCAGACGGCGGGTAGAGATAGCAGGAATGGCATGTGATACACACAAGTAAAGTACAGCGTACAAAAAATATAACGATACAGATCACTTAATAAAATGTTTCTTGTATTTTTTACTTAGTAGAAATTGTTGGCCAACTAAATTATATCTCAGATTCTCTTTATTCTGGCTGACACTAGAAAAACAAGCCTTAAAAAGTACTTGCTAGTATGCTTGCATGTTTTTTCTTAGGCTGAGAAACTACCAGTATTTGGTTATTTTCATAAGAATTTATAAAATGACAGTCGGACAGTGGAGTCTTAGTAATAGGATCCCGTTTTTAGCCTTTGGGTACGGAACCCTAAAACATTATCTACTTTACATCTTTGAACATCATCAAATTTTGTTAGCAAAATGTATCCTTTAATCACAAAGTCGGTAAATTTTCCAATAACTTGCTATCGGTTTCGGTCAGCAGAATCAATGGAACAAATCGCCCGGCGCAACCTCCGAGCGATAGTCATTTATATCTATTCTGACGACCGTCTAATAGAGCTTAAAGCGCTAAGTGTGCGGTAGACAGCATTCAAATAAGACGTTATAATATTTATGATTAAATATAATAATCTAAATATCTTCAAAAATATGTATTAAACATGTTTTTATAAAATTAATAATTTAATATATTTAATATGTCTGTGTCTCACGGAAGTTTTGTTATTAAAATTAATAATTTTTGCCTTTTCATTGAATGAAAACTTTTTTCCTAATAGTACCTACGGGTATGCATTAAAGCAAGATTTAATCAATAAAATATACGACAACAGACAGATACAAAAAATTCCTCGTTAGACTTTAATTTTAAAGTGCCAATAATTTTAATAATTTTACAGAGTTACATCATTTCTGCAATTGGCGTCTAAATTTGCTATAATTATATTTTTCATTTATAATTTTACTTTGTCAAGTTACTTTTATGTTCATTTACTGAATAGTACTAGATATTAATGATATTATATTACACAATATGTAGTATGTAGTACATGTACCGTGAATTTGAGACTAAACAGTAAAAAAAACTCTATTCTCGCATTTAAAAATAATGAACGCAAATATCAAAGCGTGTCACTCGAAATGTCAAAGCTTTATAAAATGTTTCTAGAGCCGTAATATTAATTATGTGGGTAGGACATAAAAGCCCCCTTTAAAACGTGAATAGGAAGCGAGCTTTGACGCTACAACTTAACTGGAGGGCACTTGTCTAAATAGATGTATGTTTTGTATGTTTTTGTATGTAGCACACACGCATGCGGATTGTATGGTGAAATTTAAGGGTTTGGTTCACTTTGATTTATATAGGTATGTCTCTAAAACCTGGTACTCACGGTCGTGCTAAATTGATGCAAAAATAATATAAACTTTTTAGCGTGGACATTTGTAACTTAGTCTGTTTATGTTTGAGGTGTGATTTTATTGTTATTAAAATTTCTATTTAAAAACCAAAAATTAAAAAAAATACTTTTAATAAACCGGTATGTTCCAACACCGCCGCTAAACATGGCCACGATCGCACCACTATCACAAACACAAAAAAAAAACTAAACAGACTAAATTCTTGGCATCCATTCCGCTAAGGACCGCGCATTAGCCCCACCTGCGCCGAATCCGAATCAAAGCGAACCTAATGAGCTGTGCGCGGAACACACCAGACATCCGATCCTATGGTAATGCGTCTCAAAGTGGATGGAGTTTTCTTCGTCTATGGCGCGAAGTAACGGATACTATTGGGGTTATGCATAAACGCGCTACAAGTCTGAATTAGCTAGATATTAATCGTTTGTGTTAATCTGTCATTGACTTATGTATTTGTAAGATAAATTAACTAATACAGTTACAAGCCCCCAGTTTTATGAATAAGGGGTGATTTTTTAAGTGATAAACTTAATACATCTAATAGGTAACGTTTTGTTTCCTTCTAATAACCACAAATCAATGTAAACAATAAGAACAAACAAATTATAACAAAATGTATAATATAACTTAAGGCAACGAAGTCTTTAAATACGTGCGTTGAAAATAATAGTTTTTGTAAAGAACTTAATATTTTGTCAAAAATCTATAAACAACAAAAAAATCATACTTAATTTAGTCACTAACTTATACTTTCGTGATATGATGGACAAATATATTTAGTTTTTGTGATTTTTGTTTTTTTTTTCAAATCTCAAGGTATTACAACGAATAATTACATAACTATTTCTGTAATACTTAGCGTCCACGTCAATAATAACCTAAATTCGACACATAATTAAATTACTCACCCAAAAAAAATCTCACTTACCACCTTCCACCTCACTATCGACAACATTATCTCTAACTCACAATTTTAAAATACCGACTTAGCGGGTTTCCCTTTGACGGAGCCAGACGGCCACTTACGTATAAAAACTGTTTTTTCTGTCGTTACTTAGCGTAGAAATTCCGTTTTTGATCCCAAGGTGAATTTAGTTTGTCTGCAGATTGTGAAATTATGCGGTATTTGCTGGGTGTAAAAACGTTTGCTTTAAATTGAAAATGAGCCCTAGACGTAAACGTCTTAGTAACAAAATTCTACTAATATTATCCTGTCTGTCCATTAAGGCATTAAGTCCGCCTTTGGTAGTGTCATCTTTGCGTGGACTTTTGCATAAACCGGCCCCTATATTTCAAATGCTACACAACTTACAGAAATCCCTTCGCACGCTTACAGCAAGTCCACTTGTACTAACTAATTACACTAATTAGAAACAAGTTTTCGTTACCCGATACCACAGATGAAAGGGCCGCCGATCGCGAGATAGCGAGTGATGAATCTGTCCGCTGTAGTCTGTGGGAGAAAGTATGGCGGCGGTGGGTTGAAACTTTTATGTTTGCGTTCATATACAGTCACCTGCAATAATATGTTACTCTTCGAAGGCCGCAAAAATATGTGATACACTCTGCTCTACAAATATTCAATCATGTCAGATATTTTTGCGGCCTCCGAAGAGTAACATATTATTGCAGGTGACTGTACTCTTGATCAAATTGGTACCTATATTTAATATTAACATGAATTTGTGTTTATTTTAAAGAATAGTTAATGCTTTATCCATGTTGTTTATATCACTAGGATTATACTTAGATTGAAAAAACACAGTGCACGTTACCACGCTAGTGTAATGTTATGACTCTACAACTCGATCCAGCCAACTCTACATGGCATTAGCAATGACAAAATGTGACAATGCCATCACTTATGTCAAATGTCTATGAAAATACGACGTTTACATTGACACTCCTTCACTTTGTTACAAGTCGATGCAAATTTAGCTTAGACGGACTCTATGAACTCTATAATACTGATTACTTATCATTTAACAGTTTAGTGTAACGTACACCATGCTCAACTTTTTCATTAGAGCATAAAATTTATAAAACACATCTCCGTTTTTGACCGGCGATTTTACTGAAACCACTGTTCTTATTTATTTAAAACTCACAATTAAAACCCACTCCGCAAAAAGCCACACCTCCAGAATCCAATTAGCAAAAAAAACTCAATAAATTGTGTCCAAACTTTCGCTCAAGTGTACTCAGGTACTCACTTTGACTAGACTCAGACCCGGCGACATTGTAGGAGCATATCAAAGTGAGTCGATGCCGGGACTTGAAAAGATCAAATGCGGATCGAGTGCGGGGTTGCGATTTGTTGGGCCTATGTTTTGGTATCGATCGAAAATATAATAAACACACAACTTTTGAGACAAATTATCTTAGTTCATTAAAATATTTTGACTTGTGTTTTTTTAATAAGTTTTTGAAGACGCCGGTTCGAAACCAACCTCCGCCACTGGAAGGCTCTTCTTTAGTATATTACATCTGTTTCAGCTTTTAATAAAAAAATAGTTATACCAACTATTAAAAAAAGGAATAGCAGTGAAAAATTAGAAACTTAGACTAATACATAAGTAACAAAAACTCAAATTGTACTCGTAAATTTAACTTGATTATTATGACCTACGTAAGTAAGTACAGTCACCAGCAATAATATGTTACACAAGGAAAGCCGCAAAAATATCTGACACGATCTTATTTGTAGTGCAATAAGAGCGCGTCACATATTTTTGCGGCGTTTGTACTGTAACATATCATTTGCTGGTGACTGTACCTACTTATTAGTGCGAATAACTAATAATATATAAACTTGACTCGTGTAAACTAGTCTTATAAAAGGCGTATACACGGTGTAACATGAGGAAACCGAATAATTTTAACAGCATATTCCTGAGCCTCTACCATCAGTTTTAACATTGACATAACGCTCACGTCTACGTAATTTACTTTCTGTACATCTCGCTTCCACTATTGCTCGCATATGCGAGTACGAGCGAGATGCATTGAAAGTAAGTTACTTAAACGTGAGCGTTATGTCAATGTCAAAACTGGTGGTAGCCGTACTTATCATATTTAGAGACAAAAATGTCCTATAAACTTTTTTGAAATACGCCTAGTTTCAGAGATAGTATTAATTTAAAAAAAAAAACAAGTTTTTATTGTTACATAGTGTAAAAGGCATTTTTGATGGTGATGTTGCTGCTATGGGACGTAGTCTAAATATCCTTATTGATAGATGTCAAAAAGTGACAAGTAACACTTTGCAAAAAGTAGGTTTTACGAAAAAAATAATGTAAAAATCAATTTTAAGTGACAAGTTTACCAATAACATTTATTTTTTATGTACAAATACATTCAAAAAATTGAAAAACAAAACAAAAAAAAATTAACCGAAATTTACCTAAACTCATATTACATTTTTTCCTTCTTTTGACCTCAGAAATCCGTGGTTAAAATTATTCGGTTTCCTCATGTTACACCGTGTATATAATAGTTCTATTGTAATGACAATAAGTGATAGGTATATTTTTCTAATTTTAGCATTAAGTATCAATTTACCTAAAATTTGCTTAGTAATAAATAGATCGAAAAACCCATAACCCTCTAGATTCGAACATACGAGTAGTTGGTTAAAGAAAGGCTTGATTTCGAAGCGTTATGAATATTAGACGTATCGTTTTCAACTAATCACTTCAGACAGACCACTCATAATTTCATTAGTCAATATTCTAAAACGCACCGTCATATAGTAGCGGCCGCCAACGTCTCAGTCAAACAAAAACTCAAACAAATCGGCCGACAGATCGACAGACATCACTACCGTTCGGACTGGGTGGTACGGGCTATCATACCATCTAAGTTCATTACAACGATTACAATCGACTCACGACCAAACTATTCCTGATATGCAACAATAGATGGCGCTGCATTCAGCACCATCATTCAGCAATTACGCCCCGCACTGCTCTAACTTACCGCGCTAAGCTAAGTTTAAGTAAGACGGAAGCATGTTCGGCGTCGTCTTCAAAGGAGTGATTGTGATTGATGATCCGATTGTCTAATACCGCATTAGGGTCAACAAATTCCTTGAATCGTGCTTTTCTTTTGCAGGTCACAAAGGTGAAGCGCGAAAGTGAAAAAAACAGTTGAAAAGCCGCGTTCAATGACCGTTTAAACTTTAGTGTCAACCCTGTGACGTAATTTAATTAGCGTGCGCCAATAAGAAGCGCGTATTCGGTGATAAGTACGTAAATACGGCCAGGGTTGTCAAAAACAAGTGCGTAAAGACACAGTCATTGCGCTGGTCGCGGATCGTTCCGTGTGGGGGGCAGGCAGCGGGGTGGCGCTGCACGGGGGGTGGGGGCGGCCGGCGCCGGCGCACGCCGCCACCACGCTGGTCGGCGGGCTGGTGCCGCCGCGGGAGCCAACCACGGCGGCGGAAGCGTTCTGGAAGATGCCACACAAAGGTGAGTCAACATTAAACGATATTTCTTAAGTAAGTACCTATAATATGTTATAATGTACAGTTTGTACACCCAGCCGCAAAATTGCATGGTCACTTTATGAATGAATTGATTCATAATGTGTCCATGCAATTTTGCAGCTCGAACGTCCAAAAATTCGGAGTTCGGGGGACATTTACAAAGTGGTTTCTGTACCTAAAAACCTGTGGAGAATAGTTTTTTTTATAAACACATGCACAGAGACAAAAATCGTAATGACGAAATTTCATGCTTAAACCTAAGTATTTGCAATATTACGAGTTTACACGAAGCAAGTCTGCAGGAAATATTTAGCCGAGACTCTGTGAACGGTGTTAGAAAGTTTAGCGACACGTCAAAAATTCAAAATTACATGAGTAGGGTAATTCGCCAGTAACTGGCCACTTTTAGTAACTGGGTGGCCAGTTACTAAAAGTGGCCCAAACCAAAAATGTATTCTATTCACATATAAATATAATTAAATTAGTACCTATATAAGGTGGCCAGTTATTGAAAGCTGGCCAGTTATTGAAACCTTATACTAAAATGAATCCTGTTTATAGGTGAATAGAATTCATTTTTAGGGTTCCGTACCCAAAGGGTAAAACGGGACCCTATTACTAAGACTTCGCTGTCCGTCCGTCCGTCCGTCCGTCCGTCTGTCACCAGGCTGTATCTCACGAACCGTGATAGCTAGACAGTTGAAATTTTCACAGATGATGTATTTCTGTTGCCGCTATAACAACAAATACTAAAAACAGAATAAAATAAAGATTTAAATGGGGCTCCCATACAACAAACGTGATTTTTGACCAAAGTTAAGCAACGTCGGGAGTGGTCAGTACTTGGATGGGTGACCGTTTTTTTTTGCTTTTTTTTTTGTTTTTTTTTTTTTGTATGGTACGGAACCCTTCGTGCGCGAGTCCGACTCGCACTTGCCCGATTTTTAGTTTAATCCGGCCAGTTACTAAACGTGGCCAGTTACTGGCGAAATACCCTACATGAGTTTAAAAACATACTGTCTAGTTATTTAATACAATATGAATAGTAAATTGAAGTGCTTAAAATTATTTAATATGAGTGACCGATACTAGTGGATTGGAATCGATTTATTTATTCAGCAAATAAACAGTATTAATGGATTTTTACCGTTTGACTCGGACTGCCATCGCGTATGTTACACTGATAAATAATCCATTAAATATAACTGTTCATTTATTTAAAATTCCCTATACTATTTAAACAAACGAAAATACGAGTGCCCATGGGTTTTAGCTTCGTAAATGGAAGGAATTATTAGACTATGTATTAACATGTATACATGTGTGTATGTATGTGTGTATTACATTTTGTGGTCAGTCGAAAATGAAATTATGTAATGTTGTGTTCCTAATGGCACATAATAAATAATAGTACTATGTACAGTACAGAAGGTTCACTCTCTAACAAAACGAATAATAGTAGGTACTAGGTACAGAAGGTTCACTCTCTAACAAAACGAGTCAATTACGAGATTTACGAGAGAAACAAGCCCAAGCGCGAGTATATAGGCGTCCATTCAGTAGCGGTGCGCGGCAACTACTACTGCTAGACACCATGGTCTAATAAAACATGGTCTTCTATTCCCAGAGTGACACGGGCCTACGTCACAATAACATGGCCGCTATATATAGCGCTATCGCATATTATCATATAGCGCTGTCGCATGATGACGTAGGCTTGTGTCAGTTAGGTGACCTAGAAAAGACGGGAATAGAGTACCAGGCGGAGTATATTATTATACCATGCTAGACACCAAAATTGGTGTAAGCAGTATGAGTACTTGTAGGTTTCCAGTGCTCCCAAGGAGAAATCCTTGTTAGCTTGTAGGGTCGGCAACGCGCGTGTGTACCAGTAGAGTGGCTGCTTAAATGCAGGCGGGCCGCACGCTTGTTTGCCACCGTCGTGGTATTAAAAATATTGTTTGCAATGTTGTTATTCAACTATACAAAATATTACGTAATATTTTGCAATGCTTGTGTAAGTATGTAAGTATGATGTGACTTGCCATTTAGTAATCTCTTAAGGTCATCTTCCTGGTTCGCGTATTGGATCGAAAGTGAAAATGGTTCGATTTACTCGTAGTAATTTAACTTGCATTAGAAGAGTTTTGAATTATAACCCCCTTATTCATAAAACTTTACGGGCCTGATTTAGTTAAATTATGTTTTATCCTTTTCTTACAATTACATAAGTCAAAATGACAGATATAAAAAACCGGCCAAGTGCTAGTAGAACTCGCGCACGAAAGGTCCCGTACCATTACTCAAAAAACGGCAAAAGAAAATCACCTTTGTTATATGGGGCCCCATTTAAATATTAATTTTATTTTGTTTAGTATTTGTTGTAATAGCGGCAACAGAAATACAAAATCTGTGAAAATTTCAACTGTCTAGCTATCACGGTTAACAAGATATACAGCCTGGTGACAGACAGACGGACGGACAGGCGGAGTCTTAGTAATAGTGTCCCGTTTTTACCCTTTGGGTACGGAACGCTAACAAACGATTCATAGCTAATTCAGGCCAGTACCGAGTTTATGAATAACACCATAAGTATGTTAGGTACCTATAAAAATTACTTATACATATTATTTTATACAAAGCTTTAATCATAATGTCCACGGCATTTTGCTTAGATACCTAACATACGAAAATTAGTCAGAAAAATAATTATTAATATCCTAAAAGCCTTTTGTTTTTGCACACTAAAAATAAGTTCAAAAGGCGAACTTAATGCCTTAAGGCATTCTCTACTAGTCAACCATAGGACAAAACAGAAATATCCTAATGTGGGTGGTGCAGTGACAAAAATATTCCAGAACACAGCAACTAGGGCAAAACGTCAATTACTAGCCACCGGCTAACAACTGACCACCCTTAAAAAATATTTTAGTATAAGGCTTCAATAACTGGCCACCCTTTAATAACTAGCGACCTTATACTAAAATGTATTCTGTTTATAGGTGAATAAAATTCATCTTTAGTTTAGGGTGGCCAGTTAGTAAACAGTGGCTAGTTATTAACGAATTACCCTATGCTGGACATTGATGACAACATCTATTGACAATGATGCACATATTATATTGGTATTTATTCCGAAACTAAGTTTCACATGAGCAAGTACAGTTTTAGCCGTACCTAATTAAGTACGCTGTACACAGTTCACAAAGACATTAAGTCAAGTGTACACGCGCCGAGTTGCAGCGGCTGCCACGGCACCAAGTCCTAACTCTCATTACCATTGGTTCTAGTTAAAAAGTATCAAGAAATGAGTTCTACGAAAATTAATATTGCCACTTCAGGCGACATAAACTCACTAGGTATTTCATATCTCTTGTGTCGGAGGTAAACCAAGTAAAGTACCTTAGTGTACCAAAATAGGCATACATATCAAATAAAATAAAGTACTTCTTTATCGGAAACTTTAATTCGAAAGTTCAACGTTTTTTCAGTAAGGCTTTATAAATAGAGTGTATTTTACTAGCAGTTATAACGTCTAATATAAATATAGGTACTAGGTAGATACCTAATTTATTTCAATGACTTTTCAAAAAGTGCTAGAAAAGTTTATTTTTCTCTTTTTCTCAAAAAAAAGTATAACGTGAATGGAACATTCAATTAGCTGTTTAAATTTATTACTAAAAAAAATCACACCATAAACGTTACTAAAAACTCTCCTTAATAAAAGTTACAATGAAGTGAGTTATATCCGAGTTTCCACGGTAACAGTAATGAAATCTAAGTACGAGTAAGACAGTGGCGAGTTTGGAAACTTGAGGCAACTATTGTGTTGTAAACAAGTAGAGTTGCCGAGTTAGTCATACTAACTGGACTAAATTACTATCCTGATGAATTTATGCTCGGGATTTGTATCAGCTATACAAGATGGCAACTTATGTGACGCATACTGTGGAAGGATGGTAGCAACTTAGCAACTCGGATTTGTTTTTTCTTTGAGTTGTTATGGGGTCAGTCTGTTTATTCTCTTCTTCTCTCTTTTTCCTCGCGCTATCCCGGCATTTTGCCACGGCTCATGGAGCCTGGGGTCCTCTTGACAACTAATTCCATGATTTGACATTAGACACTAGTTTTTACGAAACACACACGTAAAACAAAAACCGGGCAAGTGCGAGTCGGACTCGCGCACGAAGGGTTCCGTACCATAATGCAAAAAAAAAAACAAAAAAAAAAAGCAAAAAAAACGGTCACCCATCCAAGTACTGACACTACTGACCACTCCCGACGTTGCTTAACTTTGGTCAAAAATCACGTTTGTTGTATGGGAGCCCCATTTAAATCTTTATTTTATTCTGTTTTTAGTATTTGTTGTTATAGCGGCAACAGAAATACATCATCTGTGAAAATTTCAACTGTCTAGCTATCACGGTTCGTGAGATACAGCCTGGTGACAGACGGACGGACGGATGGACGGACGGACGGATGGACGGACGGACGGACGGACAGCGAAGTCTTAGTAATAGGGTCCCGTTTTACCCTTTGGGTACGGAACCCTAATAAATGGAGAATTGACTTTAAAAATAAATAGGCCAACACTTTCACGTCGACGTCTCTCGAGTTACCGAGAAATCAGGTTGGCAATTTAATATTTGTAAAATTTTAGGTCTATCAGACAGCAAATCGCTTGTTTCAGAGTATAAGGTGAAATTATATGGCACGTATTTAACCGGTCAACTAATTAATCGGATTTGGGTAGTTAAAAATAATAGATATGGGTACTAAAATTAATAGTTAGGCAACAAAAACGGGGCCTTAAAATATATCAATATGAGTTGTATTTTAATGCCGTTACAGCTTTTGTTTATTTTTAGGCGGGTACCAAATATTTATTTGGCAACTGAATTATTATATTGGCGACTATTTATGAAGCACATTTTAAAAAGAAAACGGCTATCTATTAATTTAAAGATGAAGTTCATTTAAAATATTTTGTTTGGTCACTACACGGTCAACCTAACACGCTCCTCCTCGCTTCGCTCGTCGTCGCACCTATCTTTTGACTCTGGCAGAACACAGTGGTAACTATTGAAATCAGTAATTAAAAATTTAAAGACCTAATGGTATAATGGCCATTAGGTGTTTCATGATTAGGAATTTCGACTTTAAGTATAGCAAGTATAGTAGGGTATTATTGGTAAATAAATTTGTGGTGTTTAGTGGATTAGGAAATTTGTCAATTTAAAGTACTAGGTATACATATGTTTAAATTTAAATTATTTAAAAATGGAGTATTTAAAGCTTATGTATATAGGTATCTTAGGTATTCTGTATATGTACAAAATATAAACAGCCAAATTTTATGATCGCTTTACAATATTAGTTGCCAACTTATTATTTTAGACGCCAACCTATCAATTCAAGTTCCCTATAATTTTTTTGGGTGGCTTGATTTTGCTGCCAGTTTTTTAATAATATGATGCTTAAATGAGGCTAATATAAATTTATTGGTGCTAAAATATTAATGCACAGCCAAATTATATTATTATATGCCCAGTGAAAGTTCCTGTTTAATATTTTAGTTGCCCGGTTAATAATAAGCCAAATGATATATAAGTGATATGTCGGTCTAAAAGTTGAATCGCGCAAATTATACTTACGTCTTAATAGTAGTTTCCCCGAATCTTATTGTATGTTGTGATATAGCAAAACTATGGGCATTTTGTCTCAGTAGGTATAGTTTTTAAAATAGAAAAAAACACATAGTATAAGTAGGTCAAATCATAAGGTGAAATACGCACTCAATCACACACATACACACACAACACATCCACATTCACAAGCACCCACACATACACACACACAATCATAAATTAGACTAGTAACTTAAATTTCTTTTTTTATGTTAAAAGTCATTCTTTTTCCTTCTCAGTTTGTTTTACTTTTCTTTCACAGTGTTCAGTATTACCTGCTGACTAGCTTTGTATACATTCTAAATGATAAAACTAGTGTAATTCAGTTTTGTAATAGTCTCACTGAAATACTTTATAATTATTACCTTTACTGTTATATATTTTTTAGATAGTATTCTAAAGTGTCAAGCTCCTCCACAGGACAGGCGTTGCCTAGTGTGGAGGTCAGTAAAAACTGTACCTTTGTGAATATTCATTAGAAAATAAACATTTTATTCTTTATTCTTAAAATTAATCGACATTATTTTTCTCACTCGTAATCATTCTTAGTAGTAAAAGTTTTTATTAAAAACATTATTCGATAGAATTAACAGGACCAAATCGTGTCTTGATTCAATAAAAAACTTATCAAAACCATTTAAATCTCCAATTGACTACTCACCAGAAAGTTTTTACTACGACCTACAAGATAGAGTGGCAAGTTGTCAAGTCAAGTAAGTTGGCAAGTCGTTAGCGGATGACCTTTTGAGGCGCTTGTTAGGATTTGCATAAAGTTTCCAACTCTATGATTCGAGGTTTTAGTTCAATTTTTGGTTTCCTAAAGGAGTTGAGGATGCAAGTTTTCTAGGAAATAACACTATTTTTAGGTCTTTAGATTGGGCGAAGTTTCAAATATGTACTAAACAGTTTTTCAGGCATCGAAGCTATAGGTACAAATCACAAATTTTGACGTAAGTAATTGTCAGACTTGCTGCTGAATTTTTTTAAAGACGTAGAGTTAGACCAAGAAAAGTCTGCAGCGATTTTGATAGCACAAGCAGTGCAAGTGTTATTTATACGTCACAATTTCATAGAAGTTTGACGTTTAAAATAACAATTGCACTGCGTGGGCTATCAAAATCGCTGCAGACTTTTCTTGGTCTAACTCTAATTAACTTAATGATATAATAAATTTATATGGCATTCCTAGATATAGCTGGTCAAGCAGATCTTGTCAGTAGAAAAAGGCGGAAAATTTTAAAAATATAGGCGCGAAGGGATGTCGTCCCATAGAAAATTTGAATTTCGCGCCTTTTTTTACTGACAAGATCTGCTTGACCAGCTATATTTTCCCAAACTCACAAATTCGTTCTAACAATGCAAGTGCACTGTCTCGTGCGTGTGAACCGTGCCTATAATTTAACCGTTGACACCATATTCCATATTTAAACTCGAACGCTCTATACTAGTTCCAGCAGACAAAATAATGGCAAACGCGCTCAATCATTAAAATTCCTCGAAGGCGGTGGTCGCAATTGCTGTTTATCCCGTTCTAACAGCCGTTTTTCCGGTCTATTTGTCTTTGTCTGGCGCTTAATGTGACAGTCTCGCGGCATGCTCGGTTTGGCTGTGACACCGAGCCAAGTCGCCGATGCGAGTTTGTGGCGTTTTTAGGGTTTTGGTTAAACCTAATGTCTTTGTATAAAACTGTTTGTGAAACATAGACAATAGTCAATAAGGCTGATTTTTTTTAACTCAGCAAATAGAGAATACAGTCCGTCTATGCTAACTTTGCACCGATTTGAATTAGAATAAAGTGAGGGAGTGTCATTATAAACGTCATATTTTCAAAGAAACTTCACATTAATAATTACATATCCACACTTTTTCATTGCAAATGGCATGCAGAGTTAGGTTGGTCCGATTATTTATACCTATATATTATGTGCAATATTGTAGGTATATAGTGTTATCATCAATGTCCAGCTTAGTGCTGTGTTCTGAAATATTATTACCTTCTTCGTGCCTTAAACGTAGGTACCTACCTAAAAAGTTTTCTAATAAATATACATAATAATTCTGAGTATGTAGGTATTTTGGTACCAAATATTTTAAACACCTACCTGTAGGTAATGTGGTAACATTATTTACCTATAAAGCGAAAGAAAATAGAGTACGTTCCAAAATGGATGGAGGTTTAAAAAAATATCGCTTACATTCAGCCACTATCCAACAGGTATAAAAGTGGACGTTGTTTTTCAGGTCTTAGTCGTTCACATACTTAGGTAGCTCTACGTGAAAGGAACTACAAATTTAGGGCTTAAGGGTGACTCACGTTAGATCGGGCCGTGTCCGGGCCGGAGCTTCCGGCACATCGTTTTCTATGGAAAGCATCACGTGATCGCCTGTCATGTCATAGAAAAGTACGTGAAACAATGTGAGTCATCCTTTACGCTGGCCTATTTTGTGGTGTAGTATTCAACCGAAACCCGTTCTTTTGAACATGAATGTCCGGTTTGCTGTTACCTACCTTCGGCCGAAACATGATTTTTACGCCGAAACCAAAACCGAAACTTCAGTCTCACACTACCATAAATACAGTTTCGGCGCGGCCAAAATTTTGACAGTTTTTTGGCCGAAACAGAACCTTTTGATGGCCGAAAACCGGCTGATTAGACGGGTATTTTCTTTTTTCGTGATTATGATTCTAATAGAGAAATTTGTTTATGAATATTATGACCTCGGTATGTCGTAGGTCATGATCCTCGTAGACTTCGTAGCGTAGAGTAGTATAGATGTAGTGCATATAATTGTTTTCCTTCGTATTTTCACGGAAACGTACGAACGTGCCTTGCTATTTCAGTCAGCGTCGGTACAAAATGTACTGAAGTTGACTGAAGTAGCATGACAAATAAGTACGAATGTTTCCGAGAAAATGCGATGGAAAACAATTATGCACGACATCTGTAAAGGGTTATTAGGTATTAAAAAACCGGGCAAGTGCGAGTCGGACTCGCGCACGAAGGGTTCCGTATCATAATGCAAAAAACGGCTGAAAAAACGGTCACCCATCCAAGTACTGACCCCGCCCGACGTTGCTTAACTTCGGTCAAAAATCACGTTTGTTGTATGGGAGCCCCACTTAAATCTTTATTTTATTTTGTTTTTAGTATTTGTTGTTATAGCGGCAACAGAAATACATCATCTGTGAACATTTCAACTGTCTAGCTATCACGGTTCGTGAGATACAGCCTGGTGACAGACGGACGGACGGACGGACGGACGGACAGCGGAGTCTTAGTAATAGGGTCCCGTTTTACCCTTTGGGTACGGAACCCTAAAAAACACCCAGTACCTATATCAGTTAACTTCATCACTTTAAAAATTTCAACTGACAAATGACATTCTAATTTCAAAAGCTCCAACCGTCCCGGTTAAAAATAAAGAACGCCGAACCGTCGGCATCGGACACGGAGCGAATTTCGAAAAAGGAACAACGCGCGCATGCGCTCTGACGCCGCGTGACACGTGGCCGGCGTTTGGGTTTTGTATTTAGAATTTAGGATCTGCGTTTTGTTAGCGGGATAAATTAAAAAGGTGAAAAGTAATTGCTGTTTAGATTTTATTTGTAGGTAGCTTATAAGTACCTACCTAAAGGCATAATTAATACGCCACACATTAAATATTAATAAAACACGTTTTTGGTAAATAGAGTAATTTTTACGGACAAATTGCACTTTATTTAAAAATTCGATAACATAAATCGTAAACCTTTGGTACCTAATAATAAAAATATTAATAATTGATTATGAAAGGGAAATATAAGGAATAATTTTCGAAGATACTACTTAATTTATAATTCCTCTGAATCATACCTATGGTTTCGGATTTTCTCTAAGTATCACTAATATTGTCTGGCTTGACGACGTCAGCGCTTACAGCGCTGATATCGATACCGACCTTAGTTCACAGACCGACCGACTTAGTTCGTACAATTTCCGCGGAAAATTTGGTTGTAATAACAACTTTAAGTCTGTGCACTATGGTATTTGCACTAATTGCAACAATTTTTTCTCCGTAATTAGTACGATTGTGAACTAGGGTCAGTAGGTAGGTACATACTTTAGTATTATTTTTTTTATCTGTAAGTAAATATTCTAAATTGCACTACAAAAAAATTATAATTCAAAATCAGATTTACAATGTGAATAAAGGTAGCAACAGGCGGTCTTATTACTTTAATAGATCTCTACCAGATAACAACTTAATTTGTCTACAAGTTTATATTTAAGTTAAGTACTATATAGTTTATATAGCTACTTATATTTTATATTTATTTCTAACGCATTCCCAGTGGCGTTAAGACTGGCTGTCAGTAGAAGTTTATCTACAACCCTTCTCAAAATACGCCAACGCACTGAATATACATAAATATAAAAGACAAAACCTATGTATCATGTTCCTCGCGTTATCCCGGCTTTTTGCTACGGCTCATAGGAGCCTGAGGTCCGATTGGCAACTAATCCCAAGAATTGGCTTAGGCACTAGTTTATACGAAAGCGAAAGCCCAGAGGGGAAACTATTAGGTCTTGTTGGGATTAGTCCGGTTTACTCACGACGTTTTCCTTCACCGAAAAGCGACTGGTAAATATCAAATGATATTTCGTATATAAGTTTCGAAAAACTCATTCGCGACCTCCAGATTGAAAGTCGCACGCCTAGGCCACCAACGCTTCACACCTCACTACGTATACTCTGCGATAAGTTTCATGCCAATATTTAATTATTATTCAAAAGATGGTACTCGAACTTAAGTAGGTATAAATTTTTGTCAACCACTTGAGTGGTTTTATAACAGTTAGGTTTTAAATCTATAATTTTCATTACTAAACAATGAACTTCAAAACAATACAGACCGCAAAGTAGTCTTAATCCTATTGTTTATTTTTGTTCTACGGTTTTGTTAAATTTGTCAACTACTTACAAACAGCAACACTCTTTGTCCATCGGTGGACCTTATGCCTTTATTAATAAGGTTTACTTTAGGTCAGCTAAGAGACGGTAGAAGCGACAAAGTTTAAGAAGCGATTAGGAATTTGTTTTTAACTTTTGAAATGTTTAGGACAATGGTTTTGTTCTATTGTTTTTTAAAACTTTAAAAGGTTTGGGTAACCTGAGCAACCGTTATGGTTTACTTTGTTTTATTATACAACTATTTTACACAAGAAGTTTAAACATAATAGGTATGTGTACTATGTGTAGAAACTTTTTATACTTACAAAAAAAGTTTTAATGTATGTATGTATGATCTTTCAAGTATGTAGTCATGAAGTAGTAGAGTTAGACCAAGATAAGTCTGCAACGATTTTGATAGCACACTCAGTGCAAGTGTTATTTTAAACGTCAAACTTCTTTGTAATTATGACGTATAGGTAAATAACACTTGCACTGCATATGGTCATATGCTATCAAAATCGTTGCAGACTTTTCTTGGTCTAACTCTAACGACGAATGTCTATATTCTAGTAACTCTTTAATTGTAAAAATCATGTTTTTTACATTGTCTATGCTTAAATAATCTAAATAAATTAAATATTTATTACAAAACCTAAAATAAAACATCATAATAACACTAAAATAAAATTTACTACAAACTATAATATAACAGAGGTCGTCAACATTTTCGCACAACGCAGTCTTATAAAATTCCGACTGCATAAATGTCGCTTGTGAACGTTTTTTTCAAGGGGCGTGGTTGACAGCGCTCGCAATAAATTATGTCAGAGCCAAACAAACGGCTCGACGAATGAATGAAACTGTTCGGTAAAAAAAGTTGACATTAGTTGGTTGAAAAAGTGTGTGATTATTTGTTATTGATATTGAGTGTTAAGTTCAAAGTATGAGAGTTTTTTTATGATGTTTTAATTCCTAATGATATAATTTATTAGTCAGATACATTTGTACATTTTCAGGACATATTATGTCATTACATAATTGATTCATGTTACAAAAGTAGGTGATATATTCGATGAACAGAAAAAGAAACGAAAAAAAAAAAACAAAATGTCTCATAACAATTTACTATGCAAGTATGCATTTTAAAATAATGTTGCTACATTACCGGTATAAAATGTGTTTTTATTTATTTAGTTCCAATAAAACCGCTTAAAATCAACCCACGTCGTCAAACGGGATTTGACGGATTCAAAATGGCGTAATTACAATTACATCTCCCCTACAGATTAATTCAAAAACAGATACAAAATAATAATAAGGGGATGTCACCAGGTGTGCCTCACCCTTATGTAATTGTCTATTTAAATAAATTAAATATTACATAATATAGAATGTGGAGTGTTAATGGCGGTATAGAGGAATTAAAATGAGTGCATTTGGATTTTTAAAAGATTTAAGCGGGGACCGTTACCGGTATAACTTAAAATCAAAATATCTCATAGCTTTCACATTATTTCTCTGATATTATAAAATAATATTTAGGTAAGGATAATGATTGATCAGATTAGCTGAATTAAGTGCAAAAATATACATTAAACAACCAAGATACCGAAATTGAATACCGGTTAATTTGTATGAAAAATATACCTTCCGGTATTCGGTCCCTGGATTTAAGCGAGCAAAAATGAATAACTGTCATGAATAAAAATGAATGTCAATGTCAGCATGAACTTTATGAGTACTAACAAATTAACAGTTTTGAATGATTCACGGTTAGTCTCACTAGACTTATATCGACCGGATTACTAACATATTGTAACGTATTAAAAGAAATAAATGCTGAAGATTCACATATTTCCTACTTTGCAAGGTTTTTTTTTTTACTTTTGAACATATCGTATCCGAATTGTATTATTATTAAGGCCTGTGCACACCGGCTGCTTGTGCGTGACGTGTACGTGCGCGTGCGGCGTTGTAGTATACAGATTCCTATGAGAGACCACCCTGCTCTTTTTCAATAGAGATACCTATCTATATCTCAAGACCTTGCGAACCTCAGTGAAAGGGCCATCGAGTATCTGAAGAGTGCAAACCTCAATCTCTAGATTAATAATTAAATTGAATCCAGTAACTGTAATGCCATACGATAAATAAAATAAACCTCAGGAGCTACTAACACATACAGGTTGCTCCAAAGTAAAAAAATCGTAATTTGTTAATTTCTTCGTAACCACTACACCGATTGTTATGATACTTTGTATACTGGTTCTAAATACCCTAATGCATATGTACATTTCGGCTTTGTCCAATGGCTAGGGACACCCTGTATAATTTAACTCCTAAAAAAGTAATTCGCTCCCATTCGCTTATAGGTTTGTTTGACGCCATATAACTACAACACGTCCTGACTATGACGTAAAACCAGCACATACGCAACGTAAAAATGCAAAAAACATCAGTCCAGCGGTAGCAAACCGACTAAACTGCAGCGACAATAAATGAAAATAATAAATAACTTCAACTACACATGAAATTTATAGCATCGCCATAAAAACGGGGATTAAAAATAAATCGCTCGAATAAATTGCACCTCTGAAATTAAAACACTCCCTCACACGACACGCGTGGCGCGCGGCGCAAGCCAACGGCGCGGCGATTCGCTATGGAATTTTATAGTCGGTTTAAAGAACATTAAAGACTTAAACTATTAAGCTGCGTAAATACTTACATTTATTTAGATTTTCGTAAGAATTATATTTCATCCAAACCAACCGAAAATTTTCTTTTTTTAATTAAATTAAATAATTTAGGAACAGTCGAACTTAAACTGTTGTGAAACATACTAACATTGAATAATTTTATGGTTTAGACTCACTTGTCTTGAAACTTGACTTGAAACATGTCGCGCGAGTGAATAAAAACAAGTGAGTCTAAACCGTAAAATTATTCAATTTAGGAATACTTCGAATTTGTAAAGAACGTTGAAATAAATTGAGATTTTTTTTAGTCTTTAAAAGTTACAGTTTAAAAACAGACATGAAAATTGTTGGTTATAGATACATATTTTTAAAGTATGTACACAACATTCTTATAAGATCACCTAACTTACTGGGTCTTTTCTGTCACAGGCATAATTTAACCAATGAAAATTACTCGTATTTCTTGCATTGATATGTTAACGCAAGGGGATTGTCACCAGATTAATAGATCTTACTATTAAATACTAATAAAAGGCATGTATAGCGAGACTGACTTTACAATCCGCCTCCGCTCATAACCGAATCCACGCGAAGGCGGGGCGCATTGTCCATTGTTCTTTTAACAGCCTCGCTTGTTAGTGCACCGATGGTTGACGACGCCTGCAAGAGGTGTGATTAATAACGAGTTTTGGCGCGAAATCCCTCGTAATTGGCGGATGCTTGACGCAAATTAATTTGTAGTTCCACCCACGCAATAAAAAACGGAAATAAATTCACACCTGTGCTCCCCTGGGGCGAATTTCCAAATACCTGATGTCATTTATATAGTATTCTTTATTTTTTAATCGGTCGGGTTTGTTTGATAGGTAAACTAGGGTTACTTTGACTTAGTCTTGAAAAAAAAGTATTTATCACTTTCACATTCAATGCTGCTGAAACAGTAGATAATAAATAGTCGATTAGTGGATGAAAATCTTACAAGTGTTGAAACAGACGTAATATATACAATTATTACAAAGACAAGACAGTAAATCTTTGAAAAAAAAAGGCGATCTATATAACTCGAATATTACAATTTTGCCTAGCAAGACGCAAATGACCAAAAACAAAAGAATAATTCCGTCATTCGCATTCAATCCATGTTCGCCAAAATTATACAAGGCGACCGCAAAAAAGGGCCAAAACAATGAACTTTCCCCCTTCAGCCTTAATCAAGGGACTGCCCCAAATTCGCCCACAAATTGCATCCAATTGTTCACTTTTTACCGCGAGGCGTGTTTATAAGGGGTGTTAGAAAAAAGGGAATTATCTGGCGGACCAACGGTTGCGCGCATCTGACTGATGTGACGTGACGTCATTGGGAGCCATTGGCGTGAAAACGGGTGGAAATAGGACGATTGTAATCAGTGGGCTCGCGTTTCAAACTACGCTAGTTGCTTGGAAGCTCTTTCTGTCTTTTACACAGGTCTAAGGGTCGATACAGACGGACTGCAACCCGATTTGTATGAGAACTGTACGCCGACTGCACGGCAACTGCAACGTCGGCGTGCAGTTCCCATACAAGTCGCAGTCGGGTTGCAGTACCAATAATGGTAATATAAAATTAGCTAGTGGTAGGTACTCGTAATTATATTTAAAATCCATTTCATTTCACATTAACTTTAATGTTAAACAACAGAAATAATTTCAATAACATTCATAAATGTTTCATTTTAAATAGCAAAAGTGCACAGTGGGGTTTTCACATAATTATGATTTTTGAACAAAAATACCAAAAATTATATTCCAGCTAAATTTGCTTGTCACTAAAACTAAAGCATTGGCAGAGAAATAATACAGAATTTTTCTTACACTACGTAGTCTAATGACCCCAACACGGGATGAATTTAGTTTTTAAATTATCCTACTGATACTGACAAAATTGCTTTGCTAGGCTATATATAACTAGGCAGTTTTCTTTGTTCAGCAATGGTTTATTTGCGGTACAACCTATTTTTTCGGTTTGGTAAATATTCTTTTTTTTTATCTCCATCGCATTTTAGAAGATTTAAAGCCTCGATAGTACTTTTTTTATCGTTAACAATGGCGGTCGCATCTTCAAGTATTAGATAAAAATTTGCGGTTTTAAAAACGCGAACCCTTTCCATTGTGCCGATGTAAGAGGATTATTTTTTAAGTTCATTTTTTATTTTTTAAGTTCTATGAGAAACGGATGATCTTGAAGTATCTATTTATCTGTTTTTGCCAGCTGCATCCTTTTATAATTATGATTATTAAAAAAATTAGGAAAAGTTCTTGTTAAATTTTTATACGGATTACTTAAGTGCAGAGACCAAATCAGTTCATCGAACGATTTAATACCAATACATACTTTTATATATTTTGTCGTACAAAATCGTTTAGATAAGAGTTATCCATCAAATTCCGCCTACGTTTTTTGTAATTGATTTGTTGATAAACATATCGGTGTCTAAACATTGCGATATCATGTATGTTTACATAATTCAACTATGGACACAACTTTCATAAAACCGGTTTTGCCTAATGATCACAATCCTACAGAAAACAGCAATTTTGTCCAACATACTCAACTATTGCGCACTTGCACAGTGGTTCAAATAAAGCGATTCCAGTCAAAACATGACTAATGGAAGTGTCCATTAATTGTTAGGTAGCTTTGCGATTGGATGAAAGAGTGGTTTTATTACCAACAAATAGCACTAACGATGTATTCACTGCGGAATTAAAATCAGATCGATTGTCTATGCGTGCCGATGACCTAAATTATATGTTTCGGCAACTTTTAAAAATGTGGACACGTGTTACTTTAGTACAATGAAATCCGGTCGTTATGTGCGGAAGTTTCTAGCGAAAGTGACACGTTTTCATTGGATTTGAGTTTCAAATTATTACTTGCCTAAGTTTTTGTAAATCCATCAATATTATTATTTACTAGACTTATACCGACCAAGGATATGGACCGTGATTATCCTTTGTATTGTTTTCGAGGTTAAATACAAACGACATTCCAGAATTAAAGCATTTTTTTGGACAAGTACTAAATAGACTCGTATTTTCACTTGTGTGATCAATAAGGATAATTTAGTATAAGAATAGTATTAAGACTAGTATAAAACCAATAGCGGTTCAGAAATTCGTTAGTAAAATCTCTCACAGACCATTTTGTTATAGACGAGCTCATGCATAGCGCCGCGATGGGCGGAGGGGCGCTCTTCGGGTGCTCCTCCGCCGGCCACAGCGGGATCAACCAGCTCGGAGGGGTGTACGTCAACGGGAGGCCGCTGCCGGACTCCACGAGGCAGAAGATCGTGGAGCTGGCGCACTCGGGCGCGCGGCCCTGCGACATCAGCCGCATCCTGCAGGTCTCCAACGGCTGCGTGTCCAAGATACTCGGCAGGTCAGTTGCACCTGGTGTTTGTAACGCCGCTCCTTCACTCTCTAAAGGGTCACTTCAGAAAAGTGTCGGTTACTTAAGTGATGCTTTTTAACCTTACTGATAAAGCTAAGGATGCCGATATTTGGCATGAAAACGTTTGGTAACTTAGCCTTGAATTCAACGGTATATAATACAGATTTCTGTAGGTTATAAAGTTAGCTGCCATATGTGCCCCGTCGCTGACAAATGCCCCTAATAGTTATGTAGTTATACCTCTTTGACTGTCTCCTCTATCTTTCTACGCATCTCGCCAACGTAAAATTACTTGATCACTGCAATTATCTTGCTAAGGAAGCTTAAATTTTGCTTTATCATTTAATTTTTCTAAAGTAATGTACCAAAAATCAACAAGTAGGACGTCCTCAAATCGGACCTAACCGGACCTACACTTAATGAACCAGATAACATCTCCAAAGAAACCGTGGATTCCTAAACTAAAACAGATGAAGATAACAAAAATACTCCAAATCAGCAATTCATCGCGACATTGCGTCACAAAGTACAGTAAGCACCCAACATAATAGGAACTACTATTACTTTGACAACTATAAACGAATTATTTAGCACAAAACCCATTGTCGCGAACAAAAGTCTAAGAATCGATCTAAGGGGTCAAATTCCGGGGCCACGCGTTCACAAATTGACGGAATTCCCATAATACCGCCTAAGGAACCGCACAATGGTCGAATTGTAGGACAAAAATTGAGGAAAAATTTCAATGAATTAATCAATAGAAATATGCATTCCCATAGTGTATTGTTTTTGTTGAATGTGCGCGCTCCGGGAGCTAGAGGTGGGAACGCATCGGGTGCTGGGGTGTTCTAATTTCCCATTTTATTGTTTGATTGCGATTTTATCTGGAGATCAGCTTCCAACCCTCCTCCTTGAGCTGAGTGTTTATTGTAACGCGAATGGGATCCGATTGTTTTTGTAATCGGAATGCAACTGACAGGCGTGGAATTAGCAAAGCGACGTGCGTAGTTTCTCTTTCCATTTGAGTATGCTTCTGGGCAAAGAGGGAACGGTTGAAATTAATGTATTTTGTAACAAATATAGTGTAGTGCCTATCAAGTTTTGAGGATTGCACATGAATATGTGTTTTTCTTTACCTACAAAGAAATCAAACTACAATACAATACAGTTCGATTGACTTCGCTGAGTACAAATAAAACAAAGACGTCAAAAGTCAATTGCAAACAATAAAAAAATGTAAAGAATGTCAATCAAAGAAACTACGCCTTTTTAATACACGGTATGACTTCCAGGGTTGTCCCACGACCGCCCCTAAATAAAAATCAAAATAAAACATTATTTTCTAGTAATTGGCACCCCTACTGCGGGAGGCTGCTTGACGCCACTTCAAGAGATCTTATAGGAAAGCAAATTATGGAACCCTAAAATATTGCACAGTGGGCACATGTTATTATTTTGCTGTTATGAAAACAAATGTGTGGCGGTGTGCATGGGTTTGCTACTTGAAAAATAATCTTAGGAAGTTGTTAAGTAGAATATTGTACAAACAGTTATGCTGAAAAATTCGAGTATTTCTGTTATTATTATATAACGACCGATTTAAATATTGGCATTGATTAACTTTTATAACAGAATATTTAATCGTTTAAAATGTTTCGATAAGGTTTTAGAGAATTTATTAAATCAATATATAGGTGTGCAATTTGCAATTTGAAGAAATTGATTCCACAATAAGAAATGTATAGAAGATTACTAAGTGATAGGCTATGCCAAATAAGCCATTAGAAATTATTATTAAGACGGTGGCTGCAAAAGCCATTTTGTCAATATTTACATTTTGATTGGGAATTGCAACTTGATGAAATATTTTCAGAATAGAAAATCTGTGGAAAGTTACTTAAACTATGCCAAATATTCTATGGGAAATACTTATACCAAGCAAGGTGGCAGCAAAAGCCATTTTTCCCATACACCCCTGGATCTTATCGTGCCAATTACCAAAGGGTTCGTCGGAGGGCCGGCGTGGCGGGGCTCCTAATTAAGGAGCCGCCCCGCTGTGTCTTCACATTCTTAACCTTTGCTGTTTTAAAATCGGTCTAAATTTCCCACAAATTATTATAACAAGCTTTTTGTAAACAAAAATTTATGATTAAAATATTTTGTCCCAAAAAATAGTATAAAAATGCGATTATTACTAACTTCTAGGTAGCTGCTAGGTAGGCGAAAGTTCGGCGACATTGTCTCTGTTGTCTGAAGATAGAGTTTTTCCCGAGGACCCCTAAGGCAAAGGCAGAGATAATTTAATAAGTTTTAATTACTTAATAAAAATGTACAAAAAAAATACTGTGTATAAAAAATCCAATTTGTGACAGCGTGAAAAAGTCGTCGTAAATTAATTTAAATCAGTTCTTTCCTTTGCATTTTTTCCACTCCAACCCCCTGCCATAACTACTCAAATTTCATAACAACAGACTAAGTAAGTATCCACTCAAATAAATACAATTGCATTACATCAGTAACTTAGTTGCATTTGAATAACCACTTCAGAAACAATCTCAGATAAGCCCCCTTTTGCCCCCGAAACTGTTATCTTCGCCATCACCCCCGTTTTGATAGCTACGGCGGCCCACTGTGCGTCGAGCAAGTTGGGTTAGATCGCGATAAAAATTTAAGAGAAGTCAACTTTATATGAAATTGCACAGTGGGTTTGTGATAGCCCGATAGGTAATGTCGCGATCTACTGTGCAATTTCGCATTAAAACGGGTAATGAATGTGAAATATTAAATTAATTGGCTTTTTGTGTTGTATGCGGAACGAAACTGATTTCAATCAATTTGTTATTGTTTGATGGAATAATTCGACGGTCGGGCGACAATTTGACGAATCCAGTTGTAAATGGAATTTAGTCGGTTTAATATTGTTTTGGTTTTGCTTTGGCCCAGTTCGGGTATTGTAGAGTTTCAATGGATTATTGCAGCATAAATTTGCGCTTACTGTAAATTTCAACAAAAAAGCAGTAAAACAACTTTTTCTTAATTTCTCTAAAAAAACAACAAATTATGCACATATAAACGTTTTATTTACGAACAGCACTTAATAAACAAGCATGAAAAGCGTTTAAAACATAATCGAAAGTTCGCCGACCTTAAATAAACTGCTACTCAATTAAAATGTAATCTACGCACCCCCAACGCGAAATCTGTCGCCCAAGGCGAAAGCGATTACCAAACTCTATAGGCCCCATAGACCCTGTCAGTGGGTTCTGGTGTACTCACTTTGCTTTTGCGAACACAGATCGAACAATATCAATCACCATTGTATCGTGACCTCTAAATCTGTAACAAGTAAACGCAATAGAGTAGCGAGCTTATATTGGTATCTATCTTTAAGTCTTTCGTTTAAGCTCTTGGAATGACACCTGGCTGAACAAATCGAGTCGATTGTCGAATCGACAGATGACATCGAGATATTGTTTGTTTAAGGGTTGACATTGTGTTGGTTTTGCGTTTGGATGTAGGTCAATGAAGAACAAAAGCGAAGTTAGCAAAATGTTTACTTGGAAGTTTAGAAAAAATAAAACAGTTATACAACGGTTCTACTCTTATTGAGGTATTTACTTGTTATAAAATGTTCAGTTTTATATGTAATAAAAAAATGTCGTAGCGTGTAACTTTTATTTTTTAAGTTTTTAAGCGTTGTTCAACTTCGTAAGGTTCCAATTAAGTTCATATACAAAAACGTAGGTATATGTATTTAAATACCCTATGTCGTATTTTCCAAAGCGTTATATCGCTATTATCGCGTAGTCATATCTATAAAAAACTCCTGTACGTTTGATACAACAATAATATATGTACGTAATACATATATGTATTTAAATTTTAGTTTTCTTAACTCATTACAGTGCATTACCATTAGTACTAATAGTACTAGAATAAAAAAAAAAGAAAAATATTTCAATGCTAAATTATAACGTATTCTATTCTCCGCCAAGCCGGAAATAATCCAAAATTCATCTAATTCCCATCCTCCATTGTAATCTCTAATATCGGCACGTTTCAGCAAACCGTTTGTAGCCACTTATCCCAAATATCTACATTGTCAACGCTACAATGGTATCGACTGTCGAAGTATCGACACATGTCGATCACACAATGCCGATGTCGAGTGCCTACATCCTTACACCCGAAACTAAGCACATAGAACTAAAATGTCATATGTTCTATACTTTGTGCTACAACTTTCGACCTATGGATTCTAATGAGTGTACATATATTTGATGATAATAAATAGAACTCTATTCAATCAACAGTAAAGTCCTTTTTTGTAAGTAATGGGGCTTCAGTAACTTAACGTATTGCTTTTAAGTTAAGGTGTCTTTTAGAAAAAGCTTTTAAGTTAAGGTGTCTTTTAGAAAAAGCTTTACTTTAGTGATACCTAGAAGTACGTCTGTTTTTATTTTGGTTAAGTAGCCTCGCTTAAAGTAATTCAGGAAATATGTAAAAATTATATGAATTTTTAGAACATTTATCTATTTCAATTATTTTTGTCTGCAATTTGCCATTTAATGAACCACCGTTTCCTTTCACCGAAATATTTCACATTTTTTTATCGAATACGTACGAAATTGGGGTAAAAAAGAAAAAGGTATACGTTAAAAATACGTTGAATTTAAAAATCGAGTTATTCCGTCCAGTCAAAAAGTTCGTCAAAGCCAGAATTCCTGACGCATGACATGTTTTAGTGTTAAAATATATACCGACGCTGTTATTTTGACGTTTAGATTCTATCTTTTCACTTTACCGTTCCCGTATTCATTTTAACAGTTTAGTTCGACTAAAAATTTGCTTTGGCTGGATTCTCTTGGTCAAACTAAGTTCAGCTTTGCACACAGATATTACGAGACGGGGTCAATCAAGCCCCGCGCCATCAGGGGGTCGAAGCCGCGGGTAGCCACCACCCCGGTAGTGTCCAAGATCTATTTACCGAAGCTATGTTTTGACATATTATACCAGTGTTAAAATTGCATTACCTATTTTAATATTCACGGACCTGATACATAATGATTTGACGACCGGTCTGGCCTAGCGGGTAGTGACCCTGCCTGCGAAGCCGATGGGTCCTGGGTTCGAATCCCAGTAAGGGCATTTATTTGTGTGATGGATGAGCACAGATATTTGTTCCAGAGTCATGGATGTTTTCTATGTATTTAAGTATTTGTATATTATATAATATTTAATATATCGTGATCTGAGTACCCACAACAGAAGCTTTCTTGAGCTTACCGTTTTTTATAAGATAGTATAATTTGTGTAAGAATGTCCCTATAATATTTATGATAATATTTATATTAATGATGATGAAGAAATGGTTGCACGATGTGTCCCTCAGATCTGTTAGTAAACAGATTACCGACAGAATCTGATTTTATAGATCAGATAGACACTTTTCTATACACGTATATTTGGGTCATACACATTTTCATTTCATTACGTCGTTGGTGTCTTTACTGTAGACATCGTCGTGTCGTTAACTTAAATGTTTGGCCCACAGAAGTGACATTTTTCTGAAATGTTTGTGACCCATTGCTAGCTTTAAACTAACTACGCTCCCACGACATTCCCTCGTCCAAACTAAGTTCAGCTTTGCACGCAGATATTACGAGACGGGGTCGATCAAGCCCCGCGCCATCGGGGGTTCGAAGCCGCGGGTAGCCACCACCCCGGTAGTGTCCAAGATCGCCGACTACAAGCGGGAGTGCCCGTCGATCTTTGCGTGGGAGATCCGAGATCGTCTGCTGAGTGAGAACGTGTGCAATAATGACAATATACCTAGCGTGAGTACTTAGTTTATAGATTATCTTGTACTGTGTTGCTTTAAGTATGGATCAGAGGCCAATGATATACCTAAGACCGATTTGACGCTCATGTAATGATCAGCGTTCTGCGTTCTTGCTGAACCGTACTAACCTAAGTTTTATAACTTGACTAGCGACCCGCCCCGACTTCGCACAGGTTGACGAATTATACCCCTAAACCTTCCTCAAGAATTATTCTATTGATAGGTGAAAACCGCATGAAAATCCGTTCAGTAGTTTTTGAGTTTATCGCGAACAAACATGCAAACACAAACAGACAGACGCGGTGGGGGACTTTGTTTTATAAGGTGTACCTAGTGATTCCACTTTGTTGATCCGTACTGAAAGCGATACCATGTAAGGTCAATGTGGCGAATACCGTCTATCAGATAAGACTGTCTACAAGCTCTTTCGTGGATTTATTTCTTGCCTTACACATACTCCACTTTCAGGAGGAGTGAAACTCTTCCTTTCTGACTGTGTCTGAGCGAACACGTAGAGTTCTTGCGCTATGACGGCTTCCCTACCATAAAATGTATATGTCGGTCTTCTCCACATTGACCTTATGTTGACTTATTTTTTTTTCGTAATTATAAGCGTGTTATCAAACCCTAAAATTTATACATAATAGATTAATCAGATTCGACGGTAAAAATAGTTTCGTTTTCTTTTAGTGACTTTATCTTTCTCTAAATAATTACTTTTACTTTTTCCGTTTGCCAAAGAAGGAAAATAAGATAGAATAAGGAAAACATGTGGCTAAAAGCACAGGGGTACGCCCACACTTCTTATGTGGACAAAAAATATTACACATTATTTATTTTATACGTAAGTAGAAAGGAGATGTTATCTCACTTTTAAACATCAAGCATTGGCATTAAATGAAAGTCAAAAATCGAGTTACTCTATTACACAGCTATACTGTATTTTTTAACGTAATTTATGATTTGCATACTCTTCAACTCGCATACAATTCTTGACTCACACGACATTGACATAACAAAAACAATAGCTTCACGTCACAAATGCTGCATTATGAACTTATAGATAATTACTGTATAATCCATTATAAGTATTATACTTTAGTGCCGTAATCTCAAAGATAAAGATCGCTTTTCATTCACCTTGGCGTGCCATGCGTGACCGTTTAACCAGTATCGGTACAACGTCAAAACAATTTAGTTTATTCGCTTTAAATGTGTCTTGAGGTTTATTTTCGGCATTTATATTAGCATAACTTCGAGATAGCGAGGTGTTTTAGAAGCCTGCGTATCTTGGGAATTTAAAAATATTTATTTGAAGCATAATCATGTAACATTTCATGTGTTTAGATTTAGAGTAGAGAGACCAAGAAAAGTCTGCAACGAATTTGATACCACACGCCGTGCAAGTGTTATTTAAACGTCATAATTTCTTAAAAGTTTGATGTTTAAAATAACACTTGCACTGCGTCTGCTATCATAATCGTTGCAGACTTGTCTTGGTCTAACTCTAGCGTCTCTACCGACTATGATTTTAATATTTTATAATTTATATCAGACAAAAAATCTTTTGAATAGAGTCCGAATTCAGCACATGTCAGCCCACTGGGCCAGTGTCAAAATAATCCAGACAAAACCCCAACACAAATTCTTAATCCAATTTTGCGATTAGAAAAATTTCACGTTACAATCGGCGACCATACGTTTCGGCCGACAGGGGTCATTGTCCCTTTTAAAGATGGACCCGTGGACCCTACTCAGTATAATACGGGTATTCTACACGTTATTGATGACTGCTTATGAAATCGGCCGACATGTTTGATGATGACATTTTATTAGCTCTTTGTGATGTCCATTCAAAAGTGGCCTATTATAGTTGAGTTCATAAATTTTTGAAACGGCTGTTGGAAAAGTAAAGCTAATAAACTCGAGTCCGTTTGTTGACATAATAAAATTCAGATTCTTTTGTTTGGTTAAAGTTTATAATTCTGTGTAACATAAAAGCGAGATATGCCTAGGTCAATTTTAAGTTCTGAACCTGTTAATTTTAACTATAAAGTACTATGTATACATTTTCTATGTAAGAAACAAATGAGCATTCTATATACTATTTCCGTAGGTGGTTAAAAAAAAACAGTCACGTTATGATTACCTCTTAAAAGTGATACAAAACTTTTAATTTACCAAATTTCACTTCAGTTATTTACCAAAGTTACCTCCTTAAAAAATTTGGTAACTCCCTAAAAAACAGTTAATAGATATTTTCAAATTTCCCGACACGCATTCGTTCTGACTTCGACTCAAAGCTGTATTATGTATGCAAAAAGCTCCTAAAGCTATATTTGTTTTCGTGTCTAAAGTAACGTAAAATCTAATTACGGCAAGAAACACAGACGGCTAAATTCTTCGTGAAACGACTCACAGTAAACTTTGCTCAAAACTTCTAAAACGCAGAGATAATTAACTAGAAAAAAGAAATAAAACCTATGAAAAGTATCGCGTAGGCGATTATAAAATAAAGCTGTGTGCAAAATGACACGGCCCGTAATCGAACCAGACGCGACATCTGCCCGGCCAATGAGAGCAAAAAATAAAAATTATTTTTCCAAAGTACCACGTCAATAATGTCACAACTACGAATTCGTGTTTTTGCCCAAAAGCGGAGCATAATGTAAACACTCGGCGGCACAATGGAAGGCGACACAAAAAAAGTTTTTGTAATTTCGAGTGAGGTTTTGAGGACGTGTTGCGTGTCATCTACAAATGGATGTGGAAAGGTGTGGATTTATTTCCAACATTTACTTTTACGAGAAATAAATCTTAACTTCGCGTATAAATAGAATATTTATTTGCTGCTGCTTAACTACTAAACTCCAGAAAAATGTTAAATACCTATATATTTTTTGTTCAAAGTAAAACGTAGGTAGTTCAACGACCTTTACGATGAGATACTTGCGATAGATAACGCTTATAAGTGTCGACATACGCCGAGTTACCTACCACCCCCCTAACAAGAGGACAAAATCGAAATACCGTGAGCCCCTAGGAGATTCGGCGCCAAAGGGGCTATTTTTATGACTGTCGTACCTACGCACTCGGCCCACTGGGCAAATAGGTGAGCACAATGGATACGCGGACACATGTGTTAGAGCGGGACGGTTACATGTCGTGCGTGACGTCGTCTAGTCATAACGGTCGAATGGGCGTGATGTTTCTTACCAACTGAAAGCGGACAAAAATACGAGGAACAATCGATTGCCGCTCGGTAGTAAAAGGACGTAACTCGAGTTGTGGGGAGCGCGTTGATTACTTCTCTACTTATATTTGTATGTTTGTAGCTGTGGGCGAGTTTATACGTATAAGTGTGCCTTGTATAGGAATTTGTAATGGTCTGATTTCGTAAGTGCATTGTAATTTGTTGATATTGAGGAATATTGTTGTGTATGTTTTTTTTTAATAAGAGCTGTCTAAACAGATTAAGACCTAATATGACCAAAAAGTAATGAACTTAGTTATTACGGATCTTCAAATGAAGTCTTTGGCTGGTTAAAATGACAATTGAAATAATATTTGAATAATTAAATGATGTTGACTCTGGATTTCCATCATTCTTTCTCTTATCACTTAAACATACTTTTTTGAACGGGTGCCAAACAGAAAAAATATAAAACACAATTTTAGTAATCACGATACAGCAGTATTATATCGAATATAAAAATATGTAGCATTTATTTCAAGCCAGATATGAAATACCTCAACATGCCTAACAAAAAATATAACCGCGCCGTAGAAAACTCCACAACCCAACTTACGTCATTCTACCTCCCGGCCGCGCTACTATAATTCCCCGTTTACGCGTGAATGCACAGAACATTTGTTGCCTCTTTCACACTCGCGTGCTACCCCATGGATCGACTATCGCTGCCCTTGTCACGGATTAACGTCAACTGCTTATGCCACAGGAATTGACGGGTAAGTCCAGAATTTATGAAAATGTCGGGGAATTTTCATCGAAATAGCTCTGAGTGTGAATGATGAATATTTATTTCTAATGTTTCGAGTTGATATTTGATGTTTTATATTAACGAGTGAAATGATATTTGTTTGTAGAAATTTAGATTAATAATTTATTTTCACGCAGCATGAAGTACTCCTACCTAGTTTGTACCTATTTCGTTTTACAAGACACATATTACTAATTAATTAGATATTTATATTGTAAAACGAGTAATAGGTATATCTAGAAAAGTAGAGTATTTAAGTGGTAATCGATATACCTAGGTACAAATAAGAAATAATCGTTAACTATATACTTACCTAACCCCTTATTCATAAACGCGCTACAAACTACAATTAGCTAATAACCGTTGTCTTTATCTGTCATTTTGACTTATGTATTTGTAAGAAAGGGATAAAACATAATTTAACTAAATCAGGCGGCTTAGCACGGTCGCGTTTTTATCCCTTGTCACCATGCCTGTCACGTTCTAACAAGTATGTAAGTGCGAAAGGGACGCGCATAGTGATAGTCGATAAAAATGGAACCGTGCTGAGCCCGCAGGCCCGTAATGTTTTATTAACAATTATTGCGTTTCTGATTTTCTAGTAGAAGGTAGTAAGGAGTTTTTGGTTCAAAACTAATACATAGTTTATACATACATACATATATGTGACGTTCCACGGGAAAAGGTACCTTATGAGGGTTTCTAGTTTCGGAGATATTAAATGTTTTGTAAAGAGGTGAAAAAATGCTCAATTTTTTTTTATTGTGTGATCTGAAACCTTAATGCGTAACGTTTGTTTACCTGTTTTTATTTTTGTTATAAGTTAGTTATAAGCCTAGTAATGTCGTCTCAGAGTTTAGTAGAAAAGGTACCTTATGGAAAAAAGATTGAAAATTCCCAAAAAAACTAGTCAATACGGGAAAAGAAGTTTGGTAGAGAACTGTATTAGCATTCTGCAAAACTAATTTGATAATTTCAGTTCTGGTTGGGGCGCTTCGCAAATATTATAACCGTACATAGACCGACATCACAAATCCAAGTAGACTGCTATTATACCAAAGTTACTCTCGTCAAGTCTTTCTTAACTAGAATAATCTTCATTTGGTTTGGTCGCATGCAGTAAATCAGCCATTGGTTTGCTGAAAAATGCCAATACCCGACGCATTACCTTATGGAATATCTGAGGTCATTGAACCTCAATGCCGCTTATCTTCAATAGCAACCGAAATATATTATTGATAAGAAATAGACGATTTATACCATCTTAACCCCAAAATATTATTAGTTTATCCTAACTGTTCCATCATCATCATGCCTCATCATGTAACTTGACCACAAGGTACCTTTTCATTACATACAAATTATTGGTCTTTTTTAAGATTATTATGACGAAGAACTAATTAAATTGGGGGCAGTTTAATGTAAATTAATATTTTCTATTCATAAAAGATAAACTATAATATGATTGATATTTTGTAGTGATGTATTATTAGATTTATTTCCATAAGGTACCTTTTCGTAAATGTATGGAGCAAATACTGTTATTGTTATGTAAGTTTAAAGTGGCATAAGGGGTTAAATATAGTATTTAGTTGGGGTTTTAGGATTTATTTCATTTGAATGACAGAATTTCTTTCATATGTGCTCAGAAAAATTGATTGTGTGTCACATTAAAAGTAAAAATATTCAATTTTGTGATTTTATATGAAAAAGTCAGAAAATACATTTTCACCTCTAAATCGGTATTGTTTTTTGCTTAAACTGTCTGTCAGTGTCGTTTTCTAATAGATAAAATTTAAATCTTGAGAGCTCATTGCAATCAATCGTGAAAATGAAATAAAACTTTATTTTCAAGAGATTGGTTAGTATACACATAAATCAGTCGATATCAAAAGTTTCTATTTGCATTACAGAACAAGTCGCAATATTTTTTTAATCTCAGATATATAAGGCATTATTATTTGTAGTCAACTATGTAACTTACTTCAGGAACATAGTTTTTTAGGCGGCTAAACTTAAAACTTCTCTATCGTAAAGTTGCTCATTTCACAACATTATTTTCAAAAAATCATATCTCTGTAACTACGCAACCTAGAAGGTTGATCTTTTGTGTTATCGATAGGTTATTTATTGTAGATTACTGGGGTATGCATAACTCCATACCCGCCATAAGGTACCTTTGACCGTGGGACGTCACATATGACATTTTTACTTACCTATGTAACACAAGTCAGCTTCAGGCAGCCAAGACCGTAGCTGGCCGTAATAACTTCTTACTATAGTTCGTTTTTTTTAGTATTAGAAAGAACTTAAAGAAGGTAAGGGATCTTGATAGGTCTTTTAATTGAAAAACGCTTTTTAAAAATCAGTATTTATTACTTATGAAAGCAGAAGATTATAAATGATCGTATTAGATTCATAATTGTTACATATTTGCCGTGACTTATTTTTAAATTGTGTTTTTCAATTAAAAGACACATCAAGATTGTTTACCTTATTTCTAATGCAAAAAAAACTAACTATAACCGCCTCAGTTAATAGTAAACCTAATAATAATCGATCGAAAATCAAAATAGATAACATTGTAAACACGCACGATTCTATCCCCCATTGTACTAAGTTTCACCAAATCAGTGTTATTCTCTTAAATAGTTTACGCCGGTAGTACAATGTCTAGACCTAGCCTATTTAGCCTAACGGGATACCTAAAGTTTCCACTCCGAGCGTTGAACGCGCGGACAAGGGACTTTACGAAACTTATCCTATAGTTTACCAAAAGTAGCCATTTGGCAGGAAATATTTTTATACTTTGTGAACCGTATTCATTGCTGTTTAGTATATTAGATATGTTGACATCTAGGTTATTAATCAGTCTGTTTTCTGTAAAAATGTGAATTAAGTGTTAGAAAAACTACGTAAATATAGGTACAAGTAGTAAGGTACTTAAAAGTTATTGCTAACCATAACAGTATAGTTAAGAACACAAATTTGTAAACTAGGTACTGCTATTCGAAATATTTTTCTTCTATTTATTTGTATATATAGTTGGTCAAGCAGATCTTGTCAGTAGAAAAAGGCGGCAAATTTGAAAATGTTGGCGCGAAGGGATATCGTCTCATAGAAAATTTGAATTTCGAGCCTTTTTTTACTGACAAGATTTGCTTGACCATCTATATATATTTATTACAATCGACATAAGACTGGCCATTGACAAATTAACCCACAATCTAAACAAATTCAAAGACCGTTAGATAGAAGTTAAAGACACGTTCGTAATTCAAATGCGTTCGATCGTACAGTGGGCACGGGAACCCGACATCTCCACGTTTCTGTTTTAAGATTTATCAAAATTATTTTTTATATTTAAGTATAGGTACTGAATTTATACACTTTTCCAATTCAATCAATACCAAAAACACTAGTCATTGACAAACCAACATTCTAAACCAACTTCAAGCACCATTAAATACACGTTCCTAATTTAAATGCGTTCGATCGCACAGTGGGCTACGCAACCCGACACCGCCAAAACGCTACCGTCGAGCATTTTCGGGGCTTCCGACCGTAAAGTATATTATGTAGCCAGCTTTTGTTTTTACACGCAAAACGGTTGTAAATGAAGTGTGGTGTCGATTACGTGTGGAATTATAGTGTTAACTAGCTAGGTGATATTGATATGTTTGATTAAAAGCTTTGAGTAGAACAAACATTTGTTGGTGGTGAACCAATTTTAAGGGAATTTGATTGCTGTAAAATTAACATTCCGAATTATGTTGTTATTACACTGAAAACTACTATAATCAGCCTTCAGCCTATGGGCGCCAATGAACCTATCGAGAAATAATGATTAAATGTACAACACGGAATGTTCTCGATAATTTTATTATTGTATCTATGTATAACAATTTATACAGGAAACTTCCTAAATGATAACTTTCTTCGAGTATTGTTAAATTTTATATGCTACTTTAAATTAAGTTAAATCTGGCTAACGAAAGTAAAACCCATTAAATTCTTTGACACAACTGAATTACACAAGTACTTAACTTTCATTTATAGTTTCGTCTTTACCGATTAAAGATAGGTATAACTAGCTCATGCAAATGAGAATTGTTTTTATTCTAGACACTAGTAGACACTAGAGCATGTGATCGAAAATGAAAAAGACAAAATGTGACGTTTTCAACCAAAATGAACCCATTGTCGGATGTCGATAAGGGGTCATCCATTAATTACGTCACACGAATTTCTAGGTTATTTGAAAAAAAATTCGGTTACTGATGAAGTTAAAGTGACGTCACAAAGTTTGTGTCTCCCCCCTCCCCCATGTCACAATATGTCACATTTTCTTGACCCCCTCCCTCCCCCTAAACGTGTGACGTAATTAATGGATGACCCCTAAGGTTGATTTCAAATTGAAGCTATATGGAAATAGCGCCTTATCGACAACCGAGAATGAGTACCCCTTTGATTGAGAATGGCACAAATTGTTTCTAATAACGCTATAAGCATTCATAATAACAGTAATAAACAATCCACTCCATTGCCCACGCCCTCCGTCACGCAGAGTTACTCTTTAATTCACGACATAAGCGACATGGGACCAGAGGGACAGGTTAATTACGAGGGTTGACGACTGTTTCATATTCTATGTGTAGGCAGAAGATTCGCTCAAAATAACCTACACGTAATAGAGCGTTTCTTTTATTTTTTGCCATTTTATATATTGTGACCTTTTTTGCCACTTTTGTGTTATTTTTCTAGTCAGGATCGCGAGCCCTTTTCATCCTTATAGGAGAAAAAAAGTGTCCTAAAATTTCCATACATTTTTCATACTTTCCTTTTTGTTACCGCCATACAAAGTATATGGAGAAATGGTAACACAATAGGAAAAAAACTCTGTGACATTTTTTTATCCCATTAGGATCGAAAGAGCTCGTGATTCTGAGTAGAAATAACACAAAAGTGGCAAAAAAATTCACAATATTTAAAAATGGCAAAAAATAAAAGAAACGCTCAATAGATCGGCCTCCGCCTTAATAGGGCTTGGTCACTTTTTCTTTAGTAATTATAATTATGATTTCAATTTCAGTTTATGATCTACACATTTGACTTTGAAAGCTCGTCTAGTCAATTCGGCAGATTTTCAACGAGAACTTTTTGTGCTGAATTTCTGTGACATTTGGATTGCATGCTTTTCTGGCAGTTAGATTTCGGTATTTCCAAAAATTTAGTTTGCAGTTACATTTATATCTAAACTTCAAAATACTCGCAAGCACTTTAAACAATATAAAGATACGCTTTATCTAGATGTTAAAGTTATATCTAAAACGAGATCAGTACCGAAACGCTGTGTAACCACTTAATATAAAATGAGAAAATCCTTTTAACTACGAAAAATATACCCAAAAATATTCTCAACCTTCATTTCATTACTCATGCATTTTAAAAAAGCCCTTCAACCAAATCGCCGACAACAATTTAACATCCATAATGAACCTGACGAGTGCATCAGGGCACTATCCAATCTCGGCGCCCTAAGAGAATGGCAAAAAACCTCCCTAACCGACGCTCCCTAACCGCTTTCCACCGGGGAATCGAACAGGGTCTCCGCGGGTTAAGCGTGTACGTTAAAATGTTTATAGATAATACCAATGTAGGTAATAGTAATTCTAATGGGGACGGACCCTCTTACGGAATTCCTATTCAGAGTAATGGCTTTTGTCCGGATATCTTGTATCGGTTTGATGCTGAATGGCCCTGGAAAAGTGTAACGGCTTAATAGATGGGATTTTCATCAAGCCCACGGTTTTTGTCTATGAGATTAAAGCGGAGAACCTCTGCGGTTTAATCCTGAAAATCGATTCAAATATAAAAAAAACGTAAAGATACTTTCTTTACGTTATTCCTTTACTTTTTTATAGCGTAACGTCTTTACTTTTTTTTGCGTACTTGCTACTAAAAATTACTTTTTACGAGTAAGATAAACGTACTAGTGCTCGACATGCTAATGCCCACTAGATGACACCCTACTGTCACCTCTATTGACAATTACTTAAGTTTAAAGATGACATGTACCGGGACAGTGATTCTACCTTCTATTACAGCAAAAACGCCATTCCATGATACTAAGAACCTAAATCTACCTGATATTAAATGAGGCGTCAGAAAGAATTTTGCGTCAGAAGGGCAAAAAAAGACTAGAAAAACTGAAGTATTTTGTAATATTCGTAAACAAAATGTCGCATTAGCGAAATTGACCAAAACTGTCAATAATCCGAAGGACCACCAGCGGCTGGATCTCTAACACTATCGCTCGCTAGATGATCTATCGCCATGTCACGTAATGAGTTGCGCGCGCGGCTCACTTGACACCTGTCAACTGTCAACTGACAGATCCAGAACGAGCGGGGACGTGTTTACTTCCAATCCAATTTAGACTTTAAGGTGCTCGGGATAGAATATGAAATTGATTGTTAGTAAAACGTGACATAAGTTGTTTTGGTTTTGAAATAAGTAAGTGACGCAGGAACGCCCGCGCATCGAATGATCTATGAGAGCTATCACTGCGAAATATGATACGTTAACTTTTAATTAGATAGAGATTTTATCGGTGTAGATCATATTAATGCTAGTGACGTTTTGTAGGGCAAAGGGAACTTGAGTAGGTAAACTAGTTTTTCTTGTTTTTGTTTTACTTGTTGTTTAAGTTTGGAAAAGTTGAATCTATATACAGGTTGTAAAATTTAAATGGGTCAGTGTGGGAAAGTCTGAAACTATAAGACATTCGAAGATCTGTTCTTAGGAACCATACTGACCGATTTAAATGTTTAACAAAAGTAGATCTTGAACAAATTTGTTAACTTTGTTAAGCTGCTGCTTTTCAGACAAAATGGGATCTGCAAAATAAAGTCGATGAATATATTTATGCCTAGATAACAAAAATGTAGCTGTAATGTATAACTAAAATTTGCTACATTATTTTTCGATGCAAATACATATTTTGATGTTTGGCATTTTTGCACACCATTGCCCCTCAGACCAAGATGCCTTCAAAATTAGCAAAATAAACGAAATAATTACACGCAAGGTCGTGAAACGAAAGTGCGATATCGTTTTACGTTACAAAGTCGGCGACACAAACGTTTATACAATTAATGAGCTTTATCTCTACGGTATAAGATTAAATTTCGTGTAGATATTTGTGCCGAGCGTCGTGCCGGTGTCGCGTTACTGCCATGTACGGTAGTTGCCAGATTTCAGGCTTGACTGGCCGTCATTTTCGATATTCGTGACAGCTGTTAATTATTGAACGTGTCAGCTTTGCATCATTATATTGGTTGAAGCTTGATAAGGGCTTTTGAAAGTTTGTGTACCTACTAATATTGTTTATAGGTAAGAAAATTGTAGTTGAAGTCTAGTTGAAATGTTTGTAACAAACTTTAGTAGAGTTATAAGACACTATAACTCCTCAAGTCCTCACAAGTAAACGCACTTATTTTTTTATTGAACGGAATAAATAAATTTATATTTCTTTAATATGTGGTTCATGTATATCTATAAAAATCTATTTATTTACGACTACAGACTAAAATAAAAAAAGAACATTATTCTTTTTTTATTTTTGACTAACACCGTGTAGCGCCCTAAACCACTGTGCACCAAAAATTGAAACTAGCGTAGCCATTGGCTTCGAAAACTTACGATCAAAGTTGTCTAAAAATATATTTTTTAAATCTCTTTAAAGCCCCCTACATACGCGGGGTGCGTGGGTACAAAGTTTTAGGCCCGTTACACACATCAGTGGACACTAATTCGGAGGTCGGGGGGCGAAAGGACATAAGTCCATATTTGGTAAAAGTGAAAGTATCCCATAAATTGTGTTTTTAGAGACATACAGATACAATAGGTACAATATTATAATGAGTAAACGAAAATTGTACGTATATATTACCCCGTTGGATAAAAAGTACTCGTTAGAATGTAGGTTGTATGGAATATAAATGTAACGATAAACGCTAGTGGACGGAATAGACCCTATGACGGAATTAGCCACATTTACCTTATTATGATAAAGTGTTTAATTACAGATTATATAGGTAGAGTCTGTTCGGAAAGAGAAGAGTCGTGAAATGTATTGGGCCCCATATATTCCACGACTCTTCTTTCTCCACACAGATTAAGTCAATTAGTTGTGAAAACCGACCAAAATACAACGACATTTTTATTTCGTAAGCACAAACAAACGAGACATTACATTAAATTAATTTCTATAAATAGCTGACATTAATTAAATTTAAATATTATGGAATTTAAAAAAGTTGAATTGGACAACGGTTAACTTTTTTAACGCTAAACCGATACACAAAACCAATTAGTTAACAATTCCACAAAAAAACGACGGCTGCGTGCGTTCTTGCGTATGATGTGGCAGAAGAATTAGCCCCTTTGCTCAAATAATGACATCTGAGCAAATACGATCACAGATAAAAGAAAAAAAAACTAGAACACGTGCGCTTTTTAAACTGAATATTTTGATTTGCGATTTTTCTGTGAAATTTTCTATATTTTACGAATTGTAAAAAGAACGTTAGAATACGAGTAGGTTTAAAGTACAGGTACTTTTTAAAAGGTTCGATTTTAAGAATGACATTTCAGATTTTCATTCCTAACTGAATTGCAAAGCCCTTTAGGCTTTTTTGACATAAGTGAAAAAAAGCTGTTGAAAACAAAGGAATTCGATTTCAAATTTGTCGTTGAACACTCATTCAATGGCTGTCGATCAAATTTTGAAAATAGAATCTATTAACTTCTATTCCACGTCTCCGACACCTGACCGCTTTCGATAAAAATTCATGAAATAGAAAAATAAATCCTTTAAAATTCGAACACGAACGCTTTAATCTTGCCAGCCTATCTGATTGGCCAGGGAGCTGTCAGAAACAGAATTTGTGTTTTAAATGCACCTCCTATTGGCCGGATTCGAAATTCGAAATGTTTTTGGCGTTTAGAATAGAAGGTCTTTTTTTGTCACGCTATCTGATTGGGGAAGGATTTAAATCCATAATTGGTTTTCCAATCACTTATTAGGATACTAGAGAGTGCGTTGCGTATGAAATTGGGATCTAAAATGACCTTTACGGCGCTGCGTAGCGTGAAACTGGTTCTTTTTTGTGTGTAATTCGGTAGTGATATGTGTGTTCCCACGAGTTTTTTATCTGTATTATAAATATGTCTGAGGCATCAATACGAAACCTGAATACCTAAGCTTTAAAGATTAGTTTTTTCTGCAGCGTTTCCACGGTGAGCGTTGAGTGACTCTGTTATGTATGATAAAATTCATAAAATAATTCGTAGAATCCATTTTTTTGTTACATATGTCTGAAACATACACTCTATATATGAATCTAGACAAAATCAACTTATTTACGATATTTTTACAAATACCTACTCGTACAATGAACTATTTTTATATTAAATGTATGTTACACTAGTAAAAACCCGTTTATTTGACTTTTTTTTACTTAAACATTTTTATTCATTATGGTAGTTTATCTTGGTTTACCTAATGTTCATCTATTTCTATGTAATATATCTGTTATTTTACAAACCTTTTTGCAGCCGGTTAAAAACTGACCCGTCAGGCAAATCTGTTTTCCAGCGCACATTACCTTCCATTAGTGTAACACGGGATTAATGCGGGCATTACGGCGCCGAGTGTACCGTGCCGCTTAAATTCTGCCCGACTGTACCTTTCGCTGTGTTCGGAAAATTTTGTTTGCATTTTGTAGGTTTTTGACGTTTTGTTGCACAGTGGTTATGATGGTGAGACTGGATTGGTCAAAAATATTGTGAAGTAATTATGAGTCAACATACGAATAGTGCAATTTTGCGATATTGTTAGGCATGTAAAAAATGCTCACAGAAAAAAAAAACAATTGTCTAATAAGAGTGACTTATAAGAAAATATATCTACTTACCTATAAGAAAAGAAAAATAGTGCATTCAAAATTATATTGTAAACGTACCTATAAAATGATTCTAGATACAATTTCAAAGGTTTGTGATAAAACAATTATTATTATATAGATCAACTGAGTATCAAAATTTCTAGTCCATAAGAAAAGAACTAAAAAGTAAACATTCTGTGTTCCGTAATAAGCATTTTAAAACTACGAATTTGTAAAAAAACACTTTGTTACATAATACAGTAAAATTTTATTATTTACTATTCGTGCCACAGTACATATAATATTATATGTATAAACATACTACAGATCTGGTGCATAATTATTTTCCATCGTATTTTCACGGAAACGTACGAACGTGTCTTGCTATTTCAGTCAGTCTCGGTACAAAAAGTACTGACGTTGACTGAAGTAGCATGACAAATACGAACATTTCCGAGAAAAAACGAAGGAAAACAATTATTCACTACATCTGTACATACATCCTATTTCAGCAACCTCACTATCGTAACAAAAAACCATCATTCCACCACAAAGGAAACACATACGCAATTTTGTATGCGCGGCCCCCAGTCTATTTCAGCGTTACCATTGGCAACAAGAAAACAGATATTATATCGCCATGCCTACATATAGTTACGCAGGGTTGCCGGCTGCGAACTTGAAATATGTTGAAACCATGACTTTTTAGAAGAAAAGTCATGGTTTCAATAATTTCCAACCTTTTGGAAATATTTGTGTTTAAAAACTCATAAGTACAGAAAAAATCATAGGTACTTCAAAAACTTCAAAATAACTAGAAAAACGACGCCTGTATAAAATAGACTTACATTGTAAAAGTTAAACTAAAAAGTATTTACAAAAAAATATAATAAAAATATTTTACTTAAGAATCTTCAGGATATAGGATCTTTACTTTTTCATAAAGATGTTTCATCTTACGAAAACTATACCTGAAAATTTCTTTAGCTCGTCATTAAACATCATCAAAATTATTTATTTACCCCCAAAATTATTTATTCATAAAACTTTAAGGGCCTGATTTAGTTAAATTATGTTTTATCCCTTTCTTACAAATACATAAGTTAAAATGACAGATAAAGACAAACGATTCATAGCAAATTCAGGCCAGTAACGCGTTTATGAATAACGCCATAAGAGTCTTGGGGTCCGATTCGGATTTTGAAATAGACATCTATTAGACATCTTTTAGACATCACCAAGATACGATAACGATATGTTTAAGATCTAACCTGTCAATTTTGACATTTGCGCGATTCTGGAGATACTCTTGAACGATTTCCACAGGATATGACTTAGAGATCTAATTCACATCTAATAGATATCTTACTCTATCTAACGTAAAAGTGACATTGGTTGCCCGGATTGCGCTGCAAAAGAGAACTAGTTGATATCTAAACTATAACGTATCTAGAATGGATCTAGTACGTGTCGTCTCTTGTGAATATCTTGAAGTTCGAATACGGCAGTTGGTATTCTGTACCTTCTTGCCGAAAAAAATAACAAAACACTGAAAAAACCTTGCCACCTGGGAACCCTGGTTACGTGTTAAAATAGGCATGTACATTTGTGTGGGTCGGTTTTTAACGCATGCGTGGTTTTTCCGAAAGTAGATAGATATTGGGGTTCGGGAGGTGGGTGGGGTCTAATCTGCCCCTTTGAGGGCCCGATTGGAATTTAGTAATCATATTAGATTTTAAATTACACGTGTTTTGAAGTTAAGGGGCCGCAATTTGTTTCCTATTAGAATAGTCGTGTCGTGTAGGATATAGGAGGGATGATTAGTTATGTATTCGTGGTTTCGTGTGCAATATTTTGTAAACAAGATTTTGAGGTGGCATTTATTTTCTTACCTATACATATACTTATCGTAGTAAATAAAATTGGGAACCAATTTTTACATTCATAATTAAATAAATAAGATACCCTTTTGAGAAACTTGTAGGTAGATATAAGCCGAGTTCACTCTACACTTTTTTTTTATTTTGGCGATTTCAGCGACGCTGACGATTGAACTGTGTTTTTTTACGATTGGCTATTTTACTATCAAATTTTGCAACAAATGTTTACTAAAATGACGAATTAATTATACAAATTAGGGCAATTACTAACCCTATTTTTTCCGCAGGTCTCCTCAATAAACCGAGTACTCCGCAACCTAGCGTCGCAGAAGGAACAAGCGGCGTCTGCGCAAAACGATAGCGTGTATGAGAAGTTACGAATGTTCAACGGCCAGGCGGCGACGGGGTGGTGGTATCCTGGACTACCTGCGCCCGCGCCGACGTTGCCAGCGCCGCTGCCGCCCCAGCTGAACCGGCCGAGCAGCGAGGAGCATAAGAGAGGTGAGTATGGGTGAATCAACGTTTTCTTGTCACCCGTTGCCATGGTTACGGTCTCCTGGGTCACTCTTAAAATACTAGTTATTTCGTATTGAAATGAACCCAACTTGAATATTTTGGTACCTAGTTATAAGGTCTTTCCACAATAGGACATCTACTAAGCACGTTTGTAGAGCATGGTACAGCAGCTCTTCTAAGAAACTATGCTACTATTTGTCTCCTGGATGATGGGACAGAATAACAACAAGAAATAGTTGATCGACCCGTGTAACTCACGGATAAGAATATCTAGAGACATAGTTTTTCGGTTTATGTACGAAATATCATTTGATTTTGCCAGCCGCTTTTCGGTGAAGAAAAAACATCGTGAGGAAACCGGACTAATCCCAATAAGGCCTAGTTTCCCCTCCGGGTTGGAAGGTCAGATGGCAGTCGCTTTTGTAAAAACTAGTGCCTATGTCAAATCATGGGATTAGTGTCAAGCGGACCCCAGGCTCCCATGAGCCGTGGCAAAATGCCGGGATAACGCGAGGAAGAAGATAGCTCTGTGTACTGAATGCCATGAATATGTAGATAAGTCAAAAACACGAAGAACCCCGGACTACCCGCACCTACTACGCCGGGTCCATAAGCAGCCTTGTTTTCTTATTGATCAATTCATAAGAAGCTATTTTATGAAACACGGGACCGTTAGAGTAGGCAAGGCATACTTATCTTTTCTCTGAATGTTTTCTTTTTCCCTCTTCTCTGTTATTATTTTTATTCAAACCTTCCCGTTTCTTATGCCTTGTCTTGTAAGATAAATAATCCTGCTTTGTGTACTTTCCTACTTTCATATCGATACCATCAAAAATGTGTAGCCTAATATGAAGCAAAATATGTACTATGTAGCAGTGAATGTCTCTCGGACTAGTGGGTGTTTTGAAATATGGTCTTCTTCCTCGCGTTATCCCGGCATTTTGCCACGGCTCATGGGAGCCTGGGGTCCGCTTGACAACTAATCCCAAGAATTGACGTAGGCACTTTTTACGAAAGCGACTGCCATCTGACCTTCCAACCCAGAGAGGAAACTAGGCCTTATTGTCCGGTTTCCTCACGATGTTTTCCTTCACTGAAAAGCAACTGGTAAATATCAAATGATTTTGAAACATGGTAATAATACAAAACATCTCCATTTGCACTGAACGTAACTAGACTAACTGACGTACGAAGACCACATAGTCAATTTGTAAGTAATATAAAGCTATCCTCCTAAGGCCCAAGGTCCTACCTATAGACTTATTCAGTCCGATGAAATTTAAATCATATTCAATTGGAACAGAGTCGCATTTCTTTTGTTTTGTACGATATTCACACAAAACCAAAATCAACTCTATTCTTTACAACAAAGGTTCAAATTTTAGTGGCAAATTCTGGATTTTTCATTTTTATGGGGCCTTAAGAGGCTATACTGACCCTTCTCACCTCCATTGTTCCAAGTTGTAGCGATTTCAGACCGAGTTTAGTCGTTAATGTACCGTGAAGACAGCTCTCAGACGCGTCGACATTATCTAATACGAATGTACAGTGCTCAGATGTCTGGCAGTAAGGTTGATGTGTAATATAATATGCGGTAAAGCCCGGGTTGCAACGACCGTGTCTACACGGACTGATTAGTGTAATAACCACTCACATGATTGATATTTTTCAGTGACCTCTATTATTATAATAAAATAAGGGTGACAGCTGTTAGCTACAGTTACCAAAAGCATGTGAGTGGATATACAGTAATTTAGCTGTCTTTTAGAGATTTGTCAAATTTTCAATACAAAACAAATAGACATGTCATAGACATCTTTTCTATCGAGCCAAACTTTAACCTTTCAAGATTTCGATTGGAGTCTGTCCTTTTAAATATAGTCTAGTTTCCGTGTGTTTTTTTTCATGGCGTTTGTCCATGGTTAAAACGTGTAAAAATTCAATATTAATACGTACAATTTGTGTTAGCCCCCTGTAATGGTCGTGAACCGACACTTGCACCCTCCTTTGCAGGAATTATCGGGTACAAGCATAAAATAGAAACAGCATCTTTTTTCTTAAACTGTACCTAACAGTCAGCGCCTATATGATGCTGACTGTACAATGATGAACGCTAAAATTGATCTTTTTTTTTTAGTTGAACGGCAGGTTTTGTCATGGCCTACATATTTTTAGTGACCTAAATTCATAGCAAAATTCTCGAGCAGCTTGTATTAGTCAATAATCCTTTCTATATTTATGTAACAGGAAAACGCCAAAGTCCCTTTGATGTAGACTTTTCCCTAAAGATTTACAAAGCCTATTTCGCCAACGGAAACGGAACTATGTCAAAACTTTCGCGTCAAAAATAAAACGGGTTCTCTGCTGCACATTGGATCTTACGAAATATTAATGCTGCCTTTGGGTCTAAACCGTTGTAAAATGTTGCGAATATCCGCATCCGACGGCAGACTTATATATTCCTGAAATGTGGGTTCATACCTACTGATTGGAATTGGTTTCATGTAACTGATGTACATCTTGCTAACATAATCTCGTCTGCCAAGGTGTTTCGGCAGGAAAGGCCTTGGCAGACTTATATATTCCTGAAATGAGGGTTCATACCTACCGACTGGAATTGGTTTCATGGTGGTATCAGATGGGTTAGTGTACGGTAACCGATGGTCATCTTGCTTATAATTTCGTCTGCCAAGGTGTTTCGGCAGGAAAAGCCCTGGCAGACTTATATATTCCTGAAATGAGGGTTTATACCTACCGACTGGAATTGGTTTCATCGTGGTATCAGATGGGTTAGTGTACGGTAACCGATGGTCATCTTGCTTATAATCTCGTCTGCCAAGGTGTTTCGGCAGGAAAAACCTTGGCAGACTTCTATATTCCTAAAATGGGGGTTCATACCTACCGACTGGAGTTGGTTTCATGGTGGTATCAGATGGGTTATTGTAGGGTAACCGATGGTCATCTTGCTCACATAATCTCGTCTGCCAAGGTGTTTCGGCAGGAAAAGCCTTGGCAGACTTATATATTCCTGACATGAGGGTTCATACCTACCGACTGGAATTGGTTTCATGGTGGTATCAGATGGGTTAAATTAGGGGTCCTGGTGGCCACCTTTGAGAGCGTCTGCCAAGCACTTCCGGCAAAAAAAATACTGGCAGACTTCGCTTTTCTGTGTCTACATATAAATTTCTAACTGCTGCCATAACTATTATTTCGGTATCAGATGGGTTAAATCAGCCCCCTTTTTCGCACCGGAAGTGGCCTTCTTTTTCGTACTTTCGGCAAGTTCCGCCGTGGCAGACTATCGAATTCGGTCTTAGCATCACTTTTATGGGAAACCATTGTGCATTTCATCGCGGTATCAAGTCGGTTAGAAAATTTGCGGCCGGCTCTTCTACTAAAGTCGGTACAGGAACGTCTTAGCGGCAGCGTAATAATGTGCTCGGTAATTTCGCCATTACCTATTACGAAATTGTCTAGATCTAGAAAAGTCGGCCAAGTTACTGTTTATTACATACAACGCACCTATATTCTTGCTCAAATACTAAACGTATCGTTTTTTTTTAAACAAAACTTACTAATATTCGACGTTTTTTAAGTAACTAATCTTGACATCCGCGGATGTGAGCCTTTAAATATCCGCATCCGCATCCGCGGATGTGAGCCTTTAAATATCCGCATCCGCATCCGCGGATGTCAAAAAATCTGCATCCGCAACATCCTTGTTCTAAACACCGCCCTCGCTCAGGGGGAACTTCAGACTTGCCGAGATTATACCTTTGCCTCTTTTGTGTTTTATACCTGCTGTACGGTTACCATCAGTTTGTCACTGACATAAACGTCGTCGAGAACGTAATTTACTTTCTATACATCTCGCTCGCACTCGCATATTAGTGCAAACGGGACGTATAGAAAGTAAATTACGTTCTCGACGGCGTTTATGTCAGTGACAAACTGATGGTAACCGTACTGGTACGGTAGGTATATATGCATGTTATGACTTCAAAAACAATGTCTTGGGAGGAATTGGTATGGAATTACTTGTAAGGATTTAGTCTGTTATGCGAAATAAGGTGATACAATACAGTTTTAGTAAAGCTCCTAGAATTTATGTTATTGTGTAACAAATATTGCCGATTACAGTATATTCTTATTAAGGTCTTAAGAAAACGTGATTGAGCTATTCTCACGTACTTCAATTTATCAAAAAACTAGACCTTACTACATCGTCATCATCATCATCGTATTCTATATATGTAAAAACATGTCGAGCAATCTCCTATAATATATAGTGACCCGTTTTAATTTAAATATATATCTGTGTTTCACGGAAGTTATGTTATTGAAATCTACATCGAATTAAATCCCTACTTATTTATATTACAATCTGACTAAAAGTCATTTTATTAGTTTCTTACGCCAAGTATATACATAGTTTTTCAAGGTCACAGTTAAGACAAAATAAAACCCAGCAGTAAGTCCGCATTAGGTCGCTGACGTGACCTCAAGTGACCGTTGACAGTCGACCCGACCCAAGACGCAAGTCAACTGCGACCCGAACGTGTCACACATGAGCAAAGGGCCCTCCGTGTCGCACAAAGGGAAGACAGTTCAATTTTAAGGGAGGTTTTAAGGGAACGAGAAATAGTTTGGTAACTAAGGTAAGGAATACTTTAGGTGGCTGTTTGGGGAGAAGTGGATGGGTTAACTTTAGATCGAGTGATACTTAGTTGAAAAGCAAAGATTTTATAGTATCTTGTTACATAACTTTCTTATTTTTTTTATTGTTATCCGTTCTTTTGAATTGGCAAAAAGAACTTAGATAATTCACAAAGCATATTCTCGGAAAAGTAAAGTTAGGTACCTAACGAAACAAACAGAAGTTTTAGTCAGCTTCCACTTTTCTTTGCACTTTTCACAGGTATTTTCATGCGTGATTTATTCAAAATATGTCAAAATATGCTTGCATTCACTTTTTGGAAGACGAGACAAATATTTACGCAAGAAAACATTGAAACTTCGCGATGAACATATTTTTGTAAAACTGTCACAAAACTTAAATATGAAGAAACCAAACGCAACTCCATATAAACTTTGACAGTTATCCTATTTCTTGTTTTAGTCTATTTCAGAAGCGTATTATTTTCGGTCTATTTTTTGTTTTGCCTTATCTATGCCAAAATATATTTAACCGTACAACTATTTTTCGAAAGAACGGTATAAAATAAATAACCGACTTCTAAACCGCTTTCTCACATGTCACCGATTTCTCATATTTTATAGGCGTCTTTGTGTTACACTTGTTAGAATTTTTTTAATGTAAAATCAAATAAAACTAATAAAATCGCTTTATTTTTTTCATTAAATTGACTTAATGATTAACAGTACTCGATTTTTTTTTGAAAAACTTACCAAATTTTTTTTTAACACTCAAAGAAACTAAACGCACCGCCTAACCGTCTGACCCCACGTCGTCGACTTTTCCTAGCACTTTTCCGAGGCGTTGTTTGGCGCGTGACTCGAATACTACGAGTAGCTCCGCCGACTCGTTTCTGGAGTTCGCTTTGTACTTCGGAGTTTCATATTTTTAAGCGTGTTATGAACTTACAAAGTATTCGAACTCGAATACTATGTAAATCAGATAATCTGGTTGGAGCGTTGTTGCATTTGTGTGATTATAAAAAATGTTTGTTTCTGAGTTATGGATGTTTTCTGTGTATTAAAGGACGATTTGTGTCAGATTGAAAAGATGTAATCGTTATGTGTTTGAGCAGTTTTGTAACAAAATGATATTTTGGCATTTTATTTGAAGTAGGTACCTACACGTTTGAGAAACTTAGTTTACGTCTATATGGAAATGTTAATTTTTTTAGCGTGTTATGGAATATTCGTATAAATTTCAATTTGGAACCTATCTTGGAACAAAAACATCGTTATTATCAGGCTAGAAGTTCGAAGCAAAAAAGTTCTTACAATACCATTTTTTTTCTCCTTAACTTCTGTATAAAAATACTTTCTTAAATCAATATACCCCCCTCCCCCCCTATATGCTTATGCGGGTGGGGGGGGGGGGAAGGTCCCCCCTTCTACTGAAATACGTAATACGATGACGGACATGTAAACTACGAGCCAATAAAACGGGACATATAAGCGGGTACATAAGGGCACTTTTATTGCCCCCGGCTCGCTGGCTCGGACACGACTGTTTTTATTAAAGCTGACTGTACCGGTATTTAGTACGCATTTTATATACACGGCGATTAACGGGAGGGGTTTAATTGGGTTTTTAAATTTATTTGTTTTTTTTTGTAATATGTTAACTATGCTTTAGCTACTTGTGATTGATGTATTTAAAAAAATTATTATATTTAATATCCCTCACAAATATCGATTAAATTTTTTAGATTTGATATTTTGTGATACAGGATTTAATAGGTTTAAATATGTATAGGATCCCGCAAATTAAATATGTAGTTCATTTATGGCAAAAATCTATAACATTTTTTTAGCTCTATCGAACATTAGGATCTAACAAGATTGAAAGCAAGATTGAACCTAAACAAAAAGGTGAAAATCGCGTCTTAAATAATTGATGTAATTTTCTCTTTTAGTATGAAAAGTACCTATTTATTGTTATCTTATATAACGCAATTATAACCTATGAGAGTTCGATATGTTACATACATAATCTAAGCCAAACTATCATAAGCCACTAGTCAATAAAACTTAAAAACAGCTATATTCCTCCCGCTCGAAACGTTTTTAATATTCAGCGCAGCACGGATCGATGACTTCAGCCAATGTGCCCACTGTGCACGCAAAGAGTTCCCAGTGTTGCTACACGCAAAAAACTGGACAAAATTCCGCCCGATGTCCCCAGTGTCGCTACATGCAAAAATAGACGGCTCGATGTAGACAAGAATGGAGCGTAGAATGCCCGATTATGTTTTTGTATTGTATTATTTGCTATCGTAGTTTCGTAGGTAGTGACTTCCACTAGTAGCTATATTGCTACTGTAACTACACATATGGGAACTATACCGGGAAATCACAAATATATACCTATATATATGATAAACTAAGTCCTCGTTGATAATAGTAGTTATTTATATTTTTCAATATTAAATAGGTTGTAAGTACAGTTGTAAGCCTTTTGTACAGTGTGTTTTCTTATGTGCAATAAAGATTAAATAAATAAAAAAATAAGTCTAACTGTGTAATATATTTAGTTAACTTAATGATATGTATTTGTTACATAAAAGATAATGTACAAGACTTACATTTTATCCATTCGATTTTGTTGTTGAAACAACCCCAAAAGAGCTCATTACGAATAACTAAAATTAATATTGTATTCAACAGAGCCGACTTACCGCAAACTAACTGTTGAAATAATAGATTTAAAGTCAATTTCGACTATGCAAAATATTACGCAACATTTGCACAGTGGTCCGGTTAGTCCGTAATAATAGCACAAATTGTTTGTGCACACGTTTAGAACAATAATGGCCGCGGCGCCCAGTGGTGCGGCCGCAGCTCGGTTGGACACTAATTGACTGATAGCTAACTGAATTGTGATATTCAATGGATTTTTCAAAGCATAGTGCAAGTCCGGATTGATTTTTGCTTGATGGTAAATTATTGGAATATTTTTAATAGTTATTCGTTTACGGTAGTTACCTTACGTCAACTTACGTCTATCTTGGAAATGTTCAAATTATAGTTCTATATAAATTATATTTCGTTACTTTACCGATCAGCCAATATTTAATATAATAAAAAAAGTAGACTAATATTTATTGTCAATTTTGATCGTATGATAGCCCCGAGGAGGGTTGTTAGAAATCAAGTCAAAATGTCAAGCGTAAACGATGTGAAATTGCGTATAACAAAGTTCATGCCCTCTTAGCGCAACATAAAATATATATATTTATTTGCCGAACAAGCTTTTTATAATCGCTGTCTCTATCTGTCATTTTGACATAACAGTTTATTAAAGTTCGCTAAGTTTTATGAATAAGGCGGTAAACATATACGTCACTTGATCACTTTTAGCCATGCATTAGCAGAGGACGCAAATATTTGCGAGCGATCCCCGTTCGCCAATCATCCGTGCGCTACGGACTGGCTTCCAGTAACTAGTCTGAGTCTAGAAACTTCACTTGTAGTGAGAAAAGCAGGTTTTGTTGAGCACGAGGGTGTTCAACTTGTACATTTCTAGATTACAACATAGGTATTGAGGAATTTCGTAAGGTTGCGTGTTACTTTTATTCGTTAGAAAAATGGGTAATGTTGAATATAAAAATACATTACTTGTATTGGTCTGTTTGAAATTAAATTAAATGAAATTTATTAATGTATATTGAGAACATATTATTTTTTGTTATTTTTTTGTTTTGATTTAATTGTCTTTTTTTGGGTACTACTACTGTACGTAGATGTTTAGTGGCATATAATAAATACCCTTTTGACGACTTCTGTGTAAAACGTTATGTACAGTCAACTGTAAAAATATGGGTGCACAAATCATCTCAAAAATATGTCCCATAGCTCTTATGTCAGCGGATTAAGAACTATGGGACATATTTTTGAATAAGTTGGCTACACCCATATTTTTACAGTTGACTGTACCTGGCAAAAACACAGTGCTTATATAATAAGCAGCCAAAGTTTCGGAAAACATTTATGTATCGCCCGCTTGATTACAAAATTATCCACAGAATAAAATACAGGCTAATCGTACATTTACGGTTGTTTTCTGCAGTATCTATCAACCATTTAAGAAGACCTCTTCCTAAGTGTTGTTGTACACACACTTAGATGGGCGCCCAGGGATCTAAGTGCCACGTTAGATCGGCTGACAGGCCCTACGGACTATTACTTAGGGACAGATAATGGATAGTTTTAACGATTGTTAGCTAAATGGGATCAAATGATTGGTTTTTATGTTGTTATTTTGATTGGAACGTGTATCAGTAGGGTTGGTTAACAAGAAAAGAACAGCGTACCTACACCACACACGCGCACATATTATTCCTAGAAAAGTCAGAGGAGATTCAGTTTTCAGAAATAGTTCGTTACGAAATAAAATACTAAGCCATTTGAACCATGACATATATGATTCGAATGAGTCCTGTGATATCTAAAATCTTTAATATTAGATCAAAAGAATCAAAGTCACAATCAGAAAATTTAAGTGTGCCTTTATATTTTTCACGACGGTAAAATGCTTCAAGAGCACACTTTACAAGTGTTCACAACGTGTTCTTGTAGCATAGACACTCCAGCAAAGTCAATTACAGTAACCAACCACATTTAGTAGCAATCTGTCCAACGCTGCACGCGATAGCAGCCCTTAACACAATGGATTAAGACGGAGAATGGCGTGGAGTTCTATAGAATGAAACCACTTTATGGAGTGTTCAATTAAAAATGGGTATTGTTTCATTGAATATTAAATGGTTGGAATGGATTGATAATGAGGGGGCTGTAATGGAACCCCCCACTTGATATCGATAGTTTGCCAAGGGGCTGTTTCATAGCACCTGGTGATAATAAACTTAACAGATTATTGCACTGTGGAATATTTAGAAACTTGCTGGACAAAAAATAATTAGAAACTTTCGCATTTTTAGTAATTGTCACTCATTATCGAATCGAGAGAAAAAATACTTGAACACTTGTTTTTTAAGCCCCTAATAGTGTAGTAAAATAAAAAAATGATTTTATAGAATATCGTTTAGGTAATTCTAGTAATTGAGATGAACCCAATTACTAGAATTACCTAAACGATATTCTGGCGTACAATGATTCCTAATGCCCTGGACAGTATATTAGTTATTCTCTTGGGAACATGCAATTAGGACCAAACAAACAGTTATTAGGCCGTTCATTATTTAATCAAGGAATATTTAATTATTAATGCCGTTGAGATTTAGATAACGCTATGCTACTCGTATAACTTTACAATAGTGCGGAACGCTGTGATAATAATAAATCTGCAGATAGACAAAGTTACATAAAATACGAGATTTTTCTAATACTGATTTATTTACTTATAGGTATTTGTGAAATTGGCCCACCAAGAATATTTTCTTAAATCTAGACATAAGGTCCTCAACATATTTCCCATTTGTTTAGCTATCAAAGTTAGGAAAACAAAAAAAAAGTAATAGAAAAGAAGGGCCTTCATAAAAGGAGTGTACCTGTTTTTAAACAACGGCATGTACAAGTACAACACCCCTGTAGTTGGAGACAACTATAGGCTACGGTGACCGCATACCATCAGGCTGACAAAACGTAAAACACTGAATTCATTGGTCCAAGTTTAAGCGTTGCCTCTTTCTTTACCGAATATAGCCCGTAAAGAAAAAGTAGAGCTCAGGACAGACGCAGCCGAACATTTATTTGCGGAAGCGCGGCGAATTAGCCGAATCGCGCCTTGTCCGGCCGCAGGGACGCTTAGAGGCCCGAGCAATGGCGACAGCGAGTTTAGAAAAATTGAATAAAATAAAAGCTTAATTACATCGTCATGTCTTGAAAAGTAAATACATACATAAAATATTTTACTAAAAAGTCGATTGTAAATACGTGTTATATTAGTTTCACATTTAATTTGAAACTTTAAATAAAGTGCAAGTGTAAAAATATTGATAACCCCTAAAATACTTTTCCTACTTTTGCTTAATCAGGATTTTTGTTACATTTTATACACAATGACACTTAGGGTCGGTTGCACCAAACTGTCTGTCATCGTTAAAGCGGTCGCAAAAATTTTTGTATGAGAAATTTCATACTTCACTGCTGTTTGACGTTAATCAGTCTGTTAAATGTGGTTGCTGCAACTGGGCCTGAATCTTATTAGAAAAAGGCATTTATTTCTTTTGCCTTCATATATTGTTTAGGTAAGCGATCTTATCACTAAATATATAAGAACTATTAAAAATACATTCATACCTTTTTTGTGATGAAAAATATTCTGCGCATTTTTTCATCAAAAGTGACCACTGTGTATGTATACTTATTTTTTCTACTTTTCCACATTGACCACCACAAGCCCCACTGTCCGCCTTCGCCTATGCCTTTACCCCGCGCAAGTGACAGTATCGATCCCACATAATCGCCCCCCCCCTCCCCCCCCTCCCCCCCTCCCTTATTCCCACCAATTTTTCCTTCCATTTTCCTCCCACTATTATTACAATAGGGTTGTTGACATATATTTTGAATTGTATTACTAAATCTAGTTAAATAGATAGAAAATGAGCAATTTATCACAATAAATTGGAAACTTAAAATTTATGGTACTTAATAATAAAAAAATACAAGACCTAAAAGTTTGAAAATATATTTTTTTTTTCAACTTCCAAATAGGAAAAAAATAATGGTACCATTCGATTCCTTAAATTTTATTTTTAAAAATATTGTAAACCAACAATATACATAAACGCAATATTTCACCGACAAAATCGCAATTACCTTGTTTTCCATACATCGAAACGGCCTCTAACGTAACATCGTGACGTCACGATGTATTGCCATTTTGTTAGATAGAAGCGTTTCGTGAGTAAAGTGCGGGTGCCAGACTTTGACCATCATTTGTGACTTTTGTATTGCTTTAAGACAATGGGTCCCATACAGACATTTGATCCTAAAAACAAACCTGATCGATTGATTGATACAATTCATAAAAAAATTACAAATGCCCTATTATTTATTTTAATTTTTAACAAGCAGAAACGTCTGCGAACGATGCTATTAAGCTTAGAATAAATTTAAAAGTGGAAAAATTACTGTCTTGGGTGAGACTTGAACTCACGGCCTCTGGATCGATACTCCAGCGACCTGCCATCTGAGCCACAAGACCTCATCCATAGCCAGCAAATCTAACAAGACAGAAATTTTTCCACTTTTACATTTATTCTAACCCTATTATTTGTCTCATGTTCGCCCCAATCATCTGTTTATTGGAATTGTGAGTGCTCTCGGTTTTTTAATGAATTCCTCGTAGGCTGAGACGTTGATAAATAATGAAAATGTGCCCCTTAATAGGGAAAATAATTCTTTGTTGCTGGGACTCCTCTTTTGTTGGATCCATTGGTAAAAAGATTTCTTTCTCGGTATTAAAGAGCTTAATTAAGTGGCTTTGATAAATTCAGTTGTTTGGGCTATTGTTATGAAATGTTTGTTACGATTTTGACTATTTATACATTTCCCAAAATAAAATAATGCTTTTCAATGTTTTTCAATCTTTTTGTTTTTTTTTTCATTCTAAATCTACAAGGTTTTTCAGCCTAAGCAAAGTATTTCTAAAGTTGAGTTGGGTAATAAGAACTCATTGGCTGCACCTACCTACTTATTTAATATGTTTAAAACTTTTTACATTAATCAATACATTATTTTAAACCGAATCTTCTCAACTCGTGAACATTCTTTTTCAGTTTTTTAATCAAAGTCTAACCCGACTACATCACAAAAATTAATTTCATAAAAACTTCTTATAACCCATCTAAAATCATCATTAAAGTTCGTTTTTTTAGCATTAGAAAGAACTTGAAAGAAGGTAAGCGATCTTGACATGTCTTTTAATTGAAAAACGCTTTTTAAAAATCAGTAACTATTATTTATGAAAGCAGAAGAATATAAATGATCGTATTAGATTCATAATTATTACATATTTGCCGTAACTTATTTTTAAAATGTGTTTTTCAATTAAAAGACACATCAAGATTGTTTACCTTATTTCTAATGCAAAAAAAAACGAACTATAGATTGAAGTCCGAATCAAGTCTGCAAAAAAAAAACATAATTTGGGAACATTCTCATTTGCACGGCACGTCGCTAGGGCGCGCATGCACGATCAATCAAAATTGTCAACCGATTGGAAAGTCTTGAGCGAATGTCGCGCATCAATCATGTCGTGTAGCGCCCGCTTTATGTATCGAGTGTTTGAATGTCGAACGTTGTTTTTGAAATGATCGGTTTAGTTTTTTAAAGTGGATCATAGGTTATTAGTCGTTAGTCAGATAACGTGTTTTGTTTTACGATCGATTTGATAATTAAGAATTGGTGTTTTGGGGAAAGACTGTTACAAAGAAATCCATTTTAATATAATATTGTGCTGAAATCTGTTTTTATTCATAGGACTACTTAAACTTAATCAGTGCTTAACATAAAATTGACAATATTTTAGTAGATAATACTTGGTCAAGCAAATCTACTCAGTAGAAAAAGGCGCGAAATTCAAATTTTCTATGGAACGATAACCGTTCGCGCCTACATTTTTTAAATTTGCCGCCTTTTTCTACTGACAAGATTTGCTTGACCAAGTATACCTACTATATTATACTTACTTAGTTTACTTCCTAGTTGAAATAAGAATGCAGATTACCGATCAGCAACCATCAGCCAGGCTATGTCATTTTATGTTTACAATTTCCAGCTAAGGTTTAGGTTACTTATCGTCAAACATTTATATATCCGATTGTATCTCAAAGCGCGATGTCAAGAGCAAGTTAGCTAAGGGCATACATACTTGCCAACCAATTCATTCCATCTGACGGATGCACTTGTAATCATTAATTGCATCCATCACAGAATTACCAAACGATCCGTGGGGCGTATCAGAAAAATGTGGCAGATTGTGTAACAGCCCCCATTCAGCATCACTAGCCCATGCACCATTACAGGCAGTTCGAGTGCCGGCCATAAAGCAAATTAATCAATTAGCTTGGGGCATGTCGACATTACGAATAACGTTTAATTTTAGCCCTCATAAGAGGGTCATCTCGCTAGAGACGCGCGACCCCGCGATCAAACCGGTCTGACAGTCTCGCGGGTCCTTTAAAACTGGTTTGTGTGGTGGTACGTTTGGGAGCTCATGATGACTGGTTCTATCGAGTAATTGTGCAGTTTTGTTGACGTCATTTGGTTGATAGTTGTCGAGTGCAGTTTGTGAAAAATGAGGAGGTTGCAGGCTGTGGGTGTGTGAGTTTGTTTATGTTTGAGATTTGTTGCGTAATTCGTAGTGGCTGTTTGATGGAGTTTCGTAAACTTTTCTGAAAAACTCTTTACGGCATGACTGAACTAAGGTGGGTAGGTGGGATAGCATCGTAAACGTGCCCGTAATTTATAAATTGGACCATATAATTTAGTTAATAAAATACAAGATATTATATGTTAAAGCACAGATTATATAATAGATATACTTATACTAATACTTACACGCCTTGATTATTTTTTTAGAGTCGTAAGTATTGTCTTAGTATGACTTACCTGTACACTCTAAAGCAAAAAAAAATCTTCATAATATTTTTAGTAGATATGTATTTTGGAATTCTGAATCCATTTCCGAAGCCTCATTTCTCAATGCCTCTGGAGTTCTAAACGTCGTCTACATTGCAGTACTTATCCATCCATCAGGCGGGCCACACGCTTGTCACAAACGTATTGTTTCCCGTATATTTTTCCTTTTCTGGGCAACATATCTTAAAACAATATATTTACACTCTATTTGTTGTTTTTAATATAATTCCTTTTACGCTATTACGCCAAGCGCGCGCTACGATTTTAATTTTTGCGACACGATTTCAAATCGCGCTGTAATTTTTTTTGTCGTATATGCGCGCACTGACATATAAACACTGCTTTTCTGCGACAAAGTTATCGTACGACAAAAAATCATAGTGCGTGCTTGGCCTTAGTCGCAAATGAAGCTTGAACTTATATGTTTTGCCAAGGAAACGGTTAAAAATTTATTATAAGCACCATATACCATTCTAGTTCTAGGACAGACTTTATGTACCGACTAACAGAACATCTCCCCACAGCGGACGCGCTGCCATCCGAAGCTGGTTCGGACGGGAACAGCGAACACGCCTCCTCGGGAGACGAGGACTCGCAGATGAGGCTACGGCTCAAGAGGAAGCTCCAGAGGAACAGGACGTCCTTCACGAATGACCAGATAGACAGCCTTGAAAAAGGTGAGGACCATATTTATTAACTAGAAATCTTCCAAGGGGCCCATAGGTTACCAGTTCGCAGGACGATATCAGTTATTCGTTTATCCTTTAGAACATATAATGTGCCACGGCATATCACCTAACTCAAATTAACCAATATCCCGTTCTCAACAATTCATTATAAAAAAAATGGAAACTAAGACTAATCTTTAAGCTAATCAAGTTCAATCTTCCATTCATCTCTACCACAGCCAGAAATATAGCTCTCTATCGGTCCAGGTTCATAAATCGACGTCACTTAGCACTCAATTGACAGCCGAAATTGTCTACTTCCAACTGTAAGAGGTCCCTGGGGCCCTAATAAACCTATTTCCCATGTCCCTTTCATCTTATTTATTGTTTGCCGACAAGTTATTAGTAAATAAATAAATGTCCCCAACCCCCGTGTGTGCTCAGCGCTTGAGTCGTGGCAGTTGCAATTATTATCCTGGTTATTTGCTTGTTTTATTGCTTTATTGTTTTATCGGTGTCATAATACATTTATTAGGTTGGTAAACATGATCGTTATTTATGAAATTTGGGATTTATTGCAGATAATCATGATCATTTGCGCTACTGATTTATGTTATTTTTTATCGTAATATTGATTATTTCAAATAAGGTGTTGTACTTTTACTTGTGTTCCTGTAATAGTTAACTCTTCATATTTAATCAGTTTAGTTTGCATTTTAAATTAATTTGTCCTTCCTTGCATTTTTAAAATAGAAAGACAGATGGCAACTCATTACAAATTTTAACCGTATGAGGTAAAAAAAACGGAGATGTCACTTGTCATGTACCTAAGAAAAAACACATGATGACATTGCCACACTTTGTAATGGCAAACGGCATGCAGAGTTAGCTTGGTCTGATTCTAGCATGTTTTTTTCGTTGGCAACACAAAAAAAGCAACGACCACAGTCCGTTTTTCCCCAAAAACTGCCCAGCCCTATGATCCACGAAGATTCGATTTGACGCTCACCGTCGATCCGAAAATTCAAACGTGTCCAATTCGAAATTTAATTTTGAATGTCTGTCCACAGAGTTCGAACGAACGCACTACCCCGACGTGTTCGCGCGGGAACGACTGGCCGAAAAGATAGGATTGCCTGAGGCACGTATCCAGGTAAAATTAAAAAAAATTACAGTTGTAAGGTGGCGATACGCTCTGATACTAACTTTGCCGCCTTTTCGGTGCCAAGCGGTGTATACACGCATGGATAATCCACTAAACTAGGTTAAGATCGGTTGGGGCAATGTTGTAAGAATTAGTTAAGGATTAAAGGATGTGGGCACTTGTTTTAATAAATATATAAAAAAGACTTGTTAATTTAAGTTTTGCTTTAAGATATAGGTAGTTTTCAGTTTGTAAGTAAAGTTTTTTAAGTATAAATTCTAAAAGGTCGGGTTTCCACTATATACCTTCCCATATTTTGAGATAAAACTTAAATGCAAGTTTAAATTTACCTACTAAACCAGCGATTATCGCAGATTGTTCTTTTTTTTTGTTCTAAATATTTTTTCTATATTTAGGTTAAGTATGTATGATTTCTACACAAGATTCATGAACTGCTTTTTTATACACTGGTCGAAAATCTAGATCTAATTAGTTAGGACGTGGCACATGTACTTAATCTTTTCGGGTACAGTCACCTGTAATAATATGTTACACAACGAAGGCCGCAAAATATCTGACACGATCTTATTTGTAGAGCCATAAGAGCGTGTCACATATTTTTGCGGCCTTCGAAGAGTAACATATTATTGCAGATGACTGTACAACGTAGGTAAAATAAGAAAGTTTTACGCTGTTAACTTTACTTAAAACGCTGTTAAAAGTAAACTTCAATAAGCCTCACTTCTAATTAGACTATAGAATCGAAGGGCGTTTTTTTTTTATTAAAAGCGCTCAACGAATGCGTTCATAAGGGCTTGTTTGCACTGCCTGTTTGCGTAGGCACGGCCACGCGGATGCGTATTTAGCAAACATACTAAAAAAACAAGGGCAACATACCCTCCCCGACGCAAATACATGTATTACATAGCTTATGTAAATATTCTCTATGGAATATGTTAAACAATGTTTTTGTTGTTTGAATTTTTCATTTGCGAGTTATGTATTTTGTTTGTGTTGCGGCGAACTTATTGTACAGCAGCAGAAGTTGCTAAGCGGGCCAGGTGTTCAAAATGATCTTGACGCGACTTTATTGTTAAGAGAATAAGGGCCCGTTTACACGATGCGCGAAATCGCATGCGAGTTTAGTTACATTGCGTACTATTGAAGTGGCAATGTAATAAAAAAAAAAACATTTATTTCGGACCACAAAAATCCATAAAAAACAGGTGTAACAAATGTAATGAAACTTGCATGCGAGTTTGCGCGCCGTCTAAATCAGCTCTAAGAGCATGTCAAGGTAATTTTGAACACTTCGCCCGCTTAGCAACTTCTGCTGCTGACGGTACCATTGGCCACACTGTTAACTGTACATCGCTGGACCTTATGCCTTTTTTAATAAGGTCCACCGATGTACAGTTAAGTGTTGCTGTTTGTATGACTTTTATTTCGGATGACTATTGAGAAAACTACAATTTGTTTCGCATTAACTCTGAAATGTTTTCGAAGCTAAATTGAACCTTTCGCCGGTTCATCCATTATTTTCTACTATGGATTTAATATTTCATTATAACCGTATTTTTTAGCTTAACACGCTTTTGTTGTTTTTTTTATTATTCCGTCAAGTCATGTAGCAACGATATATACCAAGTTTTTTGTTTTTCTACCAAGGAATACAATATCTCGACACAATACTACGTAGATTAATCGATACAAACCCATTTTTAATGCATTTAAGTGTAGGAAAACAAGTAATAATCGTGTAATGAAAATTCCAATCAAAACTTAAACAGTACTTTTGGGTGAAACAACTTTTTCTTGTCACCCGTTGCCATGGTTACTGTCTCCTGGGTCACTCTTAAAATACTAGTTATTTCGTATTTAAATGAACCAAACTTGAATTTTTTGGTAGTTATAAGGCCTTTCCATAATGGGACATCTACTAAGCACGATTGTAGAACATGGTACAGCAGCTCTTCTAAGAAACTATGCTACTATTGTCTCCTGGCTGATGGGACAGAATAACAACAAGAAATAGTTGATCGACCCTTTTAATAAATAAATACATATTATAGGACAACACTCTTCGTTGCATCTGTCATCCCATATATTTAAAGTAAAGTTTTCGTTCGGCGTTTGTCGATATACGATTGTCGTCTCATTTAGCTAAGCTCTACGCGCTACGCCGTAGCGCTACGACTACGATATCGTTCACAAGACATTATACTAACGGCCCGATTTGAACTTTAGGATACGTCAAATATTACGGCTAGATACGATATGGATTAGATATGTCAGAGTCAAAAGTGAAGTTTTTGTTTGAAGAAACGATATCTAATCCATATTATCATTAATCCATATCTAACCGTAATATTTCACGTATCTTAAAGTTCGAATCGGGCCGCAACTCTAACTTACATGTCGATATCCAGAGCACGATTCTGATTTAGCAACTTGTTATGGTTTTGATCTTGTTTTGATACGACCTTGAAGATCGCTCACGCTGAATGGTGCATGCGAAATGAAGTGGAAGTTTTACGTGAGATACGCGCCAAACACCAAGACTATCGTCACGGTCGTATTGAAACCAGTTCAAAACCATAACGAGATCTAAATCAGGCTCCAATTCTTACTTACAATCCGATATAATTTTGTTATAAATATCAGGGAGACCGAGCTTTGTTCGGAAAACATATAAAAACTCAAAAATGTGCGTTTTCCAAGAGATAAGACCTAGCTAGATCGATTTGTCGCCCCCGAAAACCCCCATATAGCAAATTATATCGAAATCGTTCGAGCCGTTTCAGAGATCCCCGAAATATATGTATAATTTTTTTTTTAATAAACAAGATAGAATAGAAGAAATAAACAAGAATTGCTCGTTTAAATGTATTAGATCCGCGCGTGCATTTCACCCGTACTTGTTCGTCGTATTGACAAGACGCACGCACACAAAATGACATCATTTTGATATCGGAATGTTCGAATTGGCTACACAACCTTTTAAGATTCCGTTTAAAAAAAGAATCCGTCCCACTTAACAACTGCAGTGTTGCCAACAGTTTAAACCACCATTTGTCATGGGGGACTTGGCTGCAGCTTTTAGCTTTTAACTAAACGGATTTTAAATCGAATTATGTATTATGATTCTACAAATTTTAAGAATTAATTGAGTTATAACATTATAGAATTAAATGATGTTGTCGGATGGATCGAACGAAAATATCCGCAAAAAATAATACGGTCTCTGTAGCCCAATTGATAGTGACCCTTTCGGTGAAGTTGGTGGATTTGGGTTCGAACCCTATACTCTGTATCTTTAGATATTAATAAAAGTAAACAAAATCTACCCTCAAATGGCTCCTTAAGCCAGTTGAGGGTAGATGAAAACATTACATGATCAAATAATGTAGGTTAAAGTCAGGTCGTTCGGTGACTGACTCAGGCGGTTTTGTATTTGGTCGGTTGACCAATAAATGTTATATCTTATAACAATCCGAAAATGTACAAATTGTTTGTTTACTTTTATTTAAATACCTAAAGGTACATACTATAGTATGTCTTTGTTTGTATGGTATTTGTAAACTAGGTAACGCTAAATAATGCCTAGACTTGAACAAGCATAATGTATTCATCTGCGAAATAATACAAAATACATATCGATTGCACAACCCTACTGGGAAGCCGCTACAAACCACTTTAAGCCCTAAGATTAGTGGACAAAACTCAATTTCGCTTGAGTGGCGCGAAGGCTTTCGAGGAGTTGTTTCCAGTGGCTACCACGTGTTGCCCCGGGTTCAAGGCTGTGTAGGGTGACCATATGATTAGAAAATGCAGGATATTTTTTGCCCACTTTATGGAGAAAGTTGGACACTGTTTTTCTTAAGTGGGTTAACGAGGAAATTATTGTATACGGATACGCTACTTTTGTATATAAGTCATATTAGCTATGTAACTTATTGGTGTGAGACAAATCTACTCTACATAGCAGATCTTTCAGTAGTATTAGAGTTTTTAAAAAATCACACATTTTACCTTCTAATTCTTACAAAAAATATACGACATAAAACTTTTAAAAAACTTGACGATTGTAACCGTAATAGGGATTTCTATTTGAATTTACAAATTAATGTCAATTTGATTTCATTTTGACATCTCTCGCCCTTGCATCCCGGTCATACAGATCTTGGTGGAAGTTACAGATATTCGAGTAATATAGCATGTCAATAACGAATCAAAGACATATTTTTAAACTTCCAATACCGCGTACACTTTTCATCCTCTTCAGCTTTTCAATACGCATTCAACAAGCCTCTCAAAATTCTTTAAAAAAACCCAACAAATCCCACACTGGCCCCACTTGTGGGCACACTACCGGGGTGTATCGACCCAGCCTACAGGAAGCGAGGGCGAATTTCCGCCCCCCGTTCTGAAAAATTGGCACCCACCGCGCATGAACTTGCACTCTAATACCAACCTTATCCTCTACTCTTAAAACTCATATTAATTTGGCTACATCCAGGTTACAACAACCTTTATTTACGCATCATTTGAAAATGAATTTTATACCATTGATAATAAGGATGTGTTTGGGGTGGGGATGGGGATGTTTTCCCTCTCCTGTCCTTTTTGATTAATGCTGGTAAATAACTGGTTTGTTTTTGTGACGTATTTAATTCGATCTCTTTTTGTATTTAAAGGCTTTACCTAAAGGTTTCCTGGAAATCTGGGGAAGAAATTTTTGTAAGGAATAAGTTTCTTTAAGTTGATTTTCTTGGAATAAAACTGAGACTCGGGTACTAACACCAATATAATGTCTTCAGGCATTATTATAAATATAAGGACAAAAATAAATAATATATGTACCTTTAACAACTACCTATGTATTTATAATTCAGCAGAAAGTATGGTCGCGTTCATGATTTGACCTTCACTGTAAATCTTTGTCTATGTTTAGGTTTTTCTTATTTTTTTGTTTGTTTTCTTAATTATTTTTCTTGTATATATTGTTCTTTTTTTTGTATTCTCTGTTGTTATCTTAATTATTCCTTTTGTGTATCTATGCAATGTTTTAATATGTATCTTTATGTGTTATCTGTCGTGGCATCACCGAATGGGCTCTACGGAAGACCAGCGCTGGCTTTATAGCTAGCATCATGCTGAGTTGGGTCCATTTCGTGATGCACACTTATTGATGTCTTAATTCCTTGCTGTTGTTGTCTGTACATGTTTGTACATGTTTTGTGAACGTCACGAATAAATATCTTTTATCTTTATCTTTTATCTTTATCAGAAAGTCATGTTATATAATAAGGTACCTAATATTTAAGTAATACAAGGTCGATCTACCTACCTACGTCTAATATTTATTAATATCCTCTTGAGAGCTGAAATCAGGCCAGAAATACAAAAGGTAATTTAATAACAAATCTAAATCAAGATTGAAATGCTCTCTATATTTTTTAGCTTCCCCAGAAATAATATTAAGCTACATTTATGCTTGCATTCCGCTTTTTGACATTGTGTGTACATGACTTATGTGGTCTCCATTTATCTAAATTTATTGAGCTGTATTGCCTTTTAGGTACTCTTTCATTTGTTCGTTAATAAATTAGGTATACTTAATACCATTTCACCTGAAGCTAAAGTACCTAATTGTTGATATAACTACCTGAACTAGTCAGACTGCCGTATTCGAACTTCAAGATATTCACAAGAGACGACACGTACTAGATCCATTCTATAAACGTTATAGTTTAGATATCAACTAGTTCTCTTTTGCAGCGTAATTCGGGCAACCAATGTCACTTTTACGTTAGATAGGGTAAGATATCTATTAGATGTGAATTGGATCTCTAAGTCATATCCTGTGGAAATCGTTCAAGAGTATCTCCAGAATCGCGCAAATGTCAAATTTGACAGGTTAGATCTTAAACATATAGTTATCGTATCTTGGTGATGTCTAAAAGATATCTAATAGATGTCTATTTCAAAATCCGAATCGCCCATATTTTGTCATTGTCCAGGTCTCATTCCGCAAACTTTAAGCATGCAATTCCAGCCTTAGTCCCTCGCAGGGCTAAACAAAATTTAATTGCGAATGACAATTACTCATAATTCCTCTGGCTAATGAGCAAACTTTGTAATGAGATAGAACAAGGGCTGGAGCCCTATGTCTGCGCAGAATGGCGGAAAAAACATGGCGGGAAATAATATGCTGTTATATACACTCATGGATAGATTCATAGGAATGCAAAAAAGTTAAATTACTAATTTACATATTTAAGTTAAATTAGTAATTAAACCTTTTCTTATCTTTAATATGAATAACTGGAAAATACAGGAATATGTAGAAAAATCAATAAATTCAGAAGTCTATTTGCGTTATGGTTAAATTTTTGTTTGCGACTACATTGTCACTGGTAATGTCTGTCTGAATATTACTACTATAATCTTAATAGGTTACATGGAGCCTCATAAAACTGTACGAACAGTCCGGCTGTAGGATTCGCAGACTTAATAAAACATTTATAGAATCAATCATCAAATAATCATTATCATTGAATTGTACAATACAGCGCGCGGGGGTAACGCTGCTAAATAGTAGTGCTAGTGTGATGGGGACCTTTAGACCCGGCATGGCTCAGAACGGGTTTTAGTTTCTTAAGTTTTGTAGGTAGTAGAATTTATTGTATAGAAATAATCATTCACAGATGTCACATATCCGACGACAGCAATTTAAGGCGGCAATTTTTCTAACTTTTAAGAAACAACAGATATCCTAACTTTAAATCTTAAACAAAGTTGCGACGCGCCATGTTGTGCCAACATCTGAACAATTAAACAAGTCGACCGTTGCGTGCCGGAAGCTGCCAGTGCTGGCGCGTGCGTCGCTTCCGGCAATATGGCGCCCAAGAGCTGGGTAATGATGATTTTGAGGCTCACCGGATTATTATCATTTTAATGTGACTTCTCTTCAGGCTGCTTTAAATCTCTTACACAGTCCACGAATTTGATTTGAAACTCGTTTGTATCATTGTTTGTCACTCCAATGACGTCAGGTGAAAGCACAGAATAAATAATAGTACTAGGTATAGAAGACTCACTCTCTAACAAAACGCGTCTGTTACGATCAGCACAGATATGGCCGCTAGGTGGCGACAGCGCCACGCGCGGCTTATGGCAAACCCCAAAATTGGGGCCGAACGGATGTACTTTTAGCTACCTGTAGCAAAGCGACGAAATCGCGGAGTGAGCCACGCCTGGTGAAAGTTGATCCAAGAAAAGTCTGCAACGATTTTGATAGCACACGCAGTGCAAGTGTTATTTTAAACGTCAAACTTCTATGAAATTATGACGTATTAATAACACTTGCACTGCGTATGATATCAAAATCGTTGCAGACTTTTCTTGGTCTAACTCTGTAGACGTATTATAGAGTCAAATAGACCTGAATTAAAATCGATAAACCCCAACCGAACCATCCCGCAATCCGCAAAACTACACATTTCCATAACTAGGTTACACCAAAACAATTACTCCGGCCGGCAACTTGTTGTCAAAATAACAGAATTACGGCAAATCTCATTTAGCAACCCTTGCAACTATGGCGCAATTTATAAAAGGAAATGACGGAGCCCCTTGTCATCGCTGACAGTAGTATAGATATAGACGGAGGAAAAACGTCATAATATTTTACCGGGGTACGATTTAGTTCGGGGCGTTATAGCGTTTTTATGTACGTTGGGGGTATTTTTAGGTATTTATTGGGGGCGGAATTACACAACACAAGACCCAACACAAGAACAGCCGATTCAACGGAGCCACGCCGTTTTGTCGCATAAATAGTGTTTAGTCTTTAAGTTTATAATATATATATATACAGGGTGGAAAGGCACGACGATCCTTCCCGGAAGTATTAGGTCGTTTAAGTGATACAGAGACTATTGGTAATGGTAAGAATCGTTAATTGAGTAAAAAATAAAAATTGCAAAAATACTACTTTTTAACTGTGGTGATAACCCTATAGCATGTGCACATGACGGCTAGATTAAGGATCTCCGTCGGGAAAGCTCGGGACTTTACACTTTTTTCCGATCGTTGACAGTATCGCAATGATGTATGAATGACGCATAAATGTCAAATAAATCAAATGCATGCAAAAATATTACAAACAATTTTATTACTTTCTTAGATAATTACTTTTTTCCAATATTTAATACTATCTTCTTTTCACATACGGTGTTCAAATGTACCTCCGTGTATTACAACGCCGCCGCAGCCCGTACCCGAGTATGTCGATGCACATGCGATATAGTGTATGCTCTTCGTCATTTATCCTCCGCAGAAAGCACCAATTAGCCTTTGTCTCATTTCGTCCGCAGTTTCACATTCCGTTTGGTTTGGTACACCATATCTTTTACACAGCCCCACAAATTTAAATAGCCACGAGCATCTAACATTTTTATTTGAAGAATATGACATTCAATAAGTATAGTTCAATGAAAATTTAATTTCAAACATCAGACGTCTTGTCTATTTCCTACCACGCAAGAAGGTTTGTTAGTTTGGTATTGAAGAAGTATTTATTCTTGATTTATTCTTAGTATTTCATTTTTGCAAGTTCATTTGGTGCAACTAACACAACCTACATGTAATTTTTTATTATTTTAAATAGTTTCCAATTATTCGAAAATAATTTTGTGAAACGTGTTAAGAAACTAAAACCTTTTTATCAGTCAAGGAAACCAGAGATATTTATAAGACGATTGCGTACTTTTGAGTGGTTGTCAATGTCACCATTTGAACTGTCGTTGTAAACAATGTTGTGGTTAGTATTATTAATATTAAGGAATAACATAACTATTTCATTCAAGTATTGAACAAGTGGAACCACTAAGAAAGCGAAAATCCTGCAATGATTCTTACCGTGCTGTAAGCAGACCTAAAAATGGTTAGATGGCAACAAATTAGCATAATTTCCTGTCGAATACTGATTGTTTACAAGTAAGTTCATTGACCCTGTCACCTGTTAGGGTTAGAACAAAGTAGTTTTTTGCGTGGATGTTTAAAAGGTCATAATTTAGAAACGGTTGCCCATATTAACATAGTTTCTATGGAGAAAATATAGAGCTTGTATTGTGTAGAGCGGAAAGGATCGTCGTGCCTTTCCACCCTGTATATGTATGTTAGTCTGTAAGGTATTTGTAATATGGGCCTTGTTGCCTGATTTAAATTTTAAATAAATAAAATAAATAAATATTACACATATACTTACCTATAAAAATAAGTTTAACAGACATATTTGCAAAGTTTTAAATTACTAACTATTACTTTAGGTTTTGCAAACTAGTAGACAATTAAGTAGCCTAAGTTGGAATTAATGGATCAACCATTTAATTGATAAGTCTAAATAAAATATTATATAGGTAGGTACTTACAGTGAAAGTTTCATTAGGTATATGTAATTTCATTATATTTTTGAGAGATTCATTGTTGGTGTTGGCAATCCCTTTTCCAATGCCCTGAAGATTCTAATAAGGCAAACCATTGAATATTTTTCATGACTGCACCAACTTCTAATATGTAGGTACATATCGGACCATTTCCTCATAAGCATTTCCTTCTCATATAAACAACTGAAATATATCTAGTTCCAATAAAACATAAAAGTACGTAGCAACACTCTCGACCCTTTTCCCCATTTCGGCCGGGAATAAAATATTGTAGGCAGCAATTTCAGAGGCCCGGCAATAATATTATGACATATTGCTTTGCCGGCCCCTTTGATGGCAATGTGTGGGGCTTTTCCTATTTTCCTATCAACTACGTAAGTATTTAAATAGAGGAATAATTTTTGGGAATCATGTGTAATAGGTACGTAAAGGAATCAAAATGTAGAGTTGGGTTTATTTTGTAGTTGATCATAAAAATGGTATAAAATAATTATGTCTGCGTGTGTGCTAACTGCATTAACTATCTGCCCGATTCGAACTTTAAGATACGTCAATTAACGTCTAGAAACGATATGGATTAGATATGTCTGTGTCAAATGTGACGTTTCTTCAAACAAAAACGTCACATTTGACACTGACACATCTAATCCATATCGTTTCTAGATCCATTAATTGACGTGTCTTAAAGTTCGAATTGGGCAGATATTGTATCATTTAATAAATAAGACATGTTTACAACTATACTAATATTAACTATTGTATTCATTTTGTTTAACAAAGTGCCCCTATTCATATTCCTACCTTCATAAATAATATACTACATACTTATAATTAATTTTCACTCAAAAGAGGATACTTACATGTTATGTTTTATGGTGTGAGTCACTTAAAGTAATAAATGTCATACTCGTAAAAAGATCACATGCACGAAGCCACGGGACCGCGCGGCTGGCCTAATTTGATTAATAAATACGTAAATGTACATGCTTTAATTAAGTAAATTACCCGCATATTTAATTTTATTTCACGCAACAACCCGCCCACTAGCATTGGAGTATTTTTAAATATAAGTTAGCATGTCGTCAGCCCGTTATTGTATAAAGAGGGTAGACCCTCGGGGTAGACCCCGAGAAAATCGAAATGTCGTTATCTACAATAGACGATGGAATGAACAGAGTGGTTCGCGGTAAGCCCTCAAAACTTAACCTCTTAAAACTCAAATCTATTTTCAAATACCATTTATTCAAATTTGACTACCAATTTTCATGTATGGCGGGCCTTTCATGTATGCATAGGTCCTTAAACATCAAAATCTAACCACCATACCATTACAGGTGTGGTTCTCAAACCGGCGGGCGAAATGGCGAAGGGAAGAGAAACTAAGAAGTCAACGGCGGGACGCACCAGCTGCATCACCGCCCGCACCGCCAGCACCGCGTCTACCACTCAACGGGGGCTTTAACTCAATGTACAGCCCGATACCGCAACCTATCTCAACGATGAGCGATACCTACAGGTATGTTAACTAGATCACTTTGGCAGGGTCGCCATGTAAAAAAATCTTAAGGTACAAGGAAACAACGACAGCGATGTGTCTACCGTTCAACGGGGGCTTTAACTCGATGTACAGCCCGATACCGCAACCTATCTCTACGATGAGTGATACCTACAGGTATGTTAACTAGATCACTTTGGCAGGGTCGCCATGTAAGAAACTCAAAGACCACTATGACAATGAGACGCCTGCTCTGTGCCTACCATTCAACGGGGGCTTAAATCAGCATCAGCTATACAACACGATACATGTCTGCCGCTCAACGGGGTTTCAACTCAATGTATAACCAGGCGTGGCTCACTCCGCGATTTCGTCGCTTTGCAACAGGTAGCTAAAAGTACATCCGATCCACACCAATTTTGGTGGCTGTAGCCATAAGCCGCGCGTGGCGCTGTCGCTACCTAGCGGCCATATCTGTCCTGATGGTAACAGACACGTTTTGTTAGAGAGTGAGTCTTCTGTACCTAGTACTATTATTTATTCTGTGGTATAACCCTATATCGCAACCATCTCTACGATGAGTGCAGGTACGTTAACACGTTTGTACTCGTAGGGTCGCCATCTATGTAACACTGTCCGAGACCTATTATATAAACCAATATGTAGTGAGTTCAAGAGCGATAACCACAGGTAAATAAACAAAATTCCAATGTGATGGTCTGGTAAGAAACTCAATAATAATAACAATTTAGGATACCATTAAATTATTCTAGAAATATTTTCACAGTACATTTGGTGCTACTTTCCCGACTAGTGTGGAAATAAGCAATTTCCGTGGCTATGTCGAAAATTTAAAGGGGCCATATGTAATTATGTACTGTAAAACGTTGTACACGTGCGAATAGGTAATTCGCAACGAGCGGTGATATATTAAAACACGACCGAAGGGAGTATTTTAAATCGCCACGAGTTCCGCACTTGTATCGTAAATAACAATTTTCTGCTATTTCTGAGTACCTAAGTAGTTACTTTTTGCTAAATATTTTTGATGTTTATCTAAATGAAACCTCACAAAGCTCCCTGTCTTTTACAAAGGGAGTTAGTTGAAAACGAGCTTACGCGAATACACACGAACCAAAGCTGCGAGTGCTTTGAACTCGCATTCTTACCACTAGCGCCATCTATCATCGAGTGGCGACACTAATTAAATTGAGCGGGAAATCGCGCGGCAAAGGTCGTCTTGCGTTTTCCGCCGCGCCACAGACTCAAAATAATCTAAAAACTACGACGTGGTTGTGGTTGATTTAATGAAATTAGTCTTTATTGCCCTAATAATAATATTAATTTTATTAGAACAAAGTTTAGAGCACATTTGACGTTTTAAATATTAAAGGAAAAGTGCACTGAGACGCTCTAAGGTTCGAAGGTCGGTCGGCGTTCCACTTGGATTGATTTTTAATACTTGAACGAGGTTTTAGCCTTTGTCGTCGGTTGAAAATTAACTGAGAAGTTTCCCTTTACTTGAAACTAGCCGACACGCTTTTTGTCGTTCACGGGTCGTAAAGTTTATGAAAGGTTTTGATGTCGTGTAGTATAATTTTAACGGCTTCTGACTGTCGATGAGTGCTTTCAGTCAAAACAGAAGTACATTCTGAGTGTCTATGGTCTTATTTTATGCGTCTGTTGTTTTCATGAAACTAGGTAGGTACCTATTTAATAGGCTTTTTTTTTCGAAGCTAGGTAAGTAATTTAATTGTGATAGCATAATCATATGCCCAAATCCATAGCACCACCCGTAAGGCAATGTTGGAGCATTCCACGAATTTGTGTATGACGCTAAATAATAATTTCACATTTCCATTATTTGGCCAATTAAGGACACCGCAGTTATCAAGGAATAACGTATTGGTTTTAAAGCCATTATTCAAAGTTAGACATATTTTCTGTTTTCCGACGATATTTTTTACAGTATCAAATTATAAGGACAGATTAGCAAATCTTTATGTCCGACTACAACGCAACATTTTCTTAAAAATCACCCATTTAAATCCCATTCTGACCCTCTCTTTGCCCACAGCTCAATGTCTGGCGGTCTCTCCTCCTCCTGCCTGCAACAGCGCGACGGCGGGTACCCGTACATGTTTGGCGACGTGCTCGGCAACGGCGGGTACGCTAGAGCGCCGGCCGCGCACCAACACGCGGCGTACAGTCAGCCCCAAGCCGCCGCTAGCACTGGTAAGACCTATTACGAACGCCTTAAGGTCCAGTCGCTTAACGCAGTTACATTGCCAGCCGCTATGACAACCGCGTCAGGCGGCTGGCCGCTCAAACGAACCGCCTAAGCGGCCAACCGCTAGTGCGCAAGGGATCTTACCTAACGCGCGTTCAGAGCGTCAGAGGCATTCACGCTCAAGGCTGACGCCTCAAAAGTATAGAGTTAGACCAAGAAAAGTATGCAGTGATTTTGATAGCCCACGCAGTGCAAGTATTATTAATACGTCATAAATTTCATAGAAGTTTAACGTTTAAAATAACACTAGCCCTGCGTGGGCTATCAAAATCTCTGTAGATTTTTCTTGGTCTAACTCTAGCGGTCGGTGAGCTTGCACGCTCGTGACGCTCGGAGCGTACCTTTCGTAACCGAAACGTTAATCTCCGCACTTTATAGGTTGATTCAAAAGAACTGTGACGAAAAATTCAATAAAACACGCACCAGCTTTCGTTTCGTCCAATGAATCTATACAGTGTTACTAGCTATAAAAATGTTGCTCTGTTGCCATAGTACAACGTGACGTTGTATACAGCGTAAAGTGAAAAGCGAAGAACACCTACTTGCCTAAAGTCTCCTATTGCACGAAGATAAGATTCAAGCTTTGAAGTAATATTGCCGTCTGCGTCATAGAAAGAAATGGATGTAAGTGTTTGTGTCACAAATAGCATTCAAAGGGTCAATTATAGATCAGGAAGACGTTATTGTTAACTGCTTTTTTGTAAGACGGCAGATATCTCATTCGAAAAAAACTCAAACCTCCCATTTATGAAATAAAAATATTGAACACCAATGTCTGAAAACGCTACAGAACCGTCGAAATCAAGAGCCTTGGAAAATATTTACCAACTCCGTAATAAAATGTAAAAAACGCTGAGTCAAGAGCAAGGGGCGCACCGCGACATGACAGGGAAACAAAAAATAAAACCGGGGAAAAAAGAGGGAAAATAGGAGTCCCGATTGGATTTGCCGTTGTCTGTTCCTTACAAATGGGTTTTAAATTGATTTTGAATATCGAACGGTTTTGTTCTGTAGACGACGGTTGGATTCTTACGCAAATGTGGTGCCAATTTAGCGGGCAGACTTACGACTCACAAACGTTTGTATACGTTAATGTTTTGTACCTAGTGTCTCCTTCATTTGCTGGTTGAAAATACCGGAACTATTTAGTTAAAGGTATTTTAAGAATAGAAAGGAATAAATTATTAATCAATTTACTATATGAGTTCAATACTGAATCCAAACGTTTAATACCTACCTCATTTTACTCGCTGGATATTGACATTATAAAAAATATTTTTACACAATTGATTGAACATGAACAGTTGTATTATAACTTTATAGCCTCAGCTATGCCTAGGGTTGCCAACTTTTTTTTGGTGGAATATAGTATTTTCCAGAATAAGGAATAAAAATATAGTACATTCCAAAAAAATATAGTACTTTCAGATAAAATACTAAACATGAGTGTAATATACGTTTAATCGGAAATATAGTATTTTAGCGTACTATATATTTTTCCAAAAGTATATAGTACAGAGAGCCAAAATATAGTACAATACTATAGAATATAGTACGGTTGGCAACCCTAGTAGTAGAGGAGTCGTATGAAAATTTGTATGTAAGGGTCAAAATAATTCCCACAAAGACGGGGTTTGATTTTTTTAGTTCTTTGTGTGTATCTTTTTGACATACTAAAAATATATCAAAATATATGCATGCAAAACGCATTTATTGACATTTCAAATTTGAAAAATCAAAAAATATATTAAAAATCGTGTGTGGTATCAAATGACAGGAAATTACACGCTAAAAAAGGTTGTGAAGTTGATTTTACAAAATAAAAATAAAAAACAAAGTGGTGGCTGAAAGACTGTTTTTTTTTTCAATGTTGAGAATTATTTCCTACATTGAAAACTAAACTAAACAATCATAGTTTTACACATCAAAATACATTGTGTAAAAGAAAAGAATATTTAATTAATGAATACCTATTTTTAATTATATTAATATAATATGAAAAATATAGGCTCTATATTAATTTAAAAAGTTTTATCAATAAACTGAACGCACCTCAAAGGAGGTGCTTGGCAGAATATATGGAACAAAAACTATTGTAAACTGGTCATATTTTTGTAAAACTCGATTTCGACTGGCAAATTATATTACTTTTTGGCAACCGAGTTTTTTACCCTAATTAGATCCCGCTGAATCCGAATTTGCTCGATCGAATTCTTGACCGGAAGTGAGATATTTGATATTAAAGGTTCCTTTTTTTAGCATGTCGTAAATAACTCTTAAACGGTGGCGCATAGCAAAAATGTTCTTATACGTAAGTAATCTGCATAAAATTGCCTACAAGAAAGATTCAGTACAATTTTTCGCTAGGATCAATATACAAAGAGATATTAACGCGGGAAATTTAATTATAATCACTTCTAAGGTCCCTTTTTTTTAGATTTACGTAAATAACTCGTAAACATTGGCCAATATAAAAAAATGTTGTTAAATGTTAATAATCTACACAAAATTCTCTACAAATAAGATTCAGTACACTTTTCCCCGGGATTAATATTTAAAAAGATAATAAAGAGGGAAAGTTAATTATAATAAATTCTAAGGTTCCTTATTTTTATTTTTTCGTTAATAATTTGAAAAGTATGACTCGTAGCAAAAAAAATCTTGTACATAAATAATAAACATAAAATTTCCTACAAGAAACATGTAGAACACTTTTCGCTAGGATCAATATTAGAAACGATATTAAAGGAAGAAAGTTCATAACAATTAATTCACAGGTCACTTTATTTTAGTTTTTCGTAAATAATTTGTAAAGTATGACCTATTTTGCTATGGGCCACAGTTTACAAGTTATTTACGAAAAACTAAAAAGGGACTTTTAAATTTATTATAATTAACTTACTCGCTGCTTTATTTTTTTAAATATTGATCCTATCGAAAAGTGTTCCATATGTTTCTTGTAGGAAATTTTATGTTTATTATTTATGTATAAGTATTTTTTGCTATGAGTCATACTTTTCAAATTATTAACGAAAAAGTATAAACAAGGAACCTTAGAATTTATTATAATTAACTTTCCCTCTTTATTATCTTTTTAAGTAATTATCCCTGCGAAAAGTGTACTGAATCTTTTTTATAGAGGATTTTGTGTAGATTATTAACATTTAACAACATTTTTTTATATTGGCCACCGTTTACGAGTTATTTACGAAAAACTAAAAAAAAGGGACCTTAGAAGTGATTATAATTAACTTTCCCGCGTTAATATCTCTTTGAATATTGATCCTAGCGAAAAATTGTACTGAATCTTTCTTGTGGGTAATTTTATGCAGATTACTTACGTATAAGAACATTTTTGCTATGCGCCACCGTTTAAGAGTTATTTACGACATGCTAAAAAAAGGAACCTTTAATATCAAATATCTCATAATTAAAAATAAGTATTCATGAATTAAATATTCTTTTCTTTTACACAATGTATTTTGATGTGTAAAACTATAATAGTTTAGTTTTGTTTTCAGTGTAGAAAATAACTTTCAACATTGAAAAAAATTAAGTTTTTAAGCCACTACTTTTGTTTTTTATTTTTATTTTGTAAAATCAATCTCACAATCTTTTTTAGCGTGTAATTTCCTGTTATTTGATACCACACACGATTTTTAATATTATTTTTGATTTTTCAAATTTCAAATGTCAATAAATGCGTTTTGCATGAATATATTTTGATATATTTTTAGTATGTCATAAAGATACACACAAAGAACTAAAAACATCAAACCCCGTCTTTGTGGGAATTATTTTGACCCCAAAGGCTATATCCTCTCTACTATAGCTATGCCCCTTCGTTTCAATTTTTACATTTTTTAATTACTATAAGACTAAGAGCTTTAAAAATATGTTCGCTGCGAGCGATAAAATTGCGATAAGCGAAAAGAAACACTCATAGATATAAAGTCAGTATACAGAGAGGAAAATGGGGATTACATATTTGTCTGTATAAGCGGTCATCCACTTTCCTCTTAAATAGATTATAGGTATATAGAAGAAAATAAATTAGTACGGTTAAGATAAATACGCGCCGAAAACAAATGAAAATGCCGGCGTGAAAAGCTAAACAAAATCAACGAATCAGGATTTATTATTCAAAGAGCAAACCCATTGTTTCCCAAAGGCGGTAACTTTTCCATTTGATATTATATATCACGCGGCCGACATTTTTAGCCGTAGGTGGCGGAAAGGGGCATGAATTATTGTTGTTCGTCGGACTGAGTTTCAACGGGAACAAAAGAGTTTTTCATTCAAAATGCATTTCATTTAGTCTTTTGCTTTCGACGGGTGCATTCGCAGGGTATTAAATAATGCGGATTTGCTCGTTTGGCGCCTTGTGCTCGGGATTCCTTTTGGTTTTTCATGTTTCTTTAGACCTTGATGAAAAGAACAATGCTGGGAATACGGACGGAGGGATTCATATCTACCTACATCTATACTAGGAACCGTAGACAGAAAATGAAGTGCTACGAGTATATGCATAATAAGCTGTACAAGATGTAGTGCATAATTGTTTTCCTTCATATTTCCTGGGAAACGTTCGTATTTGTCATGCTACTTCAGTCAACCTCAGTACTTTTTGTACCGAGATTGACTGAAATAGCAAGGCACTTTCACGTGTTTCCGTGAAAATACGAAGGAAAATAATTATACACTACATCTGTACGTAAACATGCATTTCTAAAAGTCAACTTTCAAAGGCGAGTTAGTTTAAAGTTGGCGAAAGGCTCTATAATCCTGCGAAAAGACTAAAGTGGCCCGGTATTCCTTTACCTACACAGTTACCTAGAATTGATAAAAAAGCCAATAAATTCAGAAACTTGAATAGTAAACCGACATACATGAAAACAGATCCAATAGTTTAGAAGTCAAACGAACAAAAACAGACAGGCCGGGAACGTACCTAAAATGATTTAAATTTGTTGAAGTCTCAAATCGATTTTAAAAACTTCCTAGTTACTACACTTACTATTACCTACTACTATACTACTACTACTACTACTATACTTACTAGTTTTGATGATTGACATCAACAAAGAGAAGGTACCTTAGCGGTATCAATTATACCGGGTGTGGCCTGTAATATGAGCAAAACATTAAACAGTATGCTGTACTCCTCATACTGACCAACATTTGTTCAGCGACTTTTAAAAATAACTTGTGGTTTGATTTTTAATACACTTTAAAGTTTATTCTAAGACGCAATGTATTGCGAATTTTGTTATGTTTAAGGCGTGACAAGCAACGTCAATCACAATGATATGGCCTGGCGATGGCGTCCATTGAAGATAATATTTATTTTGTATGAAAAATAGGGAGTCTGAATACTTCATAATTTTTAAAAGTTGTGGAACAAAAGTGTCACCGTTTGAGGAGTATAATCTATGTTTTAATTATTTGCTCGTGTTACAGGCCACACTGTGTATATCATAGAGTCATAGACCATTGATTAAGCGACCTTAGAATTTATCGCAAAAACACACACGACACATCATAATATCTAGTAATTAAATCTAGTCCAAAACACCGATAAATTGACAAGCTAGCAACAATATAGCGTGGCATGAACGCGCCATAGACACAGACCATTGACTAGCGTGCTTAGCGCGATAATGGCGTGAAAGCGAACCCTCCGGTTATCGCCGGCGGCAGGCAAGGGGTTGAAGTGAGCCGTATGTCTGGATAGCTAAAATGTAACCTATGCGAGATTGTGCGAACGCTATGTTGCGTCCTTAGCACTGAATAGGTTAAGCGTAGCGTTTGTTCGATAAACGCAATGATGTTTGATGCGTAACATTTTGGCGTGTCTGTAAAAGCCTTTATTGTGCAATATTATAAAAATATGGACACTGAAAGAGCATAACTGAACAGTTTAGTTATTGCATTATAGGTACAGTCACCTGCAATAATATGTTACACAACGAAGGCCGCAAAAATATCTAACACGATCTTATTTGTAGAGCCATAAGAGCGTGTCACATATTTTTGCGGCCTTCAAAGAGTAACATAATATTATTGCAGGTGACTGTATATTTACATACACGCACTTTATTATGTAGGTACCTACCTAGTTGCATTTCTCGAGTTGGGTTGAAAGGTAGGTACAAGTAAAGGTACATTGGCTATATTATTATAGGTAGGTACTTACCTATACCAAATATGTTACTTCGTACATTAGGTACAATCGCAAATCAATACGTAGGTAAGTAACGAACGATTTTAGTAAAAAAAGTATTTGTACTATAAGGATCTAGATGATATTTGAATGAATAAAAATAACTTTTTAAAGAAAACCATTTAATTTAACATTCTTAATAGTTATTTTTATAGTAATCACTAGACACAAGTACTCGATGGCTGCTTAACATCTACAACAATAACGATTGCTTATTCCTTACTTAAAAATCACAATCAAAAATATATGGCTCACGCGACCCTCGATTACGAGTAATTCTGGAGACGTCCGTCCGCCGCAAGCGCCACGATGTCAATGCCGGACGATGGCTGTGCGCACCGCGTGCTCACCTACCCTACAGCTAGGTAGATAGGTACTGACTGGTGGTGACGTCAGGGGTGGTGGTAAACTGGTTGCGCTTATAGTACCTATTATATTTAGGTAGGTAGGTATTTAAATAAAAGTATACAAAATCTACCCTCAAATGGCTCCTTAAGGTAGTTGAGGGTAGATGATAACATTACATGATCATGTCATGGGCATTTCTATTTAAAGTTGTACCAAAAAATGTGTTAATTGTGTTAATTGTTGTGTTAAAATTGGGAATTTTTGCAGCTGGTTGTACAACGGGTGTACCTACAACCTTATTGTATTACCTAATCTTAGCTTCATTCAATAACACAAACAGTTCCAAATCAAAATTCATCAGTACAAGTAATTATTGGTTCGTCAGAGCATCTACACCTAATAACTTGCTCATGTCTACATTTACGTGGTCAATAACCGCGCGAATTTAAAACAGCGTAAGTCTATAAGGGACGCTATGGCACATACGTCGTTTCCATAATTATAAATCTATAGGGTTGTCAATCGGCTTCCTGACATAATCAACCAAGATATCGTGTACCGAACGTCCGTATCAACCCTTAATCATATAAACTCGTATCTCTTCCCTGCTTTACTAATGTCAACTTTACTCCAACGTCTTAAGGTTGAATTTGCGATGTCATTTAACGCGATGGGAGGTTTTGGAAATAATTGAATACCGTATTAGATATTGGCTGGTTTGACGCGCTAATAGGTTTTACGATAGGTATGACGTTTGGGTCCTAGATCTAGGTAATTGATGCGGAACGCTAAGCGTATCGAATGGAATATGCGTTAAGGTATGGGATCGATAATATCGGAGCGAAATTAACCCTTTGAATGCCGTTCACTAGTATTCGTGATGCAAATGCTATATATGGTAGCATAACTCGACGCTATCAGTGTTAATTAGGCCTGAAATATACATACAGTATGGGAATTACTGTAAGTTAACTTACTTAATGTTAACAGTTTTAAGTAATTAAACGAACGTCTTGAAAAGTGTAATCGTAGGTACTATTTGATGAAAATGATGAGTGTACCTAACTACTTAAAACTCTACCTACTCTACACAATTTAGTGATTTGAACGGGTTTAACGGATTTAATCGATGGATAAGGTATAAAAAAATTAATAACATCGCGTTAGACCCGTTTAAATATACATATGTACCTAATCCATAAACATTTTAACATTTTATTTACCTACGATCTAACATAACGATGCTAATATTTATTATAAGTGCAGTTGCATGTGTAATAGACAATTCTATTAAAACCACAGATTATAAAAGGCGTCTTCCCAACGATCAAACATCAATCCCCTTTTTCCGTAGGTGTAATATCTGCGGGAGTCTCCGTCCCCGTCCAAATACCATCGCAGGGGCCCGACCTCGCCTCAAACTACTGGGGCAGACTACAGTGATCGCAGCTCTTCGGGTTCCCGCGCCTACTGATGCCAGAGAACCCGACAGAGCCATCTAGCGAAATGCCGCACAACTACGACCTCTCGATGAACGCTCTCAACATGACCGCGGGGCATGACGCTATTGAGATGCCGGAAACTGTATCGTAAGTCAAGAAAGCAACTGATGATGTTCAAATACTAGTTTTAAGCGGCGCGCGTGGTAAACTATGCTGAGAAATTAAACTAGTATTTTTTGGTAGAATCTGGAGTTTTAGATTTTTTTTCTACTTAGAATCAGTTTAACATTACCCCAAAACAGTTTTAAGTAGCTATTCTTACTAGAACTAAAATCGATGTAAATCGAATTGGTTTAGACTTGGTTTAGATGTCTTTCTATTCCTCATTCCAATTGGTTGTATAATCGATTCTTCGTAGAATAAACAAAAATACTCCAATTCTAAACTCCAAAAATAGGTACCTACCAGAAATTTTTATTATAATTATTTATCATTTTATTATGACAGCGTATTTTACTGCGCGCGTATGATTTTTAAACTAATCTAAGGGGTATTGGGTACCGGAGAATAATTTCTAAAATCCTAATTCCTATGTAAAGTGTGGACATGAAAAAATCTGGTCGGTTTGAATGCGATCTGTCGGCGTTCATTTGTTTTAAAAACAAAAAAAATTATGTCAAACCTTACTGTCAATACTCGATTCTATCAATCTGTTTCGGTATTTTTATAATATATGATGTAATTAAAAGAATGCCGTCCAAAGAACTTGCAATACGAAAAAAAATCGTGAACATGTTTCAAGAAAATCTAGGCATTTCACAAAACGACATTGCTAAGTGTCTGAAAATCAATAAATCGACGGTACAATCGGTACTTTCTAAGTTCAAAAAGGACTTGACTGTGGAACGGAAGCAAGGAAGCGGTAGGAAAAGTGGACCTGTGGACAAAAAAAAGGCAAAGAAGGTAGTCGAGTGTTTTACGAGAAATCCGGGCATATCTATCCGAGATGTTGCAAAAAAGTTGAAAGTGTCCAAATCGTATGTGCAGAAAATTAAACGTTACGAAGGTTTAAAGACTTATAAAGCTGTAGTCAGACCTAATAGGTCAGAAAAACAAGAAAATTCTGTCAAATCACGCTGTAGAAAATTGTACGACCAGTTTCTGACAAAATATGATTGCCTAGTCATGGATGACGAAACATACGTCAAGGCTGATTTTAATCAGTTACCTGGGCAACAGTTTTATGTGGCAAAAAATAAGGCAACTATTCCTGATGAATATAAAAAAATTAAATTATCAAAATTCCCAAAACGTCACATGATTTGGCAAGCGATATGCTCCTGCGGTAAGAGGAGCAAAGCTTTCGTGGCTTCTGGGACAATCAATGGTGAAGTTTACACGAAGGAGTGTCTGCAAAAGAGATTGCTGCCTTTCATCCAACAACATACGGGTTCTGTACTGTTTTGGCCGGATTTGGCGACATGCCATTACAGTGCGGTTGTCATGGAGTGGTACAGAAATAATAACGTAACCGTAGTACCAAAACAAGCAAATCCCCCCAATTGCCCAGAACTGAGGCCCATTGAGAAATATTGGGCCATAGTGAAAAAAAATCTAAAAAAGTATAAAACGGATTGTAAAGACGTTAAAACTTTTAAGGCGAAGTGGCAAAAAGCTAGTAAAGAAGTTTCTGATTATGTTGTTCAGCGAATGATGACGAAGGTGAAGTCTAAAGTACGTAATGTCATACACACGCATAAACTTGAGTAACTTTTGTATTGTATTTTTATAGCCTCTGACATGTATTATTAGTAAAAAAAAAGTTACATTAAATTTCGTTTTATTGAGGAAATTACAAAAAAATATGTACGACCAAATTTTTTCGTGTCCACACTTTATGTATCTTAATGTTACGAAATTCATAAAGACAACGTATATAGTCACAAAGAAATGTATTATAAAAATGCCAATTTTATTATCGTTCTAATAGTTTGTGCAATTCTCTACTAACAAAAGTGAATTTAACTTTTAATTCATAAATATCACCCTAAACTATCTACTCCAAGAGTTTTAAAGAATTTCGTACATTAAATACGGACCTTCGAATGATTATAATAACGTATTTTAGTAATTGTGATTTAAGAAATTATGCTACGAATCCAAGAAGTTAAAAATGTACATACAGCGCCATCTCTGATCGAGTAGCGGCGGCTTGGAACGCTCCGCGTGAAAACCGAAATACATGTAAATAATTGTTTGTGCCAACGTTCTATGATAAGTGTTATGCACCCTTTACGTGCACAACCCTTTTTCTTTGATGTATGTAGGGGTGACAAGCAGTAATAGAAAACGAGGAAATTCCCGTTCGCCACGGTGTTCCCCTCAAAATTGTCACACTACAAATAGTATTTGTATTATTTGTACAATAACAGCACTTAGTTAATTTACGATATTTATTTATTGATAGGAATCCATGTTGCTGTGATTAAATTAGTATAGATATTATTTTACCACAAATTGTTGAATTCGTGTAAAACTAAAGCCAAAATTGCATTTATTTCTTCTTAATAACTGTATTTTAATAATTAATACGATGGTGCTGGTTTTCAGCAAGTTCTATATTTTACATTTAATTTTAATGTAAAGTGAACCTCTTAATATATTTTCATTGTCTAATGGAATGAAATGCAATACTGACGGGGCGATATGATATAAAAAGTGTATGTATTAATTGTAATTTAGTTTTTAAGTGTAAAATAAATTATTAATCGATTATAAGTGCATATAGATTGAGGGGATTACAGTGAAATTTAATAAATATCGCATTAACCATTATTTTCTTTGTTTTATTAATGTCCTAGGTATCAAAATTATATAAGTATAGAAAATTGACGGTTTTATTTGTCTTGAACATTGCAACGTACAGTACACATCTAAATAGGCTACGGTGCCAGCGTACTATCACCAGTGCAGTATACTTGTGTTTCACCATGAATTTCTAAAAAAAAACTTTCTTTTTGCAAAAAAATTCGTTCGCTCATTATTGCCACAGCCACAAAAATATCCATGTCAATTTAACAAGTCAATATCACAACCCCAAACAAAGTTATGATCATTTAAAATGACGAATGGGCACACTCGAGTGTTACTAATAGCGCAACAATGCCCTAATAAAGTGTGGAATAAAATATTATTATTAATAACCAATTGTGATGCAGCAGATGGCAATAAAATTCAAGCGAAATGCAACTTTATTGCGTAAGTGACAACCCTATGTTCAAAACTAGAATCGTCGATATATCATGCAATATATTTGGACCTTATTTCGTCTACATAAAGGCGATTATGGCTTGGTCTAGCGTCACAGATAATTTGGTAATATATATACTTGGACATTGTTAATGTGTGAGTTTTATATAGGGGACGCACACATACAAACACCCCTCGTAGGGTTGAACAAAAGGATGGGATTAACTGTATTGTAGCATTATAGTGATCTGAGCACAGTATGGTGAATTTTAAACGTTCAGTGGTAATTATTAAACAGTGGTTATAGGAAAATAATTTATTGAATTAGCAATTGAGTTGAATAGCCTATCTAGTCGGTGAACTGTAAATAAAACTTATACACAACTGTAAAGATATGGGAGCATTCTTTTTCCTTTTTTTCATACACTTGTTACATTTAGGTTTCAATGAAAAGTAAAGTATCAATTGGTTGATAAAAAATCATTACTTCAACACACAAACTTAGAGAAATAATAAAAATCAGGGCCGGACAGTATTCGAATGATAGTAGGTTGAATGTACCCATATTTAACATTTTGTAACAGTCAACAATATAAACTCCATGCGTTTAAATTATAGAGCGAATAACAGAGATAGTACCATTGAATAACAACCATTATTTAAACTAAAATGTGACGTTTTCCGTCAAAAGGTACATTATCGATAGTGGATGAGGTTGATTTATAATTGTATATTTACTGTTTTTAACGTATCAACTCACAATGCATACCATTTAGCTTGAAAACTACAAAAGAATACAAAGAAATAAAAAATGTTCTTTTTGAATGTGAAGATTTTTGTTCCCCATATGAGAAATTTCCAAAGTTATTCCATGTGGATATTTCCGAATTTTGGAAACTTTTACGCCACATTAGGGGGCATAGCCAAGTGACAATCGTAAATAGAAAACGCCAACTGAAACTTTAATAATATGGTCTATTACCACGTGAACTTTCGTAGCATCTGTCATCCACATATAGTCTGTCAAGCAACGTATGTCAGTAGCAATGTACAGCAAAGTGAAGTAGGGCAACACTCAAAGAGCAGTATTGCGCTAAGAAAAGCAGCAATGTACATCGAACCAAAACATGTAATTATCATAAGTCATAAATTTTACAAATATTTACGATCAACGAGCATCATTGTACATTGTAGGCACCTGGACTTTGCTTAAGTTCATGCACAATCTTATTCAATATATTGGTATTTAATGGTGACAGCAGAAATTTCTCTTGAAATAGCAACGATTCAGAATGTAAGCAAACAAGATGGCTGTCATTCACGATCCACATTCCACAGATAACACACAGATGACACGCGATTTTGGAATTATTCGAAAACAGTGTTGCTAACTCGCGATTTTTAAAATTTGCCACCTTTTGCTACTGACAAGATTAGCTTGACCAAGTCTAGGTACATTTTTTCTAATGTTTAGCGTTTGTTGTACAATTGCCATCTTGGCTAGGCTCAGTAGAGATGATTGCATTACACTAGTTCTGAGTCTGCACCCTATTTACTCTATAATGGAATTCTATCAGAAACACGCAGCCCCTCTGTCAAACAATTCAGATTATCTGCGCTCATAATTGGTTTAGATGTTGTCTGTCCATCCCTCAAACTGAATTTGATTTGAATGGCTAATCTTTTGCCATAGTGCCAATTCTTTATATCTAAACGGATTGGGATTTCAGTTTTTTTTGTGTTTATTCAACATGGCAGGGTATTAACACGGTCTGCTAAAATAAACTTAGTTAACTTAAATAAAGTAAACATAGTTAAAAGTAAAATAAAGAAGATATATTTTGTGCGAGCGACAGCAATATAATTACGCGCGTGCGATAGAGATAGGAAATCGAGGGTCAATGTACGAAATTATTCGCGCTTAGCATTCATACTTTATACTTGTAATGAATTTAGTTACAAATCTTACTAGACATAATTATATAAAATATATAGGAGTATTTTATGGACATACCCCAAGCAAGCCACGAGTATACTATATACAGGTTGTCTTTTTACAATCCTAGCCATACTTTAAATATGAGATAACCTAAAAATTTATCGTAGGTACAGTAAGCATCAAAAGTAGCGTATCTGACTACGCGTCAAAAGTATCTGCCATTTTCTAATAGATTCACTATAGTTCGTTTTTTAGCATTAGAAAAAAGGTAAACAATCTTGGACGTGTCTTTTTATTAAAAACACTTTTGAAAAATAAGTCACGGCAAATATGTTACAATTATAAATCATACACGATTATTTACATTCTTTTGCTTTCATAAGTAATAGTTACTGATTTTTAAAAAGCGGCTGTCAATTAAATAAACGCGTCAAAGATCGCGTAGTATTTTTCTAATGCTAAATAAACGAACTATAAAACATATGTAGAACATTTAGATAGTGAGAGATAATTTTGACCATGAATATACTAGAGATTTAAGTATCTCTATTTGGAAAATTATTTCAGACTGCCAGATACTTTAGGTGCATTATTTCATCCGCTATTATTAATGTTGACTGTACAACTAGGTTTGAACAACTTCTACTAGGCCAACCCCGAAATAAAAAAAGTTTTACAGTAATAAACATCCACATCTGGTCAGCCCAACTTCTAATGTACGACTACCCATTTTCTGTCGCGATTTTGGCAATGACAATGGGAAAAAGTTGTACACTTCAAAAATGTATAGCAGAGGTTTATATAAACTCCATTTATGGGTAATGTAATGATTATACATTATTTCTAACGTACATACATATATATATACATATTATCACAAATGGCAACAGTCTTAAAGATTTTAAATATTTGGTAACACTAGGAATAAAAAACTAAGTACTAAAAAAATACACTAATTTAAAATTATTCATAAAATTAACGACATTTGCAATTTTGCGCTTTAACCTTTTCACCACATTATTAAAGTGAATAAATAAAACCATTAAAAAGGTTAGACTACATAATAAAATTGTAACTTAAAATCTTCTTACTTAGGCAGTAAGAATTTTTAAATTAATTATTTTGTTAAATTATTAATTGTTGTAGTATTGTAATTATTTTGTAAAAAAAAACTTTAAGTAATACAAAAAACCGTTATAGAGAGATTAATAAGGGTCTCTCCACACCTATCGACGCATCGAGCGACGTCTTTTTCGGTATTATTGTGTAGACTTAAAGCTTTTTTCTATCGGCTTTTGCCGTTTCCGCATTGATAGGTGTGGGAAGACCCTAACTCAGTACCCACTATAGGTAATAAAAAAATATTTGCTTTATATTACATATTAGTGTTTTTGGGAAAGTTTTATAAATCTTCAACATATCACGCAGTTTAAAGGTTAAAACAATTTTTGTTACGTTCAAAGGCGAGATCAAATAGCGATAATTTTCAAATAGGAATCTATGAAAAGAAGCTTTAAGTAGGTATATGTGATTATGCGACATTTTAGGCCAGCAAAGGGGTGTTTTCGTTGCTTGTAAGGTTGGATGTAGACCGCAGAGGTGGATCCGAAGCAGCGCCCAAACTGAAATGTGAAAAACAGTTGGTAAGAAAATGGTATGAAAGTCCGTCTAAGCTAACCCTGCACTGATTTAGAACCCAATCATATAAATTTTGTACTAATTCAGCAGAAAATGATAAATTCAGGAAATCTATCATTTTCTACGATATAAAAACAAAGATAAGCATATAACGGGGGATTGGCCTAAAATACATATAACAAACTGTATAAATTAAATATACGTATGCGTAACGGGTGATAGAGCCGTAACTCTCTGGGCTCTCCCGAATGTTCCTCGGCGGGGGAGGCAAGGGGGCATTGTTACAACATAATCCAGTAGCTATCAGCATTACCCGCCACGCTAAGGCCAAGAACACTGGCACTGCCAACTTGGGAAGTACCTCCACCTTACAGAAAACCGCTGCCAAATAACACTTGACCCTACTCATAGTGTTGTGTTCCTGCCGGTGAGTAAGGTTGCCAGAGCTCAACGAGGGTGCGGAGTGTTAGAGGGTCGGCAACGCGCATGTAACTCCCCTGGAATTAGGCGCTGCACCGCGCGGAACGGCGGAGGCGGATTACCGTGATACAATATTTAAAGTCGCGTCACCGCGAGCATCACCGCTATGTGTGTTCTTCATCTAACAAGATGTCTTATAACTACATGTACTGTGAGTACCTAATAGGGGTAGAAAAGGGGTTGTGTTACAACAAGACCCCGTATCGACCAGTATTACCTACAACTATCCATAGAAAAGCATATGTAACTATAAGTACCGTGAGTAAGGGGTGATAGAGCCGTAACCCTCGGGGCTCTCTCGAATGTTCCTCTGTGGGGGGTAAGAAAATGGTTGTGTTACAACCAGAACTCCGTATCGACCAGCATTACCTAGGACTACCTATAGAAAAGCATAGCATATATAACTATACGTACCGTGTGTAAGGGTTGACAGAGCCGTAACCCTCGGGGCTCTCCCGAATGTTCCTTGGTGGGAGTAGGAAAGGGGTTGTGTGACCAGTATTACCTAGAATTACATATATAAACTATACCTACCTTGTGTAAACGGTGATAGAGACGTAAACCCCGAGGCTCTCTCGAATGTTCCTCGGCGGGGGAGTGAAGGGGTAGATCCCGTAATAGCTAACAACGTACCGTGTGTAAGGGGTGATAGAGCCGTAACCCTCGGGACTCTCTCGAATGTTCCTCGGCGGGGGAGGGAAGGGGGGCTTCCCGCGGTTATGGTAGTGTTGGAACAGGAATCCAGTTATGGCCAGCATCACCCATAGGAGGATTAGCAGGGCATCTGTAAAATATACATTGTTATAGCATAGTAGAATAATATAATGAATATTGATAGTAGATAAGGCTTGCGTATACTCGTAGGTATTCAGTATAATAAAGAGTAAATGACAGGGCTTTATTTTAATGAGATGACCGCGTTATTAATGTTATTATACAACTTTTATACTTTTAATGGCTTGGAGTATTGGGCTAGGGTGAGCTCTGTAGCTCAAAACCTGTTGTAAAATGAGAAGAGGCCTGTGGGACATTAGTATAGAAAAAGGTGAATTTTTAAATATAATAAAATCATATGAGGATATGTCCGTGTACGATAAATGTTGTATGAGGAAAACTTGTAGCATAGCCAGTTGGATATAATAACATGAGACTCTTTTCCTCTTCTGTATGACTTGGCATCGTATTTGAAAACAATTACGTATGAAAGTTATAATGTGGAATAACTAAATGCAACGTAGGAAGGACGGAACCTACAGGTATTAGGGTTAAAACTCACCATTTTTTTCAAAAGGCGGCGAGAGCACAGCATAGTGAAACTTGTCAACAGTAGCCCGTCTCACAGTGTTAATGATGATGTACTTCAAATTGGACCCTAAGCAGTAGTCGATAGGGTATATAGCTGCGTACGCGCCGAGAACAGCGCAACAGAGGATGTTCGCTGGGTACGTAGCTGGTGTTAGGATGACAGCTGTCAGGAGCATCACTAGGATGAATAGCGTCCAGAAGTTTAGGTCTTCAAGCAGCATTGTCAGGCCACCTGGAGATATGATTTATTTCAATAGCTGTCCTTAATATACAATTTTTAGCTGGGAGGATTACTACATAATACATAATATTATTACTAGGTTTCCATGGAACCTGATTTAAAAGGTCTAGTCCCAATATTAATCCAGATACCTGAGTCAAAAATCATTCAATCAAGTTCTTGCACTATCCAAAATGGGTAAGGCCGGTATAAGCTGATGGCGCTCTCAAAATCTTTTAATGGAAAAGATAAATTTCAATATCAGTTCATTTTGGTATGGAATTCGACAATCAAAGAGACAGTTACCTTTCACATTGGTTATAAGTACAATAATATTTGTACAGGTTGATATTTGCAAGGGCCTAATGATTCTTACCAGGAATTTGATGGTACAGGGCGCAGGCAGCGAAGAAGCCGAAGTTCAGGGTGACCAGAAGCAAGGAGAACACAGGAATGCCGTAGAACCATCAAAACGTCAGCCAGATGAAGACTAAGGTCCCAAAGAAACTAATCACCAATCAGATCTACTAGAGCCTAATGAATCTTACCCGGAATTTGATGGTATAGAACGCAGGCAGCGAAGAAGCCGAAGGTCAGGGTGACCAGAAGCACGGAAAACACAGGGATGCCGTAGAACCACTAGAATGTCAGCCAGATGAAGAACAGGATTCCATATAAACCAATCACCAATCAGATCTAATGAATCTTACCCGGAATTTGATGGTATAGATAGAACGCAGGTAGCGAAGAAGCCGAAAGTCGGGTGACCAGAAGCACGAAGACCACTGGAATGCCGTAGAACCATCAGAACGTCAGCCAGGTGAAGACCAGGATCCCAGAGAAACAAATCACCAATCAGATCTACTAGGGCCTAATGAATCTTACCCGGAATTTGATGGTATAGAACGCAGGCAGCGAAGAAGCCGAAGGTCAGGGTGACCAGAAGCACGGAGAACACAGGAATGCCGTAGAACCACCAGAATGTCAGCCAGATGAAACCGAACAGGATCCCGGAGAGGAAGGATGCACCAATCAGAGCTGCAGAAGAGATGTAGATGTAGTGTTTTCGGAAAGAGAAGAGTCGTGGAATGTATTGGGATTTGGGACCCATACATTATACGATTCTTCTCTTTCCTCACAGGGGCGTATTTTGAAATTTGGCGCCCTGGGCCAATACGGTTCGACGCCCCAGAATTCAAGGAAGAAAAACAAAATGCAATCCGCCAGGGGCGGCATATGCCGCCCCTGGGGGTTGGCGCCCCGGGCCATGGCCCGGATGGCCCTAGGGTAAATACGCCCCTGTTTCCTCACAGACTCTAACAACGAGTATTGAGATCTTCAGTGTGCATATATGTCTCAAAAATATATCATTCATCATCAAATCAGCCTTGTATCGCCCACTGGTGGGCATAGGCTCTTCTACTAGTACGTCACTTTTTCCCGTCTTGACCTAATTTCATCTATAAATATACAAGCTGCGTAAACTCAGACCCATAACTACGAAACCTAAATCGTTTCTGAACCTACTTCAGAATTTAGAAGAGAGAGAGAGTTTCTGATTACGATGGGATCCTTATCCCCCGCCTCCCTGATTCCCCGAATTTCGGAAAATTGTTTCCCGAATCGGATTTTTCTTTTGTTTGAAAGGGTTCGTCATTAGATCATCTTCTGATGGTGGTATCCTGGAGAAATCGAGGGAGTAAACTCTGCAATAGATACACAATTCGTGTATTTTTATACTAACTCATGCCTTGCTCTCAAAAAGCATAATTTAGTAAAGTGGAGCTCATAACATGAAAGTATACAGTTTTTAGAAGATGTTTTTTTAGAAATTATGTACGATTAGACCGGTCATTGTAGCACTGTTTCGGGGAGGCCTATGTCCAGCAGTGGACGTCCTCTGGCTGATATGATGATGATGATGATTAACTCACGGGCTTGCTCCATCTCAGCAATCAGCGAGATCAGTATGTAAGTGATGATCACTCCGCTCAGCATCCCGAACATGAACATCTCCGTCTTGAAGAACTTGTGCCCGAAGTAGCACACAAACAGGCCCACGAAGAGGAGAGACGCGCAAAGGACTTGGGATAGCAGATCACCTGGTGCAAAGGTATAGGAAATAAACTTAGCTTCTTCTTCTTCCTCGCGTTATCGTGGCATTTTGCCACGGCTCATGGGAGCCTGGGGGACGCTTGGCAACTAATCCCAAGAATTGACGAGAGGAAATAAACTTAGCTAAAACACGGAACCTGAAGAGACCCCACACTTAGGGCATGCAGTACCGGTCCCGGTACCAAGAATTTCATTTCCCGGTTCTGGGCATGGCCGGAACCAGGATTCCCGGTTCTCAAGGCATCTTTTGATTACTTTTAAGAAATTGTTTGTGTTAGCGTAGGTACAATCTTTATGAATGACTTATTTTCATATAAATAATTGCATAAGAATTAATAAATGACTTATTTTATTGTAAACAAACACTTAATTGGCGTTCTAACCTATTTTACCAACTTAACCGGTACACTGCCTCCGCCTGGGCAGAGCCACACGGCCCGGCCGTAGCGTAGTCGATGCACTCAGCACGGCCTGCCTGCACGATTGTCTACTTTACTAGGTTAGTTTGTCGGCTTATTTGAGTCCCCCGTTATGAAACGAAACCACCACCACCATTATTAAATGTTATATAATATACAGGGTGATTCATGAGACGTGAGCAGGACTAATCCTGCACACTCAGTAACTGATAATTGATCGGTCACCGTCGTATTTAGGTGAAACAACCACACTTTTTCCTATTTTGTAACTTTTTGATGAGGGCAAATTTAGGGCATAAAACCTCTTTAACCGTAATGACAGCATTTTGATTACGAAGAAAATAAACTGTCAAACTTGAGTGAGATACGAGTTTTCAAAAGTAACCAGACCGTGATGACAGTGATGACATTCCATTTGACACAGAATATCGGTAGTTTAGTATTCTAATTTTAGGGTGACCATGCATGTCGTAAATAAATTAATAACTTTTTTTTTCAACACGACTAGAAAATTAAAGTTAACCTGCTCACGTCTCCTGAATCACCCTGTATAATGTCCCGAGCTAAAGTACTAAAACATTACTACTATTGAAATGGGAATAAATAGTCATATGATGAGAACCGGGAAGTACCGGTACCGGGTCTTCATTACCGGTTCTTTTGACACTATAAAATTCCCGGGAATTCCCGGGAATATGAGAACCGGGAATTCCCGGGAGCATTCCCTACCCACACTAGCGTATAAACTTCTAGAGCGTCGGCGTCTACTCAATTCAATGGCTGTTGCTCAAGAAGCAGCGACACCGTTTTCTATAGCAGTGACCAGACGCCGACGGTTTTTCCTGAGACTCTATTTAAATTATTGCTGCATTTCGAACTCCGCAGTTATAAGGCCTTTCTGGGCCATCTACCTACATCTTTTCGATTGTCGATGTTTACAGTAAGCCCTTAGACCTTTTTATTTATTTAGAAATTTAAATCAGGCAACAAGGCCCATATTACAAATACCTTACAGAAAAACATACATATTATGTATTTTATAAACTTAAAACTAATCACTATTTAGTCGACAAAACGGCATGGCTACGTTGCGTCGGCTGCTCTGATGTCGGATTCGTCAGTTTGCCCGGAACCTAAGTATACTATTGGTTTATAGTATGGGCAATTGGGCATGGTTGATAAAGTAGCTATCTATATGTAGACAACTATATATACTTACCAAGCAATAGGCAATCGTCCTCCACCAAAGGCGAGCAGACATACGTAACGGTCGGTACATATGTAGACCACCGCGGAATTGGATTTGCAGTGCCATTATAATTCCTAAACAGTGCTACTGCGACGAACACTACCCCGGTGCCGGGGTAGGCGCTCATTGTACGGCGGACGTTCGATCGATGAGTTTCGGGTATCTAAAATACAATATAATAAGGCCCACTTACACCATTCCCCTAACCCGGGGTTAACCGGTTAAACCTGGAGTTGCCATGGTTACCAGTACAATTTGACACTAGGTTAACGGTTTAACCGCTTAACTCTGGGTTAGTGGGATGGTGCAAGTGGGCCTAATTATAATAAAGTAAGGACGTGGCTCACTCCGCGATTTCGTCGCGTCGTTAGTCGCTACAAGTTCATGCGGCCATATGCAGCCCACACCAATTTTGGTGTCTAGCACTAGTAGTTGCCGCGCACCTCTATTACGGAACGGACGCCTGCTCGCGCTTGCGCCACCTTGCGGTCATATCTGTCGTACTAGACGCGTTTTGTAAAATGAACCTTATTGCAATTTTCATAGGAGTTGTATTCAATAACCGGTTAAAGTTACCGAAATTTTTAATGCAGGTGGTAATAGCACGAGCGGTTTTAACAATAGAGAAAGGATTAGCCGCTCGGGGCCAGCTACAAATCGAAAGACTATACCTAGTACTATTATTTATTGTAGTAAGGACGTCAAGGACGAGGAAGAATTACGTACATTGGCCAGCCATTTCCTATCTCTATCGCACCCGCATAATTGACCGAAGCGAAGCGAAGGTCTACGTTTTGACTCGGGCATTTTGCTTTCGTATGTCCGGATGTTCTCCTCTACAGGTCGCAATTCTTAACCGATTCTCGTGAAATTTTGTGACCGAATTTTATGACTAAATAAAATTTTTTTGTCAATCCGGTTTTTGGAAATTTTAAAAAATGGCGGAGTCGTGATACCTGGCGCCTAAACAAATAGTCGTATCGATATCATAAGACTTTTTTCTTTTTGAGACATGTTTACAGAGTTAATAGCAAAAAATGCAGAAAAAAATTATCGCTGGTTTAGGCGGTATTTAGATATTTAATTTTAACTAATTTTAATTTGAGAAGGAGTAGCTAAATTTCGTCAACCCATCTAAGAACTATTTGGCTCAGTTTGTAAACGTTCGCTTTTTCTGTTTGCACAATTCTGTTTTTTCTGGGTTCGATCCCCAGTAATTGTATGCTGGGATATTATAACTTTTTGTATTTTTTTACACATAAATTTCGTATTGTTTTTCTTTAATTTACTATACACCGTGTTTTTATTGAATTCCGTTACTTCGGGGTATAGTTAAGTACGTTTATAAAAACTAAATGGCATAGTTAATTTTCAAAAAAAAATTTTTTTTTGTTTTCTTTTTTGTTTTTTTTTTTTTTGTTTAAAAAGTAATTAAATGTAGCATATAGCGTTGTTGTAACACGGGCATTACATTTAACTCAACCAAACAATTGAAATCTGTGACATATCAATGTCATTTCGTACATCAATCGACCGAGATTGTACTTAAGTTTAGTAGCAAATGTATGAACTCATTCTAAACACTAATCAATATGTAAGCCGGCCCTAAGGCAAGTGTACACTACACGCTTGTAGAGGCCTTATAGTAAAAAAATAAATTATGGATTATCTCCGAAATGGACTTAATTAGAACATCGGTGTCTTTGAGAAAGTTACTTGATTTAAGCTCAGGAATGCACCCTTGAAATTAACGGAAATCAAAAAAAACACGGTGTATTTAAAGCTCTTAGCACCATGTTATTTCAAGCTCTGCTCGCGAGGTCTACAGCTCACAGAGCCACTAGTTGTATTGCTGTCTCTACTCACCTCGTCACCATACTTCAAAACACTAGGATAGCTCATCATAGCTTTGATTCCTCCAAAGTACGAGTCCATACTAAAATCCCTTTCAGGCAAGTATAATCTGTAGAACGTTAAGCTTTGTAAAGTCTGTTCACACATATCGGGAGCTAAGCTAGGGCTAGGCGCTGGAGCGGTTACGCTTATGTAGTCTCTGTAAGGTGATGTGGTTGTTGAAACGAATGGCGGTATTTCTACAGGGCCATCTAGGTTGCAACCGCCGGGCACTGGATCTGTATGAAGGAAAGTATATTTGAATATAATAATGTAGGTATTTAAACGAGAGTTGCGTAAAGAAATTTCAATAAGTTGGAAATTTCTCGAAAATAACAGGAAACTTCTCAGCCAACGAGGAACTTACTATTTACTGGGATCTCTTCAAACTCTTGTGGTGAAATGCTTTCCTTTATGATGAAATAAATAAAAATTTTGAAATGGAAAATTTCGATTTCTTTAGGTACAAAATTATGAGAAGTGTCCGAAATTTTTCGAAGGGGAAATTTCTCAAATTTTTGACAGCACATCAGAAGGTACTTTAAATTAAACACTCGCATCGCTTGGATTTTCAATCCCAAACGTACGTTTGGATTTACTTTTCGTTTGCGCACTTATATCAACAAGTAAACAGTTGAAAAAATTTAAACTGGCTAAGTTTTTTTTTAGTAAGCCTATCGATAATTATTAAGTAATGTTAAACACATGTTTAGGAATATCACAGTTGATGGCAATGTTGTCGCGTAGAGCGATGGTGTAAAGAAGCGGCAGGGATTTATATCATTTTCATTCCTTTTTAGGGTTCCATACCCAAAGGGTAAAAACGGGACCCTGTTACTAAGACTCCGCTGTCCGTCTGTCTGTCTGTCTGTCTGTCTGTCTGTCTTTCTGTCCGTCTGTCTGTCACCAGGTTGTATCTCATGAACCGTGATAGCTAGGCAGTATCAAGCTGTATTTCTGTTGCCGCTTTAACAACAAATACTAAAACCAGAATAAAATACCTAAATATTTAAGTGGGGCTCCCATACAACAAACGTGATTTTTTTGCCGTTTGTTGCGTAATGGTACGGAATCATATTCATGTGCGACCATATTCGAGTAAAAGGCGTTTTCTCTTTAGGTTACTGTACTATTTATTTAGTTAGATAAGATACGTAATAAAGGTTTTGAACTCATACAGATATTCTCAATGGCATTATAGATAGCAAAACATGACACGGAGTTGGTTTCAAGAATCCGCAAATAACAATAGTAAAATATTATCTTATACCGTGATGATAGAGTTCATACTGACGACCGGTCTGGTCTAGCGGGTAGTGACCCTGCCTGCGAAGCCGATGGTCCTGGGTTCGAATCCCGGTAAGGGCATTTATTTGTGTGATGACTTGATGAGCACAAATATTTGTTCCTGGGTCATGGATGTTTTCTATGTATTTAAGTATTTGTTTATTATATGTATCGTTGTCTGAGTACCCACAACACAAGCCTTCTTGAGCTTACCGTGGGACTTAGTCAATTTGTGTAAGAATGTCCCTATAATATTATTTATTTATATTTATTATTTATTTATACTGTTCATAGTCCTAGGTAAGTAGGTATGTATATTTAATATTTAAAATATTAAATACGAAGACCCTTCATTGAGTATTTGTTGATTACAAAATATTTTATTTTCATCATGGGTCTGATTTCATTGACTCTATAGACCGACCGCTTAAATGTCGTCCTACCCCGTCGCCCCCGTACCGCGCAGGCATGGACTCATTTAAGCGGTCGGTCTGTAACTACATAAAATAATAATAAAATAACTCTGTTCAACAAAAAATATATCTTAGCAAACGTTGTGCTTTATTGGCGAACAGTTTTCATAATAATTGTGACCGCATGTCATGCCGAATATTCGGCGCTTCGGCCGAGAGAGGGGCCGAATATTCGGTATACGGCCAAAACCACTATTCGGGGCATCTCTAATTTTAATATAACTCTTAACTGACCATTTAGCCCTTATATCTTGTCAGTACTTTAATGGTCAATTATAATACAGGTATATGGTAATACGTATCGAGAATGGTAAAGGAAACTAATTTATTTGATTTGTTGCTATGTTGTATAATATGCATTGCTGCCAAGGTTAACAAGAGGAAAATACAATATTTCAGGATATCCCCAACTTTATGCTATAAATAAACTATACTAACTACCTATAGCAATCATTTGATATTAAATATACTTATAAAAAATGAAAGGAAAAGCATTCCATGAATTCTGCAATCAATTATAATTATATTTGTTAGGGTTCCGTACCCAAAGGGCAAAAACGGGACCCTAATACTAAGACTCTGCTGTCCTTCTGTCTGTCTGTCTGTCACCAGGCTGTATCTCATGAACCGTGATAGCTAGGCAAATGAAATTCTCATAGATGATGTATTTCTGTTGCCGCTGATAACAACAAATACTAAAAACAGAATACAATAAATATTTAAGTGGGGCTCCCATACAACCAATGTGATTTTTTTGCCGTTTTTTGGGTAATGGTACGGAACCCTTCGTGCGCGAGTCCGACTCGCACTTGGCCGGTTTTTTCCAAATTATTGTAAATGATACTTATTTATATAGGAAACCTTTTTTAAATATAACTAAAGTGTTTTCAGTATAAAAGCATAAACACACTCACCATCATAAATGTATCCATGGACGGCTATCAATATTTTCAAATCCTTTTCATTCAAATTTGTCACCGACATGTCAGATATAGGCATTGTGCTGAATAAACCAATATTCATACCAGTTAATATCTCACAAGTGCGATTTGACTTGTTATTGTTAAAACAAGTCTCATTCCGCATAGAAATATTGTTAAGATGACTATGCATTTGAAAGACGATGAAGGAGATATCTTTATTAACATCGGTGAATTGAAAGTGGGTTTTAGATTTGCTTTTTACATCAATTATGCTGCTGTATAGCTCGTCATTTGAATATGTGTTGTTTAAGGATATTATAAATGTTGATTCTGAAATAAAAACATCATAAAATTAATATGTGAAACAGAAAACACTTCATATCCACCAAATTGGTTGCCACAGAGCATGTGTCATGGCGGGATGCCACAACACTAATTTTCAGGGCAACCAGAGAAAACTTTCTACTTTTTGCCAATTCACAATAAATAAAACATTGCCCTGTAATAACAGGCCACCTCCGCTTGATTGTACAAAAAAAAACACTATAATTCCGTCTGGGTTAGCCATGTTCAAAACTATTTCAAATCAATAGTGTAAGTTGTGAGATATTTAGCGATGTGACAGACAGACGGACGGACAGAGTGGCACAACAAAGGTTCCTTTTTACCTTTTAGGTACAGAACCCTAAATAGGGTTTGGGCTGGAATCCCTATGTTGGTTGAGAAACAAAAATATTTCATTTACTTTAAAAACATTATAAATTTCGGAGCAACAGGCATAACAGAATGAAGGAATATACTCATCATAAAAGCCTTATAATTTTATTTTAAGGTACTTACTTGGTTTTCACATAAGAAAAAAAAGTAGGTACCTATTCAACTCAGAGAGGGCAAAAATAAAACACTAGCGAACTCTAGTACCTATAGAAATCAATGACATACAGACAATTACTCAGATAATTGAACATACCTTGAACTTCTTCAGCGCTTATAGAAGCACATATGTATAATATTATGAGAATATAATGAAGCATTTTGGCAAACTTTGAAAACTATATCATATCACAACAAGAATCACAATCGATAAGTGCTCTTAATCACTATTGCGGTGTACTTTTATCCTATTTTATTATTGCACCTCTGCCAACAGAAATCAGCTGTTCCTACTTTGACAGGCGTTAACATATTGTACATTTTCCCATAATCATATTACACTTATTCAAATTATTCTACTTGCAAAACTTAAACATGTATAAAGGATTTCTGGGCGTATCAAGGAAAACAGTATGATAAGTACGATTATTACACGCCTTTGATACCTACAAGCAAAACCAAAACAATGGCATGTGAGTGAAGTGAAGTGAATTCAATTGACAGCTGATTTTCGAATGAATGTCTGAATGTCAGAACGAATGGAACAAGTAGGAATGTACAAAGAGTAAGCGAGAAAGCAAGATTAAACAAGCGAGTAAGAGCGAGACAATAGATGCAATGGAATGCGGCAGCCCGATCATCGAACAAAATAAATTATTGAAAACCACACATATTCTTTTCAAAAATAGTAATTTTAATTATAAAATCTGTGGTATTTGATTTTATTAACGCTAACAATTGTTTTAAGGATTATTTTTGCAGTTAGAATGTCAGTTTACGGCACGGGTCACAAAGAGAACGGAATATCGATTCCTATGCCGGCCGCTAGAGCGCACTCACGTCACATTGAACTAAACATGGCGGCGCGATCAATGAAGTAGTAGTGTGTAGTGAAGTCTAGTGTAAAAAATTGATATGATTGATCTCTGTGTTGTTTTTGTGTGTGATGTTTTAAATTAAATGGGCCATGGGGCGAGGCCAGGAGTTGTTGGACGCTGCCCGCAAGGGCGACGTGCGGACTGTTACGAAAATACTTACACTAATAACGAAAAGGAGTGGTCCGTTTACAAGGTACGTCCTTTCATGTTTTGCGAATTACTTTGCAAATTCATGGTATTTTGTATGGTATTTTTTAGGATGCTTTCGGGTCGAATAACCGTTGAGCTACTAGTTTCCCTGTAAGCTTTGTTAAAGTGGAGGAATCGATGCTATTTGTATAAACAATAGGCCATCCAACAAATTGTTAGTGGTATTTTTCATAATGTTTACGTGCTTATCACTACGTCTTGTTCTGATAACGGATTTACGACAGTTTATCGTTATTTCCTACCCATTTTAGGGATAAACGTAAGCTTGAATTGCCTTTTTCTTACGAGAATGTACGTGCATTAGGTCAGTACTTAGATTTATCCGAATCACCAGTTCTTGGTAATGGAAATGGACAGACGCAAGGCCAATTTGATAAATCTTACGCTTGACTAGATAGTTAAACCGTGTAAGATGAAACCGTCTTTCAAATTAAATAGCCATTTTAGTACTTATGGGCTGCAGTAGGTCTTCACTGAGTCTTACTTCTATTCATAACCCAAGAATAAGAAATATCTACGTGCTAAGTAGGTATCTACCTAATCTACCTAGCTATATAGGTACCTACCTATTACTTACCTATTCTTCTCCGTACCTACCTACGTGTTACTCCGACTCCGACTGATGCGCATTCAATTGTAGATTACCAAATTACCATGTTATGAGTTACCTATTCTAAACACTGCATGTACTTACCTATTGACGAGTATGTTAGCTATATTGAGAACGGTAATTAGTCGTAATTCCCTAAGACCTTATCGGAACTTTACTAATTACTGTTTACATCACTTGATCGATAAACGTTCGAAAGTTTAGTTGTCTATCCGAGAATTGGTTGAAAAGGGCTTTTGACGATTTTTTACGGCAATATTGTCAAATACCTAGGTCAAATCTCGCGCCATTGATCTGGGGACACGGCAGTGCCTCCGCCAAGTCGAGTAAAACAAACAAAACAGCTACACAGCTGTAATATCATCCTTTTCTCGAAACCGCTCTAACTTCGTTCCATTGGGGTCATAAAACAACTATGTATACTCATTCTACTAGTCTACATTTTTCTACATCAGAGGGCCTACCGGGAACCACGTTCGACGTGTTGCCTCTATGTCGCACTTTGTAAATTTGTACGTAAGTGTGACAGGGAGGCAACACGTCGAACGTGGTTCACGGTAGGCCCTCTGACTACAGTCACTAATCTCATTATGAATTGACCTACCTACTCTACTGATTAATTGACCGACTAATGAATTGACTTGGAAGAACTATTGATTTACACGATGCATTCTTCGTGGCATACGAGTGTAGGTTGGTAGGTAGGTCAAATTCTAGTATAACTCAGCATAGGAAACACATTAGGGGATCCAGCCTAGACGACAATCGTACATCGACAAATGCCAAACGAAAAGTAAAAAAAACCGGACAAGTGCGAGTCGGACTCGCCCACCGAGGGTTCCGTACTTTTTAGTATTTGTTTTTATAGCGGCAACAGAAATACATCATCTGTGAAAATTACAACTGTCTAGCTATCACGGTTCGTGAGATACAGCCTGGTGACAGACGGACGGACGGACGGACGGACGGACAGCGGAGTCTTAGTAATAGGGTCCCGTTTTACCCTTTGGGCACGGAACCCTAAAAATCAGGATGACAGATGCTACGAAAAGTCACGTGACTATGTCCATACATTATTTAAATTTCGATTGGCGTTTTCTATCAAGAATTTTCATCTTGGCTTTGCCCCTTGGTATCGTGTCATCTTGATTCACATAAATGTAAATAAAAGTTGGCCATTGATATTCATTCATATTTCATAAAAAAACGTGGCATTATCCTTGGAAGCCAGTTATATAAGCCTTATCTCAAAGCAGCAAGGCCTATATCTTTAGCTAAATACCTACTGTCTAATAGCTGTGGGTATCATTTTCCTTGATCATTAAGTCGTTCGATTGTCATTACAATAGGTCATTCAAGATGAGGTCTGTCGGCTACTTAGGTAGGTACGCTGATAGCGATTAGTGAGGTACCTTCCTGATATCACCATCGCCATATTCAGGGGATCAGTAGGGTTATCTCTGGGGGCCCGCGACAATATCTTGCCCGCGATATAGAATACCCGTCCTTCTCTAATTAATACAGTTAGAAAAAGACGCGTATTAGTCTGTCTCGCAGGCGAAATACTGTGTTAAGCCCACTGGTCCGTTATAGGTACGTTTTCAGGCTTAAAGTAGGTACCATGTGCTTGAAAAAACTTTATTGCCAAGATTACAAAAACTTGTGCATATTACTGACTCATCAGGCATCTGAGATAAAATTACCTTTATCTTACATGATTAAGGGCAGGAAATATCTAACGACCTTATATTAGTTATAATAATATGGCAGGTCCTACTTAGAGTTGTGCCGTTCTCGAGAACATTCTCCGTTTGCTATGGGAAATATTCTCGAGCGAGACATACAAAACGGAGATCGTTCTCGAGAACGGCACAACTTTAGTCATACTTTTTTCTTTAAAGAATCCTTCCAAATGTATTCTGGCGCCGTTCCCGTGATCTTAAAGCTGCAATGTAAGCATTGACATACATTATCGTGACCTACTTAATTTATATGGGTTACCCGCTCCTTTCCCCTGTTATGGTTTGCAAAGATGTGACTCGCTTTTAGGGTTCCGTACATAAAGGGTAAAAACGGGACCCTATTACTAAGACTCGACTGTCCGTCTGTCTGTAACCAGGCTATATCTGCCTGCCGCCGCCTGTTGCCGCTATAACAACAAATACTAAAAAGCACGGAACCTTACGTTTCTTCCTCTTGCGCCATGCTGATGATACAATTTCCCTTCATCATGGACGTAAAGGCCCTCTGCGCGGCATCTTCTGGTAGATGTGATAGTATATAGCAGAAGTCTTGAGATGTACGTCTGCTAGCAAAATCGGAAAAATTTACCACATTGACCAAGATTTGAACCTGCGACCTTTCGGAGCAGTTCAAATCTTGCTTTGTGTGTGTGTTTCTTTTTTTAATTAAAAACCAACAAGATTAGGTACACAACAACTGCGATACACACCTTAAACTCTCTTTTCGCACCTTAGATTAGAAGATGTTCATTCATTTAACCGCGTGCCACATATTTTCGGACTATACTGGGTAAAATACTACAATAATCCGTCACGTATGTCAAAATTTGCCTTTTGTTTTCCGGGCTTTCCCTAATCCACGTCTAAAATCCGACGAAATTGCAGGATTGACCCTTAGAAGTTGACGAGGGACTTCTGTCAGTCGTCTTGGGTGGGGTTGTTGTTAGGGTTCCGTACCCAAAGGGTAAAAATAGGACCCTATTACTAAGACTCCGCTGTCCGTTTGTCTGTCTGTCCGTCCGTCTGTCTGTCACCAGGCCTTTGGGTACGGAACCCTTAAAATGACTCATTTAGGGCCAAAATCCAGAGAGGAAAATGTCGAGAACGTTTGTATGAAAAAATGACCACTAATGTATCCTCTTAACCATATACGAGTGCGATAGGGATATCCCCGGTCACGTCTGTGTGTCAGCCATCACACCTACTCGCTTTCGTAAGAGCATCGCCCACTTGATCTTATTTACGTCTTAATGGTGCATATTAAATGATTAGGCTCAAGTGTGTCACACTGAACTTCATATTAGCAATTGGAGAGCTCGGAGCAGTCGGAGCACGCCATGTGTTTTTAAAGTATATAAACAAAGTATAAGCAAGGGCCGCTAAGCTGAAATGGGACTGCTGGGCACTTGGGCAGGGCACATCTGCCGAGTGCACCCAGAACGCTGGGCCAAAATGGGACTCTGGGCAGGGCACTTCTGCCGAATGCACCCAGAACGCTGGGCCAAATTAGCCACGGACTGGATCCCACAGGATGGATCTCGGAGCAGGGGAATACCCAAACGGAGATGACGGGACGACCTTGATACATTCTGTGTGGAGTGGCGGGAGTGTGCATTGGACAGAGCCAAGAGGCGGGAAAGAGGGGAGGCCTTTGCCCAGCACTTGGACACAATAATAGGCTATTAAAAAAAACAGTCACGACAGAGCTTAAGATGGACATCTTTGCTTTAAACAGACCTAGATTCTGTTTGTCTGAATACAGACAGACCAAGGGTGAGAATTTTATTCCTCTAGCTAGGTATATAGTCTTCTTTAAGGACGAGGCAAATAGCTTCAGTATACGAGTAGAAGACCGTAAGACAAACACAAATAAAAGTCCTCATCGGGATTAAAACCCAGGAACTTCAGGTTCGTAGGCAGTATATAGTCACTATACCGGCTAAGGTTTAGATACAATTACCATAAATATACTCTAGGGTTCTTCCTTATAAGGTCTCATAATGATGTTATTGAACAAAATTGGACAACACATCCTTTGGTTTCCCGTGCCTATATTAGGCATTAATTGAAATAGGTATCAACGTATTAATCCTCCATATTAGGCATCGAGTTAAATATTCTTTCTAATAGTAATAATACACCAGGCTTCTGATTCACTAAGCAACGTCAAGTGAGTTATCAAACAATGGCTCTATGATTACATATGCGGTCAAAGTATTATTTTACAGTTAAATGACCTGTCATCTGTACATTAAAGCGGTTTAGGTAAAATATTGTTTTGTTGAAGATGGTGATCAGCTTCTACTCTTCTTCAACCTATTACCGTTTTGCCGGCCTAGCGCCAGGGTCCGCTTTCCTGCCCAATCTTCTCCACTTTGCCCGGTCTTCGGCAACCTCAGGTGTGAGATTGTTCTCTTCCATGTCCGCTGTCACGACGTCCAGCCAGCGATGGTGATTAGCTATAACAAAAAAAAACAGGACAAGTGCGAGTCGGACTCGCCCACCGAGGGTTCCGTACTTTTTAGTAGGTTTTTGTTGTTATAGCGGCCACAGAAATACATCATCTGTGAAAATTTCAACTGTCTAGCTATCACGGTTCATGAAATATAGCCTGGTGACAGACTGACGGACAGTGGAGTCTTAGTTATAGGGTCCCGTTTTTACCCTAAAAAATTAAGAAGCTATGACAATGACAAATAAAATGACTACACTTGTATTGTTGTCTTACTTGTGTTGTTGTTGGGCCAGGTAGCAAAGTAGTCATATAAAAGAGTTTTCTTGAACGGATCATGCAATTCAATACTATCAGCAACTTTTTCAATCTGACCAAATGTGGAGCTTGTGTCTTTGCAATAAGGTTTACTTAAGGGGCCCACTGATTAACAGTCCGCCGGACGGTATCGGCCTGTCAGTTGTTCGGAACTGTCAAAACTTTGTTGTCAAACTGACAGGCCGATACCGTCCGGCGGACTGAATCAGTGGGCCCCTTTAGGAATCGTCATCTTATAGTTTAGACAAAAATATAGAAAATTCATCAGGAAGTGTAGTTAAGAAGGAATCGAGATCTGATTCAGGTATACTCTGACGTATATAGACAGGCTAGATATAGGCTGTTTCAGGAAAGCTGGCACGGATTTTCTATGAAAGCGTTGACAGTTCTTACAAACATTACAAACCTCACGCCAGCTCTTATGAATTTACCTATACTTGTAGAAGTTTGATGTTACAAAGGTTCAGGCGCAAGCTCATGTAGTGTCTCCACACAGTCATATTAAAATCAAGGAATTTGATTAATTGATTTCGGTACCATTTCGTACCTTACCTTGTAACAGTGACAAACAATATATAACCCGCTAGAGATCTAATTGTCACTGTGACATGGTACGAAATGGTATAAGTAAGTAACTAAGTATTTATTTGCAAAGAAATTAAATTCCTTAACCGTACAATATGAAACTCCCAGAAGTGCCAGATTTTTCTCTGCTTTGGATTCAATTTATCAATCAACGAAACTGGGTTACCGCTAATGCATCCTCGTACTCCACTTAAATGCATCGCAAGCTTGTACCTACCGTTTCTATAAAGCACCACAAACACGTCGGAGAAACAATTATGGACACCCGGCGTCTGAAACTGGGGTTTAACGACTTCCTTGTCTATGTTCTAGGACTCTTAGGTCGTTGGCCGTGAGTGTAAACTTGAGACCTATATTGTAAGCGGAAACTTATTTTTGAAGCTTTTGTCAAGTGTATCAGAAAATCTGATACATTCACGCTAACCGGCGTCAGGATAGCAAAAGGTAGCGATAGGTATTGGAGCAGCAAATATGACAAAAAATATCTGAACATGCACTTGGACCTCTTGATAATGAGGCTTTGTTCAGATATTTGTGAACACTATGGCTGCTCCGATATATCTGCTGATGATTGGACATGGATTCGTATCGATCTTCAATCAGCCCTAATGATAAAAACGCACTCAAATTCTTGACTTATACACTTTAGCTGCACAATGACTCTCTTTACAATATAAAGAATAAAGATTCAATTAAATAAACTTTATTCTGAAAGTAGGTCGTAAGGCTACTTTCAAAAGTCTGCGTCGGCCAACGCTACCCAAGAGAAGCGTTTTAGAACACAATTTATTTTATTTATTTATTTATATATTTAATCTTTATTGCACAAAAGAAAACCTTATAGTACAATTATTTATGTTTATCTATAAGTAATGCTCATGTTAACGGGTAATTCCAAGATGATACATTGCGGTTGAGCTGTTAGTATACAAAATAAGAAGTATGACATTCCATACAGTTTACCTATATGATCCCTGCTTACTTCACAAGGTTACAAAACATGATTAATCGAATCGAAATAATATTCGAATCGGAATCGCCGTGAGTTTCGAAATGTTCGTTAATATCATCTAACAGAGTGGTTATCTATTTAAGGAAGTAAGATAACTCAGGCCATTATTAAAGTGAAGTGTTTGGCTAGGCGCCAGACACCAATCGATGCTAAGAACGTACGTTGAACCTCTGTCTGACTGTCTGTCTATACGTAGCTCGTGCATGTAATTTGTATGCAGTACTTGACCGGTACAAATATGGTGGGCGAAGGCCGACCGAAATGCATTCGGTGTTGATTAAAACCTTTGTATTGAATTTAGGGAATGCCTAAGCTTGATTTTAAAAATTATTCTTATTACATGAAATGTTTAATACAAGGTGAGATAAAGACAAACAACTCTAACCTTTCGTATGTGTGTGGTAGTCAAAAATCATGGTTGAAACCAAGTCATGCCGGATAGACCGAAACGTTCTCGAAAAAAATGCAAAATCTTTCAGGATCAGGATTTTTATCATAGGTTAAATCAATATGCCTTTTAAAAACAATATCTATTCGCGATAAAATTGGAAACTAATTGATTTACGATCTTGTGGATGGTTTGGTTTATAAATTGTTGAATTTTAACATTTTGCGTGAAAATTTAACTTGCCAGTTGATTTTTCTTTACACAAATTCAATCTTTAAATGATATTGAATCTGATATAGGAGCCGCATAACTTTGCAACCAAAGATTACATTCAATTTCCGTTTAGTCATCGCAACCGACGAAACCAGTCTGTTGTTTTTATAACAAAAAAAACATAAGTCTTCATCGATTATGCCGACGATACGTGTGTATGTATCGAAGAAGCGTGCGTGCAAAGACACTTTGGCCTTGTATGCTTGACACAGTTTTTTTGCGGACTCTACACGGATTGAATACTGAGCATTTGCATAAACTGTAGGCATGTGTATGCTGCTCGTGTCAGTCGGTCTGTTTGAAAACAATCGCCATCAGATATATCGGAGAGGCAAAGGTACTCAAAAATATCTAAACACGAACTCTAAGACCTTGACAATAAAATTGAGGCGTGTTCATATATTTTATTATGAACACGTTCATATATATTTTACTTTGGCCGCTCCGATATGGCGACTGTACATGATATAGTGGGGCGTGTAAAAACTATTAAGCACAGAGGCTTTTGCTCAGAGAAAAACTTTGCAGCCAAAAGAATCTATACTAAAATTAGGCTGTTATTTATTAAAAATCTTCCTTCTAGGAGAGGAAGAAGAAATGAAATGACACAGGTCGATTCTCGCGAGAGGGTCACGGGCACATCTAGTGCTAGTAGGTACTTTATAATGTAAGGAATTAATCGTAGCAATGGTACTTTTAATGATATGTCAGACGTTATAATACAATGATCAGACAACGATGAATTGATGAATGATTAGACTGTCGCTGTGTATTTTAGGCCATCTTTGTCACCTCAATTAATAAACTCATGTGAAAGTAGAAGCGTTGTTGCGCCGTGATTCGTGCGATTCGCTTGGTATTAGGACTATTAGGGCATTTCTCGGTTTAGCTGCAGAAAAATCTGACCTCCGTCGCATAGACAGAAGTTTGTACGTACAGTAAGTGCCCCAACTTAAGTACAGTCAACGGTAAAAATATGGGTGTAGAAATCATTTCAAAAATATGTCCCATAACTCTAATGTCAATTAATTAAGAACTATGGGACATATTTTTGAGTAAGTTGTCTACACCCATATTTTTACCGTTGACTGTACCCACGTCGCCACACTAGCTGAATAGAAAGATTAGAAAGCAAAGAGAATATGATATAGAGGCGTATAGTCAAAGTAATTTTTGTAGCCACTGTAAATTTGGTATGGCGCCATCGCTCGAAAAGATGCCTTTATACCCATTATACCTTTGGCCTATGCTCGTGTAGATGGCGACACTTTTTGACACCAAACTTAACACACATCAGTAATGAATAAGGATCAAAGTCAAATGGCGTTCTAAAATTTTTAATCAGTTGTCGACAGATGGCAGTCAATTTACTGTGGCTACAAAAATTACTTTTGACAATCCGCCTCTATACTAAATTCTCTTTGATTTCTATCAAAGAGAATTTAGGTAGCACCGGATGTACAGTCACACTCAAAAATAATAAAGGTAAAAAAAATGGATGATGGATATGATTTGTGAATGAAAATCGAAAAGTTGATTGTACAAATCCCCGGATTTCTGCCCAAGAAGTAAGTATAATTGGGAATTCTTCCCCATTCAAAATGTAACGGCTATTAATCCGAATAAAGAGCCGATTTATACCCGTCACAGACGAAATAAACAAATTAGCCAGATAATCAGCTTATCACCGCGACCCATTTAGCGGACCTGTTGGCCCTAATTTGGTTAATGGCTGCTAATTAAATTGATGTAGTTCTGCACGCAAGCGTTTGTTTGACGTTTGACACGACATCATTTCAATGCAAGCAGTGTGAGCCAGTGCTTATTAATATGGATAACTTTTAACAAAAAAAAAAGACTTCACACAACATTTTATTTTATAGGACAATTTTACACAGATCGACCTAGTTCCACAGTAAGCCACAAATTAAAAAAAAACATCATTTTATAGTCTTCATCACTTTCAGCAGTTCCACTTCGCCAAATGATGATCTCTGAGATTAAACGCGAGAGTTACTTACTGCTAAACTCCAGAAAATCCCGAGATCGCCATAGGTTAGCCTTTAAGATTCTCCAAGGTTCCATCATCAGATCCTGACTTGATGCCAATGGGATCGATCAACTTTCATAAAAATAAAACTCGGTCCAGGTGCCGTTAGATACCTGTTAATAGTGACATTAGTAGAGTATATTCGGAGAGAGAAGAGTCGTGGAATGTATTGGGCCCCATAACCCCCCCGCCCCCCGCCCACTCTCTTTCTGCACATACTCTAACAATGTAAAAAATTTAATAGGAACAATGTTTATTTGAGTACCCCTTTTGAGATAAATAATCCTGTAGGTAATCTTTTAAGCTCATTGTAGAAGCACTGCCTAAAGCACATACCTATAGACCTATAAGACTCAAACTTTCTACTAACTCTTGTGGTCGGGAAGTTTAGAGAAATAACAAGGTTGTTGACATGGTACAAGCGTTCACAAGTCGATGAATCAATCGTTTTAACTTGAAACATAATACCATCAGTGTAAAGTCTAGTTCTAACTGAACTTACTGTTTTACTTAACACATTGGTTGTAAAATATATGGAGATTGTTTACGACATTCTATTGTAATGACATAATTTTTGAACGTTTTCCTATATTGCTCAGAAGTATGATTTAGTTGCATCGAAATCCCATGACGTTATCCCGTCCATATTAGGTAGACTAGGTATCGATAGCTCAGCATTTGTGGTGTTTTGTATAGGTATTGTACTTCCCATACCTACATAATTTCTGGTATAGGTAGGTACCCAATAGGTAGGTAACACCACATCGGCATATGACAAACTAGGTACTTTTAGAGTAATTATTTAAGACCAAGCTAACTCTATAATATTTTAATAACATAATAATATTTTCAATGACAAAGTGTGGAAATGTTATCAATAATGTCAGATTTCTATGATGACTTGATGACTGACAAAAATATGACACGCCCTCACTTTGTTGTATTCAAGTATGTTATGTATGTAATGTATGTAAGTAGGTATGTTTACTGATGAAGAAAGAAGTTAACCTAAAGCCGACTGTAAATGGCTTTTGAAAGAGCCCTTGAGGCCTACTTGCAGAATATTTTTTTAGAATTTTGAAAAGTAAATCTCGTAAAAAAGAATTACGTGAATTACTTTTCATACACGAGATGACGATGATGTTATCCTGTTATCTCTGATTAGGGACATACACGACATACAAATTTAAAATAATATCATGTCTGAAAATTTGAAGTATAAGGCTCTATCTTGTCTTTCCCGCCTAGCAAGTTTAAGTAAACAAACCTTAGGTTTTTCCAGTACCTACCAGTCAATATAGTTTATTGGTTGAGTAAACAGTAAACAGGCAAGTCTGTGCCTGTTCTAACCGCAGGCAGGTGTTTACAGTTCACCGTCCTTATAACGGGATTTTGTTTGCCGAATCTGTAGCTCAGCCAGCCGATAGGTTTTACAGTTTTTCGTATTTGTCACGGAAATGTGAGGAAAACGAATTAAGAGGCTTCTTAAATTCTGAACTAGATAACGGACGAGCGAAAACAAGAGTAGAGGCTTTTAAGTTCAGAAAAAATCTGCAATCAATGCAAAAGTAACTTTGTAGATAACGCCAGAAGCCCTTGTGATTTTCGACTCTATCATTCATATTATATACTAGAACCTTAGTCCTTTGAATAAGGCGAAAAATATAAACAGATCTTTGACGTCGACTGTACCTATATATAATAAGTAATTACTAATTACTCAATTCTTCGGTCGCGGTCCTCGCAGACTGCTCATGTCAGTCACTGAGGCACAGAGTACGAGAAAGAACTTAATGCTCAAGGAAGGGCAAGTGTTTACAATTTACCGTTTTGACAATTTATTTGCCGGATCAGTTCAGATCAGTCAGCCGATAAGTTTTACAGTTCAAAAAATCTGCCTTTTACGTACCGTAAGGTATTGAACACTTTACGGTACGAAATGTGAGGGAGACGGGTCAACTAACAAGGAAAATATAAGCATTATGGACCCGAAAATCAAAAGGCTTGAACGTAAGCGCCTCCCTCGTACGGTTAACAAATACGACATCCTACCTAAATTGTAGGGTTTAGCATAAATAACAAACTAGTTCCAAACCAATTCGGAGGAACAAAAATCGCGGAGCCAATAATAATTTTAACTATTGACCACCAAACTACCTGCTAAAAAGATGCGGAAGCCATAATCGCTATTTTATCTTTTAAGGCCAAACCCTGTCCGAGAGATAACACTGTAGTCGAGCTAATATCAAGTGAACTTTTTCACTCCATTAGCCCAAGCCGACAAACTCGCCATTACTTAGTTTTTTTCAGCATTAGAAAGAAGGTAAGCGATCTTAATGTGTCTTTTAATTGCAAAACACACAAGTCACGGCAAAATATACAACAATTATAAAATCATATACGATCATTCACATTCTTTTGCATTCATAGGTAGTTACTGATTTTTAAAAAGCGTTTTTCAATAAAAAGGCACTTCAAAATTGTTTACCTTTTTTCTAATGGTAAAAATAACGAAGTAAAGCACATACTGAAAGTGCAACTACAACAGCAAGCCTACATGATAACAATTTCATTGGTGGTCTCTATTGTTACACCAATGAATCGATCTGTCGACGCGTAGCATGAATACATTACAATTACATCATTATTCATGCCAGAACTGTAACAAAATCTGCATCCATTATGTGTCAGTTTCTCGTTGGCCATTCGTGTTTTATTAAATTGATGTAATGTGAGTTGATAAGAAACCCGACTGTTTTAGATGATTCATAGAAATCTGGTTTTCCCTTCTTTTAATTTATTCAATATAGTTTTTAATTGGTTACGTTTGAATACATTCATAGACTATTGGAACATTTGGAACTGATTTCAAGTTTTGTAAATAACATCACTATTATGAAAAAATCTCGTATCTCACCTCACACTTACACAAAGTTGAAACGCAGTAACTCTGTATGCGACCCATACACATAGTCACCCCTTTTTAATTTGATTGACAGAAGAGTTTTCTTTATCAAAGTACCTAATACTTTAGTGTCACATAGTTTGACGACATTGACGTGTAATTTTAATTATTTCAATTGTTTTATTAATGAGTCTCCGTCTGACCTAACAAAAGTGATAGTTTGAGGCCCCAAGACAAAGTCTTGACACAAATAAATCACAATTTGCGACCAAATCAGATCACTAGAACAACTTCTCAAAAACAGTTAGTCGCAAAAAACCGCAATAAAAAGTTCTAAGTGACCGAAAATGGCGTGTAATGAAATAGGCGTTAAAGGTGTACGAACTTCGTGTTTCAAAAGCCTTTCTTTTCCCAGTGGCTTGGCTTCCTATGAATCATCGCAACAGTCGTCTGTTACTCTGTTAGTCAGTTTTGACCATCCCAACGCACCTTACGCTTGTAAATATTTAAATAACGATAATATCGTAGCCGACCGGATTGTTTGTGTTCAGTTCGAGGACTTGGTGTTTTAGACAAACACTTAGGATTGTGTTATTTGTAGTTATGTGATTTGTGATGTGAAAATGCGATTGAGAATACAGTTTTTTGATAATGAGCATAGGATGTTGAGGAACTTACGAAGGCGGTTCAGGTTTGTTGTGTATTTTTATTTTAATACTAATTAACTTATTGTTACTACAAATACAAATACTAATGCTTCCTTGTTTATTTTCATCACTTACGAAATATTTCAATCAATCGAACTTGATAAATATCATATCCTTAAAGATATAAGGGTTTAAATTTATAAATTAGGCGGTGTCCAAGATTTTGAGTGGTTGCTCATTTGTTTTCATCACTTACGAAATATTTAGGGTTTTATTGGACTTGATAAATATCAAATTCTTATAGATATTAAGGGTTTAAATTTATAAATTAGGCGGTGTCCATAATTTTGAGTGGTTGATAATTTATAATTACAGGCATATACATACGTTGTCTAGCTTTGTTTTTATTTTCGATTCATAATTTACATTTCGTGTTTTATTTGAACAATTTTATCTGTCCATTTAAACATTTATGGGGAGCATTTTTTACTTATAGGTCAGTTTAGTTTAAGATTTGTTTTATTTTAGTTTTAATTTTAACGTTAAGTTTCTTGTTTTCATTTTGGTTGTTATTAATAAACTAACAATATCATTTAAACTACCTATTTCATTTGCAGTAAAAAAATAACTAGGTATATCTTACTAGAATAGTGATATGTTACAATTATTAGACAAACAGTAAAGGGGCCGATAGTGTCACTTGTTTAACCAGTAACGTATTAATTTTCAGTAGATACTAGAGAGTGGATTTTACTGTTAAAAGTTCTACAGTTAAGTACTTTAATTAAATCTATATCCTTTCGAAATGCCGCTTAGAACCTGATAACATTAAACAGAGTTTACTAGTTGTTTGCCATACTAGTTTTATATGATCTGTGGCCATGCTAACCCAGTGGAAAAACTAACGGATAATAAGAGAGAAAATCTCTTTTTTATTTAGTATTACAAGTGTCAGATAAACGTGTGTTCGCTTTGACTGCGCAAACGCAGGGGATCGGGTTCTTGAATGAACCATTATATTATCAGATGGAGGTGGATGCCCAAGGAATTGTAGTCATAGGGCTTTGGAGTCTAAATTAGAAGTATACCTACACGACTTAAAGATTTGTTTTGTAAAAGAACATAAAGTTCTCTGAAAAGAACTCGAGTATCGACTTAACTAACTATAGCGGTCTCAAAAACTGTGTCGAGCGAGTCTTAAACCAGAGGACTGAAAGGACTCTAGTGTTAACCAACACTATTAGTAATAGTGCTTCTATTCTGATTTTCCCAAGCGGTCACGCACTATTATAGAATCACATCTCTGTAAAGACTCAATTGTTGACATTGACAGTAAACGCATTGCTCCATTGACATTGCCTCAGTTTACAATAACGACAACGCAAATGTAATCGTTATTGTTTCGGTTATAAACTGTTTTGTTACGTAACAGGTTGTATTGTTCATATTATCAACACGTTTATATCATTAATTGTAACACTTCGCGTAAGTTAACATAAGTTCCTACTATTATTTTAGTAGCAAAGTGTAGGGGGGAAATCAATGCTATATCTGCCAAGCCAAGCCACGCATTTTGACTAAGGTGTAGAGTTTGTGAAGTTAGGGCTTGTAGAGTTAGATAGAAGCTTGGCTCTACAAGATATCTGATTACTTTTTGACAGGCCTTATGGTTTCGTCTTGGCAAGATTTTACATGAAAATGTTTTTGGTGGGATCTGTATTTAGGAAAGTATTTCGGGGTGGCAGATACTCTTGGCTCATTGTTTCATACGCTGTTGTTAATGCTGAATGTGCAACGTTGTTGAATAGCCACGATTAGTAAATTATTCTTTCTATGAAGAAAAATAGCGTCAGGATTGGAGCCCACGTCCAATCATCAGTAATGGCCGAATGGCCCGTTGACCCGTTACTTAGTACAATGGGTGTTGATAAAACAGCCTATCGAGTGTTACTCATTTTCATGACTTGCGTTGTTCCTATTTCAATAAAAGTGGATCGGTTTTTTGGAGTTATGATTGAAGATCTGGGTTTAAATATGAATTTCTAAAGTTTTATTTTGTGATTGAAGGGAGAACTGGGAGAAGAAAACGAAGAAAATGTTTGAATTTTAGAAGTGCAAATACAGATATATTTAGATCTGGAATATCCGTAGGGAATAAGACGTACTTTCATGGCTCAGGTCAGGTAGCGATGAGTTTGGAAGGGTACTCGGGCAATTTAGATAAAAACTGGGCCAGTAAAGTCATTACCTGCGATAGATAAGGGTCCTGACGGGTTCGATGATAATACAAATCCTGGCTCAAAGCTTCGTGTTTATCTACAATAGGTATCGTACTATCTACTAGTGTTAACTATTTGCGTTATTCCTGAATGTCCTACACGCCGAATTTTTCGTTACGTATCTGTCGCTTAAAATACATAAGTACGTGTTTGTTACCAAGAGAAAAACATCAAATAATTGCTTCATATTAGTTTGTCTCTAATGGGTTGTTAAGATTTCTGGAATTACCTTCTCGTGTCAAAGCACATCAATTGGGCGACTGGCTAGGTTACACTGCTAAGAGAAATGCTATCCTATACCTCTGTTTAATCCAGTGCTTTACCTTCTAAAGAACAAATCCTTTTTACAAGCTTTTTATTAATTTGCAATGTACCTATCTATCTATGTATGTAGGGTCAAATCTTGCATGTTAAATTTGACCCACTTCCCGACTTCTAATGAAGCTGAAAATTTGCATACATATATTATGTAAGTGACAATGCAATATTATGGTATCATCAAGTTGATCTGATGATAGAGACAGGAGGTGGCCTAACGTACTCTGTGATTAAACACCGAAACCTAATTGTGTTAGGGGTTTTTAGAATTGTCTCGATGAGTATTAGTTGCACGTGGAAAGAAAAGTACAGTCAGCGATAAAAGCTTGTACCAAAAATGAAATTTTTGCCAAAAATTTATTAAGAATCTGTTGCATAAACAAACGCAGTTCACAAATTAGATCACTAGCTCGATCCGATTCGAATATCTTATCATACTCACTATCAGACTTATCATTAAAAGTAGCTAGCTATCCAATTAACCGTCTTCATGTTTTATTATTGTTTGGCTCAACCTGCTCGGACCACTTCCCCGTGACTCATGCTTAACACCATCCCGATAGTTAGTATAGTTATTCCTTGTACGCGGTTTGAGGATGTCGCCTCTTTAAATGGTTATTAAATGTGTTTTAATTTTAATTGTTTTTGTGTAAAAATGAGTGCTGTAGCGGAGACTGTGCAGTGTTGCCCTAAGTTTTACTTTAAGAGCTGGATGGCGGGGAAGCTGAGGAAGAAATTGTATGATGTTGATAGGTAAGCTTATTTGAGCTGTACTTAATTAAAGTTATTGTAGATTCATAATTTATTATTGTGACTGTTGCCTGCAGGCTACACTCTGATTGCCCTTAATGTATATAATTGCCATACGATTAAATAAATAAATTGTGCCGGTTTTATAGAACGACATTTGTGCGCTTTCTGTTTTTGTCGAGAAGGGTAAGCAACGCTAGAATGCTCGTTATTTTGTTTATTCTAAAGATGTCTAAAGCTAATCTAATCATCAGCATCCTCATTATTAACCTATTTATTGCTGGATGAACGAAAATCAATTTTTACATACATAATTATAAACCCTGGGCCCAAATTCGACATGTACAACTGTCAGATTTCGCATCCACGTCAAATCAACAGTGGATTTTATTGCATGTTGATTCTATCAAGTGTTTATTCGATCAAATGTAGATAGAGATCATTTGGTACAACGAAAACTCAACTCTGAACTCGGGGTGGTTCTGTATGGTTTGGTTGTCACGTAACCGTGGATTGCTGATGTCAAATTTTGACATTGTACGTACTCGTATTCGAGAACTTATGATTTTTCCCACATCAACGGGAGATCAACATGATACGTCAAACGTCGCTTGTCGAATAGGGGCCCTGTTGGGGCACTGCAATTATTATTTAAGACTTAGTTATACTTAATATAAAGTGCAACATGCACCGTGATGGGACGAGAGAAATCTTACAGTTAAATGTAGAACCTGCACCTCTTAATACCTGCTGGCTTACCTTACTAAGTGTTTCCTGCATAATACTCGGGAATTTATCAAATAACGGAATATATTTTCATTCGTTATACGCGATATAATCCGTTCAAATAGTTTTATTTCATGGATACATAACTATCGCGGTAACCGAAGACAGTATTAGGGATGGAATTAACGGTCTGTGCCATTTTTAAATTAGGCTACGAGTGCTATGATTTCATAAAAAGCTCAGTCAATTCTGTTATACAAAATGACCTTATTGCTCGTGACATGAGTCTACTAGTAATAGTCTAATATACGTTAATTCATGTTATATAATTGTGTAAATTGTGTTACGTACATATTTTACAGGAAAAACGGCTAGAAAATGCATTTATTGTTTAAATCCCACATAGTTTCAACAATTTTTCCTGGTTAATATCCTTTGTTCTGTTCATTGCTTATCAATTCAATTTTAACTTCAGTATGTTTATGGGACGAAAACCTAATTATTTGTATTAAAATTGAAACGAATGCTAATATGAGGTACCACTACCTACTCACATGACATGTAAATAGGTAGTATATATTTTTCCTCTAACCTAAATTTGGTGGTGTGTATGGTGGTGGGTAATATGGTGTTCATATGCCTATTATGTCTATTATTTAACCAACGATATGTACCAATCTATTGCCACCTTTTGAATCTGAATACATTAGCGGAATAAAACAAGCTGTTCGGTTAGGTTTCTTGGAAACGAGCCAGCGGTTGAGCCTTTGGCGATGTCAGGATCATGGACATTCCAATCGCTCTACAGCTCGTATGTGCGAAAACAGGTTGGGCAACATAACTATAACACATATTAAATCACATTTACAACCGGGTCTATCGCGAATTTATTTTGTTAAGTAAGTACCTTTATTTACCGACGTTTCGACACAGGTTTCACTGGTCGTGGTCGCGGCTAACTGATCTCCCAGCAAAATGTCAAAATAGTGATTTGTTTAACTACCCCACGAAAAGTGTATGAAAAAGTTTGGGGTAGACATCACATTTTTAAATCACCCACTACACATATGTAAACCCGGTTGTAAATGTGATTTTATATGTGTTCAAAATGCGAAAGTTTTAAATGTTATATAACTATAACTATTATCTAGAGTCGGACCAAGCTTACTTAGCACGGATTAAATAATAAAGTGTGGAAGTCGTTCGCCATTGCCCAAAGGTCTAGGAACTTTAGGGCTAGAACGGCTTATCCTTTTATAAGCCTTGTATAATTAATAATAATGATACATCCTAGCCAGTTCGGGCTGTAATTAATTTCATGGTTATTAATTCAGTAGCAATTTTTGTCAAGGGCATACGAACGATTAACTTGAGGGGTTAATGATGTGAGAATTACTGTATAGTGTATACCTATGCTTGACTATGGCAATGAATAAATAGTGTAATTCAACCATATATGTTGACGCAGCTGTGATGGTATTTCTTCATATGCGGAGTTACAAAATTAATGCAAAGCCACAAAATGCCTATAAAACTGTATTTAAATGACACCATACTCGTACGTTGTCCATTAAGCAATAGGTACGCTTAATGTCTAAGCCTCGCATCTCTAGTTGTTTTTGAAATGTGAACTCTATGCCGTGTTCATAAAGGTTGCTTTTATTGTAAAATATGAGAAAGAGATTTCGAGCCGACTAACGATCGTTGACATTTAGGCAAGAGGTCAAGGTCATTCGAAACTTCAATGCAAGTCGGTCATTGTGTGATAACAGAGATTTTACTGTTAAAATTTTGCATACTGTATTTTTCCGTAAAACCTAATTAAAAAATCTCAAAGGTATTATACGCGTTTTTAGCGGAAAAGCGTATTTGCCGTGAAAAAATGTATGAAACCGGGTTGCAAAGAGTCAAGGACCATTGTAAAGTAACTTATTACGTGGGAAATCTCAGGTACAGTCACCAGCAGAAGTTGCTAAGCAGACGAAGTGTTCAAAATTATCTACCTTGACGCACTCTTATTCTCTTAATAATAAAGTTGCGTCAAGATCATTTTGAACACTTTGCCCGCTTAGCAACTATAGCTGCTGACTGTGTCAGTGACCTGTTTGAATAGGTTTTACTGTTTGTAATCATAATCAATCAAGCTAAATTTTGAGCTACTTCCCTGTTGATGACGAGTAATGATGACGTGTAAAAGTGCCCTTGTGGCCTATTTGCTGAATAAATGTTGATGTTTGATGTTTGATGTTTCCGATTGAGCCAAAATTTAGCATACGTAAGTTTGTTGGCAAAACAATGGTATTTTACCACCAAGCTGATCTAATAATGAAAGGCCGAATGTGGCCATAGGAACTGTAAAAACAATACCGTATCCAGTCTCTTTGGTTAAAGTCCAAGACAACGTTCAGTAATCAATTGTATCCAAAATAAGTTTTGATGAAAACCAGATTTTTAGATTGTCTCATTCATGAATTTCATGATGTACCTAACCCACTCGCAATAGTTATTTATTTTACAAGGGGGCAAAGTTGTTGTTTAACCGCTCGTGCTAATATTGATACCCGAGCAAGCGAAGTATTCCAAAATTGAACCACGAGCGTAGCGCGTGGTTCGAAAAATGGAATCTTGAGCGTTGCGAGGGTTTCAAAGCACGAGGGTTAAACAAAATTTGCCCCCGAGTGAAACAAAAATTTTCACCACACCAACCCGAAGCAAATATTAAATGTAAAATATTAAACAAAATCAAACCAAATCAAATCCAAATGAATGTTATTAAATAATCCAAAATCATCATTTAAAAGTCAATTCTACCAAGCAAACATAAGAAAACAACTCAAAATTTGCATTTGATTACTTTGCCTCACATGTGAATAGAATGCAACTTTGCTATTTGTTTTTGAAGTGCAAAGTAAGCCTTTCCGAGCTGGTGTGGTGAAAAAGTATATACAGTAGAGTCCGGTTATAACGACGCCCAAGGGACCGCTGATATTACGTCGTACTAACCGGACGTCGTACAAAACGAACTGCCAATTTTAATATATTTTTTAAATCAAAATAATTACATCATTTTGTATACTTATGCGATAATAAAAAGAAAAAAAACATTTCTTTTAAAATATTTATTTACGTTAGTATTACGACACCTTGTCTTAAATGGAGAGACTTGTGTGTTTAGAAGAAGCCACTTTTCAAGGTACCTACGCGTACTCACTCGTCAAGTCGTCATCCGCAAATTACTCGAATCCCGTAAAATATAAAATCGTAATTCTTGGGGATCTAATCAAGATGACGTGGTTTTATCACACAGTTCCTATGGCCACCTCCTGTGTCCATCATCAGATCAGCTCGAAGGTACTTACCTACCAAAATATGTATTGCATTGTCACCCAACTTACATAATTATGTATGTTAAGTTTAAGCTCAATTGAATAATGGGAATTGGGTTTTATTTAGTTTGCAAAATTACGAAAAGTCACATGACTATTTCATCTTGCTCCGTATAGGCAAAAGGGGGAGCGGAGTTGGGTGCGCGGGACGGAGTAAGCTTCTTACCAACAATTTATTTGTAAAAACTACGTCGCTCGTCGTTGTAACCGGACTTGACGGACGGATTTTGAGTCAATTTCCGTCGTTAAAAGCGATCGGTCGTTATAAGCGGAGTCGTAATAAACGGTTGTGCTTTCATAGTAGCTTGTACTAAAACCAAACAAGTGCCTATACTTTCGTCGCTATAAGCGGTTGGTTGTTATATGCGGAGTCGTACTAACCGGACTCTACTGTACGTGTAAATTTTATGTTTAATCAAAAGGAAAGGGTATAGAATCGTCGTTACAGTGTTTCACCTTTCATATATCATCAAACAATGTTACATCATAAGTATAGAAGTCTGCTGCCGCTTCCAAACGGTATTTTCGTCCGATCAAGCACGAGCAGTCGTGGCCGAGCGGTTAAGGCGTCTGACTAGAAATCAGATTCCCTCTGGGAGCGTAGGTTCGAATCCTACCGACTGCGAACTTTTTGCTTTTATTTTCTTATTAAAGATGTTTTTTCTTTTGCAGTTTACGAAGAGGCGCTGGCGTCAACGTTCAGGACGATAACGGATACACACCACTCCATCATGCTTGTATGAATGGCCATAGGTAAGTTACTAATACAAATACTTTTTCTGATATTAAAAGTCGCTATTATTATCAGATATACGAGTATCCTGTATTTGTATACAACAACGAACAAGGTGCTCCCAAATATCTAAACCCGGTTTATGTTCTGATATTTTTGATGCCGATTATGCAATCATGGTTAGATATGTCTGGCTAAAATTTGCAAAGCTGAGTTAATCAAGGAACGGAAAAAATATAGTATATAAAACTACACAATGGGAGAACCGAAAATCCACAAAATTATTGGAAAGTTGCCCGACTTCAAATAATTATTAGATTACCTATCCACGTATAAATTCGTGCGTTAGACTCGCTAGAGGAACAGTCGGATTTACAATCAGTCAATCAGGTATTTTGTTTTATATCTGACCTAATTATACATCTGTAACATACATGATATGCCATGCATACTTATTATCTAGTATATTATATCTATGACGTCGAACTGGTATCGATAAATAGTGACGTAATCGTAGTAGTTAATGTTGACGTTTTGAACGTAGTTACATATGTTTGTATTATGTATTGGTAAACAATACGCTATATAGTATTCAAAAACTCTCTTGACAAAGGGTTTTGACGATTATATCTGATGTTAGAATCATGAATAGTTTAAAAATACTGTGAAAATAGCAGTAGGTATACAGTTTTTATACCACAGTCACGTCTATATCGTCAATTGACAAGCAAAACTCACTAATTACTAAAAATATTTAAACAAAAATCGATCTTCTTTTAGTACTAATATGGTTCACTATGGCTATGAACTTGTGGTGGTAATTAGTGAGTTTTGCTTGTCACCTGACGATATTTTGTACGATTAGACCCCATAGAATGGAAACTTGCTATTCAAGCTTGTATTCTCGTATTTATTGGACAAATATCTACCTTATTATTTTTCTGTTATAAGTAATACTATTAGTAATAGTTTCATATTTTTCGAGATCCTGTGTCAAACCGACATAATCAGCGTTAAATAGGTATTAGATAAGATTCAAAAATTACTAAGTTATTATTTATACTTATTTTATTGTATTTCATACGAAAAAGTAAAGTGTTTCTCGAGATATACATACTTAATGATTTTACTACAACTTAACCGTTAACTTAACTTAACTTTGTTGCAGGGAGATTGTTCACCTCCTACTCAAAGTGGACGCGTCGCCATGTGTAGTGGACAAAAAGGGGGCAACGCCCCTCCACCTAGCAGCTTGGAAGGGGGACTCGCATGTTGTATCTATGCTGCTGGGCCACTGCAACCCCCCGGTCAATATAGACCAGAAGGTTCGTTGTACAAATAAATCTTCCATAGTACAAAAAGGGGGCAATTCCCCTCCACCTGGCAGCTTGGAAAAGGGGAGTAGTACGTTGTATCTATGTTGCAGGGCCACTGCGACCCGCCTGTCAATATAGACCAGATAGTTTGTTGTATTAAAGAAGTATTTTGTCGTCCAAACAGGGGGCTAGGGGGCTACGCCCCTCGACCAGACCATGTGGCCACATATCGGCCACAATCATTGCATCGTAAATACCAATCATAAATCATAATCTTCACGTGGTACTGTAACAAATACATTGGAAAATCAGCGCTGGAAGTCGCCAGCAACATGTTGAGATGGCGCCATTTCGTGACACTTTATTTTCACTAAGTATGTTCTTTTTACGTATGTCTATTGTTTGTGTGTTTACATAAACAATCTATTTTATTCTAATTCACGACGATTTTTCCTTATTAGACCAACGACCAAGAAACGGCACTCCTCATCGCGGCACAGTTCGGCCATGTGGATGTCGTGGCACAGCTTATCGCCAAAGGAGCTGATGTCTCGCTCAAGAACAACAAGGAGGAGAGCCCCCTGGATCTGGCGTCTCAGTATGGGAAGTAAGTGATTGTAAAATATGACGGTAGAAGATGTATTTCATTGATATCGATACAATTTACTGATTAAATAGTCTACAAGGATCTATTGTAAGACTTTAATGTTAGAACCTAAAGGATACTGTAGGAGTTTCATTAATACGACGATAGTTGTTTACAAAACGTTTATTGGCACAATGAATAGAATTATCAACAAGACATGTACATGTAATAAGCGTAATAATCAACAATAAGACACTGACCTGAATGCAGTACGCTGATGTAACAGTAATTAACAAGTTAAACAATTTATACAAACTTCGTAGCACCTAAGTACCTCCAGTGACTGCACGACCGCTCTCACTGACTGTCGATAGACGAATGCCATGCCATGCGCCCCTCACCTCTTGCAACGGTCGCTCAGCCACTCGAGGTGGGGTGACCGGTCACGTGCTAATCACGTGATCGGTCATTACAAATACTTTAATATTATATTATTTAGCTTATTCATCGCTTAAAGTATGCTGTGTTTACAAATATTTATATATTAATTATACGGTATCCTAACAGAACTAATATTAGATAAATAAATGCGAAAGTCGGGATGTACAGTCAGCTGCAGAGAGAGGTGACCCCCCCCCCCCCCCTGTATAGAAAGCCAAGAAAAAAATCGAGAACGATCTTATTTTTGCAAGTTGGCTAAAAACCGCATAAAACTCGTAATAGACTAGGTAAGATCTTTACTAAAAAGAAGCTCATTTCCTAACTTTGCCTCCGCCAGAAGTTGCGTAATATACCAAACTTTACTAAAGCGCCCAAGTGCGCTCCAAGTATGGTAAGTATGGTAACTTTCCGCAGAAGCCAGAAAGCGATATATTGCATGTATTAAGATTAACTTTGTACCTTTTCTTGGTACCTATCATATAAGAATAATAGCTTAGAAGTGGAGGTTATCGTATTGAAATAATGTTTGTTACCTATTAACTATCAATTTAGTTAACCGTCTCGACAATGTTTTCGGTCGAAGTAAGTTGCGTTTTTTTAGCTTATCGTAATACAAAAAGCAACACTCTTAACTGTTCATCGGTGGACCTTATTACAAAAGGCATAAGGTCCATCGATGGACAGTTAACAGTGTGGGCGATGGTACATAACAGTTTCTACTGCGAAAAACCGAATTCTAAAAATATAAATGCCTGTCTCCAAGAAACCAACAACAACTATACTGTTACCATCAGTTTGTCACTGACATAAACGCCGTCGAGAACGTAATTTACTTTCTATAAGTACATCTCGCTCGCACTCGCATATTAGTGCAAACGGGAGGTATAGAAAGTAAATTACGTTCTCGACGGCGTTTATGTCAGTGACAAACTGATGGTAACCGTACTGATCTTCTTTGTCGTTACACTCTTGTCAGAGTGGTCGTGGTCGTCATATCAGGGCCGGTGGCAAGCTTCACAATCCGTCGCCGTTCTTCCCGTACTGTAGCCCTTCTTGTACATTCATGGACTGGTTCATTGAATGCATTTTTGACTAGGTCTAACCAACGCATTGGTGACCTACCGCGCCTGCAACTGATATGCATCAACATATGTCTGAAATAATTGGTCCCATAGAAAAGTATGACAGTAACACTTTACAGAATATAGCGTCAGGGGGCAACCAAAACTTAGTCATTTCTACCACAAATTTAGAGCCATAGTCAACCATACTATTAACAAATCTGTTGTTTAATTCTTTTTATGCTTTTTATGAGTATTGCATGTCACCTGGCGATAGTTCAATATTGTAAAGATCGGGTGAAATAGAACGAGGGACTTTTTAGGCTACTTTATTTTTCACTTATCAATCACGTTAATATTTCTGTCTTTGAGATACAATTTGTTAAAACATTAGTGCAAAAATCTGTATGTTTCAAATTCAACAATGAAGTAGATCCTATGAATGACATGACATGTGTCAATTTAGAATGTATACCGGGTGTGCCCTGTAACATGAGCAAAGAATTAAAACATAGATTGTACTCCTCAAACGGTGACACTTTTGTTCAACAACTTTTAAAAATTATGAAGTATTTAGACTCCCTATTTTTCATACAAAATAAATATTATCTTCAATGGACGCCATCGCCACGTCATATTATTGTGATTGACGTTGCTTGTCACGCCTTAAACATAACAAAATTCGCAATACATTGCGTCTTGGAATAAACTTTGAAGTGTAATAAAAATCAAACCACAAGTTATTTTTAAAAGTCGCTGAACAAATGTTGATCAGTATGAGGAGTACAGCCTACAGTTTAATTTTTTGCTCATGTTACAGGCCACACCCGGTATAACTTTGTAGGGTTGTCACTGATATAAAAATATTTCATGTAAATGATTTTGTTTTACTTTTTAATCCAAATTACGATATTATAGTCGTATTATACTCGATAGTAGATCACTTAGATAATACTATTCTTTCAGCTCAGTATCTAGAAATGTTCCACCCTGTATGTAGTCATCCTCTACTCGTTACTGTATAAGTCTTCAACTTTCAAGTCGCAAACTTACCAAGGTTCTCAAGAAGCGGTCTCGGTGCTTCGCAAATTAGATTTTCCCACTTATCTGTGTCTCTCAGAGTTATGAGGAAAATTGAGGTAATATGTTAACCACTTTAATTAGTATGCGTTTAAAGACTTAATTATAAGACACTTGTAAGTACTGTAAACTACACTTAGTTATTTGTTCCTGATGAAATGTGCTTACGTGTAAGAAGTTCAAACTTCTGAACCTATTTTTAAGTAGCAGGATTACTGGATTAAGTATAACATTTATAATCATTTTCCAGGCCGCACCAATCTGGAAGGCTTTCCCAAAAAATCCAAATATATTCCAGTTAATCCAGCCTTCATGATTCATTTGAAGACTAGTCACATTTCCCGAAAATGTAATTTAATTTGAACCTTAAATCGAAATCCTAAAGTTGAAATTCTATTGGCGCGTATGTGGTCGATAAATCGTACTATACCTGTAAAAAGGTTGAATGAGGCCTCATAATCAGAGTACACTTGTTTGTTAAAAACTAAATTAGATTTTTTTTCTTTGTTACCAAGTAACCGTTCTTGCAAAGTTACGATTCATTATTTAAGTTTACTACACAAAATAATAAATAATAATACTTGAATAATTGGGATTAAAAACTAAATGTATCTACCTAATTATCCATTTCTTTATATAAGAAAAATTCAAAGCTTTTAAAACCAATATACTAATGCAGCAATCGTAATAATCACCTAGAAGTGCGGTTTACCTACATCCTTAGTTACTTATCATCAATTGACGTCATTTAAAATAATTATATTATAAAAATTAAATTCTACGAAAATCATGAGAAGGTCTATCACTGGCAAGCATAGTTACTAAGGAAATAGCCATTAAATATTAATAATTTAGTTACTAGCTTCCCTTGATAATGCTCAATACCAATCCTTTTCTACTTCATAGGTACCTACAAGTCCCTGGCCCAATATTACAGGGTTCTATGTTACATTTTCAAGATTGTTGAAATTCGACTTAATGTCACTGTGACAATGTTCAAATCTCAGTTCGATAAAAGTGAAACATAGAACCCTGTAATATTGGGCCAGCGAAGTGTAAACATTTTCCTCTTGAGTTTGTGGTACCTACAGTCAGCAGCAGAAGTTGCTAAGCGGGTGAGGTGCTCAAAATTACTCTTATTCTCTTAATAATAAAGGCCCGTCAAAATCATTTTGAACACCTCGCCCGCTTAGCAACTTCTGCTGCTAACTGTACCAAGTAGTACCAACAGCAACACATCTAACTATCCATTATGCCTATTAGGATATTATGTTTCTCCAATAAGGTTTTACAGATTGTTAGTTAAATGTGTGGATACATATAAACTAGAGGTTTAAATTAAAATAAGTTTATTTGTTAATTTTTTTTTTGATTTTCTGGCTTTACTTAGGCTTAGGAGGCCCTCTTAAGTTGTGCTCTGATTTGCAACTTCTGCTGCTGACTGTACAAGCATTCCATGTGCGTTATTTTTTGTTTTTTTTTTCCTGCTTGCTATGGGAACGTTATGATTCAAATCGCACAAATTGTTTTGTGGAGCTTATGGGCAGTCGCTGTCATCGAAATGATCAAGTGATAGAGGTATTATATTAGGTAGGTTTCTTTTTAGCCCCGGACGAAAGAAGAGTCAAGGGATTTTTCACATTAAAGAAACCAAGCCTTTAATAGGGCAGTCGCTGTCATCGAAATGATCAAGTGATAGAGGTATTATATTAGGTAGGTTTCTTTTTAGCCCCGGACGAAAGAAGAGTCAAGGGATTTTTCACATTAAAGAAACCAAGCCTTTAATAGGGCAGTCGCTGTCATCGAAATGATCAAGTGATAGAGGTATTATATTAGGTAGGTTTCTTTTTAACCCCGGACGAAAGAAGAGTCAAGGGATTTTTCACATTAAAGAAACCAAGCCTTTACTAATTGAAAAAATAATGCATTTGAATTTGGGGTGTTATAAGTATAAGTTTAACAGGTGTGTACCTGCGGGTGAATCTATGTGTCATTAGTGCTTATGTACTGTGGTGTTATCGTAACACTTCATTAATAATTAATCTACGGCGTTGCAGGCATAATCTAAACTGAATCAGGGCGTGCCTAACTAATATCTAGTTATCATCACGTGCTGACAATATTCTGCTGGCCGGCACGCATTTTATCCTCCTATGGCCCAGCCATACAAATGAAAAATGCAAAGTTTGCCGCAGAAATTTGAACCTTAGGGTAGGTAAATAGGGTTGATTTTGCGTTGTTTAAAACTGAACGAAACAAAGCAAAAGCAACTCTGTTTCAATCGAATATGGTTTAATTTTCATTGAACTGAATAAGTACTATATGTAGGACCTTGGGCCTTAGGAGGATAGGTATTACTTTGTTTCTACTTATTACCTATTCTTCACAATTATTATCTCAATCTTTCTGTTCTCAGGTTAGAAACGGTGGTGCAGCTTATAGCCGCGCATCCTCAACTGCTCGACCCGTACCGGTTTCCCATCGGCCGGGGTCGCTCCTTCCCCACCACCCCCCTGCACCGGGCTACTATGAATGGAAACAAGTGAGTACAACTCTTACTGTATTATACCTAAGGCGCCTTTCATACATTTAGTCGAGCACAATGTATGTATGGCCTTGATTTTTCGCTTGCCGCTTGCATCCACTCTGCCTAACGGCCTGGCCACGACATTGCACGACTGGCTTCGGCTAAGGCGACAACCATAGGTTGGAGCGAGACACAGCGATCGGACCTTTCGTTCCCACCTATGTTGTCGCCTTAACCAAAGCCAGTCGCGCAATGTCGTGGCCAGGCCGTAAGGCTGCCGCTGCAAGCAGCCTCAGAGCACGCTGCTCAAATCCTATGGACGCTCCATGCAACGCTGCACGCTCGCCGACATCGTCGCGCCGCTGGTTGGTCGCCACTGAGACCGTTCATAACCTTTTACCAGGCTAAGGCCCACTTGCACCATTCCACTAACCCGGGGTTAACCGGTTAAACCTGGAGTTACCATGGTTACCAGTACAATTTGACACTGGGTTGACGGTTAAACCGCTTAACCCCGGGTTAGTGGGATGGTGCAAGTGGGCCTAAGGGATATATATTTCCCATATACGGCACTTCAAACATGTGTTCTATTTTCGACGATTAAGAAATTCGATTATAATTTTTGAAATGTCAGCCTGGTAAATGGTTAAATCGTAGATAAAACCTTGGCATCAGCGAATGCTTGACTCGTACTGTTTCCCCCTTTACTACATATACCTAGGTTAACGTGTACCTACACTTTCTTGAATAACCGGATTCTAAAGTTCCGAAAAATTTCAGTTCGGGGGTTCAGTAGAGAGATAATTTCAGGAGCTTGTTCGAATGAGGTAATTCCTATGAAACTACCTGGCTCATTCATTTCAGTTATATCATTCAGTTTACAGGGTTCTTAATCTATTATTTGGACTTCGTCTATAGACGATTTGTCGATTTGATTTGTACTTAGCAAAATTTACTTTTTTGAACAAAAAGCTCAAGTGATTTCCTATGGAGCCCCTTAATATTCAGTTACCTCGACAATCTTTAATTACTCATCTATTTTAACCGTCTTCACATAGTATTTACAAGCTATTAATCAAGCAAACCCTCAGCCTAGTTTTCGCCATATTTACATGATTTATTTGCAACATCTCATGCAGATGTATGGTAATGCGAAGGCGTGTACACACGACAATCGCTTCATATTCATATACAGTCGCCATCAGATATATCGGAGCGGCCAAGGTGCTCACAAATATCGGAACACGCCTCTATTGTCAGGGCGTTAGAGCGCGTGTTCAGATATTGTGAACACCTTGGCCACTCCGATATATCTGATGGCGACTGTACGTTCGTTATAACGCTCCGATCGGTTCTGTGCGTGTAAATTTGCTTTATTATAGACATGGGTTGGGATGTGGGAAGGATTCTACGTGGATGAGCCTGGGGTTGATATTTTCATCATCACCAATACATATAGGCCCCGTGCATAAACTATAGGGAGCAGCATAGGAGCTGTCAGATTTTTTTTTCGTCAGATGCTTCCGATGTAGCCCACAAGATGGCAGAACCTACTATGCACAAGGAAACGCTAGCACTTGCTCTGGCAATGTACATGTGCACATATGTTTCCGATTTAGGCCACAAGATGGCAGACCCTCCAACGCGCACGGTCCCTATATGCTTGTCCTGTTGTTAGACAAGTTACAAATCGGATTTTACATTAAAAATCATGATAAAGAGATTCAATATTCAATCATATTCGAAAACTAGTGGCTCTTTGAGCTAGGTATAGAACTCGCGAACCCCTACGTCTCCGTCATTTAGAAAAATATCCAGAAACTAAATAGAAGGAAAAATTCCATACAATTATAACTAATTATTGAATCTTACCACAAAATTTCACTAGAATCGGTTGAGAAGAAATGCGACATAGGTATAATGTGAACAGCCAGACAGCCGAACATACGCATAGCATTTAATTTTCTCAAGCTGGAACGGAGAGGCTTCTCTTCTTACATGATGCGCATCGCGTTCGCTCGGTCGAATACACTCTAAAAAAAATTTGGTTGGCCCTATCAATATTTTGATAGTCGTAATCAAGCATCTTGATTCCATACGAGCCTAACAAGGACTTCGACATTTCAAATAAGGTAATTCTGATTGATTTTACTATTGCTATGTAACTGAGCCAACTAAGATCTTGTTCAATATATACATGAAAAAGAATTATGCTAACTAATTGACCCTAGTAAGATCAACTAAGCTTGATATTTATTGAATCAACCTACGTTACATAATTATGTCAACAAGTTAATAATAGATGCAAGGTATACAATTGTTAGGATTAATCAATACCTACTTTATTAGTTCAATCACAGATACACTTATTGTTTTAAGTAATCGGCTTTCATTGATTTATATAAGATCGTAATTGTTGTAATTAACTTAACGTCAACTAAGAAGAAACTGCTCTTAGTTGGTCTTCATTTTTTAGAGTGTACTTATGAAAGACTTACTTATGAAGTTGTACTGACAAAACTAGTGTGCTCAATATACCGCATCCAAAATTATTGTTATTATACGCGCGGTGTCGACGCAAATTTTCCATAATAACGGTTGAAGGGGTGAAATTGGTAGCACGTGGCTTCTGACGCTTGCCTTTTGATTTAAACCACGAGAGGGCGCGCGTTCATTATGATAAACTATACATATAGGTATATATTAGCAATATATACCTATATGTATAGCAAATATATGTGGTCTATTGAACAAAATGGATAATTTAGAATTTACACTGCATGAATTTCAAAATAATTATGACAATATTGATGTACTCTGTTTTAGTGAAACATTTATTAAAAAAGGCACTGAACAAAACATAAAATTAAATAACTTTAAACTAGCAGCATCATTCAGTAGAGAGACATGTAGAGGTGGTACAGCAATATTGGTTAGAAAGTCATTAGAAGTTAAGTCCATCAATATTGTTCCAAAATTAGCATCTAACTTTTATTTTGAATGTTGTGGTATTGAAATTACAAGTATTAATTTAATAATAATTACCATCTATAGGATACCACAACAAACTCAGTCGCATTACGGTGTTTTTCTACATAAACTTGAGAGTTTGCTCCAATTTTTAGCCTTAAAATATAAAAAGAAAAAAATTGTTGTATGCGGTGACTGGAACATAGATATCCTTAAAGATAATACAGTTACGAAGGATTTAACTAGTATATTAAGGAGCTACAACTTTTCGATGCATATAAATACACCCACTAGGATCAATACCTGTATAGACCAAATTGCTAGTAACATGCGTAATGTTAAACCTGAGACCCATAAACTTGAGCTGTCTGATCACGATAGAGCCCAATCCATCACATTAAATATTAATAAAACTAAATCTTATACAACCTGGTTTGAGATGAAAAGGGACTATAGCCGTGATAATGTCAGAAAGTTTCATGATAGCATTAAAGCTCTATCTTTTTGTGAGGTTTTAAGTTCTGACAATGCACAGGAGGCTTTTAAAATATTTTATGATCTATTGAAACTTTTCTATGATCTATGCTTTCCCCTTATTAAAGTTAAAATTAACAATAGACAAAAGAAAATTAAGTGGCTGTCTACAGGTATCCGTAAGTCCTGTCAGGTCAAAAGGCAAATGCTCTTCCTAAGTCGGAAAAGTGGAGACAGTATAGACCATAATAAAATTACTCTAAAAAAATATGGTAAATTACTTGCACAGTGTATAAATAAATCAAAACAAATAAGCAACAATAAATACATATCTGCAAATAAAAACAAATGTAAAGCAACTTGGAATGTTATAGCCTCGCAGGTATCAAGCGTAGACCATTCAACTAATATAAAATATTTAAAAATTGATGACAAGACTTATGACAGTCCTCATGATATCTGCACTATACTTAACAATCATTTCATTGAATTAAGCAACGTAAATAAAATTAATATTAATACTATAAGGCCCTCAAAAATAAATATCGAAAATTGTCCATCCACTATGTTCCTGATGCCAACCGATTCAAATGAGATTTATAAAATTATTATGTCTCTGAACAACAGCAAAACTTCAGGCATTGATGATATATCAACTGAACTAGTAAAATTAACCGCATCGTTTTTAAGTGGCCCTCTGGCACACACAATCAATTTGTCTTTTAGTCATGGCTATTTTCCTGAGCAGTTAAAGACATCTATTATAAAACCGATATATAAAAAAGGAGAACGTAACGATCCCGGAAATTATAGACCAATAACAATTGTCCCGATACTGTCTAAAATAGTGGAAAAAGCCTTTTGTGTCAGATTAGATAGCTTTTTAACAAAACATAACATCCTACATCCTGATCAATACGGCTTCCGAAAAGGTCTTAACACAGAACTGGCATGTTTTGAATTTATTAAATATATAACTGAATCTATCAATAATAAATCACCTGTTATGTCCATATTCCTTGATATGACAAAAGCGTTTGACCTTGTAGATCATTCAAAGCTGCTTAAAAAATTAGACAATTACGGAATTAGAGGTCAAACAAATGACTGGCTTAGATCTTATTTAACTAATAGACAGCAAAGTACTGAAATATCAAAATTTGTTGAAATTGAAAATAATTTGCATAAATTAGTATACAGATCACCTTTACGTACGGTTGTTTCAGGAGTACCTCAAGGAAGTAACTTAGGGCCCCTTTTATTTTTACTCTTTATCAATGATCTTCCTAAAGCCACAAAGCCTAAAACCATACTTTTTGCAGATGATACAACCATCGTAGTCAGGAGTCAAAACCAACACACATATGAGTCTGATATCAATGATGCCTTGACAGACATGAATGATTGGATACTTGATAATAATCTTCTAATTAATCTGAATAAAACGCAGTACATGCAATTTCATTCTTCCAGAACAACGCCGCCACTAATTAATATGAATATAGACAACATTCCCTTACAGAAAAGTAATACCATTAAATTTTTGGGTTTAAATATAGACTCCTCACTAAACTGGAGAGAACATATTAGTTCAGTGTGTAAAAAACTAGACCGTTTCATTTTCGCCCTAAGAAAGCTACGTCAGTGTGTGTCCTATGAAGCAGCCCTTACAGCTTACCACGGCCACGTCTCATCTATTCTTAACTATGGTCTCATCTTATGGGGTAACTCTGTGGATGTGGAAAGGGCATTTAAATTACAAAAAAAATGTGTTCGCGCAATTTCTAATGCTCAAATTGGTAGTAGCTGTAGACCATTGTTTAAAAAACTCAATATATTACCTTTAGCATGTATTTACATTCTAAAAATTTGTAATTTTGTTAAAAGATTTCCAAAATACTATGTTAAACGTTCTGATATATATTGTTCAAGTAACCCTAGACCACAATACAAAAACATTCTAAACCAACCGCGCTGCATGACCGACATTTACAGAAGAAACGCTTACAATGCGAGTATTATAATATACAATAAATTACCCGTCCACATAAAAGCACTCGAGGACAAGAAATTTACTCAAAATCTGAGATTTTGGCTCATGGAACGCTGTTTTTATACTGTAAAGGATTTTATGAATCATACGGAGTGAATATTACAACCATTTCAGTGTCTTCTAATTCAAATTCGAATGTAACTGTTTTTATATTACTGACTCTTTTTTACTGATGTTAAGTTACCATTTGTCGGATTAATTTATGTTGTATCATTTGTATGTAATGCTAATTAATATCCTCTATAATATTTGCATACTGTTTAAAACAGTTGAAAAAGGTGAAACATATTTTATTTTTACACTAACACATGTAATCTTTACCCTTTTTCTGCGAATAAAATTTTTGTTTGTTTGTTTTGTTTGTTTGTTTGTATCATTAATCAAACATTAAACTGGGGTCTTAAATTGATAAAGAAAGAGCGCTGGAGGCCTAGCGGTAAGAGCGTGCGACTTTCAATGCGGATATCGTGGGTTCAAACCGCGGCTCGTACCGATGAGTTTTTCGGAACTTATGGACGAAATATCATTTTGATATTTACCAGTCGCTTTTCGGTTTCGCTCGGCATTTCGCTTATAAATCTTACCAACGAAATATTAATGCTCGACGTTGTATACTGTACAATATGACAAATTCAAGGAAATTGAGTTATACTGAATATGAATTTCCTGTTTCATAATAATATGCTATAATTTTACAAAACTACATTACATACCCAATACAAGTACAGTAGTAGTATTTTATTGTAACGTTTTTAACGACTTGTACGTACGCGGAGGCTGTTAGTATCCTAATAAGTACCTATACTTGGTCAAGCAGATCTTGTAGTAGAAAAAGGCGGCAAATTTGAAAAATGTAGGCGCGAAGGGATATCGTCTCATAGAAAATTTGAATTTCGCGCCTTTTTCTACTGACAAGTTTTGCTTGACCATCTATATTTAACTGCCTTCTGACTTCTGACCTACTCTAGGTCTACTCTAGTAGGAAGGTACAAGTAATATCGCCTTCCGGTTCTTCATATTGCAGCTATTCAGGTGTTTCCTGCCAAAAACGCAATCCGTACCCCGCTCGTTAAACATCGCAGATATGAATTATTTATGAATTCCACGTTCTAGGTACTGAAAATATGTGTTCGACACAATGGTTTCTGATTGTACCATGGTCAACACAGTTGACTAACCATTCGTACATCTTATTGCAACGATATAAAGTCCATAAATGCTCATTTAAGTGTGTTACTGTACATGCTGTTGGTAATCGGTTGGATAACTGTTTTGAATATTTTGGTAATGCAAAAACCGCCTTGGAATGACCTCGCTACCGAGGATTTCTCATGTATGATACGGTTTACAGTATGATGCATTGACGTATATCTCAGGACGGGCCTTATAGTCTAACGTAACTAGTTGCGCCCAATCGCACGCGGGATGCGAACTCGTCAACCAATCGCATTGTATCGATGTCTCGCCGCTGTACTGGCCCCATTCATGCGCCATTCTTATTGCCCGTAAGGCCAGTCCTGAGATACGTCAACGGTATGATGCTATTTTCCAAGTTTTCTGCTATCCAGTAAAATTTATAATTGTTTGGGTTCTGTATATTTAACATGAAATTTTCTACCCACAGGGAAGTGGTAGCGTACCTAATAGATGCCGGTATGGACCCAAACGTCCGGACCGAGAACGGTACAGCATTACACGAGGGCATCCGATACCTTCAAGCGTCAGTAGTCAAGGTGCTGCTGTCCAAAGGGGCTGATTTGAGAGCCAAGGATAGACAGGGGAACTCTGTCCATGCACTATTGGCTAAGTACCCGGAGGATGCGACGAAGAAAGTCAAGAAATATATTAGAGGTAAGTCCGAGTGGCCTAACGTACGATACTCAATAAACGTCGCTGTGAGACCAGTGTTTGAACAGTACCAGTATAAGAACGCATTCGGTACCTCCGAGTGTTGGTAGTCAAGGTTCTGTTCTGCAAATGGTCGGATTTGAAGCCGAAGATCAGACAGGGGAACTCGCTCCATTGGCTGTTGGTTAAATACCTAGTGGATGCGACGAAGAAAGTTCACTAATATATTATAGGTAAGTTTTTAATGTTTCAAATACTTCTTACCAAAGGAATTTCTGGTTCCAAAATCTGGTACACAAACCTCTAGAGATTTTCGCCAATACGATCCTCCACTTCAGATGCCACAAATTTCGATAGCGCATTGGATAATATAGCATGAGAGATGAAGAAACGCTGCTTAAATCTTCTGACGTGAACGAGGCCTAACGATGATGATTCAGTTAGTTACATTTTACATTTATATTGAAAGTTCAGCTATCTGTGTCTACCGGAGCCAACCAGGCGTCCATTGATTGTTGGATCAGCAATGTTTGGCGGATGGTCATTCAGGTAACAATTGTCACATGAAACTGGGACCAGATATTTTAAACTTCATTTAATCGTTGTTTATAGTCAGAATTTCAGCAGGTATCCATAAAAAGAAACCCGAATGAATCATTCAGTCAACAGCTACTGATAACACTGTTTATTCTTGGCTGATTAAAATTTTTGGCTGTTGATAGCGACATAATATGTAGTTACAATTTGGTTGTTGTAGTCGTGTTTCGATTATTATCTCCATAATTTTACGTCGTATTCAAACTATGTTTCCTCTGCCAGAATACGAGAATCAAATAAAAATCTCATACGAGAGCGAAGAGGATCTCCCGCGCATACCAGTGAACGACTACCCCAGCCCCGTCGGCGGTTACGTGAACGCCCACATGTGAGTTATATTACCAACACCATAAGGTTACTTTTACAATAACAGTTGTGTCGAATTATATAAAACGTTCAATAAATCAACAAAAAATCCTAAAAATTTAGTACATTGCTTTATGTTTTGTTTTGACTATATTCCGTTGCCGTTTTGGGTGGCTTTTAGCAAATTTTGTATACGTCGACACATTTGTGTAAATATTTGATTTGACGATCGGCCTGATCCTTTAAATATGTAAAGATTATTGCGTTTCCATAATCAAGTCAGTTGAAAACGTAAACACGAAGTACTACTTTTTTATCAATTGAAGGCATTTCGTCAATAAAAATGTTTTGACAGACTCATCGCGTCGCGAAAAAAATATCAGTGTGTATCTATATTTTACAATTGTCTAAGACGTATATAATACAAATACATAATGTGACTTCATGAAGTAATCGTTAAATATATGTAAAACATATGTATCATTCTATCAATTGTGTACGATTTGCAAACAATCAACAAATTGTGGTTACGTTATCAATATACATACTATACAAACGAATATAGTACTTCAACAAGATTATATCATGAAGCATTTAGAGGTAGACCAAGCTAAGCTGGTAGTGATTTTGATACCACGGACTGCGCAAGTGGTATTTAAACGTCATAATTTCATAGAAGATTGTCGTTTAAAATAACACTTGCACGGTCTGTGCTACCAAATCGATGCCAACTTAGCTTGGTCTAGTTTAACTCTAGTAGTAAAGTTTATTTGGTAGAAAAAAACTTAAAAGGTGGCGGTACGCAGGTATTAAAGGTTGCAGGATTTTTGGATAATAAACACTTGATGTTTATAAAGTTTGTTTGTTGTTTTTAAGCAATAAACGATACAAAACATAGTGTGCTATATGTATTATCGGGTTATGGTACACTGGTGTCTTTTGGGCTGTTCTATTTTCTTTGCTTTTTTCGTAATATAGGTTCTTTCTTCATTACATTACGTTCATTTCCAACATTAAAAAAACGAAGTACAGAAAAGTCGTTTAATTAAATTAGAAAAACTATATCCACAAATTATGCGTCAAAAAGATGGTCCCTTTGAACCTTAAACGTCCATTGAATTGTGCTGGCTCGCTTAACTAGACGACATTTTATTTACACAACCTCGTACCAAATATAATAATCCCATTCAAAAATAAAGTTTACAATCCATAAAAATAAAGCTCAAATTTCAACGACTCGCGTCTAAAAATATGAGTTGAAGAAGATCAGTTTCGCGGTTGCCTTAAGCGGCCGCTGAGGGCGCTGTACGTAAAGGAATCCTTCAAGATCGCGTTAATTGGAGTGCGATCTCAATTACGACACACGACGTGACACCTTTGATCCCGATTGTACTAAGAATGCTCTTTCTCTGTGACACTTTGATTATAGTCGGGACTTTTTGTCGTCATGAGTGCAGGAGAGGGACTTTGAAAGGCGTGTGTTTTGAAATTGCAGCTATATCCGATTCCAAGGCCAATTCGTATTCAGATGAAAAGTTTTGCACACTAATTATAACTGCAAATTGAAAAAATACAGCACATGATTACCGAGTGATTAAGTTCACTGTAATACGAAATATTCTTATGTTACGATTGTCACTGCTCAATTAAAATTTGACGCACCATATATACAAACGACACAAGAGCATTGTATAACTTTTTAACTCACGCTACCCCGATTATGCACTCATTAACGTAAATTATAACAACAAAAATCCAACATTCCCTTTAACAAAATTCATGTAAGCGGACAAAAAAGCGCGAAACAAAAAACTGTCAATGCAACCTCATTAAAATCTTCCGTGCCTTTGATTTTGTCTCGCAAACGGTCAGGTGAGAGCCCCCAAGACTTGCCGACATCTTTTCAAAGCGTCTCGCTACCGCTGGGATGAGCACAAATAAATAGCACAAAAAGTGCACGAAAAGAAATTTAATTCGAAGCAGTATTTTGCATTAATAGATGTAGATGAGAACGTACGTTTTACACTTTGGCGGCGCTTATCTTTAAACAAATTCTATGGAATTATGATAATATTCAGTGATTTTAAAGATAATATGCACTCAATTCATTTTAACTTTTTCAGGATTAGGGTTCTTCCAAAGCTTGGCACTAACCCCAATGCTTCTACTAACAAATCTTTTAAAAAACGAGTCTTTAACACTTCATCTTCATTAATTTGTAGGGTGCCACCATTTAAACGTGCATCAACCAAAATAATTAAAATCACTGCTGAAGTTGGTTCCCCTAAAACGGAAGCAAACGTACTAGATAGCCCTGGAATACAGCCTGACTATGTTAATTACGAAGATATGATGTCAGAAAAAACTGAAGCGGTACAAAATGTACCTGCTAATGACGAAATATATGGAAATATACCAAGCGTTAACTCAACTATGGACAAAGAAGCAGATTACAATATTCCTGGTTCGCAGAATAGCTTGAAAAAGAAACCAAAGCCACCTCCTAAACCGCTTAACCAGTTACATAAACAAACGCTTAGTTTTGGTAGTGAATTGGTTCAAAAGATAGATTTAAGAAATTCTAACAAGCAAGAGCCTAAAGACGGGGCATCGCAAGTTGACGGTAATATTAAATCTATTGATGATGATTACGTTATTTATGGTAATTTGCCGGACGATGAAAAAGTCAAGCGAAATGGCGACGCTGACTCAAAAGCGGAAAGTACTTATGTCTTGATGGCTTACAAGAAGCATTTAAACAGGCTGTCTGTACCAAATTACGTGGAAATGGCGGGCAATAATGGCGGCATTGCAGATATTTACAGTGAATATATTAGTATGGACGAAAACGGAGTAAAGAAACGATTGTCCCTCTCTGAATCGAAACAATACGTAATGATGAAAGGTAATCAGAACTCCAATCAAGAAGCTGTGGATTCAGACAGCGATTACATTCCCATGGGCAAAGAAAAAGCAAAGAAAACCCTCTCCCTCGTAGAAATAAAAAAACCCGTTGGACATTGTTTAGGTGTTCATACGAAAGGAGAAAAGGGTTGCATTTATAGCCCAGATGATTATGAGTATCAATACGTCTTAAAGCCCAGGGTCAGCAAAGGAGATGTGTCACCTTTTATAAAAAAGAAATCAAAAGTTGGTGATATGCCTTGCTATTGCCACGAGGAAGCAGCAAAAAATAAAGGGCAGGAAATATATTACAGTTGTGAGGAGATGGAGACGTATGTCATCGTTGACAAGAATAAGATTTATGCTTCCTTAAGTGATGTTTCTGTACGCAATGAAAATAATCAAGCTCCTGACATACCTACAAAGTTAGATTTAACAAAGGAGGAAAAACAATTTGAACCATTTAATAACACTCCAGGTACATCGACATCTAGTGACGATAATACACAAACCCTTCCACGAGTAAAACGATTTTCTTCGCTCTGTAAGAAAAAAATCGAACAAGCAAAGCAATTTGTGACTGACTGGTAACTTTGTCATCAATCATATCATACCATGTTACGTCGAATCATAACATTCTTTATTTTCGGCGATTTTAGTTTTCCTAATCTATATTAATGTCAGGATGCGTTTGGTGGTGGCATACTATCTAACACATGCTCAAAATATAATATCCTTTGTAGCTTAGAATGTAAGTAGTAATGTATTTTTACTTTTATTGTTTGCTTTATATGTGTTTACAGGAAAGCCCCAGAGACCCCGAAAAATACTAACTTTAACCTAAGCTTGTCTCAGTCTTCATCTTCTTTAACAAAGAATCCTCAAAGTTTTGTCAAAAAGCTTGCTTCGAAATGCTTGGGACTTAAAGCAAAGTTTAATTCGGCTCCTAACATTTCTAACAGTTTAGCGTTGGATTCGGATGTTTCTGCTAAATCGCCAAACCCTGATCATAAAAGCAACACAAACACATTGTCAATTGGAAATAGTAAATTTTTCAACAAGATACTGTCCAAAAAAGAAGAATCTGGTGAAATTAATTGTAATGACGAATTTGACACTATTTCATTGGATAGACTAGGCTCTTTAAATAGGGATTCATCGGTTAACAGAAGCAATCGTAGCTGTCCTGGGTTTAAGACTTCTTTACCGAATATTTCTGAAAACGCTGAACTCAGTGATTCAGAGTCTGTAGTAATTACTGAAATTGACTGTGATAATTCACGACGGCCTAAAGAAGCCATTAATTTACACACAAAACTTACTATATTCGAGCCTAGGGATCGTCTCAGTACGAATAATGAGGCTGAAACAAACAACGATTCCGTTGATCTGGTTAATGAATGTTACGAACAATGTAAATTCGCAGAGAGTGAAACAGAAAAGGATAAAGAAAGCAATAACAATTTACCTAAACCATTGCCACGAGCCAATGTGGCGGTACATTCTAGTGAAGACGACCTCATTTATGAAAATGTTACTACACTTAATAAGCGCGGTCCACCAACACCGGCTGTGAGAAATAAAGTGCCATCGAAAATGCTTTTAGATGAAGTGCAACGTAAACCGTTGTATGAAAATATATCAGTTTTAAAAGAAAAAATACAAGATGAATCGCCATCTAATATTAACGTTATCCGTATTAGTCCGCAAGAAAAAACAATACAAAGCAAAATAGAGATGCTACCTATAAGTAGATCTTCTACCTCGTCATCTTCATCTGATTCTATGGAAGACGAATCTAATCTTGAAGATATACTGCTTTCTCAAAAATCTAAATCGTTTCGACGAATTGAAAAGATTGCATCGTATACAAGTAAAAGTGAAATCAGTAGGACTCAATCGAATGCGTCTGATTTCTCCGAATTAACGGAAGCCAGTGCCATTGAAAATGTAGATTGTAGCGAAGAAATATATACAACAATGAGTGGGACGCTACCTAATAAATCAAAAATAGACTCAGAAAAGAAGAAGAAAGTACTGTTTAGACATAAAACATTCACAAATATTGAAGTAGATAGAAATTCTGCAAATTTAAATTCGCCAATGCCTTTCGACCATAACGACTTTAATTTTATGAAAGAAACTTTAGCTAATTATCATATAAGAGGCACTGGTCATTGCATTCATAAAGCGCCTACTGTTGAAGAATTTATGTATATCTTCAATAGAGAGACTCTTTACACAGACACTCCTCCATTCACTTTAGTGCCCAACGATAAAAGGGAAAGCTATTTTGAAACGGCTATCTGCTTTTGTAGACCAAAAGTTCCGAAGTATCACAAAAGTGCTGAAGATTTATTACTGCTGCCGTTTGATTTACCTGAAGAAAATAAAGTCACTATCGATATTGACGCTCTACGGGCTAGGAATGAAATAGTTTCTACGTCATTTCGTTGTTTTTGTGATTCCGGAGAATGCACTTTTCACACTAAAAGACGTGAGTCGATAAACGATCTGATTGTAAAGTTTTCAGCGGTAAAGAAAAGTATATCAACACCCGATATCACGCTAGATACTTCTTTTTCGGCAGTAAATAGAAGCAGTTCTATGAGAAATCCATCAGCTAAGTCCAAAACAGAAAATCATTACGCAGTAACAAATATAGAAGACATCGTGTTAAGAAATAAAAAAATAGAAACCTCCAATCCTGAAAGTCCCATCTATACGGTTATGTCGCAACCTTCTACAATTTCGTCTTCTGTCGGACAATATTCCATTAAAGACATAGCTGATGTAATTTCAATTAACAGTCATTCTGAATCTTCCGACGCTTCACCTGTATGTGCTTTAAATTCTGCTCATTTACCGCTGCGCAAATCGACATCATCGGAATACTCGGACCGTTGGACGTTAGCGTCATCCAATTCAAACACGACTGTCCAATCTGATACATCGTTCAAAACTTGCTTTGAAGATCCTGAAGAGGATTCTGACGATGGTACATTGCATTCCGACGAAGACTCATCAGATGCCGAAACCATTAAATCTGATGTTAGTACAGCTAAAAGACCGTGGGTTCACAGTGACTCTTTCAACTTCGGTCAGAGCGGTCCTAAGATCCAAAACTACGCTATTTTGGAAGAGGATTCAAACTCCGACGACTCCTTGAAGTTTGAATCGTCTAAGATCGAGAGTGGTATTAGCGTAGGAGGGTCTGAGAGTAGTTCGTCGGGGTGCGATGAGGACAGTGGTATTCCGGGGGTGGGCGGTGCGTCTGGTGTGGCTTCGCTTGAGCGGGACGCGGGATCCGTGGGTGTTCGCAGCGGGTCGGGGCGGCGGCGCTGGGACGAGGCGGAGGGCACGAGCGAAGGTGATGCGCTGAGCATCTCCAGTGCGGCGTCTAGCTGCGCGCCGCACCATCTGGCGCATCATCACGACTACAGCAAAGTTTCGGTGAGTACCTACACAAATGTACACTCAAAACAAAAGATAAGGTCAATGTGGAGAAGACCGTCTACAAGCTGTTTCGTCGCTTCCCATTCTTGCATTTGTACACTTAAATTGTATAAACCAGTCTTTTCCACAATGTAATATCGGTACAATATTATTGTCATTTTATAGGTCTAGTGAACTCAACACAAAAATAAAGGTATTCAAAGCAAAGGGAGTGTTGTTCCCGCGGCCACGCTCGTGGGAAGCATTTCTTAATTAGTGACAACAGCTCATTACAATTAACAATCGCAAGACACTGTTAAACACGAAAGGGACACTTCTTGATGAAAAGCGTTACAAATGTTACAGTGGGATTGGCTGGTCTAAGTATTTTACACATAGCAGCATAGATTTTACCTGTCAATACCTCTAATAGTGTCATAATTTTGGATTTGATGACCCAGATTCGTCGACCTTTTGTTTTGTCGCTAATCGTACACATGCCTATCCAAATGCGAATAGTTTAAACCCTTACAATTACATAATATCTAAACATTTTTATGACGAAAAAAAAAATCTACTTATTTCTTCCATATAGCTTGCTGTTTGGACTTGATACTGATACGCCCGATTTTCACATTTTTAACAATTCTGTGATCCATCAGTCATCATGTTTATTACAGGCACTTGATCCTCATTTAACCGTTTAAAACCTTCCTACAACACTATACATTTATCAAAGTAGAGTTTATTAAATAATACAAACACAGCTCATTTTAACACCCTTGGCACCTTTTTATCATGAAAATATGTTAATATTGCGTTTGTGACCCTATTGTTACCTCTAACACAAGTTCATTACGGTATTTCCTTCCGTGTCACTCGTCGCCGCGCCTTGCCTCACGCGATTCGTTAATTCCACTAATTTAATCATGTTGACACGTCCTTTGGTTAGCTTCATAATTTGTTTTAGGCCAAAGGTTTTATTTAATAGGACGTTGGTTTAGGAAAGAAAAAAAATTACCAGCCAAGCCAGTAATTAACACTTAGATATGAGATGTGTTTTCGGAAGTCTTGCCGTTCGATAAAAACAAAAAGCCAAATAAATAAAGTATAAGGTGCAGGGGGGCAATTTAGACTGCGGGATAATTTAAACTAATCGAAATATCGTCCATGTTTTACATTATTAACTAGTCACACACAACATACACAACCCATCTTTTTCGCTATCTGGACATATATGGCACTCTAGTTAATAATGTAAAACATGGAAGATATTTCGAAATTTCGAATTTCGATTAGTTTAAATTACCCCGCAGTCTAAATTTCCCCCATGCACCTTACTCAGCCTAAAATCGGCCTCGTCGCAGTTTTGGGACGTCTCATCTCCCTCACCACCTAATGTGGGTATATCTAACGTTTCCTTGCTGCTATTTCATTTGAACTCATATACTTTTAAAACTCATAAACAAATAAAACTATAAGTAGAACAGCCGAAAATGTTTAGTGTCAATAAATCGATGAGTAATTTCATTTCCAAAACAAAACCATAAAATAATCGTGAGAGTCGTAACTCGTAATGTTACTTAATTCACACACGTGGCTTTTCAGAGCAGATTTGGCAATTTGATTATTTCAGATTTTCGTTTTAAAGTTTTCATGAAAGAGTTATTTTTATCATTTGAATATGCTAAATATTTACTCGTGTATATATTCGTTGCTGTATTCGTGAATATAGGGAGAAGGAATATTTCGAAATATGTAGGTATCGTATTTGCTTATTGATCCAACAGTTATAAACAAAAATCTTCTCTGCAATACTCAATACATGTTTTGCTTAGTCACATAAGTGATACGAGTAGTGCCTCCAAGAATTTCAAATTATTGTGAAACTACAAAACATGTATGTATGTGTAAGTCGTCAGAAAAAATTACAACTCAGCAGAAAACATTACGAGTCAAAGCAGAAAAATAACCTGTTTACGAGTAATTATACTAATTATTCAATGATACTTTACGTTAACGCCAAATTTTTCTTTCAGTAAATCAGTGTTTGTAATCTATCAGCTCACAAGTCTCACAACCAATACCGGCTTGAAAGACAAAAGAAAATAGGTACCTAAAATCCATTAAGCGAAATCAAAATACCTAATTGTTTTAAATAAAAACAATGGACGACGATTTTAATTGTTATCAATTCACAATGACACCGGCTTTTTACACTACAAGACATTACTCGATCCGCGATAACAAGTCACATTTCCCAAGGATCACAAAAATATGCTCGCAAACTGTCTCAGATAAGACAAAAATATCTCAAGTAATGATAATAGATGATCTCTAATTAACACCGTGTTATCCACATGCGCGGGAGTGGCAAGAAGTAACAAATTAGGTGGCAGTAGCGTCTTAGCGCGCGCCCCGCGCTTGCGTCCCGCGATCTAACGCTCGATCCGATAGCGAAATCGCGATTTTAGATCGCGCGATATGATATTTGTGTTGATCGATTATTATAGGATTTTTGAATAGTTGAAATACCGATTTAGGGAGTGTGTTTTTGTTGTGTTTGTTATTGTTAAGATCGACCGGTGTTATAGTGCGTCGAACCTAATTCGGGAATGTGTTTTGGTGATTTGATGATCGATTGTTAGTAGTGATGTGGTTTTGTTATGGTAGTGTTTATGTGTTAGTGACTTGGGAATGGTTATTTACGTAGTTTAAGTAAGTTGGACTTATTTTTTGTAGTTTTTGCAGGATGGCGCAAAAAACGTTGACAAACATATTCTAGGAATATTTTTTTAATTACATGTCTTTTACAAAATGTCATAAAATTTTGAACTACAATCATTTCATACCGTCCTTGCTAAAACAAAACGTATTATTATCTTTTACCTTTGATCAATTCAAACGTTTGCTAAAATTATCAACAATATGACGCAGTAAAAAAAAATTACAATGTATTTTTGGGCCATTTTTACAGAAAGAGTAAGTAGGTACCTAACCTACCAGTTTAGGCATTTATTTCATGATATCTATGGTGGATTAACGATCACTTGATCATTTTTTATTAAATTCCCAATCTTACTTATTTTAAATAACCTAGGTTAATACTCGTTACATACCTATTATTTACAATATCAACAAATCATAACAGATTTATTCAAAACAAATTTAACAAACCTAAATTAGTATAAACCGTATCCGCTTTAATTTCACCCACGTTGTTAAAAGTTTGACCCTTCCGTATGTAATTAGCCATATATTCGCGTTTGATATACTATACGGGACCGAAGTGGGTCAAGGGTCCCATCACCCAATTTCATTTCGTAATTTTATAATGCGCTCGCGTTACACAAATATCTTATGGTGCAAAGACTAAACTATGGGTAGAAGGCAATGATTTATTATAACCCAAGATACGCTATAGGTGTTCCAAAATTGAAGCGCTTACCTTGTGACACATTGTACAAGTTGCCTTTAGTCGCACCTGGGCAAGCGAGAAATGTGCACGTGCTAACTAACCGCTCACAAAGAGACAAGCCATGTTTAGCAACGAGTATGACAAATATGAATGGAATGCGAAAATTGATCAAAAATAACAGATTGCTTCGTAGGTAATAGAAATAAATATGGAAGTATTTTTTGTGCTCCTTATGTATGAGTATAACCTATCTATAGTTGGTAGAACGTACAACTAAAGGATTGGACTGTCGGTTGACATATTCATAGGTTCAAAAAGTGGTTCATTAGAATAATCAGCTACGAATATGAAGCTTGTAAGGGACTGAATAACATCCCTCATAGGGATAAAATTGCCCTTGTACTATATTTATGTTCTATCTGATGTACCTGTATTCCTCTCTTCCGTATAATAAAGTGTTACTTACTTACATCTTTATGAAGCATATGTATGTGTGATTAGAAGTAATCGTAGAGTACTTTCATAAAAACGAATATACTTACTCATAAAAAGTACATATGTCCTCATTATGTTTTGTCGTATGGAGGTTTCACGTTGTCCAAACATCAATTGAATTATAGTGTTAGTAATGTTGTTTTTGTATTCACAACTTTTAAAGATTTTAGTTAAAAAGTCGCATTTCCTCCAACTTGCAAAATGTTGTTTTTCGACATTTACATAATTTAATGCTAATGCCCACAGAATGTGAAGCGGTTCACGATTATTAAAGTAAACGAATGAAAAACGATACAAATACCACGCATATTATGCGATAAGGAATTAGCATGAAATAAATTATCATTGGACACGAGCTGTATTAACCACATTGGAAAATATTTTATCCTATTTAATATAATTTAAATATATATTCATATTTAATTACACAAACGGGTCTACCGCGATATAATTTCATTGTTTTTACCTTTAATTCCGACGTTTCAGCTGAGTTGCACCAGCTGTGGTCACGGAAAGACTGACGTCCCAACAAATGTCAACGGAGATATTAATAAAACACCACTAAACTACCCGAAATTAGTTTATAAAAATGTTCGGGGTAGACAAAGAAATTGCAGCTACCCGTTAAAGTTTAATGTTAAAATATATATTATTGTCATGAATTCATGATGTTTTGAATCTACTTAACGCGGTAGAATAGCTAATTTATGTCATATATGTAATTTGCATTGGGGAATTTAGTATGCGGGGTAATTTTGAAAATGGTAAATAACGATAAAACCATAAGCAACTTCATACTTTAGCAACACTTACATTACTGCAAAAAGCTACAGTAACTGTTGCATACAGTAAAAAGTGCTTCTACACCGTGTTTTTATTGAATTCCGTTAACTTCGGGGTATGGTTAAGTACGTTTAAGAAAACTAAATGGCAGTTAGTTTTCAAAAAAAAAAAAATTTTTTTTGTTTTTTTCTAAAAAAAAGTTTAAGTTTAAAAAGTAATTAATTGTAGCATATAGCGTTGTTGTAACACGGGCATTACATTTAATTCAACTAAACAATTGAAATCTATGACATATCAATGTCATTTCGAACATCGATCGACCGAGATTGTACTTAAGTTTAGTAGCAAATGTATGAACTCATTCTAAACACTAATCAATATGTAAACCGGCCCTAAGGCAAGTGTACACGCTTGTAGAGGCGTTATAGGAATTTTTTTTTTATTGATTATCTCCGAAATGGAGTTAATTAGAATAGCGGTGTCTTTGAGAAAGTTACTTGATTTAAGCTCAGGAATGCACCCTTGAAATTAACGGAAATCAAAAAAAACACGGTGTAGTTTAGTAGATATTTGCTATTATCAAAATGGCCACGCTTTCGAAGCTACCCGAATGCACCTTAGGTTCTTGTGGGAAACAAACGTTACAATATGTAGAAAGTTGGTAAGGGAAAGCATGGGAAGAAAACAAAGAAAATATTCGTGTGAGACAGCAGTGTCATTATTTCTTTGACATTTTTGCTTGCTGTAATATGTCACTAATATATCAGTAGTGTCAGTACGATCGAGATGCATATTAGAAAGCAAGCTATAATATACGTAGACGTTAGTGTATATGTCAATGTTGACACAGTGACTCGGGTACTGTTCAGTTCAACTTATTTTGTAACGCCGTTACCATGGATGCGTATCGAGAGCTTGGTAAATCATCATTTGGTTCATTTAAGCATGTAATACACACAAAAAACAATCGATTGAAACTGAAAATAAATTGTCAGCAAGTCAAAATAATTGTGAACAACAAAATTTTTCACAATTATTTCCTGTTCTCTCTACCTTTTTATTCTTTGACATCGCTAAACGTCCAGAATCCACGGAAATAGCTTCAGATGAACTGACGTTTGGCCGCCGGCCAGTTTACAAATACTTTCTCGTTTTGCAAGAATGAACAACGACCCACGGTGCGCTTCTATTACCACACCCGTAAGGCCTATTTTTGATCGGCAAATAACTGGATGCTAGCCAAGGTGGCAATCGTTTGCGCTACGACAACGAAACGCTTTGTGTCTCTCTCTGCCCGATTTGATAGAGGCCCCGATTCGAACTTTAAGATACGTCATTTAATAGATCAAGAAAGGATATGAATTAGATGTGTCAGTGTCAAAGGTGACGTTTTTGTTTGAAGAAACGTCACATTTGACACTGACACATTTAATCCATATCGTTTCGAGATCTATTAACCGACGTATCTCAAAGTTCGAATCGGGGCCTCTATCACTCTTTCATATTAGTGCGACAGTGACAATTGCGTTTCTTTCGCTACGGAGCGTAAACGATTGGCATGATGGCTACGCACACTGGTTAGAAGGGTTTGCCAAAATTTTCTTTCAACGGGTTGACTAAATGGACGGATTGTTTGGTTCCACTTCTTAATGAGTTGAGATAATGAATGGGTCGTGTCTTACAACTGTTTTTTCTAGGATTTTCCTCGAAATGACGTATTTTCTATGACAGTCAGAATTACGTCTAGACATACATTTCAAAAAGCCATCCAGACACGTTTTTAACTGTTTTGTAACTCTCTTTTTCGAAAAAATTTTCGCCAGAAACATCAACAGCAACATACGCAAGCTCGTTCCTATCCAACGTGGCATGCCAAAAACTACCTTATACTGTGAGTGTAAAGTTCAATTTTCGGTTAAAGGGAGTGTTAAAGAAGAGTTTTCTGTAGTTAAAATAAGTATAAGTTCACATCTGCTTCGATGTAGGCGATGCTGTGGCAAAATGTGTGATAAGATTGGAGAAAAAAAAAACTTGAACTGTGGAATCCTTGATAAATCTAGGTCTAAATGCGGAACCCTAGGTCTATCAATTTAAAATCCATTAATTGACCAGCGCAGTCAATCAAGAATCCGTCTAAGCTTACTTTGCACCAATTTGAACATATCAAAGTGAGGTAGTGTTATTATAAACGTCATACTTTCATAGATGACATTGCCATACTTTGTCTTTACAAAGAGTTAGTTTAGTTCTACTCTAAGTACACTCGCCATCAGATATATCGGAGCGGCCAAGGTGTTCACCAATATCTGAACACGCACTCTAACGCCTTGGCAATAGAGGCGCGTCCAGATATTTGTGAGCACCTTGGCCGCTCTGATATATCAGATACCGACTGTACCAATTTAAAGTCAACTTCTTCTTCTTCGTTGCGTTATCCCGGCATTTTTGCCACGTCTCATGGGAGCCTGGGGTCAGCTTGACAACTAATACCATGATTTGACGTAGGTACTAGTTTTTACGAAAGCGTCTGCCATCTGACCTTCCAACCCAGAGGGGAAACTAGGCCTTATTGGGATTAGTCCGGTTTCCTCACGATGTTTTCCTTCACCGAAAAGCAACTGGTAAATATCGAATGATATTTCGTACACAAGCCCCGAAAAACTACGAGCCGGGTTTACAAATTTAAAGTCAACTTGCTCTCCATCTTTCGCAACGCCCATACATCAAACTGACAGACCTACATATTTAATCTTTCAAAACTACAATTAGCCGATTTCCGTTTACTGTAATCACAAGCGTTTTACACATCACACTATTATTAGGTTACTTCGTTACGTTGCAACACCACACACACATGTTTTGAAGCAGATGTGAACTCATAACTACGGAAAACTCTTGTTTAACGCTCCTTTTAACCCAAAATTGAACTTTACACGCACGGTATAAGGTAGTTTTTGGTATGCCACGTTGGATAGGAACGAGCTTGCGTACGTTGCTGTGGGTGTTTGTCTGAAATCTTCCTGAAAATATAAGTTGGGCAGTAGGGCGCAATTGTTTACATTCTCAAATTTTGACATCTTTCAACACCTTACCTAATATAGGTACAGTCGGAGCCCTGACTTTTTTATTCAGGGCTTTTTGACAGTGACATGTTGTTTAATACCGACTGCATAGTTAGAGATTTTAAGTTATCTGAATCGAAGAGTTCTGAAGTAACACTCGGACACCTTAAAAATCCAGATATCTAATACCTTTAAAAGAGCAATTCTTGTTTATTTATAATTATATATATTTTGGGGATCTCGGAAACGGCTCTAACGATTTCAATGAAATTTGTTATATGGGGGTTTTCGGGGGCGACAAATCGATCTAGCTAGGTCTCATCTCTTAAAATGTTACAACTTAATATGCTGTAAAAAAATGTAGATACTCCGACTCGGACACTGTTTTATTTTATCATTATTACGATAAATCATTGTTGAGTGACGCTTTTATATAATATGTACTACAACTATGAATAGTATATAACATTCAAATTCTCGTAATATTACATTGTTTGAACACTTTTATACAGTCTGCGGTATATGCACTTCGGTAAACAAACCCAGTGACTCAACATAAAAGTCACTTTATCCTCATTGAACGCGTATGCCAGCCATTTGAAACTTCCCGCTTATCGTAATAAATCCGATTCACCATGCTTAATTAGCCTAAACGGCTTTAATGGCTACTTGGCGCCACTCAAATAAATTAAAAAGTTATATGTGCTTTAACTACTCATGCTATTCCAAACTTTCATAGTACTGACAGGTCGTAAACCTTATTACAAAAGGCATAAAGTCCACCGATGGATACTCAAGAGCGATGCTGTTTGTACGCTTAAAACGTTATTCCTTTATTGTGATATGGGCGTATCTAATTTGAAACTTCACGTAGTTACAACCTTTTCATTGTTAGGATCGGCGCAGTTGATTTATATCTGATACTTTGTTCCCTTTGATGTGATTTGTTCTTAATGTGGTTCGAAGAATGCTTTTGAAAGGGTTTCCTTGAAAATTTGGAAATTAGCCGTGTAAGATACATTTGTGAACGAAAAATACGTAGGGTCCGTGAGCATTTAAGATTAGAATTTAAAGACACATAATGTTAAAAAGATCTTATTGACCAAGCGACAGCGAAACATGAGCTAAGCGTCTCCATTTCGGCTTGGGCAAAAATGCTTTCGTATATTGCAGTTCCTTTCTTCTCTTCATGTCGCATTTCTCAACCAATTCTCGAGAAATTTTGAGTAAGTAGGTATAATAATATAGTGGGATTTTTGCCGATTCAGTTTTTGGAATTATTTAAAAATGACAGAGTCATGAGGGTTTGCGAGATCTATGACCGATCTGCCCTAATTACGGCACATTAATTCTAGATACGCTGTTTTACCGTAACAGGGCAGCATTGTACGTCAGTTTCCATCTTAGAGAATGCTGTGTCACCGTACCATTATCTATTAGCCTACAAATTTGCTAAGGCCTGATAGCCTCGGCTTTTAACACCCATTCTATGACCGCTAATAATTATGCCTTTGGTACTCAAGTACTGGCAGTTGTACAGTTCCCTTCTTACTTGCAAAGTGTGTTGTCACTGTGCCATTATCACTACAAATCGGCTCAGGCCTGTTAGCCTCGGCTTTTATTTCGCCCATTCTATGACTGCTAATGTAAATATGCCTTTGGTACTCAAGTACTGACCGTTGTACAGTTCCCTTCTTACTACAAAGTACGGTGTCACAGTGCCATTATCTCTACAAATCGGCTCAGGCCTGTTAGCCTCGGCTTTTATTTCGCCCATTCTATGACTGCTAATGTAAATATGCCTTTGGTACTCAAGTACTGGCCGTTGTACAGTTCCCTTCTTACTGCAAAGTGCGGTGTCACAGTGCCATTATCTCTACAAATCGGCTCAGGCCTGATAGGCTCGGCTTTAATGCATCCCATTCAGTGACCGGCTGTCGCCAATCTACGCCTCATCCGCGCTTCTCTATTGGATTACTTGTCCACTTTGCTTGGTCGTGGTCTAAACTAAACGCGGACGCAATGTCTCCTTTTACCCAACTGGGAATTTATCCCGACTTATGCGATGTTCAGACGATCAAGCATACTAACGTACTTTAGTAGGCTTGACGAAGTTTTTGATTGACACACATTATTTAAAAAGTTTTTGGCAATAATTTCATTTTTGGTACACGCTTTTATCGCTGACTGTACTTTTCTTACGACAGACAACCAATACTCATCGAGACAATTCTAAAAACCCCTAACACAATTAGGTTGCGTTGTTTCATCACAGAGTTCCTATGGCCACCTCCTGTCTCCATCATCAGATCAGTTCGACAGTACCATATTATTGTATTGCCATCAGAACTAGGTACATACAGCTGCCAATTTTCATGACGCTACGATCCTTGGAAGATGGCTAAATTAGTTACCTTAGATTCCATTACATAGTTAGTTACATACAGGTCGACCTAATAAAAGCTTGTTAAAAACAAGTTGATCTCACTGACGATGATCTAAATCGTCTGTGTCCATAAGATTTTCTCTTGGCTTAAAAGTTTATCAAATACAAAGTAAGCTTTTTGGTCACTTAAATCTCGTACCTCTCCTACATCGTTATCTCAGTATGCTTACCAAGTAAACGTGATCATCTGAGCATCCAGATAGACATGACACATTTATATAATTAGTATTACCTTACCCACCTTTTATCACATTTGCCCAATTATTTTTTTAGACTGATCTGATTAGCATAAATAATAAACGAATTATTAAAAGTACAGAGCCCGTGTGTCTTCAGAAAGTAGGTACTTACTTAAGTATGTCTAATTTTAGAATTAAGACATTTAATTCCCTTCAGAAATACAATCCAAAGCAATAAAAACAGGTGATTTTCTATAGAAATATCCATTTCAGTTTACATTCCTCCTAAAGTTCACAAGGTTTTCCCCGACTGCAAACGTTTCTAGCTAGGTACTGTAACTTTGGACCACCGGCTACCAACGTAGCTGTATTCAAATACCCTGTTCAATTGCGGCTTAGTTCCAGGAATAGGCATTCCCGTTCTTTCCACCATACAATTTGATAAGCTCGGGCGAAGACACGGCGTCGTGTTCTTAATTGAAGTGAAGGCTAAGTTTAAAATTATATTTAGGTCTAAATAAAGACGCTGGCTAATTTCTATAATTGTGCCAACTGCTAAACCATTGTATGGGCAGGTTTTATTTTGATCATTGGTGAAGCAGCAAACATTACATTATTTTCGTGGTGACAATATCGCAGTTGGCAGTTGCTATAAAATTCAATACGAAAGCTCTGAATGGGGATCGAGTGTTTTTTTATGGTCCACTGGTATTTTGAGCCATGGTTCATGATAAAGATACTTACTGACATACTGTTTGTCTATATCGATGTTCAAATAGACACGTTTAAAGAAAATGCATCCCATTCATTACGATGCCTATATAATAGCTTTTGAATTGATATGCTCAATCATACTCGAGTTAATCATTTAACCAATTTTATGTTGTGTAGGTATTATGACTGAAACTATAAATTTTTCCTCGTTTAACAAGTTCAGAACACGCAGAATTTTACCCACCACACGATTTTGTAATTTTGTGAACGGACATTTTTTTGCTGGGTCTTTTTTTGATGCGAGTGTGACTCCGACCGAATCTGCCTGACGAACCTTGCACGCTTGACTCAGCCTTCCCGAATCCACGGTTTCCAAACTGTTAATGTAGAATTATACCATTTAGTTACTACTATTGACTATTAAGTAATTATACCTACTATTTAGTATAAAGTTATATTTTTCTTGCCCACAGCCCACGCCGCCTAAGAAACCTCCCCGAAGAAATCTCTCAGTATCTCCCACTCACGCCAACTCCCCCTCCTCCGGGTACAGCTACGAGCTGCGGACCCATGCGAGGAGTCAGGACGACTTGGATGAGATACAGGTATACCTTAAACTATAAATACACACATACGCTGCTGATAGCATAGAATAAATAATAGTACTACCGTACAGAAAGGACAAATCTTACAAAACCGAAGTTTGACAGCGAGTCAGGGACGAATTATGCTATCCCTTTCTAATGTATGGCACTATCCCTGTAGGGTATTTAGGGTTCTCAACATTCAAGTGATTATCTTATCTGTGGCCGTGCACGCAAAAAGACGTCAAGTGGTGCCAACCCTAATAATTGCTCGGAGCAATGCTGAGCCGAACGGAGCCGAGTTTGCCCGAAGAGAGGAGAGTCTTCTCACTGCTGATAGTGCTAATACGCTATTACAGGAGTATTCAAACTACTCCGCCGGGTCCGGCCACGTGTCCGCAGAGAAGCAAAGTCAAAGGTCAAATCACTGATTTTGGCAAGCGACAGTGTCGAAATAGTATTTCCTTTTGCAGCACTTTGTCGCTGCAAACGGCCGCAGTTTTCTAACAGCCGCGGCCTTGATAAACATGAAAATATGTCATTTTCATAAAAAAACGTCTATTAAAATCAATCAATTAACACGAACCTCTTTTGTTACAGGGTGCCAAACATTACCTCAAACACGGTCGATCCGTCGACCAATACGTTGACGGTAAACTCTCCTACCCCGAGTTTGAAGAGAACCACAACTCTCCCCGCGTGGCCCCTGTGCCCAACCCTCGCCCCAGCCTCAAGAACCGCTCACAGCCCGTCGCCATCACTGCTATGTATGAAAACGTCGTCATCAAAGAACAGAACCCTAGAAGAAAGTTAAGAAGAAGTTTCGGACCGCAGAACGACAACGAAAGAATGGAGGACAGAGTCAGAAAGTACTCCAACCAAGACAGATCTTCGTTAGAGAGTCTTTTAGATGACCAATCGATTAATAGTCCGAGCGACTGTGAGCGGTATTACGATGGGCCGAGGGTGGATATTCCGCTGTCGCCCACGCATTATGAGCAGCCCCCTACGCCTGAGCATCCGCCGCCTTCGGCGCGGCAGGCAGAGAACAGCATACATGAAAGGATCAGACCCTTAAGCCAGGTTAGTCCTGATTGCACGTAGTTTTCACACCACTTATATTTGTGTTTGTACCTTATTATTTTTCTGTTATTTATGTTTATGTTGTAGTAGGTTTAGAACTAGTCTCCATGATGCACAAAATCACTTTGTAACTTTGTAAAAATACTTCCCAGGAAAAGTACAAAAAATAAGGCGTTCGAAACTTCCCATAGTTTTACTATTACTTACCTACATTAAAATGATTTATTGTCGGGAAACTTTTTTCTACTAACGCTTTATTTATGTTAAAAGACAATAAGTAACTTAAAAAAATGAATTGCATGATGAATATGCATGATCTTTCAACAGTTTTTTGACATTTCCGATATTTCGTTCACTCGAGGACGATGCATCGAAAATGTATGATAAAAAATTACAAATATTTTTCAAACGTTTCAGCTTATTATGGAGGTTGTAGAAGAAATAAGAATTAGAAAAAAATCTCAGGCAGACGAGTTAGGAACTAGGTGACAAAATTTAAAACCCAGTTCATGCATTTATATTGATTTTCGGTATTTTAAAATAGGTACCTAGTCCTTCCATAATTCTGGTGCTTTTGTATCAGGTGCTTTTTAAAAATAAAAATTGTATGATGTTAAATGTGAATGGAAAAGTATTTCTTAGGTGCTATATATTTAGGATTAATTATGATAGGTATTAAGTTTAAAATGTGAGACATGTCAGAATCTATATGTAATCTATAGTTTTGTGCTTATGTTGATGATTTTTTTTATCTTGTATAAGGAATTAATTTTTAATGATAATTAACTACCTACTTACTACCTACAATATTTACATTGGTTACGCCTTTGGTTTAAGCATTGTGATGTTATAGAAATTAAAAAATATATACTTATCATTTTATGATTCAAAAAAATTATGAATGAGTCTTCCATATTAAATATATATTTGAAATAAACTATCATATTTCATAAATTTGGACATTCTTAACGAATTTTATTATAAGATTTTCTATAAGTACCTACATGACAGTATCTTGAATAGTGATAGATTTAAAAACGGATATATTCCTACATATACGTAAATACGAATTTAAAAAATGCCTTATTCGAGTATTAAAAGAGGTTTTACTTACTTGTTCGTGATTATTAAAACAGACTGAAGTAAAAGTAGTACATACTAACAAAAAAAAACTTAGGGTAAACGTAACTTTAATTGGAACAGATATTTATTTAAGTACGTAACAACGGGTTTTTGTTTAAGGCGGTTTGTTTCAATCAATCATTTGAGATCATTACAATTGTAGTTCTACATCGACTCATTTTAACACACACTTAAGAATAACATCCCATTTAGTGTTCATACGTGTTCGTATTTCACTAGAAACTATTGAGCTATTAGTATGATGATATTGATGATGATGTCCCGTCGGAAACTTTCCAATATTCCATTTTCTAAATGAAAGTTTCTTTTGTTTGTTTACAAATTATCCTGAAATTCAGAGAATTTATTGGAAACTTTCCGTCCAAAATGAAAGTTTCTTTAGTTTGTTTAGAAATTATCCTGAAATTTCAGAGATCTTTTTGGAAACTTTCCGCACATCTGTAGTAACAACTTTCTTTAAAATGGCTATCAACTGAGTCGTTTACCCTAAATTAAACTATGTCCTATTTTATTGTTCAATTTGTTATTTAAAGCTTGGTCATGTATTATTTTTGTTAATTTGCGATTTTAATAAATTACTTAGTCATTTATTTTTTGTTTTATTTTATTATGTTCGCTGAAATCTTCATTCCTACTCACGGAGAACTCTTGAACCTGTAAGTATTGTCAGTATTTTTTAATTATAGCAAATAAGACCTAGTTTAACCCTTTTCCAGGCCGCACCAAACTACAAGGTTTTCCCAAAAAATGCAAATATATTATATAATGCAGCTTTGATGATTAATTCAATGATAAGTCACTTTTCCCGAAAGTCCAGTCGAATATAAACCATACATTGGACTCCTAAGGTTGAAATTCTATTGGCGCGTATGTGGTCGTTAGGTGCACTATGCCGGGAAAAGGGTTAAGAGCCGACGGGAGTGGTCATTTCTTCATACAAACGTACTCCTCGTTTTCCTCCGTGGTTTTTGAAGCTAGAGCAATGATTTTTTCAACACAGATTAATATTGTCAATATCTGTGTCGGACCGTTTTGCTTTTTTGATATTTTTGTTTTTTTAAAGCGCTAGAGCCCTTCAAAAATGGCTAAAATGGCCTAATTGACTATGCCGCAATGAGAGGCGTGGCATTCAAAACTGATATGAATTAGCCAAAAAAGCAAAACGGTCCGACACAGATAATTTCATAATCATTTAGATTTCCAAATTTGGTTACGATTGGTTAAGTTTTGGAGGAGGAAACAGAGGAGTACGAAACCTCGATTTTTGAGATTTTTACGCAGGATTTTTCGCCTTGTCCTTATCGCACTACTTTTAGGTGCCGCTTCCGTTAGCGAGACGGGTATATTTACCTAAAATATTTAAAACTCAGCTCCTGTTTCGTCTTAAGTTGCCAACAACAACAGCAACAACGATTATCAAACTAGGGAAAAGGGGATAAGGATAACATTAGACTTTTTCTTTATTAACTAAGTAACTAATGAAACCAGTTGAAAGATTGACTTTTTAATTATCTTAATATTGTTTGGTATGGTATTCCCATTCAAAGATAGTCAAGATTACAGTGCTGTCAACCGCATTCATACGTATAATAGGCATAATTATGACAAAATTCTAAATTTCATCTTGAATTTTATAAAACAAAATTCAGTTAAATAGGTCACCATTTAAATTGGACACAAAAATAAATAAATTATAAACAAATTACAAGACCTCAAATATCAGAAATACTCGTTTGTCTTTATCTGTCATTTTGACTTATGTATTTGTAAGAAAGGGATAAAACATAATTTAACTAAATCAGGCCCGTAAAGTTTTATGAATAAGGGGGTTAAACTCGACTTTGCCTAGTAGTGTGACACTAAGTTCTAATTAGCCTATATACGAGTAGGATCCCAGGTTGAATTCGATAAAAAGTTTCTAAGGTATTTCATTTCCTGCCCTATCGTAGCCACGCCATAAATGACTGAGCGCTCTAAACTCTAAACTAAAGGGACCCACAGATTAACAGTTCGTCGGACGATATCAGCCTGTCAGTTGTTCGGAGCTGTCAAATTATCTTTACTGACAGGCCCATATCGTCCGGCGGACTGGTAATCAGCGGGCCCCCTAACCCTTAAATGCATAGTGTTGCCAAATGTCTACAAAGCATTAGACAGCTCAAAGATTTAAAAACAAAGGCTTACGTTCTTGAACAAATGAACACACCTTTATACCAAACGTCAAGTAGGTAGTAGGGTAATGATTTAAGGGTTAAATTTACGCAATATTTTTAATTAATAAAAATTACATTCGTTTTAAGACGAAAAGTCGGAAAGCTTGGAAAAATCCAGAAGTTGATAATTTTTAGTAAGTATGTGATTTGGAACGGTGTTTTCGGGTTTTGTAATTATTTAATAATTAAAAACTTTATCATGGGTATATCACAAATAGTGTACCTTTCTAATGGTAGAAAAAAAATCATATATCTATTACTGAAAATTACATATTCACATACCTAAATATGATTTAGCCAATTCAACTTCTAACACTGATTTCGCAGTGAAAATCGAAGTTATATTTTTTTTTACTATTTTTCCTAGAATCGGCAAACAATTATGTGATACATATATTAATTTCGGGCAAAAAGAAAAAATCATGCATTTAAGGGTTAAGTATAAATTTGGTTTCATTGCTCCAAATAACACAAGGCATTGTCTTTATTTGTGCTAAATTTCAATTCCTAAAGATCATTTTGCTAAATGGGTAAAACGAAACTTAAATGCAATGAAACCAAAGCGAATAACTGCCAGTCACAGTGTGCGGCGTGCAACTCTGCGCCTGAATCGTTTCACAGAGCAATATGTAAGGCACCCACATTATTGCACCATCGTACTGTAAGTTCCGAAGTAGCTAACACTAATATAGTACCTAAGTACGACTCCCCAAAATTAGGAGGTACAGTAAGCTGCAAAGTGAATCCCCTTTGCATTTCTATGCAGGGGGGGCTACTTAACTTTGCAGCTTACCTACTGTACATAATGTCATAAACAAGGTTTAAATGAAAGTGGTCAACTCCGTTGAAAAATGAACGACCCGACCCGAGGGATAGCTTGTGTTTTGATGCTGCTGGGGGCTTAGCCAAGATGACAATGGAACAAATGATGTGTAAATGGAATTATGCACAGAGCACACAGAAGTAAAAATAGCATGGAAATATATAGGTAACAATTTTTTTAATTTTTAATTATAGGACTAGAGGCCCTCCCGCGAAATACGAAGGTAGAAATTTCTTTATCTGCTCCTCGATTTCTCGAATAGGCAAGAGTGATAGAAAGGGAGATAATAAAATTTCGGTATCTAAATACAACGTCTCGTTGTGTCTTAACTTAGGGTGTGATACTTGCCAATGAAATTTTGTTAGTTTTAAAACTTATCTCCCCTTAACTCGTCTCACTAAAATACAGTATCAGACCAAAGCTTCCGTCCGCAGGAATACAAACGGCGTTCCATGCTCCGTGAGCTGTTACGCGACTGCCAGACGGACACGGAGCTGCTGCGCGCCATGTCCGTGGCGTCTGTGGCTAGCGGCGCCACCGACTGCGTCGAGGAGTACGTGTGCGACGTGCCTTTTGCAGGTTAGTTTAATATAGTAGGACAGACGGAGGGACACGGAGCGGAGGCGCCATGTCCGTGGCGTCTGTAGCTAGCGGCGCCACCGACTGCGTCAAGAAGTATATAGGTACCTACCGAAAACCAGCTCGTCAGAATCAGTGTGGTACCGCACCGACTGGACCGAACCATTTGCTGCGTCCTGCAACACCGTCGACGCTGCTGTATGTGTCCCGTCTACATTACCTTACGAAGGTCGATGACATCGTAAAGTATGTGAAAACGAAGACCGGATTCATTGTGTCGGATTGGAATCTCGACACAATGCGAATTTTAATTCGTTTGTGGTGAGCGTTCCGACTGACCATCTAGCGACCTTCACCAAGGAGGAGTTTTGGCCGAAGGGTGTCAAGTTTCGGCGGTTCCGCGGCCGGCTCCCTGACACTGCGGGGTTGCGTAAATGCATCGCAGCCATAATGTGATATGTAGTGTTTAGTTTTTAAAAGTTTAGTTATAAAATATATTTTTATATAATATGTATGCTAGTTTTAAGGTATTTATGTATGGGCCATTAGTTGCCTGAAATAAAGATTTTCATTCATTCATTCATTCATTATACGTGTGTGATATGCCTTTTGCAGGTTAGTCTAGCTTTAGTAGATTAACTCAAGCAAGCAGATCCTGAGAACCGACAACTTTTTAACATTCGCTAAGGGTTTCTCTTAACCTAACAGTTTGTAACAGGTCAGACTGAGAAATTCGTCATTAAAAACTTGTTTTTTTGGTAATTTAAGGACGAGTCGATCTATGTCTCCCTCAGGCACTCAATTAATTGGGACATATAAATTAAGTGAGTATGAGGCGTGCTATGAAAGGATCGGTCAAAATGCTTCAGACTAAACTTGACAAAGAGAGTCAAAATCTATAATTTTCGACTAGTAAGTTTCAGTTCCATCTCTCCCCATTTCTGTTGTAGATATCATATTTCCGATTGACTATCAAAGTAAACTTATTAGTAGGGGAGACCGAGGTGAGTTGTGACAGAGGAGAGTTGTGACATTGTCGATTTTTCGGAATCTATTAACTAAAAACTAGGTCGCAATAGCGCGCGTTTGTTAGTTCAAGTTGCGAGCTAACAAACGCACACTGTTGCGAGCTCACTAACAGTTATTAGATTCCAAAAAATCGACAATGTCACAACTCTCCTCTGTCACAACTCACCTCGGTCTCCCCTACAGGCACCTGCAATAATATGTTACTCAACGAAGGCCGCAAAATATCTGACACGACACGATCTTATTTGTAAAGCCATTAGCGTGTCACGTATTTTTTCGGCCTTTTAAGAGTAACATATTATTACAGGTGAGTAATACCTACATAAACTTAATATTTTATCAATTCTTTGTTCAAACAAAACATGCAACATATGTAAATAAAACTCGAAATTAAGCATTGGCTATAAACGTATATAGGTGCTCTTGCCCGCGTAAAATATTTACCACTGGGGAGGCGAGAATCCATACTTTTTCCCGATTTTTCTGTTTGCGCAGCAAATATGGCAATACGCGCCAGTGGGTTGCCAGACTGCAAACAAAAAATCCCGACCGAAAATCCAGCGGCATATTTTACCGATGTTTGGTAACGTCCTACGATGCTGTAGGTATTTTTGATTCGTGTTGAATTTTATACTTTTATTTAAAAGTCAAAAGTTTGTTAGAGATATTTTTTCTAGCTTTTGTTTTATGCTGTATAGTTTCAATCACTAAATTCACGTGGCAATCTGTACACCTTTTTTTCTCCTAGTAGGATCGAAAAACTCGTGATTCTGAGTAAAAATAACATTAGATGAGACGAAAGGGGACGATCGCCTCGAAACCGGTTCTCCATACAAACGTATTCCCCATTTTCCTCTCTGGATATTAACATTAATGAAAATATCTTTACACATTTATTTTTATTATTACTTACCTATAATAGTTAGGAGCGAAAAACAGGGATCGTACAAATTTTTAAAAGCTACTACTCTTATAATAAAGTTAACATCGAACAAAATCAAACGGTCGGGCATAGCTATGGTTAAAATACATCAAATAAATAATAATAAATTCAGCCTATGTACGTCCCACTGCTGTAGGCCTAGCACATGATTGGCGCGACAGTATCTCGCGGCGAGATAGACTACCCGTCATTTTTTAACCGACTTCAATTTCATAGAAGGAGGAGGTTCTGTATTCGGTTGTGGCTATGTTTTTTTATTTTTCTATGTACGTTCACCGATTACTCCGACATCCGTAGTCCGATTTGAGTAATTATTTTTTTGTGTGAAAGGAGCTACCTCCAAGTTGGTCCCATATTAATTTGGTTCTGTTCTGATGATGGGATCCATGAGGAATTGAGGGAACTCCTCAATTTTTAAAGGCACAAGCATGGTGATTTGGGTGTTTTCTTAAGCAACTCGAGCATTTTCTGCCGAAAACCACCAATTTGATGAAGTAGACCTGATGATGATGATGGTTATGATGATAATGATGATGATTTTTTTAAATGTAGTTGTTCAGCGATTACTCCGGCACCTGTGATCCGATTTGAGTAATTCTTTTTTTGTTTGGAAGAAGTTACCTCCAAGGTGTTTCCGTATTATTTTTGGTTCTGGTCTGATGATAGAATCCATGAGGAATTGAGGGAACTCCTCAATTCTTAAAGGCACGTGTAACGTGATTTCGGTGTTTTCTAAAGTAACTCGAGCATTTGCTTCCGAAAACCACCAATTTGATGTAGTGCGACTGTAGCCTTACCATGAGTTTGACACTACCCCCGATCAGTAGCCTTACCACATTGACATATTCGCTAACGTCTTCGTAACTTTTTTTTATGCATCTCGCTCGCACTAATATGCCAGTACGAGCGAGATGCAAAGAAAGTAAGTTACACACACGCTAGCGAATATATCAATGTCAAACTCGTGGTAAGCTGGTAAGGCTACTGATCGGGGGTTAGGGTTAGGATTAAAGGGGTCAGGGATTAAGGGGTCGGGGAATGGCGGTTGAAGGGTTGCTGGTTCACGGTCGAGGGGTTCCTGGATCAGGGGTTGATGCGCTGTGAGGTTGAGTGATCGGGGCGTTGAGGGATTGGGTCAGTGGCGGGCGGAGGATGGATTTAGTGTAGTGACAGAAATTATAATTTCCCAGACGGACTCGAGAAAATTCCTGATTACATATTTATTAAAGTAATAGGTACATTAGGTACACGAATTTAGTGTTAAACATGATCTTGTTTTTCATTCATGCGTCGCGCTCTTAAAAATGCGTTAATACTAAAGATGGAAAAATAAAAACTTTTTACAAAAAAAATCAAACCGACTTCAAAAAGGATGAAATAAAATATTATCCTTTTTGAAGTATATGCGTTACCAACTGATATGTTTGAAGTCGGTGCCAAGCCAAGTAGTAACAATACCAGTCAAAAATAATCAGCTTTATGGCTTCTTCTTCTTTTCGTGTAAAGGGATCAAACTTCTTAGTACTAAATTTTTGTTTGCCAATGTTTTGCTATGTTTTGTTGTGTCTTTATGGCTATAAATCCCATTAGAACTGTACTAAATTTTTTTTTTACCAGTACCCAGAAACAGTCCGCTGCGCAGGATATATTATGGTGCGTAAGTGCTCGCGCAAGCACAGACGCACCCTCTTGTCCCTACCCCTCTTGTTCCAATGGAACGGATAGCCGCTACGATCGGAGAGAAGCAGAGATGCAGTATCTAGGTAGCGATAACAGGTCTCCTATCGCTACCCTTCAGGCCATCCACAATTGCCTAGCTGCCTCGCCACCGGTGGTGGACTGCTACTCAGCCGAAGCAGACACTATGCACTATGCGGGGAGCGACCGCAAGGCTTAGGTGCAAGCACCTAAACCCCCCTCTACCAGGTTTGGCCCATGAGTCGACGTGGTTGCCCGGGGTGTGGCAGCTGCGTGCAGACAGCTACGAGGAGCCACTGGTGAGAGTTCATGGGCATCAGTGATTTTAACTAGGTTGTCCCCCGCCAAAAAGCCGACTGGGTGGATCCGACACTGAAAGCCCACTACACCCAGAACTGTACTAATAACTATTATAAATGTGTAAGTAATTCTGTCTGCCTCTTTGTCGCCTTTTCATGGCTAAATTGTTTTATATTTTCAAATGTAGTCCTCTGGATAAGGGACAGGAAATAACGCAGTCCCAATCTCACACTTGCGTGCTATAGACTGTTCGAGCATTAGTAAGAAATGCTCTTTAAAAAATACGACGGAAAAAAATGCATTGGATTTCCACTAATGTGCCGATAAACATGGTAGGTACAGACTGCGCCAAAAAGGTTTGATCGTGTGTTCTGAGATGCGTTCTTAGATACAATCGACGTCAAAGATATGTTTACACTTTTGCACCTTACTCCTTTGTAATAAGGCGAAAAGTGTAAACATATTTTTAACATCGACTGTACCTACAGAAAGTACGTTCATTGTCGTCGTGTAAGGCAATCCAACGTACATCCTTATCGAATCGCACCAAAATCATGGTATGCTTCAAAATTTGGATTGGCACCGACTTCAAACATATCAGTTGGTAACGCATATACTACAAAAAGGATAATATTTTATTTCATCCTTTTTGAAGTCGTTTTGATTTTTTTTGTAAAAAGTTTTTAACTATGTTAATTAAAAAATGACGGGTAGTCTATCTCGCCGCGAGATACTGTCGTGCCAATCATGTGCTAGCCCGGCTGGGCACAGGCCTCCTCTTATGCGCGAGAGGGCTTGAGCTATAGTCCCCACGCTAGCCCAATGCGGATTGCGGACATCAAATTATGTAAAAATATTTTCCACAATGTGAATATCCATGGAGGAAAATTCTCCATACAAACGAAGTCTGAGGACTTCGTTTGTATGGAGAATCATTCGTCCTCTTAAAAATCCCAAATTTGAAAGCAAAGTGTAATGTAAAACCCCACTGGCCCACTAACTCGACTACTGCATAATCAGTCTACTGCTAGAAAAACTTATCTCATAGTGCCTCAATTAGACTGTTTAACAGCCGCTAATAGGCCGCATAAATAATTGCATCAGCCATCGGTATGTTGATGTTGAAGCAATTTTTACGGCCCGATCAATCTCCATCGAGACGGTAGTCGTGATAGGCTGTCATAAAAGTTGTTTATATGTTTGCTTATAATTATTCTGAAACTGTTTTGGTATCATTATGGTATTTATGGTGCCAAGCCAATGCACAGACCTCTTCTTATTGTATAAAAGGTTTTTGGCTAATTAGGATCGTGGACTAAATATGCACCTTTGAATATCTATATGCAGGCTTCCTCGCGTCGTTGTATTAGTTAACCGGAAAGCAACGGGTAAATGTCATATGATATTGAAATTGCCATTGATACGAGGCGGGGATTGTACTTACGACCGCCAGTTTGCTATAATTCCTACTTTTAATTTCTGTACGTATAGGTACCTATATAAACCCATTTAACAGATCGTAGGTAATAGGTAAGTATTTCAAGAAAATAAATTGGTAGCAAAATTTCCACATAATATACTCACTCGTATTGCTATGACGATGACGTTTTATGAACTATTATTGTAAATAGGTACTTCTTCTATAGCCTTAACGCGAGTTTGACATTGACTAATTCGCTAGCGTGTGCGTAACTTACTTTCTATGTATCTCGCTATAGTGCCGTTACGCAGATGTATGCCATGGTATAATAATATACTCCGCCTGGTACTCCATTCCCGTCTTTTCTAGGTCACCTAACTGACACGGGCTTACGTCATCATGGGACAGCGCTATATGATAATATGCGATAGCGCTATATATAGCGGCCATGTTGTTGTGACGTAGCCCCGTGTCACTCTGGGAATGGAAGACCATGTTTTATTAGACTATGATGTATGCGAATAATATCAGTGTCTAAACTGCTGCTCGCTGCTTATAAAAATCTAATATGAAAAAGTAATTACGTTGTGCAGTAGAGGCGTGTAAAGGGCTCGACCTTTCGCAATCGTCGTGTGAAAGGAACATGGGTTTGTTACAAGCCTCGTGCTAACGGTTGCATACTTTATATCAAAGAGTAGATATTAATTATAGAGGATACAATGTCTATAAAAATGGTAAATAGGTCTCAGACATCAACAGCATGTTCTGCCGCGTTCCCACTGTTTGATTTGGCCGTTTATCCGTGTCTTTTTGATGAAACTTAGATTACCTACGGCGGAATTACGCTACTCTTTGGATTAGGTATTATCACATTCGAGTTGATTTTTAATTTAATATATTTATTAGAAGTAAACATGTAGAAGACAGTAAAAACAACAAACTTATTTATTAACGACAGGTATCTCAAATACCTACCTATATTTTACTCAGTCGATCGTCATATTAAAGTTGTGTATGTAATTAGGTAATTGATATGACGTTAACTTTCAGGGCACCCAGTAAAACCTAAACAGAAAATAAAAACGAGCTGTATTGTAGCAATTGTAATAATTTAAGTAAGTACCTATTATATATTCAAAAAAATATTATATTAAACAAATAATTCAAATTTTTCATGTATCAGATCCATGCATTTCACTATCAAAATCACCATCATTTAACTCCATCTATCACCTGTTGTACCGAATTCTCGCGCTGACCTCATTACACTGCGGTGCAATTAAATGTACAATTACACTTCTCTGTATAATGAGATACACGTGATTAGAACATTAGCAACGATGCCATAAGATGGTGCTTGAAATATCGAAAGAATCGTTAACATGCAAACTTCAAAATAAACTGTACATCTAATGTATTCCGTGCAAAAATCAGCAAAACGGGACACACCGATTTGAATAGGACAAGGTAAGTGGCACGAAATGGCCTCATCTCAGCATATTGCTGGCGACTCCCAGCGCTGATCTTCTGATGAGACCATATGTCTCACTGCTGCATGGATACAGGCCTCCTCTCATTACACAAGAGGTGGCTATACTTTCCCCACGATAATCGAATACGAATTGGGGATTTATGGGGGAATCCGATAGACCGTAACATCACGATTCTATTTATGCACTTTGAACGTTTCAGTAATTTTTGTGCCCAACAAGGCCTTTCATTTTACTTAACTCATATAATTTACGAAGAAAATAATCAACACTCTTCACCCCTTTCAAAATTTATTTTTTCTACTCCCATACTTTTATTTGTCATTTAAAGGGTCGTGCACGCGTCTTTAAAACCCTACCTTAAGTAGCTAACACACTATCGCACCGCACCAAGGTCATTGTGGGACGCGGCCATAAGTAAGAGGGAGACAGCGATATCTCTTTCTCCCTCTTACTTATGGGTGCGTCCCACAATGACCTTGGTGCGGTGCGATAGTGTGTTAGCTACTTTATGGTTGTCAAGACAAGTCTTTAGTCTTTAGTCTATTCCCCAAAAACGCATTTGTGCATACACGCAGTATCTTTTTGGCACTTTTCGATACTTCGTGTAATGACCACTTAAAAAATATTGTATGAAATACAATGTTGGCAACTTTATTTTAAAAGTCATCTCTGACAAATAAGTGAACCATAGACTTGTTTTTTTTTTCAATTTCATTCATTCATTTTCCCACTCGTACCTTCCATTCTGTGCTGCTTCTTGAATGTGGTTATTGTGGTTGTCGAATAAAAACTTGACATTTGTGTTAAAAACAGTGTCTTTCAAGTTAAAATGGATGAAGATGAAAACTTTGTGTCTACGCCTGAAGAAATATCAGTGATAGCCCAAGAAGTCACTAAAAATTTGCTGCCTTCAACTACATGACATGAAAAATATTTGTTAAATTTACAATTTTATTTCAAAGTGCTTGGTCGTAGAAAAAGTATTGTATGCAACGTTGTTTAACTGAGTCAAAAAATACTCGTGGCTTTTTATTAACAATTTTCGGCTTCGCCTCAAATTATTATACTCACGCCACTAGCCTTTTTTGACCTCTCTTAAACAACGGTTGCATAAAATACTATAATGATCGGGGTAAAAGTGATCATCAGACTGTCAGCAGCATTTTACACGTCCACGACTCGTGTACGTTTGAAAGTACGTGTTTTTATAGCGGTCTCGCAATGTTACCATCGCTTGGTCATTAGAGTTCCGTGCGCCTTTATAGAAAACCATCGCGACGGGCGACGCTTGCAACTGCAGCTCTGCTGCAACCTAAAGTATTGACTCCTAGTATTGAACTTCCTAGCAGTATCTGGCGATAAGTATAGGTACTTTTAGGTACAGTCGATATATCGGAGCGGCCGAGGTGCAAAAAAATATCTGAACACGCACTCTAGCGCCTTGACAATAGCGACATTTTCTTATATTTGTGAGCACCTTGGCCGCTCCGATATTTCTGATTGCGACCCACCTGGTAACTATGCTCGACATAAACAGTAAGTAGCACAAAACAGCAATGCTTGCTTTTCTGTTAAGGCGCTTAAAGAAGTATATAATAGTACATTACATACCTAGGGAGGTGAATTCGTGAATGCACCAGATCGCAGCTGTTTGTGGCCCGAACCGAAGGTGAGGGCCATAAATATGCGATCTGGGGCTTTACGAATTACCGCCCGTGCATGGTTTGTCTAAAGTTTTACGTCTTGCCTTGGCCAGGAAGGAAAATCACACTTACGGGCCTAGGGTGACGTAAATATTTTTACTGTGTACCTATCACATAACATAATGAAAAATAGTATATCTACAGAAAAAAAGAGTATAAGATTAAAATAAAACCTGTTTTCACATGAGCTGTCAATAACATTCTAATTAGTGATGTACCGACTATTGATTTGGCCGACTAGCCGACTAGCCGACTAATCGGCGCTCGGATGGCCGATTAGTCGGCCGACTAGTCGGCTAGTCGGCCATATCATTAGTTTCGTCTAAGTTCGGTTCAGATGCACTTAAAAACAATCGTTTTACCCCTATCGTCGCGCTATCCATCTACCTAAAAGCAAAAAAGGTGGTAAAGCTAAAAAATTAAAAAAAAACCTAAGGCTATATTTCATACGACAACCTGACAATCGGACATAAGATAGCGACCACACTGTCAATAATTCGAACAGAATTTTCGTAAGCACCCTAAATAGGAATTTGGGTAAAATAGGTGAAAAGCTTAGGTAAATAGTTGCTGTTTATTTATTTTTGCCCTGTTTTTCTGTCACTTATAAAGTGCCGACTAATCGGCCATTTTTGCCGACTAGTCGCCGACTACAAACGAGGCCGGATAGTCGGCTTTCCCGACTAGTCGGCGACTAGTCGGTACATCCCTAATTCTAATGCCTCCCGCTCTTTTAAGCAAGACTATAATACTGCCCTACTACTACTGAATATCTGCACTGTATTCACAGTTACTTTATGTATCTGAATTAGGTCCAACTATATAAAATTTACAATCAATTTTTTCCTACAGAACCCTCGGCTTATTCAGGCTGGCGCTTGTCTGTCCGTGTTTTTATTTCCTTCTTGATTACTGTTTTCACGCGCCCTTCGTGACGGCTAGCGTGGATAAATATTAATTTACTTGCCGTGAAGCAATCTTATAGACGTACGTGAATTCCAGAGGAGAATGTCTGTTTATGATAGGTATAGACAACAGAACAGACGTGAATTCCTTACAATACGAGTAAGTTATGTATGGTAGCAGAAGTCGCTTAGCCGGCGTAGTGTTATCTGATGACAACTTGACTGAGTAAGAAGATTTGCACGGCATATTGCTCATGTGAAATTCATCAAATAAAAAAAATGTAATGTTTAAAATTCCTAAATATAATATTTAAATTGCTTAAGATATTCACCGCAATGCTTCCTCATAGCTATAACCCAATTATATCATGATACCTAGTTTATCTACAAAAAGTCGCTTAGTAATCAGATCATTGAAGGCACATAAGACCTTTCTAAAAAAGATAGAAATAAAATAATTTGCGGTTAGCTCTGGTACAGTTAGTCATAAACATGTATACATTTTATGACATTAAATTATTAAAGTTAGAATGTGTATACTTTTTTATGATCGCGTCTGTAGTTATGAACACGGAACATGGTAGCTAAATCGATCTATAATAACTTATAACATTTGTAATTAATGATAAATGGTGGCAGTTGTGGTTTAATTTTAATAGGCGTTGCACTAGAACGTAAGTGTAGAATTTCTTAATGTTCTACGAAATTCTAAATGACAGGCCAATTCGAATTTTAGTTATTCGATCGGTTTCCAATGTGATACTGATCTGCGAGTGTCAAATCAAAAGTGACATTTCTTCAACCACGTCACTTTTGACACTGGCAGATCAGTATCATATTGGAAAAAGATCTAATAAATAAAATCCGAATTGGCTTGTAAGTAGGTACCTATATGCATGTATATGTACCTAATTTAAAATTGCCAGAGGTTATGAAAGCGTACTAAGTAGGTAGGTACTAGCTTTGGCCCAAGTCTAATAGTTAGTGATTACTTTATTTTAAATGCATGAATGATTAAAAAAGTTATTAATAAAATGTAGACCTTATATTAAGGTAGGCAATGGTGTTATTTCGACTACTGTGACAGAAATAAGTACCTAAGCAGAGAGTGCTCACTCCATACATCAGTTTTGTTACCAAAAACGCTTAAGCAGTACCTACTTACTGATAAATCTGCTAGTCGACTAAGGGCCACTTGCACCATCCCACTAACCCGGGGTTAAGCGGTTAAACCGTTAACCCAGTGTCAAATTGTACTGGTAACCATGGTAACTCCACGATTAACCGGTTAATACCGGGTTAGTGGAATGGTGCAAGTGCCTACGAAAATAATAAGCGTTTTGGTAAGAAAACTGATGTATGGAGTGAGCACTCTATGCCTAGTTATTTCTCTATGACTGTGACAACGTACAATCAGACGAAGCAAACCGTACGTGCATGCATACCTATACCTATGGGTGCATACCTATGCATCGTGGTCTAAAAACTTTTAATTAGACTTTCAAAGCGAGTTCCCATGATTTCTCGAGAAAAACCATTACTCTGCTATATTAAGTCATTATTCAGCCGAGTTAATTGCACTGCCATTTAAAATTACTATAACAAGCACTAAAAGTGCATTATATATCGAAAAATAAAATAAGAAATCTAGTAATTCGCGTTACAATCGCAAAAAAGTACAAAGAAACTTGCGCCGGCGCCGGTCCGCCGCCATTTTTCTTTTTTTATTAAAGCGCGTTCAAGTAAGGATATATTGTTATGTTCGTTCGTAACGCAATTGAGTTTAAATCCCGAAGTGGGTTAGTGGGTTAGATGTGTGATTAAATTATAAATTTTAGTGATCTGCTGATATCGCCTTTCACAATGAAATTGTCTTTTTTTATTTCGCACATATTACGCATAAAACGTTGTAAATATCCAAAATTGAGACAAGTCAGTCGAATTTATAATAGCTACGTGCATAATTAAGATACTTTTCTGTCAACACTTTTATCTTTGATTAAAGTGTGTGTTTCTTTGTAAGTACATCAGATTTTTTTAAATCTCTATGTAACTACTTAATACATAATAAGTTTAATTCTAGAGATAATTCGAAAAGTGTATAATGTGTGTAATACAAGTGTACTAATTTTATAATACTGACTATATATTCTATGTATTTAACAGTATAAGTCTCTTGGATGTAGCTGTAAACTTATACTTTTTGTTTGTCTGAATAAAGAATAAAGTACCTTTTATAGGTAGGTACAGTCAACAAACATGATAAAGATTGATTTACGTTACATTGTGTAGGTAGTTAGTAAACACTAATTTAGTATAATTATCCTATCATCATCACTTCATCACTAAACTACCTTCCAAACACTTCTATTCTACCTTTGCCAACGATCTACGTACTTACATCTTACACGTAGTATTAATTACCTACATTATAACATTAGCAACAATACTTGAAAATGTTACTGAGGACATAAATAATTTTAGTAGTAACTTAATTATAATAATTATGTTGCATGTATTCTTTGAGTTGTGGTCACTTAAAACCGGCTAACCATCTGTTTCTAATTTTTTGGGTTCCGTACCCTAAAAACGGGACCCTATTACTGAGACTTCACTGTCCGTCTGTCTGTCACCAGGCTGTATCTCATGACCCGTGACAGCTAGAAAGTTTTCACAGACGATGTATTTCTGCTGCCGCTATAACAACAAATACTAAAACCAATAAAATAAATATTTAAGTGGGGCTCCCATACAACAAACGTGATTTTGCCGTTTTTTTGCGTAATGGTACGGAACCCCGTGCGCGTGTCCGACTCGCACTTGGCCGGTTTTTAACTAATACCCCACTAATCATCATTAGTCTGTAATGTAGATGTCTACTGGAAATCTGAGGCTCTGTCTTTGAGTATTAAGCAAAACGAACCTATCTTCTAGGTACAGTCAACGGTAAAAATATGGGTGTACAAATCATCTCAAAAATATGTCCCATAACTCTTATGTCAGTGAATTAAGAACTGTGGGACATATTTTTGAGTAAGTTGTCTACACCCATATTTTTACCGTTGACTGTACATACAACTGTAAACCCAACGGTTGCGGTTTCTCGCTAATCAAGTTGATTGCTTGCGGTGAACACGTAATGAAAACGACTCTTCATTGTCCTATAACATTACTATTGGGTGCTTGTGGGGGTAACAAAGGGTCATTTCTAGCCAGGTTGCAGGCTATAAGCGATAATTTTGGTTGCTGTATCGTGGTTTTGCGAAATTCAAAGATATACCTATAACCTATGCATTGACACCTGACAAAGACTATAAGTACCACAATTGTGTAAATTTCTGATATTTTTATGGAAAAATAGTATTTAAATTTTCAATGAGAAATAAATAAATATATGTCTATATAGGGTGGCTAAAAAATAAATGCATTCCCGTTGCCACTTGCCAGGGAGGTTTTGGGATTATACTGAGCAACCACCGTGTATATCTATGTATATTGTTAAGGTTATCTTACCATACAATGTTAAAATTAATCACAGAATTTGATTTTAACTAATTTAACGCTTGTATCAAAATGCAGCGTGTAATAAGTAACGAGCTTAGGAGTCACGGGTCACAGGTCACAGGTTACCTTTAAGCTCAAACGGGTTCCCAATGAACTAATGTTACGTATGAATAACTAGTCTTACTAGACGCATATGCATTTACATGAAGCATTTCTTTGACTTAGTCATCATTAATATTTATGTTAGAGATAGTTTAAGATTTTCAAGGCCTGGGGTTTCTTTTCTGTGAACATGCTTGGAAGCATAATGTATTAGGTAAGTACATAACTATAATCATCACTAGCATATACATTGTGGAATAAGGTTACTGTGGCGAAGTCCGGCATACTTTATTTTTTTTTGACTTTGGAGTGATCTAGTTCCGTTAATTATTCACCTATGTTACTGCTTGTAGCCGAATACGATGAAAAATTTAATAATTAATAGTTTAGCCTTAGTGACAGATCATTTCAAGCACAAATTAAGCAAAAACAATGGCATTTTTTAAAATTCGGCGAGTAGACGGACTTCCCATGCAGTTTAAGGGAAGTCCGTCTAGTTTAGAGATGGGTCGCGGGTATTTACCCAATTTACCCACCCAGGTAAATACCCATCTACCCGGTATTTACCCGTATCTACCCAAATGGACGGGTAGATTCATTTCTTGTTGCACATGTCGATTTGTGTTAAAGTGGAGATATAAACCGAGTTAATGGTTGTAATTATTGTGTGTCATTTAAAATGAAATGGTTTAGTGAAACTTGCAGTTGTAACTAAGGAATTTTTAGTACAATTTTGATAAATATTAAAAAAAGGCCCTCATAAGAGTATTTTTTTTAGATTCGAGTAAATTATCGTACTTATACGTTGATAATACACATTCCAACTTCGGTCGGCGGGGGTGTGATTGCGGGGAGGGGGGTAAAAGTGAACTTTTTCATATAACTTGGAATCTGTCATTAATATCGAAAAGTGTTGTATGTACAAACTAAAGTAGACATAATTTTCTACAAAAAAGGTTATATACATTTTTGTCCTAAAACTAACTGTATTTGACTTATGATCTTCCCAAGTTGTGATACTGCACAATTTTTTTTTATTATCATTCATAAGTAGTCTTTATTTTCATCTTTCTAATGTATATTAAAAGCGTTTTAAAACATTTCCGGAACCCAGGGAATGATTTTACACGATTTTCATAATTGTACTGATATGTTAAAATCGAACTTCACCTCATAGCAACCTTTTCGTACTTAGTTTGAACATACATTGTATGTAACATTATAAAAAAATACTTAAATTAATCTTATTTATACTCACATACCATTAAACACATCAAATTTAGAAGAAAAACGAAAATACCCGCGTATTTACCCGCGGGTAGGTAAATATCGGGTATTTACCGGGTAAATACCCGCTCTCGGGTATTTACCCGGGTAGTTACCCATCTCTAGTCTAGTTATGATATCAGCCAACCTATGGGTGCGTATATGTTCGTATTCAAATTCCTAAAAAGAACGGATCAAGACAATGAAAAGTGTAGACATAGACATAGACATAGACATCTTTTATTGGTAATGATAAATTACAGGTCACAACTTACATATTATTCAATTATTATAACTAAGACATTATTTACATATTATTTACATATAACTTATTTGTTCATTACGGTCACAACTTATAAAGATAATAGATTGCAATTATTTATACATCATTATTTAAGTGTTATAATTTAATATTCATACACATTATTGAATGTTATTTCTTTATGTTCAATAAATTCTTTATAACTGTAGAAACATTTCTCAATAAGCCATTTTTTTAATTTATATTTAAAACTTGGATCACTTACAGCCTCTGTTATAAATTTTGGCAACTTATTATAGACTACAGGTGCTGTAATATGGATAGACTTTGCCGTCTTTTTGAGTGTGTGAGGGATGGTCTTTATTTTGTGCGTATTTTAAACTTGTTAATATACGGTTCAGAATCAAAATAAACACCATTTTTCTAAAACAAAGGCAAGTCCGGCCACCACCATACTACCAAAATGAGGTTGTAAACCTTTTTTGGCAAATAATTAAACATAATTATTTTTTTGATTTCCGATATAAAAGATCAATAGTAATTTTAAAATGAATTTTAATCGTTTCTTTTAATTTACTGAGATCAAAATTTAATAAAGTAACATCATGCGCAAAGTCAGGAGGATTTTTTGATACCTTATCAAATCGTTATAATATTAAAGTCGCAAAAACAGTTGGTAATCTCTGATTTAACGAAAGTAGTAAGTAGGCATATGACGGACTTGCCTTGAACATAATAGACGGACTTTCCAACTTAGTCAAATTTTAATATGATACATTGTGGAACGTATAATTACAAAATTAAGCTAATTTCTGATATTTTAAAAATAGGATAAAGACAACTGGTTCTTATGCTACCTACATTAGTTACTTTCTGATGCACAATCTTTTCAAAAACTATTTTTAACAAATTTTTTTCGAACGGCTGTCGCACTATGACTTCGACTTCAAAACACGAAATGACTTGTTGAGGCGGATTGCTCTGAAGTTGGTTGTCACAGCGCCATCTGTTTTACAGTGACGGAACTAGCGCGAAAAACTGGTTAATCGACTGGACTCCAAAGTCGCATACGCCTTCAAATTCAAAAGTTATAATGTGTTGACGGACTTGCCTTGTAGACGGACTTGCCCACAGTGACCTTAACTAATTTATTGGATAGTCCAAGAGAACCACGTTTTAAAACCTTAAAACGTGGACGTAATACCCAGGATTCACAGAATTACAAAAAATAAGATTTTTTAAATGCAGTTATTCTTATTTGGTAAAAAATATTCCACACTAAAATAAAGTACTATCGTCAAGGCGTTAGAGTGCGTGTTCAGATATTTATGAGCACCTCGGCCGCTCCGATATATCTGATGGCGACTGTACAAGAGGGTTTGCTTTGGGATATAGTTGTCCTTACGTTAACTCAATGCTTTTTTCCCTAATTTTTTTACCTTAAATGAAAACGACATTGTCAGTTAACGAAGCTCATTACCATTCATAAATAATTAAGATAAGATAATTGGAAACATTTTAAACGCATTCGTAGGGAACTTTAATCCTACTGGTGGCAGTACCTACCCTGTCAATACGCCCGGTGAACTCTTGACATGAGATGTGTTACCCCCAATCACAGACAAGACATCCTCCAGACTGAGCATAGTAGCTCTACTCCCTCTGCCACGCATACGGCAGTTTTACTCCATTTTCGAGTCGAAAGTGTCTTTGTGTGACGTCCGTGTCTTTGAACGGACCAATCACGGCACGGGACTTCGCTCACCTCGTCCCCCGCACCCCAGTATTTTTGGCAGCATCGGTTTCATGAAATAATTGCTCTAAACTCCGTCTAGAGGATTCCTAATAGTCTATGCCCCCAACTTGTTCAATGATATGTAAGTTATGTGTCCGTTACAAAGAGGACTTTACAATGACTATTATCGAAGGTCCCGCAAAACTTTCGACGCAATTTATTTGTAGTGGGCATTATACTAGTAAGAGCTTCCGATAATGATCTTTTTTTGCCTGTGATAACTTTGTGATAAGTTGATAACGACACATATGTTGAATCGAACATAAGCCAAAACTATATATTTTAATAATTTTATTTGTGTATTGTATATGTAGTTTATTGTTACTCATTTGTTTGCAATAGTTCCAAATTAAATTCTCTTACGTTTCTTCTTGCACCATTTTAATTACATCTCTGTTTAGTCCTATGGTTGACTGTAAGATAATGCCTTTAGGCACTAAGTCCGCCATTTGTATTTTTTTTGTATTTTGTGCAATAAAGTTTAAATAAATAAAACTAATCAGTTAATGCACAATGACCGTACAAACTCACGACCTACACCACTCGTGAAATTGTCTGTCGCCTTCATGTCGCGTCACTAACTCCTAATCATATACAGCCAAATATAAACAAACATTCAAAAACATACCCTATGTACTTACACTTTAAGTCGCAAATTAAGGGTTGGCTACGTTGCTAAGTCTGGTAAGGCCGAAAGCGTATCGTCGCTTAAGTATAATAAAAGGATTATGTCTGTCCGTCTGAATGGAGACTGGGACGAGTGTAAAAACCGGCCAAGTGCGAGTCGGACTCGCGCACGACGGGTTCCGTACCATTACGCAAAAAACGGTAAAAGAATCACGTTTGTTGTATGGGAGCCCCACTTAAATAATTATTATATCCTGTTTTTAGTATTTGTTGTTATAGCGGCAACAGAAATACATCATCTGTGAAAATTTCAACTGCCTAGCTATCACGGTTCATGAGATACAGCCTGGTGACAGACTGACGGACGGAAAGCGGAATCTTTAGTACTGAATAGGGTCCCGTTTTTAGTTTGGGTACGAAACCCTAAAAAGTAACTTCATGTGTCATGAATATAAAGCAACTGGTATAGCTACTACTAGAGAGAGGATATATATCGATATTGAACACTAAATTGAGTAGAATACTGAAATTTCTAGTCTGAAATTTCTTCTTTACTATATTTTTTACTCAAAACAAGCATATCACGAAATTAGGTACAACTTACTAAAATGCCTAAAGGAAATAGCTGCCCCAATATTACAGGGTTCTATGTTACATTTTCAAGATAGTTGAAATTCGACTTAATATCACTGTGACAATGTTCAAATTTCAGTTCGATTAAAGTGAAACATAGAACCCTGTAATATTGGGGCAGCGAAATGTCATTGTATTGGACGAGCCCCGAACGCACGGTTTTGTGAAACCGGCCTCTGCTATAACTGAGATGTCTGAGCTACCAATGTTACCCGTGCAGCCAAAGCCTATATTTTACTAGGTAAAATAAAGTTTACTATTTACAGGCCTTAAGGAGCCCTAGTAAGACATCTACATTCCAGACACAATTAAAACGGCTCTACATCACAATTGCAATTGTAATCTCCATTATTTCCATTAATATTACTAATACATATGTGCCCCCAGTTAGGCTTACTTTACCCTAGGTATATCCATATATTAATCGCCTGCGCATGACCTGGCATGACGCGCCGCGCCGGCGGTGGCGTCTGCGCGGCCGCGGCGCCGGCGCGTCATCGTCCTACCGTTGTGCAGTCCTCCGGTGTGACGACAGTACGGACGGGACGATAGTCTTTTGTTTAGGTTTATTTTGTTTATTATACGCGCACATGGCCCGGCGTCTTTATATTGTAAGTGTGTAATTGTGTATAACGATTTTTAATAGAGACTGAAACTGACTTGATTATGAAAACTGGGTATATAATAGCCAAAAGGCTTTAGAGTAAGACCAAGAAAAGTCTGCAGCGATTTTGATAGCTACGCAGTGCAAGTGTTATTTATACGTCATAGAAGTCTGACGTTTAAAATGACACTTGCACTGCGTGGGCTATCAAAATCGCTGCAGACTTTTCTTGGTCTAAATCTATTAATCTATGTTTAGTTAGAACATAAACATTAATAAAAGAAAAAATGATGGTAAAAAAATACAAGTCTAACTGTTGCATTAAAAAAAAAATCTGCCGTTTTTTATCTTGTTGCACAAGTGTAGTGCGACACAACAACAATACATATCCTTTAGGTTCTACATATGTGTTTAATGGGCCAATCTTTAGAACAAAAACAAAACAGAATAGAGGTTACTCTTCCCCCATAAAAAGTAGAGCCTTTAAGAACCATTTTTACCTTTTTCCCATTGTCAGTCTTCGTTAATTGGAGTATAGACCGTTGACACAGGCCCAGTGTTCCGTGGTATTGATCCGATCGATCACCAAACGCCTGATTTAGAGCCACCGATTTAGAATGGCCCCAAATGTTTTTATGTCGGGTTTATTGACAGCTGAAAACGGGAGTCATATGGCTTTCAGACATATAGACATCATACTAACATAAATATGAAAGTTTGCATGTTTGGATTTTGGGATGTTTGTATTTTCCATTACGCAAAAATGGCTAAATATATTTCGAAGATATAAAGGCGTACTTTCTCGTGATATTTCATAATCTGGGAAGAACATAATTATGCTGTATAAGTATATATATAATTTTTTCCCGGTAATCATCCTCTATTGGGACGAAATAGGGATAGAGGAAGTAATGAAGGATGGGGTACTTACACTGTAAAACTACCTACTTTACTTCTACATCGAAGAAAGAAGAATACAAAAATTAAAAAAAAAAAGAATAAGAAGGTTAAGAAGCGGCGCATTCAGGTAAATAAATCAATAAAATAAAATAAATATAGCTGAATGTGAAAATATTAGGTGTCAATCTATCAATGAATTTAGCAATTTTATTTAAGTAACACGTATTTATTAGTTTGTAAAAATAAAATACACATTTCATCTCGTAGTCAAGGTCCATCAAACACATTAATTATTTTTGTACACATAAAAAAATTATCATTTGAAACCTGTTCTGCAATCATTTTATAAGTACTAACATAACTTAGTAGTTATTTATTGCATCCAACGCAAACAAGTTATCATATCCAGTTTTAGATTTACCAAATCATAAGAAATCATAATGAATAATTTATTTAGAACTACCATATCGCTCCAAACACATTTACTTAAATCTAATGTTGAAGGGAAAACCGTTATAGCCATTCAGGGTAATTTATATATGTCATTTACGTCCACCCCAAACAATAAAACGCCCTTAAACCAACAGGCCCTTGGCCCATAGATTGTTACCTGCCCCTACATTTTACTAAAAATACACTTCACGCTGTATAAACACTAACCAGTACAAAAAGAGGGGTTTTGTCTTCAAATAATTCTATACCATCTTCCACAATGGTAACTGTCAATTTGCAATCCTAACTTCCAACGCATAAGGTCCACCGAAGATTAAATAAAGTGTTTCTATAAGTATTAGGTACATACCTTTTGAATTTGGTCGTATAATAAGCGCGGGCGCACTGCTATGGATCGCCGTCTGTCAGTTGCTCTCGCGCATCGATCCACGCCGCCGCGTAGATCCCGATCAATAGTTTCATGTGATTTAGTTATCTCTCTATCAGTGTAAGGACAGTGGTCATTTCGGATTCATTTGGAGTTTGTTCAACTTTGTAATTCATGATAGGTTTGTTATATTTTTTATGTTATTTTAATTTAGTTACTTAGATAAGGTTTGGTTTGAGTATTTTTATATCATTATCACATTTAATGAGTTCTCTAATTTTAGTGATTGTAGTCATCTCGATGACTTTGTTTTTATCGTTGTAAACAATGAAATGAGTCACTGGTAGTGATTCAGTGGCGAAATTAGTGCCCTTAGCTACGATTAACATGAATATCTAATACTTGACACGATTCAAACGTTGCATAAGGCTGTATCGCTGGTTTGTTTACTTTTTGGAACCATAGAGCTCAGTGAATTTATGTAACTGGTCAATTCTCCAATGATGGCTAAAGGCTCTTCGCAAACGCTTCCTAAATAAAATAATTTGAGAGTACCGATTATCTAATTATGCATGGTATGCCGTAATTACATAGGTACTAAGTGTACGTACAAACAGAATGCAGCTTTGAAAAGAAGCACAGAATTTCTTCCGCGGAATAAAAACATCGATTGGTCATGTCATGTTCTTATTCTAATAAGTACTATACGAAGATCTGTATCTTGTTATTTCACACCTGCGACGAAGAGACAAATAAATTAGAATATTTTTTGCGTTAGTTATTCCAATTTGTCTCTTTATTACGTCAACCCAATCCAAAACTTCAGATGGTTATATTTACGTAAATTCTGTCGAACAGAAAGAAACGTCCTGTCTTTTCGATTCAAGTTCCTTCATTCAAATATATTTATTAGCAGGAGATCTACTTTATGTACAATATGTACTCAAGGTATTGAATAGCAAGTTCAAAGTTAGAATTGTCGATGATTCACTATTGATTTTGTATGTTTTCTCAAGCTGTCGACCGGCCGTTCAAACATTGACTTAACCCGTGATAGGCACGTATGCTATCTATCCTAAGGTCAAAAACGCCTGACGTTTGTCTATTATTATTATCGTGAATAATATTATTAAAAATAACAGTAATTTGAATGACTTCACAAATTAAATTATTCTGTCGTAATGCTGACGATCCTTGGTTTGGTTTGCTTGGTTCTCTGTTGATTAATCGAGGGTTTTTATTTGATGACAAAGATGGATCTCTTATGATACTTTTGTTTCGTAATTGTGATCAAACATGACAATCAAACAGTATGTGACTTGACAATTTATTTGTTATTCAGCTGCTTGACTCGAGAACACGTGGCTAATCAATCAAATAAAATAAGTAGGTATATACAAGAACTATGAGTTGTGTGTCTAAAGACGTACGTGCTCATAAGATAAGTCAATAATCAATTAAATATTTGATGATACGAATGATTAAGGTTCGAACGACAATCACACGAAAAGTTCGCAATCATAACGTCAATATAATTCACACATGCGAATATAAACATCAGATTTTGAAATGAATGAATTCAAAGTTTGGTTGTTTGCCAAATCACTTTATGTTAAACGTCTATTTATCTATAGAGGTTCAATGTTTGTAATAAATGTTTCCTTGGATAAAATATTTGACAAGAATAAATTGAAAACTTGTTGAAATGGGCAGCCCGCGAGCAAGCGAATGATTAATGAAAAAAATATTCAAAGAGCACTAATGACTGTCCAATCTTGTAAGATGTAAATTTTCTCAAAAACGGTAGTTTCCACCGCTCCAAGATCAAGTGTTAACGGCACCGCAAGTGTAAAAAACCTCTTCCCATGATGAATGGTGCCCTTGTTGTGGTTTTTATCGAACCGTGGTGTTTCCGGCACTCGAGAGCCGGATGGTGGCGATTAACTCTGAGACGTTCCGGTAATGGGAGCGGTAAAGGTGTACCGAATGTCTGGGAATTTGAACTGATCATATCAGAGATGGGACTGGGCCGGACACGTCTACCGCATGCATCCGAAGAGGTGGGCTAGCTTAGCCATGAAGTAGATATCGGTAGTGGGATGTGGACGCGGCAGGCCCAAACGGAGATGGCCGGATGACCTGGACAGCTTCCTGAACAACTGGCCGGAACAAACACCAAATCGGGAGTCGTGGAAATCAAGGGAAGAGGCCTTTGCCCAGCAGTGGGACACTCAGATAGGCTAGAAAAAAAAAATAAGAGATGTCGTGTTGTTGTTTGATTCTGAACATTGATTTGTATAATATGGTGTGAATTTTTTAATTGGTTTTCTATCAATATTGTTAAAGTATGCAGTTGTATTTGTTATAAGAAAAATTCTTAAGAATAGCCTGTGTTCTATGAACGCGTGACATTGTGTACAGTTTTGTAAAAAGTTGTACAGGTACAGTTGTGTAGGTCTACGTGGGCCGACTGACCGATGAGACGACTTATTTTTTCTAAGTGGCCAGTCCAGGAATTTTCAGTATGCCCTAAGTACTTACCTATTCAAGTTCAAGTATTAGTACTTAACTGGTTCATTAATCGAATTAATTCGATATTTATGGTATTTCTAGCCATACACTTCATAGATGTCCTATACATACCTACTATAAACTCTACTGCCACTTCTACAAAAATATTTTCTTGAAAGTGATCTAGAATAAACGCCCAACTGCTTATACGAATTTGAGTTTGATACAAGCATTTATATCGGATGTTATGTCTTATCTCAGAACCAACGTCATGACTTATACATACCTAATTATCCCATAAACAAGTAGGTATGACCGCACCTCTAAAACCCAAAACACGATTCTCAAACGTGCAATCGAAAGTTCATTATTTCTTCACGACTTAATAACGTCACACCATTCAACTTGTCGTATAAACTCTGAATTAACGTCGCATGAATTTGACGTTAAACTGATACTTGAAAAAAAGAGGTAGCGATAAAAAGTTTCGGAGATATGATTAAAATACCGGTTTACTGATTGCTTTTCAATTACCGCGATATAAATTTTAAAGCGACGAATATGGGAAGGCATTCGTGTTCTCACGCGGTGGAGTTTACGGTAAATATTATGGTTTTGGGATAAAATGTAAACATGTGACGGCGATTAGTTTTTGACTGGAAGATTTATTGATGATTACTTATAGTTGCATATGTGCAGTAGGCTCGATTTTATAAACATCCGTTAAAGTTGATCTCAGACAAAATAGGTATAAGTAGGCACCAAACACCCTAATTTCGAATTGATACCTGATAACCTGACTTAAATTAATGAGATTTAAAGATAATTTCGTTAGTGTGAATAATTCAAAACGTTTCGGAAAGATGGCTTTATACACCGTTGAAATACGTTAAATTGCATATTTTGCTTAAAAATAAATACTAATTTGAAGCTAATACTACTCATTTGAAATATATCCAACCACTTGTTTAAATTTTAGTCGATCCTGTGTCTTCAGAAATGTGCCATACGAATCTCAATCTAAGTAACTCGACAATATTGAATTCAAAAACCTTCCCTTTTCTATAATGGAGAAAGTATTTATTTCTTTCAACTCAGCAACTGGCTCTAAGATAGTAGTTAGAGTCAATTACAGCATAGTAATTTCTCAGTAGTAGCACCTGTCAGCCGCCACCGGGCACCGCTCTTGGTGGAATGTTATAATCGCCGCTTCCTGGGCATGGGACTTAGAATTTGCTAGTCTAGTTGCTAAGCCCTTTTGATCAGCAATAAAGTGTTATAGTTTCTAGGTTCAGACCAAGCTCACTTTGCGGTGACAGAGTGGGAATATGTCAGTGTCGTGTCGCCATTTTCTGACTCCTATGAAAATGTGCGTGTTCTATTTTATGTAAGGTTAGATGGGGTAAGAGAAACCTTTGCAGGGAATCCTCATTATTGTTTCTCTTACCTTACCCAACATGACTTATTTTTTTCTTTATAATTATAAAATACCTACTTTTACAAATAAGTCTATCCTGAGAATTGGTGACTCCTAATTCTCCTAAATTGCTCTGACTTTATACACAAATTGCACAATCAAAACTAAACTTACTTAAGTCCCTATAAGTGTTTCTTCACATCTGTCTTTGTCTCTCATAGTTCATAATAAATAGTTCCGCTCACAATTGTTTACACAAAGCAAATGTCATTACAGCATTTGTACATATTGATAACAGCAATGATTTGGATCTTTGTCTACTAATTCACAGCTAATGACAAGTTGACATAACAGATAAGACCACGTGTGGGCGATATGAGTCATTCTAATGGCGACGGTCAGTTCATATGAGATGTAGCAAAAAAGATAAGTGATTAGCGTGTTGAAAATGGAGTAGCAATTATTGAATTATGTTTAATGGGTTATGTCATAGTAATGTGATTAATTGAGGGGTTTTTGAGGTCAATGTCCTCAAGCATTAGGTACGTTTGGTTAGGTTACTCAAATCAACAAACTCGTCGTTATTTCTTTCTTCTTTCATTCTCATAAAATTCATCTTGTTTTTTTTCTCATATGACCTGCCGGCGTATTATGGATAGCTTTATCCATATTTATCCACGTGATAAAGTAACTGTCACTTTTTAACACCGTGAGATAGAAAGTGACGGACACCGTTTTATCACGCTGTCACGTAGACATGAACGACCATCATATCCGTACTGGTTTAGTTATCACTTATAGAACAAATATTAACTAACTAACTAGCTGGATTTATATACGCTTTGATTATTCTAATAAATATTTTGACCTTAATAAAACCTGCTTGGTGAAAATTTAGCCCATAATTTTGATAAGTACCTACTCAAAGTTCGATCCGGTTTTGGTCGATGTAAACCACAGCTACAACCACATAAACAAGTTTTTTTTTTGCGAGTGTAAGACCTAGGTGTTTTAGAGTCCATACAACATTGTGACACGAGTGCATAATTTGCTACCGTATGCGTCCGCGCAGGTATATTACACGGGATGCACGCTCCGCTGACGGGTTTGTCACACAAAACCACGCGACTGTAACCTGTCCACGGTAAAATTTAACAATACAAGCGGTGGTTGGGCCAATAAAAACAACTTGACTACCACGGGTCGAGTTGGGTTCCGATAGTAATGATGACAGCTTATTGAAGGACAATAAGATTGAGAATATATGGAGCCTGTACAATACAGTGCTCGTTTTCACATATTTGATGACAGCTAGCGACAAGAAGACAACCATACAAAACGGCGATCTTTCCGACGATATGTCAGATTTTGCAAGTTGAAATGCTATAAGCAAGTAGTCAAAGAGAGATGAAATAAGTAAAATGTTATATTACATATTTTGTATATTTCTACGTATAAATTATTGGTATTAAGACTATTAAGAGTGTTTTTTGTTATTATGTTCTAGATGTGATACTTATTGAAATGAAGATTAGATAGCAGTCATTAAAACATACGTGAGACCCTAGAAAAAACAATGGCGAATTAAAACAAACAATATCCTGGATGCCACGTCACTGACCTATTTCAAGTGCGAGACCTTGAAATATAATAACATTGTATTTTTAGCGGAATCATATCATTTGTTCCCATTCAACCCACTCGTCACGATTCCATGTAAACAACGCACTTAGTGCATTCATCATTATCATAACCATTATTGCTTGAACTCTTGTTATACCACAATCACTGTTCCTACTTAGAACAGCGTAGAATATAGGAGATCACATTACTCTGGTCAATATAGCTGCCATTTCACTTTGACCTCCCTTGCTTCTTCATCTCCATCACAAATGGAACTTTAGAGAGAGATTCAATACTGTCCAGTGTATCATTTAAATCTGGTGGTTATGCCTTTAATAGACCCTGCAGCTTCAATCATGTGACATCATCTATAAGCAGGTTGTGACCTTCATTTAATCTGGTTCGGTCATGGGAGAATCGTACGGTACAGATTAAATGGAATTGGTTTCGGTTATTGTGTCTAATTATCATGGTTCGGTGGGCATGAGTCAGTTTTCTATAGATGTACGTAAATTAGGATGTACCGAGAATTCCGGTTTTTGAAGCGTGACGGATTTGATGGTTGCTTCATTTGAATTTATGACAAGTTTTCGGGGTTATGTGGTAAACAGAAGTAGGTATAGCGTAAGTGCATAATAAGTAATTCCTGTCTTACAAATACATAATTCCAAATGACAGGTAAAGACAAACGATTATCAGGTAATTGAGGTTTGTAGCGCGTTTCTGAATAAGGGGGTGTATGCAGATAAAGCAAATTTTATAAAACCTTGTCTACCAAGGCTCAAAAAGTATTACCATTCCTCCTTCGTAACTCGACTAAAAACATGAAGGATTTATGATATAGCTGAACAACAAAAAAAATACATTAAAATACGTATCTCACGCGAGACACTGAACTAATAAAAACATTATTGTATCCTTCCAACAGTATAATGTCAATGTAAAACACCTTTTTCCTCAATTCCTTGATCGCCTCCATTTCTCACAGGACCGGGCACATTGAATATAAAGGTTGGGATCATTTTTTACCATCCCGCTTACAATTACTTCACAAGCACCATTAAACCGTAAATGGTCGCTATTCGGATCTCCTCGTTCAAACACACTACTATTTACTTCATCCTCCGTTTCTTGTTACATATCATTGTCTGTTTCACAATTGTAGTCTCTATTTTAAAGTTCTTTTGGTTGATTATTGTCTGTGGTTTTCTGTCGGGTATTATCATTGTTAATTTCAGCAATGTAATCCTCTTCACAATTGCTTGATTACTACAATTAATCGCAATTGAATGGAATTCATTGGACTTCCTTCTTTGACTTTGTTTCAACACACTTTGGCTTCAGCCATTTGTGTCGTTTAACAATAGAAGGATGCAGGTTTTTGGTATGAACATATTTATCATTTTCTTTTGTGTAAATTTTAAAGAATAACGTTTATTACTTAAACGAAGTCGATGTCCTCATATAGATAATGTTAGCATTCAGTTTTTTAGTCGTGATTTAGTTTTGGAGGATAAATACATGATATTTGGACAGTGCAACGTTTTTGTGGTGAAATTTTAATAGAATATACGACTATTTTTGTTTAATTCACAATTTTATATTCATTTTGCAATCAGAATATTTGCTGTAAAATTCCGATAAAATCAAGCAAAAATAATTAATCATTTTCCTGTTTGACTATCGGAAATGGTAGGTATTAATGCATGTATGTGAACGTATGGATGTATAACTCAGAAACGATTTACGGCACGATTCGGTAAATGAATTAGATTTCTACTAGACTTCAACAAGTTACGATACGGATAATTTAAAGATACTTGTAAGATAGATATGTCAAATTTGACGTTTCCGCGATTCTGGAGGTCCTCTTGAACGATTTCGACAAGTTATGACTTAGATATCCCAGTCACATCTAGTCCATATCTAATGTAGATCTAGTTGATCTCTATATCGTCTCAAGATCTTGTGATTATCTCGAAATCCGAATAATCCTGTTAGCCATTTCGGATATTTTTCGGAGTTCTTCAAAAATTCACAGATCTCTCAGCGAAGATGTCACAGCTTATTTACGCTGCGATAGTTTTTCGGAAATATAATGAGAACAATCACAGAGCTGTACGATGACTATTGTCCTCAAAAGCCCCGTCCATAACGCCTGGTTCTCCGAAGCGGCAGGAAGCGAAGCGCGAACTGTGCCGCTTAGCTCCATCCTCTGCATTAGTAATGCGGTGATGAAATTTATTTAGCGCTCCAGTCGTACGTGCAATCGTACATAGAGTAAGTAGGAGTATTTTAATAGCATTTTTGATGACTATCACACTTAATGAAAGGTTTTTGAATGCTACTTGCATATAATGTTACATTCGAGGACAATTCAATTCGGTTAGCGCTTCAACCTTTTGTTCATGTATAATGTTGCTGATCTCTCCATCTGATGTTGGCAGACAAAAAGCCAATTTCATGTTTATATGTATTGATTAAGCTCTAGATAAAATTACCGTGAACACAACTCAGATGAAGGAAAATTCTATGGTAGGTATCCTTGATTTCATGTTATTATCGCATTGATAATGACTACATTTAGCGCTTCGGTCTACATATGTGCAAGGCTATGTCGATTATTAATCAAGTTCTAAGGAGCACTCTTGTATAGACACAAATATAACAATTTGACTGTCGTAAATTCCATATCAGACCTACACATTTTACGAATAAAACAGTAATCGTAAAATCCCTGTTACCCGGTAGTTCTGTTGCCCTAAGGGGGCAGAATAAAGGGTAATGGCGATCTTTCGTGTTGGGGCCTAAAATAATGCTTGCTCTTGGTCTTGTCTTGAGCATACAAAAAGAACAGCTTGCAGCGAATTAGTGATGGTAATGGTACGTACCATCGTGATGCTATTAACTGGACAAACTTTTTTGTAAATATAATGAGGCCTTATGATCAGTAATGAATGTTGTTAGTACAGGTGAACTTAATTTACTTAATAGTGGCTCGAAATGTTTTTGTTATGATTTTTGTAGTCTTGGCCCAAATAAATAGTTGATGTGATTAGGAGTATTTTCGTCGTAAGTATGATTAAACTGCATGTGATAGTAAGTACATTCCTACTAAGATTTGTACCAGCGTATGTCTACTAAGCTATTTATGATTGAAGATCTAGGTAGAAGATAGGATCTAGCTACAAGCTACGTCATAATAAAATTGTTCTCTATTGTTCATGATCGTTATAAACACAAATGGCTCTGTTCTTAGATGTCCATCTCGTTTACGAGACCTTGATGAACGACGTAATTTGATTTGTTGTTGATAAACTTTGTGAAAACAGTACAGTCGAAGATAGGATTACGCTTTGGCGCCTTTCTTAATAAGGCGAAAGATGCAGGTATACAGTTCTTAAATGACAGATTTTAACCATAGATATTCTACGTAATTGCTTTAATGTCCAAGGTTGATTTGATAGAAATCTGTTAAGTATTGATCAACTTAACCTCCTAAGCCCCAGATTATTTTTCAAAATTCGAATTTGAAAACTTTTTATTCCATAAGAGTTCGTAATTCGATATAATTTGTATTTTTAAAGAACCTAGGGACTTAGATGTGTGGTTTACATTGGTCACAGGTATATTCGTAGTTGTATCAATATATTATATTTATGTGATTTGATTTCAAATTCCGCAGTAGAATGAAATCAAGGGTACCAACTATTATGTATCTGATCAACATCTTATCTCTTAATCATGTTAAGATAGCAGCACCAAAAACTGGGTTCAGAACAGGACCCATCTGCCAGATTACAATAATGCCTCATCATCAAAAACAGGCCAGACCGGTCTTCCCAATGTTACAGTTCAATCACTTGATCAAGTTATCAAATACGTCACTGTCATTGTTTAATTGTAACTGCATTAAATCACTGTGTCGACTGCGTCGGTTATTATGCTAATAGGTAGTCCGGTCGTTGTGTATAATGTGTATATGTGTTATGGTAATGTACCGCAACTTCTAAAGGATGACGTAATTTTTCATGTAGGGATTCCACACATATGTATGTCTCAGGTCGTTTCTTGATGGTTTAGGATCACAAACACGATCAAGATTGAGGATTCGACCGGTGGCCTGACCGACTGTAGCCAACATGCCAATCGCTTACGCTGTCACTGTCGCACTAATATGGAAGAGTTTCGTTGTCGTAGCGATTGTCACCTTGGCTAGACCGGAGGGACCCTACTGAGGGCCTACCAAAAAGTACTTCCTTCGATTTTTCGTTTGTCTCTCTATCGTTCAAATTTGCAAGAGTGATATCTTTATAGCTTCCTCTCAGAAGATAACCAAGTTTCGATTTCAATATTTGCGTTAGGATTTCAGATCCTAGGACATCCTCCTAATAATATCCTATAAATAAGGTAGGTATAACGATACCTTAGTTTACACTCGTACTAATAACGGGGAGAACTCTGTTATAATTAAGGGTCGGTTGCACCAAACCGCCTGTCACCGTTAAAGTGTTCACATAATTTTATTGTACGCGAAATTTTCCTAGTTCATTGCTGAGTGATATTGATCAGTCTGTCAAGTGTGGTCGGCGCAACCCGCCCTAAAGGGGCCCACTGATTAACAGTCCGCCGGACGGTATTGGCCTGTCAGTTAGAACAAAGTTTTGACAGTTCCGAACAACTGACAGAACGATACCGTCCGGCGGACTGTTAATCAGTGGACCCCTTAAGACTTGTAGTTTGTGCACTATGGTACTAATACATAATTAAATTACAACAAACATTTCCTCGTAATTAGTACGAGTGTGCACTACGGTATCGATGTGTAGGTTACGTGTGAGCGTGCGCGGGCGCTGCTGCAAGTATTCGATGTAAGCCATTCACGATTACTTATCAGAAAAGCTATAGTTTACCTTTGTTCTAATTTGTTAATTATACTTCCGTCATTAGTCGATTGTTGCAACAATATAGCATTGTGTAGGTAATTATTGTATGTTGGGCTGAATCTGAGCATGCTTTGTTAAGAATACAAATTCAAATATTTTGAAAACACCGACAATGTAACACGTGATTTAGCATGAAAATGTTAGAACAATGTTTTTGTCCTACCAAGCATTTTCAATGATGTTGATATAGTATCATTGTAGGTATAGGAAATTCATTAAGTCTCTAATTATAGATTAATGAAATAATCGCATTACTCCAACAAACCTAACGACACAATAAAATCCGTCAAGTCGTTTCGTTTAGGCTACACATGCCGAATGAACATTAATAATAACACACCTCCCGCCAAAGGAGCAAAGTTCATCCCCACTTCTTAGATACATGGCACACCAAGAATAAGCGGGCATCTCGCTCGTTTCTTCCCAGAACGTGCAGAATGTGGAATGACTTGCCTCCTGAGGTATTTCCTTTGCGCTACGACATGGGATTCTTCAAGAAGCGGGTATTTAGGGTTCTCAAGGGTCGGCAACGCTTAAGTGGCTCCTGTGGTGTTGCTTATGTCCATGGGCGACGATGACCGCTTCCCATCAGGCGGCTCGTCTGCTCGTTTGCTGACTATAACATAAAAAAAAAAAAAAAAAACATACTGCCGTATTCGAACTTCAAGATACGACACGTACTAGATCCATTCTAGATACGTTATAGTTTAAATATCAACTAGTTCTCTTTTGCAGCGCAATTCGGGCAACCAATGTCACTTTTACGTTAGATAGAGTAAGATATCTATTAGATGTGAATTGGATCTCTAAGTCATATCCTGTGGAAATCGTTCAACAGTATCTCCAGAATCGCGCAATTGTCAAATTTGACAGGTTAGATCTTAAACATATCGTTATCGTATCTTGGTGATGTCTAAAAGATGTCTAATTGATGTCTATTTCAAAATCCGAATCGGGCCCATACACTCGAAAAACATAATTTCAGGTACGCAGTTACGCAGCAGCAGAGGTTGCTAAACAGGCGAGGTGTTCAAAATGACACGCTCTTATTTTCTTAACAAAAAAGTCGCGTCAAGATCAATTTGAACACCTCGCCTGCTTAGCAACTTCTGCTGCTGACTGTTACTTTAATTCCAAACCTGGGATAAAACAGACATTTCCTTAATACAAACAAAAACACAACAAAACACAATCGATTGCAATAATTTACAAGCCACTATCAAAACAATCCCGCAATTAATTACAACAATACCGGCAACGCTCCGCAAATTCTAACCGCTGAATTTCCACACAAAATAATCATGGAAAATAATCTTTATTACCCTTGTAATACAAGCGCTAATGTGTAATCATTCGATCACATTCCTGCGGCGAAAGCTATCCTTCCCAACATTCTGCGCTACTAATATCTAATATAACTTGACCCTGAAATTATTAACGACTGTATATAACCAAAGATCAGGCATAGACTGGACTATTGTTTCATACTCTTGTAACTCCAGCTGCTCCAGCGTAACTCGGCCTCTATAGTCGTAGCAAGTATACGCAACTAAAGGTCCTATAACACTGGTGTTGGTAAAGGTGTGAACAGCGTAGATCCTTGAACGATATGCGCGTGAGCAGGCTGTGAGAAGTGTGCGATTACGCGTACTTTATGGCTTCCTCTCACTGACGCAATGGGGAAGATTGTATTTTTTGCAATTTTATGACATTTCTTGCGTGAAAGCACAATATTACATTGAAAGTGACGACATGAAATGAAGTACTTACGTACATAGAGCAAAAATAATAAATTATGACATTACCTAGAGTCTGTGCGGAAAGAGAATAACGGCTCGATTCGGAAAATGAATTAGATTTCTACTAGACTTCAACAAGTTACGATATGGATAATTTAAAGACATTTGTAAGATAGATATGTCAAATTTGACGTTTCCGCGATTCTGGAGGTCTTCTTGAACGATTTCGACAAGTTATGACTTAGATATCCAAGTCACATCTAGTCGACATCTAATGTAGATCTAGTTGATCTCTAAATCGTCTCTAGATCTTGTGATTATCTCGAAATCCGAATAGGCCTGTAAGAGTCGTTAAATGTATGGGATCCAATACATTCTACGTCTCTTCTCTTTCCGCACAGAAACGTCTGTCAAACCTTTTTTTTTTTTTTTTTCTGGCTTACTCCCTGCAATTTTGCACAGGGTGGATTTGCCAATGTCGGTGTGGACTTTCACACGTGAGGAGAATGTTCGGTACTGTCAAACCTTTTATAATGATAATCGTTATTTGTTCCTATCTGTCATTTTGACATTTCTGGTTGAAAAGAGATAAAAATTAACAGAGGTTTGTATTTAAATAGGAGGTTGCTAAGTTTTATGAATACCTATTTAAGGGGGTAAGTAAACTAAGTAAGGGTTGGCAGCACGCTTTTGACTCCACGGCAGTTGCAGGTGGCCATAGGATTTAGTATAAAATAACGTGATAGTAAATGGCAAATAGTTCTCAATCCCGCTATGTGTGAATTTTTTAGTTATTAACCTCATTCGCTTAAAAGTTGCTTCGGCTCGGTTCTGCATGAGATCATGCTCATATGCTAATGACAATGTCGTGCGCGTCCCGTTAAGGGTCCTTCCCAATTACAAGGATAACGGTGCCAGTCCGCGGGCGCGGTAAAGCTGGGTATAGACTTGCGAAAAAGCACGTTTACCACACTGGCGTAGAATCCAACACCCACGAAATGTTATTCGCTCTAACAGTAATAACGTTTATTGCAAACCATTGATACAAGCAGTTGGTACAATAACTATATAGTAGCTACTAACTATAAGCGTCCATAATTTACAGTTACCGCTTACCATCAAGCGGAAAGACTGTCAGTTCGTTTGGGCTACAAGACGCATCTTAGTATTTGATAAAAATGATAAACAAACATACCTGCACTTGAAAAACAACAGGCACCTTTCCTCTTCAATCTGTTTAAAAACAAGTAATAAATAAAGGTATATGTTCTTTATAAATTACTCTATAGCCTCATTAGAACCGTTTTAATTTTAACTGCCGTCAAAAGTTCTAGCTTAACAGTATCTCGGTTAACCATTCGTTTGTTTATTAACTATTATTTTGTTTATTTTACGGCCATGGCCGATACTCACGCAGAGAGAGCGTATAAGATCGTCTGAATGGTCAATTATGCCACAATATAAAGATTTTATTGTGGAATAAATGGATTCAAATGTTTAGAAAGCGAAAATTTGACTTTTATAGCTTTAAACTAAAATTAAAAATGTAGAATTGTAAGTTAATCTTTTTAGAGATTTTAAAAACAAAAAACATCGAACTTTTGGAAATGTATTTACTATCTGTTGTGTGATGCTTTTGTTGTGTGATTGATTCTTCATCCGTTGCATTATTTAACGTTATAGCAGCTTTATGATTTAAAACATATCTTTTCTCTTTTTATATCAACAGTAGCTTCGACGTTATTTTTATTTAGATGGAAATATCAAATCATCTAAACCTCTATTAGAGTTCTCGGATAAACTCAGAAGTTCCATGCAACTGTTAATGACTTAACTGAACCAAATAAGGGTTCCTTGTGTATTCGAACCACTTTTGGTAATTCAAACGTGGAACAGGCAAAAAACTTGTAAACTCAGGTACAAGGGACCACCGGGCTCGAAAAAAACAGGCCAAGAGGTTCTTAATGGTACTATTGTGTTGACACTGTTAAGCATGATAAGGCTTACAAAAACTGTGGTTGGGAAACATAGCTTTTAGAGAGTTCATTAGTCAAATATATACATACAAAAGAAAGAAAGTTTTACAATGGAGATGTAAAAAGCAGAGAGTATTGTGCATGTATGAGCAATTTGAGGGAGAGTTTTAAAGACCGATCATCTCCCTTATCTTTTAGAGGTGGTGGCGCACACGATGTGTTTTGGTCTCAGTCTCACCCAGTGTTGGTAAGAACTCGAGTCCACTGAGTCTGAATTTGAAGAACTCAGCTCATTTTAACGAGACTCGGTGCTTAAAAAACTTCTGAGGCTTGTAAGTTCGGAGTATCCTTTAAGAGCAACTCAAAAGGACTCTAGTCTCCGAATAAAGACTCCGTCAACAATTTTATAGGTTTTTCCTAAATTTCCTAAACAGTAAAGAAATTAGGCGTTATTGTATGATTTGTGTACCTAATTCACGAATTTTACATAAATACAATGCGTTTTGATTTTTTTTGTAAAACTCGGGTCTCTAACAAGTTAAGTTAGACTTAATTATAAGGAGTCTCAAAAACTGAGTCGAGTCTTGGAGCAGAGGACTCAAAGGACTCGAGTCTTAATCAACACTAGTCTTACCTATTATATTCGGCTTGGCTACTCGTATTATAACGGCTTGTTGTTTTTCGGCATTCTTTCGGATCCTCTAACTGCCACGGTCTCTTTTATTGGGTCTCAGAATCTTCCTTAGGCAACTTACTCTCTTAAATGTCACGACAGATCTTCTAAATGGAACTGTTCAAGGAAATTTCTTTTTACTCAAATTATGCAAACATTCAACCGCAAAATTGTGAAAAATATTAAAGAACTTCAAAGAAGTTGTTAACAGAGTTTAAAATAGAGGAATTTTGCTAAGCACTATACAATGAAGTGAAACTGGTGATGAATAAGTACCTACCTATATAAAATTATCACATAGAAGTATAGAATGAATTGTCGGTTCTTTTTGTTAACGATTATGTATAGACCAAAGAGCCTTGGGCCATGCTATGGGCATCTTGGATCCGTGTAGCTTTCTGCTGCGGATTATGCTTATATTTTACCATCAATCTCATACTTAAACCGAACTACAATCACTCCAACCAAGCAAAACACATAACTCTCCCCATATTTAGACAAACCAGCCCAATAATGAGATCTTGGCAATACTTACGGCTGCGGTATTATTAGATAAACCGTCACCCAATACTACGGTAGGAAGAAAACCAATTTGTCTGTCTGTCACCACGTTATATATAGGGTTTGGTTTTCAGGAATTGTGGATAACGATTTACTTTTGACTATTTTTGGAAGTCATTTCGGATTGATGAGTAAAGGTAGGTGTATTTGGTTCAGTGACGCAGCACTCCATCCATCTAATTCCATACCTAGTTATCATCTTTCATTAATTATTAGGTACAGTTATAAGAAACACATAAGTAGGATCTGTAATGCTATTTATGCTGCACCCCAAAGTAGAGGTACTCGTATGAACGGCCCGGTATATGCGGCTCAAAGAAATGTCAGCGAAATATGTAGGTATATTTTAATTATGAAAGGCTCAAATGTATGTAATATATAACATGACACATAAAAATAGATAAAAATAGATGGCATTGTATTTACACCAACAGACCTTGGACCAGAATCAAGAACAATTGTACCAAGCATAGATAATCGTAACCTGATAACTGTTTTTACCAATTTAGCTGCCCTGTTCTTGGGCAAGGTTGAATGAATTGTCCAATTCAGTTCAATGTCCGCATTTATGTTTGTTGAGGCAACAAAACTAAATCGTTAACTTTAAAGGCCATAAAACTACTGTTACCATAACATTACTGGCTGAATGATCACCAGATGTTCGTTCACATAAAAAAGAAAAAAAGCTAAAATTCGAATCGTTGAGTGAAGAACTACGACCTTGAACGTGACAAAACGTCAGGATTCGAAATTTAAAAACGTATTAAATTTAGAATTGAGTTCCCGCGGCGCTTTGCTAACGGCCGGTTTAAATATAGAACGTTCTATTCCCGCGCGGAGTGAACTCCCGGCCGATGGCTTCTTATTGTTTTTGCCAGCATGTTAAGGGCTATAATGTCCTGTATTAGCGAAAGGTATTTTAGTACCTTGTTTTTATTATTAAAGCTCGCTATTTTATCACGATAGCAAGAACACAAGGATAGAATATTCTCATTATTATATAAATGTGTAGTAGCGATTTAATTCCATAATTTTCATTTGGTATTTGAATTTGCATTCCCCTCTTTATGTGCAATTTGTACGCGGTCGGATTTAGCAGTTTTGAATATTAAATATTTTTAACTGAGACTTTAATTATTAAACATGGCAAATTACAGCCTTTATTATTGAGGTCTATCCTGATAGCTTTGATTACATTTAGATCATAAAGTGAATCGAAATTACAAGCACTTATATTTGCATATCAGGATTTTTACTTTTTTTTAAAGACAACTTAGGCGTCGGTACTTAACAAACATTACGGCATTTGTTCGATCGATTAAATTTGGTGCTCCTACGTAGACGGCAAAAATTGTCTTAAATCGTATACCATTTTTGTAACGCCTGTATTAGTATTAGAATTATAGACATGCACACATTTTAATGGCCATAGACTGTGCCTTAATAACCACCGGTGCTCTATTTGTTTATGGTGTTCCGAGTTGTTATGACGGTTGTGTTTGCGTCAGTGGCTTTTATTTCTTCCGTACTATAGACACCGATATCCGTTTTCTAAATTCAAATCTGGAACTATTACTCGTTTGCGTTCGTCTACCTGAGCGTGCTAAATACCTGGATATTTTTAGATCTAGGAAATTCCAAGCCTACCTGTGATGCTTCATTTGTATATACTAATGAGTATTGACGTAGGCGTACAAGAGTGTACAGGTAATATGTAATAATACTGGATTAAAGCCCGTTTCGGATAGACGTTTCTTTGAAATTTATGAATGAACTTGCAGAGTACATATTTACTTAGCTGAGAAATTTTACAATTTCTGAAGATTTGATAAGTGTATATTTACACATTTGACACCGACATTGGAAAAATTATCAACATTAACAAAATTATCGTAACACAAATATTTTTTCACGCCACTGTTCGGAAATGTGGCAATAGATGGTCTAAAACCAAGCTGGAAAGTAGGCAATAGCTGTAGCACCTGAACCACCACTACTACAATGTTTCATTGTTATCATCATCTGTCATTGGTGACAGTTCGCTACAGCAATGAGTATCATTTAAAACATAAAAATCAATAAAAGGTATTTTTCGGCGCAACTTTATCCTTCAAAAATAAAATTAGGTTATTTATAGGACCAATTTTTTGTTTAAAAAAAAAAAAGAAGTGTCAAAACCATTCACTTCATTTTTTTTTTAACAATTATCCATTCAGTTCACGCTTAAGGCGTTTTTTACTTTTGTAGCTGTTTGTGGTTTTTTTTAGCAAAAACGCTTCTAAGTTTAGAGTCGGTTTGAAGCAAATAACAGAAAAACGCCTCTTAAAAGTGATAAAAAAAGTAAAAAAGGCGGGATTTGAAAATACTTACTGACTTGGATAGTGTAAATTGTGTTTGACTAAAAAATACAAGAAACACGTATCTACGCTCGCTATAAAAATGAGTTCTTCTAGTGAAGAAAATTATATTCTTACACTGACGCCTACCGAAATTCAAGAGACAGCACAGGCAGTGGCTAGTAATTTGCTACCAGAGAAATCGCGGGCTAGTACTTATAGTTATGCAAATGTTTTCTTATTTCCTCGCAGTAGTCGTAAAAAGCACTATGTAATGCCTCGGCCGGAAACGCTAAAGATGGACTCGTATTATTTGAGGGCCTCCACTAACGTGTCGGCCCTCAAACGACTCGTCCATCTTTTAGCGGTTTTCCGTCCTCTCCTACAATGTACTAATATTCCCCGTCCATTTCATTTTCATCCTTATTAATTTTACAAACATATAAATCTCAAAACAAACACGAACCTTGTTTACACTACGATACTTAGCCCTGTCAAAACAGTCGGTCCGGTTTCCTTTTGACATTATATCTTGACATCTGCCAAATGTGAACAAGCATCAGCTGTGTTGAGTTTATTTTAAAATAATGAACTAAAATAGAATGTCAATAAACTGTTCAATTTACATCAGTTGTCAATTCTATAAAAATACTTAAACCATTCAGTTATTTTTAATAACTTTACTTTTTATTCTTGGGTTTTTTTCTTTCTTTATAATTTATCTTGTTTATTTTCTTTAAAGGTAAAACCGTTTAAAATCAACTGTAACTATGTGCGCGAACGAACTGTGAAGCAAAATTTGGAAAAGCGAATTTGAAAAAAGAATGTCAACGGTGTATTGAGGCGTGCAGTGTGTAACAGGCCTAAAAATTCCGGACTACGCGCCGACGGACGGGCAAATGGGTACGTTTTTTAGCTTATGTGAACTAGCCCCATAGAATGCTAAGCGTAGTACAGATGATTGTAAAATATAGGTCTATCACAGGTATTTGTCGCATGACGAAGTTATATTCGCGCATTTTTTCGCTTGTGGCTTGTGGAAAAATGAGCGACAAGTGACATAAGTAATACAGATGTATAGTGCATAATTATTTTCCATCGTATTTTCACGGAAACGTACGAACGTGTCTTGCTATTTTAGTCAGTCTCGGTACAATAAGTACTGTGGTTGACTGAAGTAGCATGACAAATACGAACGGTTCCGAGAAAATACGATGGAAAATAATTTTGCACTACATCTGTACACACTGTTCGGTTCGTTCATAGTGAGGTAATGTCATCATAAAGTGTCTAATTTCAATGAAAATATGGCGTTTATAATACCACACCTACACTTTGCTCTGCTCAAGTCAGTGTGAAGTTAGCTTAGACTAGGGGTTTCAGAACCCCGGCCCGCGACGCGTTCCAATCCGGCCCACCGACACCTCCGGCCTGCGGGAGCCAGGCTCCAGGGGTTCAACCCTAACAGCAGCAAACAGACACGCACAGGCCCCCCCGCGACGGTGGCCCGCGCGAAGTTTCTAAGGCGCAATATGGCCCTCAGCTAAAAAAGTTTGGAGACCCCTTTGGCTTAGACGGACTCTACACACCATGTCTTTCTCGTCTTGTATGACCCAGCCCTAAATGGTACAGAAATAATTGTACCGCGTTTTTATTATTTTCATTGTCTATTCTCTCAACCGTCCCAGAAAGGGAGACGCCATCCGAATTCGGCTAGACAGCTTGTCTCATCTCAAGAAACCTGATGTCAGTCTAGTTTTTCCTTAGGTCTAGTCTTGGAATTTAGCTGCTATATGCTATATTCCCAAGCGAAGGCGAGAGTTTCCAAGTTTGATCAGTTAAAATAGATCTCTGATAGATTGCAGTTTTATAATTCTTGGTAAATACGGGTTCGAATCCTGGTAGAGGCATTTATTTGTGTGTTTATCACAGACTAGCGACCCGCCCCGGCTTCGCACGGGTTTAATAAAACCTTAACATATTATACTCTTAAACCTTCCTCAAGAATCATTCTGTTGATAGGTGAAAACCGTATGAAAATCCGTTTAGTAGTTTTTGAGTTTATCGCTAACATACATACACACAAACAGACGCGGCGGGGGACTTTGTTTTATAAAGTGTAGTGATATTTGTTCCGGAGTTATGGAAGTATTATACCGTCGTCTAGTACCCACAACGCAAGCCTTATTGTCAAAATTGACGTTTCTTCAAACAAAAACGTCACTTTGACACTTGTTTGACACTGACATATCCAATCCATATCGTTTCAATATCTAGTATTTGACGTATCTCATTGTTCGAATTCGGCTGCGGTCAATTTGTGAAACATTGTCCCATTTGTTAGGTCAATTTTTGACTGAGCTAAAGTGAAGGTCTCCGTTTTAGCTTAATTGGGCGAAAATGCTTTCGTATGGCTGTTCTCTTCGTTACAGGTCGCATTTTTATACAAATTCTCGCAAAATTGTGTGAGCAGATTCAATAATTTATATGGACTTTTATGCCAAAACTTTTTTTATTTTTTATTTTGGATTCGAGAGGTCTACAGCTCACTGAACCACTAGGTAAGGTAAATGTACTAGCGACATGCTAATGCCCAATAAATGACACCTGGCTGTCACCTCTATTGACAATGACTTAAGTTTCAAGATGACATGTACCGCGTCGAGCACCAGTACGTTTACCTTAGTAATTGGTTAGTCAAGTCTAAGCGATGGGTAGCAAAGAAAATAGCAACCCAGGACAATAGGATGACTTTTTAGGGTTCCGTACCCAAAGGGTAAAACGGGACCCTATTACTAAGACTTCGCTGTCCGTCCGTCCGTCCGTCTGTCCGTCCGTCCGTCCGTCCGTCCGTCCGTCCGTCCGTCTGTCTGTCACCAGGCTGTATCTCACGAACCGTGATGTATTTCTGTTGCCGCTATATAACAACAAATACTAAAAACAGAATAAAATAAAGATTTAAATGGGGCTCCCATACAACAAACGTGATTTTTGACCAAAGTTAAGCAACGTCGGGAGTGGTCAGTACTTGGATGGGTGACCGTTTTTTTTTCCTTTTTTTTTCGTTTTTTTTTTTGCATTATGATACGGAACCCTTCGTGCGCGAGTCCGACTCGCACTTGCCCGGTTTTTAAAATAGTTATTCCATATAGAGTTGCCATTGAAAAGTGGCGCTACTAGCCAGGTTGGAATGCCATTCTATGATTAATAGATGGTTAAGTATGGTAGGAACGCACGTTATTAATAAACGTTAACAAAAACCGTTTTTTAGGGTTCCGTACCCAAAGGGTAAAAATGGGACCATATTACTAAGACTCTACTGTCCGTTCTGTCCGTCCGTCTGTCTGTCACCAGGCTGTATTTCATGAACCGTGAAAGGTAGGCAGTTGAAATTTTCAGAGATGATGTATTTCTGTTGCCGCTATAACAACAAATACTAAAAACAGAATTTAATAAATATTTAAGTGGGGCCCCCATACAACAAACGTGATTTATTGTCGTTTTTTGTGTAATGGTACGGAACCCTTCGTGCGTGAGTCCGACTCGCACTTGGCCGGTTTTTTGACTGTGTCTGAGTGACGTACGTATACAAATGCGAGAATTCTCGCCCTATCCATACTAACCTAACCTGATATAATACCGTCTACAAATAATCGCTGCTTAAATCCAAAGTTCCAATGTCATTTCTGAAAAATTCCAAATCGTGATTTATTTTATATCTGAGACACTAAAATAACAGTTCGATTGCCCCATTTTAATCACCTGTAGTCATTTAAGTATAAAAACACAAGATAATGATATTAATTAATATACTCGTTTGATAAGGTAATCAAATCACCTATAGCGTCCTATAAGTCCCTGCGCTGCGTACAATTTTTTTGTACATATATTCCAAAATATATTTTGAACTTTTATTGTGTAACTAAGGGTTATAATTTCAAAAACAAAACAATTGCTTCCGGGTCTCAGGAGGATAGGATCTGTTCAGCCCTTTAAAGAAAATTTTATAAAAAAGTGTAGTAGGCAGTGAAAGGTGTAAAATTTTATAGGCATTGTTACTTACAATTATATAACTCGAGGAAAAAACACACTTTCACGGCGAACAATAAAGACGTAATTCCTTTGTCACATAAGTTTCTTTTACGGGCATTTTTTTACTCCATATTGTCAAGCGTCGTCTTACAAAAATACACCTAAACATTATAGGAATTAAGCCCATTTTTGTGCAGGCTCGATTAACGTAAGAAGTGCTGTCTGGACGATTGTCATTTGTTTTTATTGTGAGTACATGCATTTTGAACTTAGCGTCACTTATGAATAAAGTTCATATTTAATTGTGTGACTGGAGCGTTACAGAAGCTTTATCGTCCATTGTGATCTTGGTTCGTGAGTTGAATAAAATTAGGGTTTTTTTGTGTTTTCTTAAGGAAAGGGTTTTTATAGTGTGTATGGGACAATAAGGCTAAATTGTGTGATGGATGGAAACCAGAACATTGGGGTTACTCGACATGTTTATTTTTTATGCTCGGTCCACGTTGAGAGTATATTTTCACGGTTGTTAAGACATTTATAAGCGGAATAACTCGCTCGGCTGATGCCACTTAAAAACCTTACCTCATATATCACTATCTATTTTATATTAAAATTATTCTTGGTATACAGGGTAACAATCCGAAGGTCGCGGGTTCGAACCCGGCTTGTACCAATGAGTTTTTCGGAACTTATGTAGTTACGAAATATCAGTTAATATTTACCAGTCGCTTTTCGGTGAAGGAAAACATCGTGAGGAAACCGGACTAATTTTCCCCTCTGGGTTGGAAGGTCAGATGGCAGTCGCTTCCGTAAAATCTAGTGCCTAATTGCCTATGTCAAATCTTGGGATTACTTGTCAAGCGGACCCCAGGCTCCTATGAGCTGTGGCAAAATGTGGCGATAACGCGAGGATGATGATACAGGGTAACAATATGTACTTACAGTCAAAGAATTTAATTTACAATCCATTTTGTATATTTTTAGCGACTTTCATATTGATTGTCACGGTAACTTGTTTTATAAGACTTGTTTTCGTTTTTTTTAGTACCTATATAACGTTTTGCTTTTCTGCCCTTGCAAATGGGCGAATCAACTTTTTCTTTTCACTATATAGTTACCATGGTTACTGTCTCCTGGGTCACTCTTCAAATACTAGTTATTTCTATTTAAATTAACGAGACTTGAATTTTTTGGTAGTTATAAGGCCTTTCCATAATGGGACATCTACTAAGCACGTTGCACATAATGGTACAGCAGCTCTTCTAAGAAACTATGCTACTACTGTCTCCTGGCTGACGGGACAGAATAATAACAAGAAATAGTTGGTCGACCCATATATGTGACGTCCCACGGTCAAAGGTACCTTATGGCGGGTATGGAGTTATGCATACCCCAGTAATCTACAATAAATAAGCTATCGATAACACAAAAGATCAACCTTCTAGGTTGCGTAGTTACAGAGATATGATTTTTGAAAATAATGTTGTGAAATTAGCAACTTTACGATAGAGAAGTTTTAAGTTTAGCCGCCTAAAAAACTATGTTCCTGAAGTAAGTTACATAGTTGACTACAAATAATAATACCTTATATATGTGAGATTAAAAAAATATTGCGACTTGTTCTGTAATGCAAATAGAAACTTTTGATATCCACTGATTTATATGTATACTAGCCAATCTCTTGAAAATAAAGTTTTATTTCATTTTCACGATTGATTGCAATGAGCTCTCAAGATTTAAATTTTATCTATTAGAAAACGACACTGACAGACAGTTTAAGCAAAAAACAATACCGATTTAGAGGTGAAAATGTATTTTCTGACTTTTTCATATAAAATCACAAAATTGAATATTTTTACTTTTAATGTGACACACAATCAATTTTTCTGAGCACATATGAAAGAAATTCTGTCATTCAAATGAAATAAATCCTAAAACCCCAACTAAATACTACATTTAACCCCTTATGCCACTTTAAACTTACATAACAATAACAATATTTGCTCCATACATTTACGAAAAGGTACCTTATGGAAATAAATCTAATAATACATCACTACAAAATATCAATCATATTACAGTTTATCTTTTATGAATAGAAAATATTAATTTACATTAAACTGCCCCAAATTTAATTAGTTCTTCGTCATAATAATCTTAAAAAAACCGGCCAAGTGCGAGTCGGACTCGCGTTCCAAGGGTTCCGTATATTACACAATTTTTAACAATCAGTGCCGGATTAAGATATGTTGATGCCCTAAGGATTTCTAGGTGCCCCCTCTCCCTCGGGTCATCAAGATTACATTGATTTTTTGGTAAATTGAGAGAAGTTCATTGCCGCGTTACAGCTGAGAATGGAAATCAGTCACATCATTTTATCACGAAAATTGACAGTGCCGCAGCAGTAATGTTGCAACAGAGTACCTAATGCTGTTGCAGTCGCCACCCGAATGTCACCTTTATCATAGCTTAGAAAGTAATAGAAACGCGAGCGAAGCGAGCGCGGAAATTTTTCGATATAAAAACGCAATATGATAGACAGTTGTAAATTTTTACTTTTAGTATGGAAATCAGTCACATCATTTTATCACGGAAGTTGACAGTACTGCAGCAGTAATGTTGCTGCAGTCGCCACCCGAATGTCACCTTTATCATACCTTATAAAGTTATTGAAAACGCGAGCGAAGCGAGCGCGAAAATTTTTCGATATACAAACGCAATTTTACTTTTAGTCCCAACCAGGCGCGAATCCAGGATTTCATACAGAGAAGGGATGGGACAGTTTTCTATCAGCCTAGCTTCGCATAGGGCTCGATATTTCTTAATAGGCTTCGATATTCGAGGTTGTTTTCATGCATAAAATATGCAAGAAAGCAGAGCTTGGAATTGAATTGGCGAAGTGTGAGAAAGGCAGTAGGCCTAGCTGCGAAAGAGGAAAGCTTGGATTTGGATCCACGCCCAAGTGTAATTAAGGCAGAAGGCCTCGCATAAGACCTAACGCCGAACCGCAAAAGAGTGGGTTGAAATCGAATCTATGCATGTAATCACGACTCTTCTACTGCTACCGATTGTTTCCCAAAGAATTACGCGCCATTATTTTTGCAAATTAGCTTTTGGACAGCTAAAAAAAATCGTGTGGTAAAAACGATGTGTCTGTCCCTAATTTTAAAATTTGTTCACCTTTTTCAACCTGGCATTTTGGTGCCCCTCCTGAACGTGGTGCCCTAAGCACGTGCTTGTTTTGCTTATTGGTTACAAAGTCTTTATTAATTCAAACATTTTTTTTTTTTTTTTTTTTTTTATATTAGGGGACATCTTACACAGATCAAACCTAGCCCCAAACTAAGCAAAGCTTGTACTATGGGTACTAGGCGACGATATACATACTTGTATAGATAAATACATACTTATATACATAGAAAACAACCATGACTCAGGAACAAATATTAGTGTTCATCACACAAATAAATGCCCTTACTGGGATTCGAACCCAGGACCATCGGTTTAGCAGACAGGGTCACTATCCACTAGACCAGACCGGTCGTCAAACCGACCGACCGACCGTAAGTCGACGAGTACAAAAAACTTTAAGCTAGCTCTCAATTTAACTTTTTTTTTAAACATTATTTTTAATTTGACCTTACAATTACTCGTAAGTAGGTAAGACCGTTAAATAATTAAAATGATTATCTTATCAGAAAATTATCACCAATTACTCTAAGAAAACTACTACTCTAAGTAATCCGGCACTGTTAACAATGTATTTTTTATGTGAAACGTGAGTGAAATCTCTTTAAAAAATCCGTAGGGGTCGGATTAAAAACTGTAATTAAGTCCGACTCACGCTTGACTGTACATTTCTAATAGGTTTTCCTGTCATCTATAGGTATAGACCTAATTTATGTATTTTTTTCAAAATTTTAGACCTAGTAGTTTCGGAGATAAGGGGGGGGGAATGGTCATTTTTTGCCTATTTTCTTGAATAACTTCTAAACTGTTGATTCGAAAATTATAAAAAAAAAATATTTGAAATCCTTACAATAAGCTCTTTCATTTGATATGTAATATGATATAGTTTGAAAAATTTTTTTTTTCATTTTTTCATTTACCCCCCCAAAAGTGGCCCCCATGTTTAAAATTCATTTGTTTACGTTACATGTCCGTATTCGGGTCACAAACTTACATATGTGTACCAAATTTCAACTTGATTGGTCTAGTAGTTCCGGAGAAAATCGGCTGTGACAGACGGACAGACAGACAGACAGACAGACAGACAGACAGACAGACAGACAGACGCACGAGTGATCCTATAAGGGTTCCGTTTTTTCCTTTTGAGGTACGGAACCCTAAAAGACCAATAATTTGTATGTAATGAAAAGGTACCTTGTGATTAAGTTACATGATGAGGCATGATGATGATGGAACAGTTAGGATAAACTAATAATATTTTGGGGTTAAGATGGTATAAATCGTCTATTTCTTATCAATAATATATTTCGGTTGCTATTGAAGATAAGCGGCATTGAGGTTCAATGACCTCAGATATTCCATAAGGTAATGCGTCGGGTATTGGCATTTTTCAGCAAACCAATGGCTGATTTACTGCATGCGACCAAACCAAATGAAGATTATTCTAGTTAAGAAAGACTTGACGAGAGTAACTTTGGTATAATAGCAGGCTACTTGGATTTGTAATGTCGGTCGATGTACGGTTATAATATTTGCGAGGCGCCCCAACCAGAACTGAAATTATCAAATTAGTTTTGCAGAATGCTAATACAGTTCTCTACCAAACTTCTTTTCCCGTATTGACTAGTTTTTTTGGGAATTTTCAATCTTTTTTCCATAAGGTACCTTTTCTACTAAACTCTGAGACGACATTACTAGGCTTATAACTAACTTATAACAAAAATAAAAACAGGCAAACAAACGTTACGCATTAAGGTTTCAGATCACACAATAAAAAAAAATTGAGCATTTTTTCACCTCTTTACAAAACATTTCATATCTCCGAAACTAGAAACCCTCATAAGGTACCTTTTTCCGTGGAACGTCACATATATAATATACAAATATTAGGTAAAATATTAAACACTTACTTATAGACTGAATGAAAGTATAAATTCAAGTATTTTATTCTCCGTCACGGCTAGTTTAACAGTCCGTTATTCTATTAACACGGCACTTACACTGAGAGAAAAAACTAACAAAAACACACTTAGAATTACAAAAATAAAACTTAATCCGGGGACAAGGAGAGTCAACTAATAGGAACAAATTGACTTTTGCAATTTCCATTTAGTAGGAAATACAACTTCTATATTTGTAATTTGAAGTATGCTAGAGTAATTTCAGAAATTTGGTTTTGTTATTCCGAGAGGTGCTTTAGCAATATCGGAGGTGATGACGTCATGGGTGAAAACTAACCGTTTTGTAATTCTAAGCGTGCTTTAGCAATATCGGAGACGATGACGTCATAGGTTTTACTAAACTGTACTGCGATTCCAAGCTAGCTGTTGTTATTCTAGAGATAATGACGTCACAGGCAAAAACTAAACTGTTTGCAATTCCTCCGCCCCTAGCAAACGGGCGCCGCGAGAGCATGTCGCGCGCGTGGTAGCTACCCGTCTCTATTTCTGTATGTATTAATAAAAAAGCATTTGGTAGTATATCTCTGTACTAAAGAGGCACTATAAAAGCCTGTCGAGATATTCTACCCATTCCTTTCTTATTCATACAGTCAGAAAGAGACTAGTAGTTATTACGCGCGCAACATGCTCTCGCGGCGCACCTGTGCTAGGGAGGTTGGAATTGCAAACAGTTTAGATTTACCTTTGATGTCATTATCACTATAATAACAACAGCTAGCTCGAAGTTGCAGAACAATATATTCCTGTAGACCCCAACTACACAGTAGGTCGCGGGTTAATATGTCCATGGCCCACAATATATCCTAAATTTATTATTTAACTTAAGTATGTTTTAAACAAAGAAGACACGAGACACGCCCGCCCGACATCCGACACAATACTAACTCTAACCAAATGAACGTAGCAAGTAGCTGTGTTGGTATTACAAAACTCGTTTAGTGATTGGTACAACAATGAACATAAACACAACAAGTCTATCTACTAAATACCAGTAAACTTTGTAATGTCGCTATAGTAACAACTGAATTGTTATTTTAAATGGGGTAATGTTATTCCCGCGAACTCGTTTTTTAGATATTACAAAACTATGTAAGTGAGACATTTACTAAAATCATAACTTGAAATCACAGATGCTTTTTTCCAAAAATCACAAACTTTACTAGTAAAAATCGGAGAATTTTAGTAGTAATAAAAATGGATTGTAACAAATACTGAACTTTGTTTAATGCTCCATTTACTAAAGTCTGTTTGCTGAAATTAGATTTAGTATTACTGAGCTGTTTGTAGAAATAAATAAATTTTACAGAAATAGTGAAACTTCCATGATTACTACTAAAACTTCATTTTTTCCCCCAGTACAGAACTGTTTATTAATTCCTGGTGGTGATTTTTCTCTCAGTGTAGCAATGAATTGGAACATCTGATGGATATATTTGGCGTCACATCCGGTTTTAAATGGACCGGAAGGAGGGTTATACCTGCGACTTCCGGTTTGCTGCAGAGTTATTCATACTGGAACAATACGACTTGGGAAAGAGGAAAATCGATTTATCACGTTGTTTGTGTGTTTATTTTGTTTATAGGTAGTTGTTATCAAATTATGTGCTATAACAAAGTGATAGCACTTTACGATAATATGTATAGATTATCGAGAAGTGCAAGTTGCTGAAAGTTTCCAAAAAGTTATATGAAAAGAAAGTTATCGAAAAGAACAAACTTTTTTTTTTAAATTGAAAATTTCACAAGAAAGTTTCAATTTAGAAATAATGGAAAGTTTCGTTTCCTTTACCAAGTTATGAAAAGTTTCCAAAATTATTAACTATAGGAATTTCACAATTTTGGAACGGCATTAAGAATAAAAAGCTATGAGGCGCTAACGTTTTTAGTTTTAGTCTATGGGGATCCTGTGCCTTTGAGCTGGCCATACTTTGGTTTATCACATTTGACAAAAATAAGTACCTACATAAATAAGTAGTTACTCATAGAAAGTAATTTAAATACTATGTACTTATACGAAACGGGCACAACTCTAAGGACTTTTCCGTGGTGTGCCATTTCTGCATTTTTTTTGTAACGGCCAAATATGGCTTTATAGTGTCGTTGTTGACAAGAATTGCCAAAAAGGTCAACTCCGTTTTCGGTGACCGTCTAAAATATGGCGTGTCAATTGGGTTGGGTCGGGTCAGACACGACAATGCATTATAAAATTAAGGTGAATGAAATAAAGTAGTATACAAGGTTCATCTTATAACACTTTAAACTCTCGCGTTTTGTACACATATTAAATCCGAATTGATTTGGGTCTTTCCGTGACACAGCTGGTGCAACTCAGCTGAAACGTCGGAATTTCTAGTAGCATTTTCGTTGGGGCCCACGGTGCCAACGGTAGGGAAAACGTTGGGATGAGGTTCGTTCCGTAGCCAACATTAATTTTGTATTGGCCCACCATCGCATTTACCAACATTCGCTGTGGCACAGATGCCCAACAATGGGCCTGTGTGTATTTTGGTACCGTTGGTTAAACAACGATAATATTCGTTGGCCCGATGATGACATATATCGCATTTACCAACATTGGCAGTGGCAGTGATGCCCAACAATGGGCCTTTGTGTATTTTGCTACCGTTCGCTAAACAACGATAACATTCGTTGGCCCAATGGTGACGAATACCGCATTTACGAACATTGGCTGTGGCACGGATGCCCAACAATGGGCCTTTGTGTATTTTGGTAACGTTGGCTAGTCAAGGATATCATCCGATGGCCCAATGATGACAAATATCGCATTTACCAACATTGGCTGTATCATTGATGCCCAACAATGGGCCTTTGTGTATTTTGGTAACGTTGGCTAGTCAAGGATATCATCCGATGGCCCAATGATGACAAATATCGCATTTACCAACATTGGCTGTAGCATTGATGCCCAACAATGGGCCTTTGTGTATTTTGGTAACGTTGGCTAATCAACGATATCATCCGATGGCCCAATGATGACAAAAATCGCATTTACCAACATTGGCTGTGGCACTGATGCCCAACAATGGGCCTTTGTTTATTTTGGTAACGTTGGCTAATCAACGATATCATCCGATGGCCCAATGACGACAAATATCGCATTTACCAACATTGACTGTAGCATTGATGCCCAACAATGGGCCTTTGTGTATTTTGGTAACGTTGGCTAATCAACGATATCATCCGATCGCCCAATGATGACAAATATCGCATTTACCAACATTGACTGTGGCACTGATGCCCAACAATGGGCCTTTGTTTATTTTGGTAACGTTGGCTAATCAACGATATCATACGATGGCCCAATGACGACAAATATCGCATTTACCAACATTGGCTGTAGCATTGAGGCCCAACAATGGGCCTTTGTGTATTTTGCTACCGTTCGCTAAACAACGATAACATTCGTTGGCCCAATGGTGACGAATACCGCATTTACCAACATTGGCTGTGGCACGGATGCCCAACAATGGGCCTTTGTGTATTTTGGTAACGTTGGCTAGTCAAAGATATCATCCGATGGCCCAATGATGACAAATATCGTATTTACCAACATTGGCTGTGGCACTGACGCCTAACAATGGGCCTTTGTGTATTTTGGTACCGGTGGCTAAACAACGATAACATTTGTTGGCCCAGTGAGCACAAATATCGCATTTACCAACATTGGCTGTAGTACTGATGCCCAACAATACCAGTTGAGTTTGCTTGTGGCGTCACTAGATGGCGTTACTGTCTCCAAACATCGAAGTTATAGTTATTTTCTCGATTATTCCGGATATAATCATAATATTTTTTAAAAGTAACTTATAAATCTAATAGCTATAACTATAAAATTTATACATAAATTTAAAAAAATTGTATTTTACCAACATTTTCTCAATTTAAATCTCAAAAAACATAAATCTCGCTTACGAAGTTTCGAAGTGCGGTTAGTATATATACAAATTAGAGTGTATAGTAAGTGTACTTGCTTCGGCAGTACATATACTAAAATTGGAACGATACAGAGAAGATTAACAACAACTGCTGCCTAGCCTAGGGCCTTCATGTGGATACAACCAATGCCTACCGTAGTGTAATTGTAATATTTATCAGCAAAGGCCCAACGTCGTATTACACAACCACTTACTTAACGTAGGGTAACTGTAGGACTCGTAAACAAAAGCCCATTACATAATTAGACTGTAGGCACACTATAAATTACACAACTATTTACCTACGGTAGTATTGTAAGAATCCTACACAAGGCCCAACGTTAAAGTTACAATGTTGGCCCTTTGTGGGACAAGCTATGTTGGGCCTTCAACCTGGTGCACGACTACCTACCGACCTAGCTTACTTGCTGTTGGGTAATTGTTGAATTTGCAAACAGAAGCACAACGAAAAAATTGCCCTTTTTTATTTTTTTGCAGTTGGCCCTACAGCAAGCCATACGGCCAAATGTAACAATTAACCAACCATCAAACAAATGTGTATAGGCCCAACCACGGCCCAACCAAAACCACCACCGTTGAATAATTGTATGATTTATTTAAATAGGCCCAACGAAAAAATTACTCTAATGGCCCTCTGTTGGGAATCTTCGGGAGGGCCTTTGTCGAGGGCCCTCCAGCAAATCGTACGGCCAAATGTAACAATTAACCAACCATCAAACAAATGTGTATAGGCCCAACCACGGCCCAACCAAAACCACCACCGTTGAATAATTGTATGATTTATTTAAATAGGCCCAACGAAAAAATTACTCTTATGGCCCTCTGTTGGGAATCTTCAGGAGGGCCTTTGTCGAGGGCCCTCCAGCAAATCGTACGGCCAAATATAACGGTTGCCCAACTAATACGTAAACAAAGGCCCAACAAAATCCCTACAAGAAAATGCTATTAGGGTAAGGTAATAATAATTAAATTATATCGCGGTAGATCCGTTTGTGTAATTAAATAAGGTTCACCTTAACTTAAAAATTAAATACAGGTATTAGGTAAAACCTGACCAGGAATCACGCGCCATGTTGCGGAATTTCACTTGTTAACAATCTAACCTTTATGCATTAGCGCCGCCAGAAGAACCTACGATGCGGCGCGCATTCTAATTTTGAAATACTTGAAATATGTCAATGACAAGAAAAACAACTTACTTAATGTCAACATCTCAATGTAAAAGTACAATAAAATATTACGAATTTATTACTATAAACTAGTTTCAATAATTCTATAGCAAAAGACAAGAATATAGTTAACGCCAGTATCGCGCTAACATTTGGTGACCCTACGTTCTTTGAACAACAATCTTCTTCGAAGTACAAGCGGTGCATGGATCCTTGGAAACAAGCGGAATCCCGAAGTCCCGTCTACAATAAGTACAACAGCATCAACCACGAGCACAGAGATACAAAGGAACCCTTGCGTGAAGTGTTTGAGTACCTAACGTAAATTACGAATTTCATGGTTGCCTTAATCCTGCTCTGCATCAGGTTGTATTCTTCTATAATTACGTTAAAAGCAAAATATTGCATTAATTCACTAGTTACATTCAATTTCATTCAGATTTACAACAATTTTCGTTCAAATAAAAATAGTCCAGTCGCTTTAGACAAATAGTCCAGTAAAACACTGAAAATTTTGAAAATTTTCTTCAAAGTTCTAAGACTTAATTAACATCGAGGCATACGTAAGAAAGCAGATTTGTGCATAATTTGCAGCATATTAGCATACTCTGATATTAGCGCAATTAAATTTTCAGGGAATAAGCTATATGTTGCCTTCAAGATTCTTCCGGAGCTACGGGTGTAAGCTGTCATTTTGCGTGGATCTTCCACTTAATCGCGAGGTTGACATCACTGCACGTGGACAGCCATCCTATTTGCCACCTGTTTAATACGGTGGCAAATAGGATGGCTGTCCACGTACGTAAGAATACAACCTGATGCAGAGCAGGATTAAGGCAACCATGAAATTCGTAATTTACGTTAGGTACTCAAACACTTCACGCAAGGGTTCCTTTGTATCTCTGTGCTCGTGGTTGATGCTGTTGTACTTATTGTAGACGGGACTTCGGGATTCCGCTTGTTTCCAAGGATCCATGCACCGCTTGTACTTCGAAGAAGATTGTTGTTCAAAGAACGTAGGGTCACCAAATGTTAGCGCGATACTGGCGTTAACTATATTCTTGTCTTTTGCTATAGAATTATTGAAACTAGTTTATAGTAATAAATTCGTAATATTTTATTGTACTTTTACATTGAGATGTTGACATTAAGTAAGTTGTTTTTCTTGTCATTGACATATTTCAAGTATTTCAAAATTAGAATGCGCGCCGCATCGTAGGTTCTTCTGGCGGCGCTAATGCATAAAGGTTAGATTGTTAACAAGTGAAATTCCGCAACATGGCGCGTGATTCCTGGTCAGGTTTTACCTAATACCTGTATTTAATTTTTAAGTTAAGGTGAACCTTATTTAATTACACAAACGGATCTACCGCGATATAATTTAATTATTATTACCTTACCCTAATAGCATTTTCTTGTAGGGATTTTGTTGGGCCTTTGTTTACGTATTAGTTGGGCAACCGTTATATTTGGCCGTACGATTTGCTGGAGGGCCCTCGACAAAGGCCCTCCTGAAGATTCCCAACAGAGGGCCATAAGAGTAATTTTTTCGTTGGGCCTATTTAAATAAATCATACAATTATTCAACGGTGGTGGTTTTGGTTGGGCCGTGGTTGGGCCTATACACATTTGTTTGATGGTTGGTTAATTGTTACATTTGGCCGTACGATTTGCTGGAGGGCCCTCGACAAAGGCCCTCCCGAAGATTCCCAACAGAGGGCCATTAGAGTAATTTTTTCGTTGGGCCTATTTAAATAAATCATACAATTATTCAACGGTGGTGGTTTTGGTTGGGCCGTGGTTGGGCCTATACACATTTGTTTGATGGTTGGTTAATTGTTACATTTGGCCGTATGGCTTGCTGTAGGGCCAACTGCAAAAAAATAAAAAAGGGCAATTTTTTCGTTGTGCTTCTGTTTGCAAATTCAACAATTACCCAACAGCAAGTAAGCTAGGTCGGTAGGTAGTCGTGCACCAGGTTGAAGGCCCAACATAGCTTGTCCCACAAAGGGCCAACATTGTAACTTTAACGTTGGGCCTTGTGTAGGATTCTTACAATACTACCGTAGGTAAATAGTTGTGTAATTTATAGTGTGCCTACAGTCTAATTATGTAATGGGCTTTTGTTTACGAGTCCTACAGTTACCCTACGTTAAGTAAGTGGTTGTGTAATACGACGTTGGGCCTTTGCTGATAAATATTACAATTACACTACGGTAGGCATTGGTTGTATCCACATGAAGGCCCTAGGCTAGGCAGCAGTTGTTGTTAATCTTCTCTGTATCGTTCCAATTTTAGTATATGTACTGCCGAAGCAAGTACACTTACTATACACTCTAATTTGTATATATACTAACCGCACTTCGAAACTTCGTAAGCGAGATTTATGTTTTTTGAGATTTAAATTGAGAAAATGTTGGTAAAATACAATTTTTTTAAATTTATGTATAAATTTTATAGTTATAGCTATTAGATTTATAAGTTACTTTTAAAAAATATTATGATTATATCCGGAATAATCGAGAAAATAACTATAACTTCGATGTTTGGAGACAGTAACGCCATCTAGTGACGCCACAAGCAAACTCAACTGGTATTGTTGGGCATCAGTACTACAGCCAATGTTGGTAAATGCGATATTTGTGCTCACTGGGCCAACAAATGTTATCGTTGTTTAGCCACCGGTACCAAAATACACAAAGGCCCATTGTTAGGCGTCAGTGCCACAGCCAATGTTGGTAAATACGATATTTGTCATCATTGGGCCATCGGATGATATCTTTGACTAGCCAACGTTACCAAAATACACAAAGGCCCATTGTTGGGCATCCGTGCCACAGCCAATGTTGGTAAATGCGGTATTCGTCACCATTGGGCCAACGAATGTTATCGTTGTTTAGCGAACGGTAGCAAAATACACAAAGGCCCATTGTTGGGCCTCAATGCTACAGCCAATGTTGGTAAATGCGATATTTGTCGTCATTGGGCCATCGTATGATATCGTTGATTAGCCAACGTTACCAAAATAAACAAAGGCCCATTGTGTCATACTCGATTGTAATTCAGTAACATTTAAGTTTCCGGATACTTTGGCCTTATTTTTGTTACAGTTGTTAAGAAAACGTAGCACAAATGCGAATGTTCTTTGCAAGGTTTGTAGTTTTGAATATTTGTTAAATGGAATAACATTAGATTCGCATTGTACAGTCATAAACGATTTAATCTCTGGTAATAAGGCATCAACGTGTTTAGCTGTCGGCCATTCAGACTCTGGATGTTTAAGGAAGCAGGGTCCTTCCCACCACAAAACACTGGTGAGTAATTGTTGAGGTTTGACCCCCCTTGAAGCCAGATCTGCTGGGTTCAAATTTGTTGGCACGTGACGCCAGGCATTTGGATCTGATAGTTCGCGAATTTGGTCTATTCGATTACATACGAAGGTTTTCAATGTTTTCGGTTGCGTCTGAAGCCAGCCCAAGACAATTGTGCTGTCAGACCAAAATATAGATCTAGTAACCGTCACACGTAAAGCTTGCGTAACCTTGGCATGTAACCGAGCACCTAATAATGCTCCTAGTAATTCTAAACGAGGAATTGTCATTTCAGGTTTGAGTGGTGCCACTCTTGCCTTAGCGCACATTAGGCGGACACATATGTTGCCTTGACTGTCAATGGATTTCATATACAGGCATGCTCCGTAAGCATCCTTTGAAGCATCAGTAAATGTATGAATCTCAATCGTGACAGGTGCGTGACAAAGAGCGTGGCGTGGTACGCTTAGATCCGCAAAATGACGCGATTCATTTACGAATTCACGCCATGAAATCTCAAGCTCCTTGGGTACTGAATCATCCCAATCCAATTTGTTTAACCACAACCGTTGAAGCAGTATTTTGTGAAATATAGTGCAAGCAGACAGAAGACCGAGCGGATCAAATATTTTACATGAGCTAGACAGGATATTGCGTTTTGTCACCTTTTTGATGTCTTCAAATTCTGAAGAAAACTGTAGTGTATCATTTGTAGGCGACCATTTCAAACCTAGCACTGTTGACTGCTTGCAAAAGTCTTGTGGATTAATTTGTACGCTATCGATATTGTCGAAGATGTCTATGGCGTTTGTTCGAAACTTCCTCAATGGAAATCCCACACGAGACAATTCGTCAATAACACCCTTAACAGTTTTACCTAAATCAGTTTTTGAATCAGACCCAGTGTTCAAGTCATCAACATAGAAATCGTGTTTTATTGTATTAGCCACTATATCGTCCGTGCACTCTTTAGCAACTTGCACCAAACATCTTGTACTTAGGTAGGGAGCAGACGAAGTGCCGTAAGTCACGGTATTTAATTTAAGTATTTTGAGTGGCTGACTCTCCTCGTCTCTCCATAAAATCAATTGAAGATGACGTTGAGACTCGTCCACCATTATTTGACGATACATTTTTTCTATGTCTCCTGTTACAACATAAGTATTTTGTCTAAATCGTAGTAATATGGACAGTAAATCGTCTTGAACTACAGGTCCTACCATCTGAATGTCATTAAATGACTTTTTGGTTGACGTTTTGCACGACGCGTCAAAAACGACTCTTAAGCGCGTCGTCTCACTATTTTCACGAATAACGCAATGATGTGGGATAAAATACCCAAAGACAGGACGCTCCGTTTCGGTCAGGTGTCCTAAGCTCTCGTACTCTTTAAGAAAGGCAGCATAATCAGTTTTCATACTAGATTTCTTTAATTTATTTTCTAGGTTAAAGAACCGCCTCCTAGCAATGTAATAAGAGTCTCCTAAGGCGTCCTCCGGGGCCTCACGGAGTGGTAGCTTGACACAGAAACGACCATCATCAAGTCGCACGGTATTTTCCTTAAAATGGGTCTCGCAGTACTCTTCCTCCTTTGACAGCTTTGATTCAGGAGGAGAGTTGGGGATATCTTCAAGCTCCCAAAATCTAGCAAGACTATCCTTGATCTCTTGAGTAAAGTTGCACCTAGTAGAAGAGCTTGAACCCTGACCTGTCGGACCAGAAACAAGCCAACCTAGTTTTGATTCTTTAAGCGTTGGTTTGTTTTTACCTAATTTAATTTTTTGACACCCTACAATATCCCAAAACACATCGCCCCCCAGCAATATATGAATTTCAGACGGATGATAAAAACTGGGGTCCGCTAACGCAATCGATTCAGGAATATCGAAGCGTGATGTGTCAATTTCCAAACTCGGCGTCGATTGTGTTACTTGTGGCATGATCAGACAAGAAACATCTATTTCAAATTGACCGGTTCTGGATTGCACGAGAACACCACAATGTTTTGAAGCACTGCCAATCAAGCAATCGTTTAAGCCTGTTATAGTAGTGGGCTCACTCTCATCGTAGGTAAGGTTCAACCTTCTTTGCATTGTTGTAGATATATAAGAAGATTGACTCGCTATATCTAATAGAGCTTTCGTAGTGTGAGTTTCCTTTGTTACAGGATTAACTAAAATCACTTCAGCAGTACACAAAAGCACATAACCCTTCTTAGCCGGAGTGAATGAAGACATTGCAGTAGTAGTATTTGTGTTTTCAGGTAAATTTGTACTATTGCTGTCATTTGTTTCAATGTGCAATAGTGTGTTGTGTTTTTTATGACATGTATTACATGGGCCTAACCGGCAACGAGAGTGGTGATGACCAGGGCGCAGACAATTTTTACATAATTTGTATTTCGAAACTTCATTTTGCCTGCAATCCACTGACATTTCTTTAAACTTGTCACACTGATGATTTAAGTGATTTTGTTTGCAAAACGCACAAGTTATTTTTGTTTTTGTATCTAAGTTATTAGCACTAGCTGTGTCACTTGTACCTAGCATTGTTGCAACACGTTTGTTTTCTTTTATTTGATTAGTAGGTTTATCATGTTTTTGTGTAGAAGCACCGCACTGTATTGTTTCCAAGACATCCGCTCGATTACGAAGGAACACTAAGAAATCATCGAGCTTAGGAGAAACCTTGAGTGTATTTTTGTGTTCTTCCCACTTCCTACTAGTGGCGCCATCTAGTTTCGACACCATCATGTATATAACTAAAGTGTCCCAACTGTCTGTGGGCTCTTTCAGTGTGTGTAAAGCACGCAGGTTTTTGGAATAAAAATCAATCATGTACCTTATAGCTTTATGGGATTCCCTAGTAATTGGTTCAAAGTTGAACAATGACCTAATATGGTTATTGATCAAAATTCTCTCGTTGTTGTATCGCTCGCACAGTAAATCCCATGCGATTTTGTAATTTGTACTTGTAAACTCAATAGACTTTATGACTATAGCTGCTCCACCTTCCAAAGATGCACGCAAATAGTGAAATTTGCTTATTGTAGGAATGGACTCGTTTTCATTTATTAATGAATCAAAGGTATCGCGAAACTCCATCCATTTTGCATAAGAGCCGTCAAAGGAAGGTAATTTTATAGAAGGAAGCCGAATGTGACAGTTGACAGACGTCTGAGAACTGCCATTTGAATGAATTGAACCATCGGCTCGAGAAGCAGCGGTAGCATATTTAGTAGTCACTGGTTGGTTCGACTCAAGTATCAATTGTGACAATGAAATCAACTTTATGATAGAATCCTCAACTTGCTCACGTTCTAAAAGCTGATCGGCTAAGTTGATGTCATCAAAATTTTCAATTTCTGACTGTACTTCATCAAATTGAGATAATAATTCTTGAAATCGACCTAGTTTCAACTGGAGTTCACCGAATAAAGCCTTAGTGAAGTTCTCCGCCGAAATCGCTTTTATTGTATCAATATATTTCTCAAATAAAGTAATCTTTGCCTTTATAGTGCCGCGCTTGCGAACTAAAGGCTTTAGTTCTTCAGACATTTTGTAGAATCAATTAAATGCACATAAATAAGTGTACTAAGAAACAGGCATAAATAAATTGAACAGACTGTACTAAGTAAAAATTAAATTTCAAACCGTGCAGGCCACCGTATTAAACAGGTGGCAAATAGGATGGCTGTCCACGTGCAGTGATGTCAACCTCGCGATTAAGTGGAAGATCCACGCAAAATGACAGCTTACACCCGTAGCTCCGGAAGAATCTTGAAGGCAACATATAGCTTATTCCCTGAAAATTTAATTGCGCTAATATCAGAGTATGCTAATATGCTGCAAATTATGCACAAATCTGCTTTCTTACGTATGCCTCGATGTTAATTAAGTCTTAGAACTTTGAAGAAAATTTTCAAAATTTTCAGTGTTTTACTGGACTATTTGTCTAAAGCGACTGGACTATTTTTATTTGAACGAAAATTGTTGTAAATCTGAATGAAATTGAATGTAACTAGTGAATTAATGCAATATTTTGCTTTTAACGTAATTATAGAAGAATACAACCTGATGCAGAGCAGGATTAAGGCAACCATGAAATTCGTAATTTACGTTAGGTACTCAAACACTTCACGCAAGGGTTCCTTTGTATCTCTGTGCTCGTGGTTGATGCTGTTGTACTTATTGTAGACGGGACTTCGGGATTCCGCTTGTTTCCAAGGATCCATGCACCGCTTGTACTTCGAAGAAGATTGTTGTTCAAAGAACGTAGGGTCACCAAATGTTAGCGCGATACTGGCGTTAACTATATTCTTGTCTTTTGCTATAGAATTATTGAAACTAGTTTATAGTAATAAATTCGTAATATTTTATTGTACTTTTACATTGAGATGTTGACATTAAGTAAGTTGTTTTTCTTGTCATTGACATATTTCAAGTATTTCAAAATTAGAATGCGCGCCGCATCGTAGGTTCTTCTGGCGGCGCTAATGCATAAAGGTTAGATTGTTAACAAGTGAAATTCCGCAACATGGCGCGTGATTCCTGGTCAGGTTTTACCTAATACCTGTATTTAATTTTTAAGTTAAGGTGAACCTTATTTAATTACACAAACGGATCTACCGCGATATAATTTAATTATTATTACCTTACCCTAATAGCATTTTCTTGTAGGGATTTTGTTGGGCCTTTGTTTACGTATTAGTTGGGCAACCGTTATATTTGGCCGTACGATTTGCTGGAGGGCCCTCGACAAAGGCCCTCCTGAAGATTCCCAACAGAGGGCCATAAGAGTAATTTTTTCGTTGGGCCTATTTAAATAAATCATACAATTATTCAACGGTGGTGGTTTTGGTTGGGCCGTGGTTGGGCCTATACACATTTGTTTGATGGTTGGTTAATTGTTACATTTGGCCGTACGATTTGCTGGAGGGCCCTCGACAAAGGCCCTCCCGAAGATTCCCAACAGAGGGCCATTAGAGTAATTTTTTCGTTGGGCCTATTTAAATAAATCATACAATTATTCAACGGTGGTGGTTTTGGTTGGGCCGTGGTTGGGCCTATACACATTTGTTTGATGGTTGGTTAATTGTTACATTTGGCCGTATGGCTTGCTGTAGGGCCAACTGCAAAAAAATAAAAAAGGGCAATTTTTTCGTTGTGCTTCTGTTTGCAAATTCAACAATTACCCAACAGCAAGTAAGCTAGGTCGGTAGGTAGTCGTGCACCAGGTTGAAGGCCCAACATAGCTTGTCCCACAAAGGGCCAACATTGTAACTTTAACGTTGGGCCTTGTGTAGGATTCTTACAATACTACCGTAGGTAAATAGTTGTGTAATTTATAGTGTGCCTACAGTCTAATTATGTAATGGGCTTTTGTTTACGAGTCCTACAGTTACCCTACGTTAAGTAAGTGGTTGTGTAATACGACGTTGGGCCTTTGCTGATAAATATTACAATTACACTACGGTAGGCATTGGTTGTATCCACATGAAGGCCCTAGGCTAGGCAGCAGTTGTTGTTAATCTTCTCTGTATCGTTCCAATTTTAGTATATGTACTGCCGAAGCAAGTACACTTACTATACACTCTAATTTGTATATATACTAACCGCACTTCGAAACTTCGTAAGCGAGATTTATGTTTTTTGAGATTTAAATTGAGAAAATGTTGGTAAAATACAATTTTCCTTTGACGGCTCTTATGCAAAATGGATGGAGTTTCGCGATACCTTTGATTCATTAATAAATGAAAACGAGTCCATTCCTACAATAAGCAAATTTCACTATTTGCGTGCATCTTTGGAAGGTGGAGCAGCTATAGTCATAAAGTCTATTGAGTTTACAAGTACAAATTACAAAATCGCATGGGATTTACTGTGCGAGCGATACAACAACGAGAGAATTTTGATCAATAACCATATTAGGTCATTGTTCAACTTTGAACCAATTACTAGGGAATCCCATAAAGCTATAAGGTACATGATTGATTTTTATTCCAAAAACCTGCGTGCTTTACACACACTGAAAGAGCCCACAGACAGTTGGGACACTTTAGTTATATACATGATGGTGTCGAAACTAGATGGCGCCACTAGTAGGAAGTGGGAAGAACACAAAAATACACTCAAGGTTTCTCCTAAGCTCGATGATTTCTTAGTGTTCCTTCGTAATCGAGCGGATGTCTTGGAAACAATACAGTGCGGTGCTTCTACACAAAAACATGATAAACCTACTAATCAAATAAAAGAAAACAAACGTGTTGCAACAATGCTAGGTACAAGTGACACAGCTAGTGCTAATAACTTAGATACAAAAACAAAAATAACTTGTGCGTTTTGCAAACAAAATCACTTAAATCATCAGTGTGACAAGTTTAAAGAAATGTCAGTGGATTGCAGGCAAAATGAAGTTTCGAAATACAAATTATGTAAAAATTGTCTGCGCCCTGGTCATCACCACTCTCGTTGCCGGTTAGGCCCATGTAATACATGTCATAAAAAACACAACACACTATTGCACATTGAAACAAATGACAGCAATAGTACAAATTTACCTGAAAACACAAATACTACTACTGCAATGTCTTCATTCACTCCGGCTAAGAAGGGTTATGTGCTTTTGTGTACTGCTGAAGTGATTTTAGTTAATCCTGTAACAAAGGAAACTCACACTACGAAAGCTCTATTAGATATAGCGAGTCAATCTTCTTATATATCTACAACAATGCAAAGAAGGTTGAACCTTACCTACGATGAGAGTGAGCCCACTACTATAACAGGCTTAAACGATTGCTTGATTGGCAGTGCTTCAAAACATTGTGGTGTTCTCGTGCAATCCAGAACCGGTCAATTTGAAATAGATGTTTCTTGTCTGATCATGCCACAAGTAACACAATCGACGCCGAGTTTGGAAATTGACACATCACGCTTCGATATTCCTGAATCGATTGCGTTAGCGGACCCCAGTTTTTATCATCCGTCTGAAATTCATATATTGCTGGGGGGCGATGTGTTTTGGGATATTGTAGGGTGTCAAAAAATTAAATTAGGTAAAAACAAACCAACGCTTAAAGAATCAAAACTAGGTTGGCTTGTTTCTGGTCCGACAGGTCAGGGTTCAAGCTCTTCTACTAGGTGCAACTTTACTCAAGAGATCAAGGATAGTCTTGCTAGATTTTGGGAGCTTGAAGATATCCCCAACTCTCCTCCTGAATCAAAGCTGTCAAAGGAGGAAGAGTACTGCGAGACCCATTTTAAGGAAAATACCGTGCGACTTGATGATGGTCGTTTCTGTGTCAAGCTACCACTCCGTGAGGCCCCGGAGGACGCCTTAGGAGACTCTTATTACATTGCTAGGAGGCGGTTCTTTAACCTAGAAAATAAATTAAAGAAATCTAGTATGAAAACTGATTATGCTGCCTTTCTTAAAGAGTACGAGAGCTTAGGACACCTGACCGAAACGGAGCGTCCTGTCTTTGGGTATTTTATCCCACATCATTGCGTTATTCGTGAAAATAGTGAGACGACGCGCTTAAGAGTCGTTTTTGACGCGTCGTGCAAAACGTCAACCAAAAAGTCATTTAATGACATTCAGATGGTAGGACCTGTAGTTCAAGACGATTTACTGTCCATATTACTACGATTTAGACAAAATACTTATGTTGTAACAGGAGACATAGAAAAAATGTATCGTCAAATAATGGTGGACGAGTCTCAACGTCATCTTCAATTGATTTTATGGAGAGACGAGGAGAGTCAGCCACTCAAAATACTTAAATTAAATACCGTGACTTACGGCACTTCGTCTGCTCCCTACCTAAGTACAAGATGTTTGGTGCAAGTTGCTAAAGAGTGCACGGACGATATAGTGGCTAATACAATAAAACACGATTTCTATGTTGATGACTTGAACACTGGGTCTGATTCAAAAACTGATTTAGGTAAAACTGTTAAGGGTGTTATTGACGAATTGTCTCGTGTGGGATTTCCATTGAGGAAGTTTCGAACAAACGCCATAGACATCTTCGACAATATCGATAGCGTACAAATTAATCCACAAGACTTTTGCAAGCAGTCAACAGTGCTAGGTTTGAAATGGTCGCCTACAAATGATACACTACAGTTTTCTTCAGAATTTGAAGACATCAAAAAGGTGACAAAACGCAATATCCTGTCTAGCTCATGTAAAATATTTGATCCGCTCGGTCTTCTGTCTGCTTGCACTATATTTCACAAAATACTGCTTCAACGGTTGTGGTTAAACAAATTGGATTGGGATGATTCAGTACCCAAGGAGCTTGAGATTTCATGGCGTGAATTCGTAAATGAATCGCGTCATTTTGCGGATCTAAGCGTACCACGCCACGCTCTTTGTCACGCACCTGTCACGATTGAGATTCATACATTTACTGATGCTTCAAAGGATGCTTACGGAGCATGCCTGTATATGAAATCCATTGACAGTCAAGGCAACATATGTGTCCGCCTAATGTGCGCTAAGGCAAGAGTGGCACCACTCAAACCTGAAATGACAATTCCTCGTTTAGAATTACTAGGAGCATTATTAGGTGCTCGGTTACATGCCAAGGTTACGCAAGCTTTACGTGTGACGGTTACTAGATCTATATTTTGGTCTGACAGCACAATTGTCTTGGGCTGGCTTCAGACGCAACCGAAAACATTGAAAACCTTCGTATGTAATCGAATAGACCAAATTCGCGAACTATCAGATCCAAATGCCTGGCGTCACGTGCCAACAAATTTGAACCCAGCAGATCTGGCTTCAAGGGGGGTCAAACCTCAACAATTACTCACCAGTGTTTTGTGGTGGGAAGGACCCTGCTTCCTTAAACATCCAGAGTCTGAATGGCCGACAGCTAAACACGTTGATGCCTTATTACCAGAGATTAAATCGTTTATGACTGTACAATGCGAATCTAATGTTATTCCATTTAACAAATATTCAAAACTACAAACCTTGCAAAGAACATTCGCATTTGTGCTACGTTTTCTTAACAACTGTAACAAAAATAAGGCCAAAGTATCCGGAAACTTAAATGTTACTGAATTACAATCGAGTATGACAGTATTAGCGACTGCATCGCAAAGGGAATCCTTTGCTACAGATATTCATTCTCTCAAAACGACAAAGAATCTTAACCGCAAATCAAGACTATTAGGATTAAATCCATTCCTTGATGAAAATGATATCTTACGTGTTGGTGGTCGCATTGTTAATGCTTCTCATTGTCCATATGAACAGCGACACCCAATTCTCATTGATAGCAAGCATTTATTCACGAGACTTTTATTCGAAAGGGAACATATCAGGTTGTTGCACGGAGGAGCTCAATTATTGTTAAGTTCTGTGCGAGAGCGATTCTGGCCAATCGGTGGTCGGATTTTGGCAGTAAAGGTTGTAAATAGATGTATGAAATGTCAAAGATTTAAGGTAAACCCTATGCAACCAATTATGGGAAACTTACCCGCTCCACGTGTTATTCCTGCTCCACCCTTCACAAACTGTGGGACCGATTTTGCAGGCCCATTTCTGATTTTAAATAAGAAGGGTCGTGGGGCCAAGACTTCCAAATGTTACCTTTGTGTATTCGTCTGCTTTTCGACAAAGGCTGTTCACCTTGAGGTCGTTAGTGACCTAAGCGCAAATGCCTTTATCATGTGTTTACGTAGATTTATCGCTAGACGTGGTAAGCCAGAAAATATCTATTGTGACAATGGAAAAAACTTTGTAGGGGCTAAGAATGAATTGAACAGAATGCTACAAACGTGTAAACGGCAAATCGGAGAATTCGCCTGCAGTGAGGAACTTCTCTTTCACTTCTCTCCGGTTTACGCTCCTAACTTTGGTGGAGTCTGGGAGGCAGCAGTAAAATCTGCAAAATATCATTTAAAACGTATTGCTGCTAATACCAGTTTGACTTTCGAGGAATTAGCTACTCTGTTTACACAAATTGAGGCTATTATGAATTCACGTCCTCTGACACCTTTGTCTGAGGATCCATCTGAACTAGCTCCACTCACGCCTGGGCACTTCCTTGTCGGGCGACCATTGATGTCCTTGCCATCGCCTGAAGTGAAGACGATGACTGTCAATAGATACCAGCTCGTACAGCGACTTCGGGAACATTTCTGGACGCGATGGACTAAGGATTATCTCGCTACTCTCCAGCAACGTATCAAGTGGAAAACCAGTAAGGGATCCATCAAGATAGACGACCTGGTCCTAGTCATGGACGATCAGCTGCCACCAATGAAATGGTTACTAGGGCGCATCGTCAAACTCTATACTGGAAATGATGGAGTCTGCAGAGTAGTCGACCTAAAGACGAAGAACGGCATCATCAAGCGAGCCGTATCAAGGCTATCAGCCTTAGAAGGATTAGGCTCCCATGAGCCTCTTGAAAGCTAGGCTTTCAAGGCGGGCAGAATGTTAACAATCTAACCTTTATGCATTAGCGCCGCCAGAAGAACCTACGATGCGGCGCGCATTCTAATTTTGAAATACTTGAAATATGTCAATGACAAGAAAAACAACTTACTTAATGTCAACATCTCAATGTAAAAGTACAATAAAATATTACGAATTTATTACTATAAATCTAGTTTCAATAATTCTATAGCAAAAGACAAGAATATAGTTAACGCCAGTATCGCGCTAACATCACTGGAACTATTTTTTTCATACTATACTGAACTATCACTCTAGACATGAGAATAACAGCGCCCTTTTCACAATGACATATATTACTGGTCAGGCTTTAATTAAATGTACGTGCAATTAAGATTGACAAATATCCTATACGAAACTAAATATAGTTTTGTCAAATGTGTACCTACCTACATCAGAGAGCACAATATCACATCATATAGGTAAGTACAGTACAGTCGCCATCCGATATATCGGAGCGGCCGAGGTGCTCAAAAAGATCTGAACACATTGACAATAGAGGCGTGCTCAGATGTTTATGAGCACTTCTTATTACCATAACTTAATATTCTCTGTTTTATTTGTGTTAGGATTTTTATGCAGCACTTGTAAACATTTTAAAATTCACTAGAAAAAGACAAGTGTCTACAAAGTGAAAGTGTTTCTTTGGATACAGGTTAAGAACGCCCTTCTAAAGGGACAATAATATGTAAACACTTATACGCACGTGTCCGGGTACCACAGTTCTAAAAAGTGACATGTGTGATGTAAAACACAAGTGTTATATACGTTTTTCAGGTACAGGCGTTATTTAACACCTTCCATAGTAAGTAGGCCGTTTCGCGCGAAGTGATACGTCAATAAGTATGTTTTAAAATGGTGTTAAAGAGATGTGAAGGATGCATTGCGTTCTACTCGAGTATAATCTTACAGTGTTGCAGTGAAGTATAAACATTAACCTTACTTTATGGCTCCTCTACACGATGGCCCAGCGCCGGCCACTCCAAGGGACGCATTTATGCGTTAGAGGGAACAAGTGATATTGCTATCTCATTCTACCGCATGGCTGCGTCTCTTGGAGTGGCCGGCGCTGGCCCATCGCATAGAGGAGCCATTAGTGCCATTAGGCGCCACCTGCACTATCCCACTAACCCGGGGTTAACCGGTTAAACCGTTAACCCAGTGTCAAATTTAAACCAAAGGAACAACCCAAAAATAATGTTTAAAAAACAAGCATGCATAGAATTCTAAAGCTTGACATAATAGGCTTTAAAACGTACAAGTATGGAAATACAATGGATTTTTAACAATAGCAACTAAATATAAACTTTACATAATAGGAATAACAAAATAGGGTTTTCTAAAGTACAGAAAAGAGTATTTTTTGTGACCTTTTAAAGGTATTGTGGGTCAAATAACTAATTATAAATACGTTAAGTGAAAGTACTTACCTATCACTTGACTAAAATGGCGTAATTAGGTAAGTACATATTGTTCACAGCACACCATCGATATTTAATGTCATCGAATTTATTGACGCGTTCTCAGCACCATAGAGTTTAATGAAACGAGTGGCGCCGGCGCATAATGCTAGTGCAAGGTCATCAGGTGCCCGGTGGGGTCAGTGCAACGGCTTAACATAGTTTTCACGGGCAGAGACGTCACGACATCATATAGAAGTGACTTTTTACAGCTTTTTTCTATGGCTTGTATGATGGTCGTTCTATGTCTACGTGACAGCGTGATAAAACGGTGTCCTTCTCTTTCCGCCCGCGGTGTTAAAAGGTGACAGTTATTTTATCACGTGGATAAAACCATCCATAATACGCCGGCTCTTTTGTTTTTGTTAGAGGTGTGGGAGAGGATCACGAAAATGACCCACTTTACCGATTATATAACTTGTCATTACTATAATAACATCAAGTTTGGGATCAAATGAGGTCGCTTTATCAATTATTCTCATATTACACTCAATTAAAATAGCACAAAAAGTTATAAGATAAAGAGTTGCTGTCTTATCTTTGAAAGTTGATAAAAAACGCATTTTTCATAAAACTTTATCACGCTATCTTTGACTCTTATCTTTTGTTTCAAAATGCATGCCTACTAACTCGTATATTGCATTATTATCTATCAGAGTGGCTGATACACCTTTGCCTTTGCCTAGATGTGTTAAGAAATCATGTATACAATGGACATATGACATTTATTGACTTCACATGTAAAATAAAATTATATTGTCGCAGTCGTTGATCAGTTTCTTTATTCGAACTGTCAAAACAATTTTGCTACTATGGAATTTAAATGAAACACTAGCATGAGACGTCACAATAAAATTACCTACTCTTTATAGTTTTATACGGGTTTTAAAATATAAATTGTGTCTAAAGGGGCCCACTGATTAACAGTCCGCCGGATGGTATCGGCCTGTCAGTTGTTCGGAACTGTCAAAATTTTGTTCTAACTGACAGGCCGATACCGTCCGGCGGCCTGTTAATCAGTGGGCCCCTTAAAAATAACTGCTGTCTACGTTTCTCTATTAATCTTCTGGTACTTTATTTCATGCATGGTTTAAAAAAATATGTTTTAAATACAGTCAAATACCAATTCAAATACCTTATTTTGCGGAGCGGAGATTCCGCCTCAGTGGACTGCCTTATACTTACTTCCTTCTAATAGTTAGGTAAGGTGTATTCGGGTGATTCCGAATGTCGAAAACTGTCGGATAATTCCGAAAAGAGACTTTTATTATGATGGAATTTTGGGTGATTTTCATCTGAATTTCGGAATTATCCGACATTCGGAATTACCCGAATACACCTTACTACATACTGCATTGCAAACACCACGAACTCGTATGTAGGTACAGTGAGCTGCAATACTTACATGGAGAAATTATGATTGAATTCATTGATAAAGTCGCCATGCACTTTTGCGGCTGATGGTACAACAATGGACATGCGCATTTTTAAAGTCATCGAACTCCCTTTGTCCGGCCTTAACGTCTGCTTTATTCGCGATACTCGCCATATTTTATACGAACACAATAACTGACGGTTTAACGCACCTCTCATTAGCACTGGTTATTGCTCACTATAAATTATTGATGGAAAATACTAAACATTTGTAGATTTGAAGATGTGGTTGCAAATTGACCTGTAGTTACAAGACATAGTGGTGGATTTGCAATTATAGATGAAACTAACATTTTTATTATACAATTGAACAGACCACTCGGTGTTAAAAATAAAACAATATACTTACCTAGTACTTAGATGTTATTAGAAACTGGTTTAAATTGTAAAATCCTAGACAAGTATAGATATGGGAACCACAATCAGTATGACACGAGAAAACGATGTGACGCAACGTAGTTATAATTACCAATATTTTAAATTATTTCTATGTGAATTACTGGACTTCAATAAATAAATTCTAACCTTGTGATATTTTTTGTACTTAACTACTGACAAAAGTCAATTTATTGGAAATGAACCGCGAAAACCTAATCAACACAGGAAAAAGACAAACGAACGGAGTTAATAACAGTTCAATGTTTTTTTAGTATCCATACCTATTAGTACCTAATAGAACCATCTATCGACATAACCCGCCATTTCTTTTACGAAGAAACTTAAATACATGCATTATAGGATGCCCTTTTTATGAGAATTACTGTATGTGACCAACCTCAAGATTCTTATCTCTTGCATTCGTCAATGTCATTCCACGTCATTCTGCGTCATAACACAACGCAATGCACTGATTGCGTCTCAAATTTTGAGAATTCGTAGTTTTCCTGTTCACATAAAAACTTTTCCTCTTCGTCATAGTGCGAAATATTTCTAATCCAGGAAACGGGTGTTTATAAAAAAGTGATTCAGGGACTTTTGTTTGGCAATCAGATGGATAGCAAAGAGTTTACGAGTTGGTATATTTGCTTCTTTCTGTTGGGCCGTTTGTGGTAAACCCACATCACTGTTTTGTTTATTTTTGTTTGCTGAACGTGTTTAGATTCCCATTCACTCTAATGACTTAGGGCTTCATATACTTTATAATGCGCTTATAGTGTTACATTTTGTAATTTTTTTAAGCAACTTTTTTAATAAACATAATTGTTATTGCTTTTAAGAAATTATTTGTTTTCTTGTGTCGTTGAATGTATATTTCATTATTCAAAAGTAAGAAATGCATACTATGGACAAATGAAAAGAACCCCAATATCAGCATCTTAAAATAAAAGACATATGCGCTGACGTTTTTAAAATAAAAAGTCAAACCACAACTATCGAGTTACACGAACCCGATAGCTTAATTTTCGACACAACCGTCACAGTTAAAATTAAACTTTTTGGCTGATACATTAAAGTCTAATTTCGTTAATCATGACCGCGTCATTTCACACAGCCCGTTAATGTAAATTGACGTTTTTGTGAGATATTTTCAGTGTTGAGTTACTATATGAGCTTCGACTCTTTACGACACATTTTGGTTTTGTGAAGGGTTACTTTTTCTCATCTTAAAATGTAACTTGGATTGGAGCATGTGGATTTCGATTAAATAATATTTAGTAATATTATTTTCACATAATGGATAACCATGCTTTATTTTTAAAAGACTAAATAATACCGGTCGTAGCATCGATCCTTGGGGGACTCAAACAACAGGTTCAGTTCGTTCAACCTATTTGTAATGATCAGTATCTTGAATATGGATTCACAATATTTAACGAACCTAATACCTTTAAACGAGCAATTCCAGCAATTGTTGTTGTTCTTGTATTTCGGGGACCTCGGAAACGGCTCTAACGATTTCGATGACATTTGCTATATGGGGGTTTTCGAGGGCGATAAATGGATCTAGCTAGGTTTTATCTCTGGGAAAACGTGCATTTATAGCAAAGCTCGGTCTCCCAGACGTTTAAAATAAAACTAGCAATCATAACGATCAAAACAACGTACCTATTTTATTCGTTCCCATGCTTTAATATCTCTACATCTAATGATGTCGTATCAGTTGGTTATCAAATCTAATCATCAAAATAATAACACCAAGTACCAGGTATTACATCCGTAAGGTTTCAAACAACCCGATATCTTCGACCCTGACACTGACCACATGTCCCACAATATTGGTGTATGTCTGTAAGACTATCCCAGCATACTCGTAACATAACGCTACTGTTACAACTTTTTATGGCCCACGCCTACCAAATTAAAGTATCAGGTTTGCTGCATTACTTACAGCTAGATCGTTTGGATATAATTATGATCTCGATTAAGATAACTTGTGAAATATTGTCTTAGTATGTAGAGATTGAAAAAGTGTTGTATAACTAACGATGGTGATAAATTAACTTTCAGTAGAATAAAATAATGTAAAACGGATATTAAATAATAATAAAAAACGTTGACTTTTATAAGTTTTACTGTGACCACTTGACTAGTAAAGTTTTAAGATTGAAATATAACTTTTTTGCTATAATAATAATTAAAGACATATTGATCATGTAATATGCGTGACATTATCTAATATTACAAAACCGGGAGAAATCACATAAGTTAACTGACCGGCTTTTAACAAGTTCAGTTGCCTATCACGGCTAATAAATGAGTATCATAACTTTATCAGCTTACTTCGATATGTAAATCTAACCAGTTGCTCTCAGCAGGTATTTAAGATTAAATCCTCAGTTGATGTAGCGACTATAAAAGAAGACTTTAATACGTTGAAATAAAGATGTATTTTACTGCTCTTCCCGCTGCTTATAAAGAAATGCTATTAATTTATGAAGACACTAAATCAGTAATATTATACGCACGATAGTTCGTGATCGTGAATACAAAACATGCGTAAGATGAGGCAAAAAAAAGATAACAAAACAACAGCCAATTATTTGTACAGGGCCTTATGTATATTAAATTTACCAAAACAAAAACTAAGTAGGAAAACAAGTAAGGTACTTAGAAACAAGTAAGTTTGCCTAAATGATTGAGTGAAAATGTTAATTTACCTAAGAGCAATATATTCAGAGCAAATCCCGTCAACAGACTTCCGATCAATCATATTTAATCATGAATGTAAATTATGAAATTTAAATGTAAGAACGGTGAAGCTCATAAATCATTATTCCCACACAGACCTACATATAATCGGGAGATAACGAAGTAGCAGAAACAGCGATATGTTCTGATAACATGATTTTTTGCTGCATGCCTCATGAATCTCATTGATAAACAACCCGCTTATCATACATCGTCCGTATTTGGCCATTTATCGATAAAGTTAGTCAGTTTAATCTTGTCCTTGTTCCTGAAGGACAAACCCTTTGCATGAAGTTTTCTATATAGCAAATGTTGAAGCATTTTTAGTATTTTACTAAAACCCGCAATGGTATTAGCGGTCATAGTTTCAAATATACCAGATTTGCATAAGTGAAATATTTGCATAAGTGTCCCTTAGACACAAACAAACGGCAGCGATTTGCATTTTGTGATTCACTTCAGGTATTATTAGATGGTGTGCCGCAAGGAACAACTATTGATAAACATATGTTCCTCTGGTAATTAGAATCGGATACTATGTTGAAATTAAACCAGGAAAAGACATATCCGATGACACTTGTGTTAGAAAAGCTATTACCTCCCCGTTCCCACATCAGGAGCCATTTGTTCCAATCACAACCAGACGGGAGGTTCAATAGCAATTGTCTTCATGAATAAATTGATACCGATTAGTAAAGAAGCGACGTCACTTATCGTTTATAGTCGCCCGTTATCAATACTCTTGGCATGTTCGACAGTGCCTTGCAGGCCGTCTGCATGAAATGTATTGTTAGCGAAGTCATTACACGGTGTATTTACTTTAATAATGACGAAAAAGTGAAGTGTACTGAAGCGGTGAATATTTTTAATAGAAATGACTGGGATATACGTGGGAACACTTGCCTGCACTGATGGGAAATTGTACGTGATTTGTTATGATTATTGGTTCACAATTTATTTATATTTCTTGTTATTTATAGGTTATGTTTTCTTACGTTCATTTAAATTGATCATATATTTTTCAATCATGTTCATGTCTTTTTCGTGTTGTAATATTTAAATGGCTTTTTAAATTAGTCTATAAGAAATACCATTTCCGAAACAAATCGATGTCAAGGGTCATAATAATTTACGTAATGCGTTTTTTACCTGACACCGTATCGTGACTATTCTGTTGCTCATGAAACCATTATAGTACTCGTGTGTCCATAAAGTGCCCATTATAGGTCGTAAATGTTTCAACAGACTCTGTTTAGTTTTTTACTGGTGTGGAGCAAGCCCGGTGAGTTTTTGCTTGGTTTCTTGGCTATGTTTTGTACTATATTGTGAAATGTGTGCGGAAAACCTTCGCTAATACAAAGTATAAGAAGTTCTTGCAACGTAAGGAAACAGACACGTCCTGAAAAACATATTTCATAAATTATAAAATATAATATTATCGGAAGTAGATTTCTTACTTTGTGTTGGACATTGATGATAACGTCGATATTAGACAACTTATAGTATTAGATAATAACAAGTGGTTTTATAGAAGATCTAATAATGTCTCCTATTGTCACAGGATAGAAAAGGCAGTACATACACTTCCGAGAAATTCGAAACCTTTCATACAAACCCTTGCATTCGGTGTTCCGATCTTAACAGAACGCGTACAGCTACATTTTTAGGGTTCCGTATCCAAAGGGTAAAAACGGGACCCTATTACTAAGACTCCACTGTCCGTCTGTCTGTCTGTCACCAGGCTGTATCTCATGAACCGTGATAGCTAGACAGTTGAAATTTTCACAGATGATTTATTTCTGTTTTCGCTATAACAACAAATACTAAAAAGTACGGAACACTCGGTGGGCGAGTCCGACTCGCACTTGTTTTTTATGATGTCCTAATTCATACTCTTTAAAAGCTCTTCCTAACCATTGGGACTACATAAATATTTACTAGGTATTTGGAATATTTCTACCTCGATCCTCTATAATAGCCATCGCCATTTGCACTTAAGTATATTTTGTTATCTTCAGTTTCACAATCCTTTTTGAAAACGTAACGACCCGAGGAAAGTGCAGTGGTTATCGTAATTGCATCGACGGACGACACAATAGCCATTGTTCTTTGTTGTGTGCGTGCCTCATTATCATGTGTGTGTCTATGTTTTAGCGGTGGCTTCCTCTGTTAATAACTAAGTATAGCTATTGGTGCAATGTATAGTAATTTCCACATAATAACCATTAGTCACTAAGACAACACTTTCCGGCTTCACAGTACAATTGCTATCAGATATTTCGGAGCGGTGAAGGTGTTCACAATATCTGAACACGCACTCTAAAACCTTGACA